>NC_138187.1:16035412-16734355 GCF_964194105.1 Spermophilus citellus
TGTCCCTACATCGGCTTAGCAGATCTTGTGGCATCTCCCATCAAGAATCAGGACAGACTTTAGATTGTGTCGTTTGGATTCCAAGGCGTAGGTAGGGGAAGCCGATGAGTGTCTGAGGATGTGAATAGGACAGTGAGGGGCAAGAGAGAAGGCAAGATGCACAGTAGGTTGATTTTCATGTTGATGAACAAGGAGGGTGGCCGGGGAGCTGTCCGGGGTTCTGACACTGGGTGTTGAGACATCCCTGGATACACAACATAACAGTTTCTGTGTTTTTACCTGCAAAGGCTGAGGCATGAACTGAGCAGGACTCAATGGATGGAAGTCCCCACACCCACCTTTTGGCTTTGTCTTCTTTACATACAGAAAGTCAGAAAACTAAATGACCAGTACAGAAGACAGACTGATTTTTCTTTCTGGACATATCCTCTTGAATGCCTTGCACTCGTCTTAAACACAGCATGACCGGAAGTGAACATCAACCTTTACTCATGAAAGCAGCTCTTTTTTCCTCCTCTCAAAAATGACACCAACACCCTTAAAAGATAGAATCAGCCCAACTCCCCTTTCTCTCTCACCTACCTCTTGCGATCTCTCACCGAGTTCTGTTGACTCTACCTAAAACGTTATCTAGGGAGTGATATTGGCCAAGTTATATTGTTTTATTGTGCACATGTACCAATATGTAACAACTGAATGCACCCATAAAATTACAGCAAAAAAATAACAATTAAAAAAAGACATATCTAGACACCATCCTCTTCATTTCCACTGCCACCATGATGACCTTAGCCACCAAGTACTCCCTCATCTGGACCTCTGCATGGGACTGTAACACATCTTTTCTTTATTCTCATGTATCCTTACATTTTATCTCATGCAGTATCAGAATTATTCTTTTAGCATGAAAATTTAATCAGGTCATTTCTTTAACATGTAATGATTATCCCCTGCCTTCAGGATGTGAAAAAAGAACTTCTTCAAATGACCTGTCAAGCCTTACGGTATCTTTACTTCATTTCACATTACTCTCTTGTTCTCCAATTCTTTCTTTTCTTCAAAATTGTATTCTACCTGGGACCACTTCTCTTGCTGTTCCTTCTCCCTGGAACAACTTGCTGATACCCACCATCACGCAGGTAACACCTACTTCATTTCTTTTCTCAAATACCATGTGCTCCAGGAGTCTGCAGCTGGTTCAGATCCATCTATCCTATGTTCCCAAAGTGCTCTCTATCTTTCTAATAACTCGTGAGCTTGTTCTAGGTTTGTTTCCTCTTCTAGATGGTTTCATGAGGGCAAAGCCTTCATCTTTATTGATTACTATTGTATCATCTATAATCATGCCTGGCACATAATAGCTGCTTAGTAAATATTTGTTGCATCGATAACCAGAAGTCCAAGGACCCAGATTAGGTGGGGAACTGAATACCCTAGGACCCAGCTTCCTGATTGTTCACAAACTTGAAGTGACCCAAGAGGCAAGGGGTACAAGTTTACAGCAGCTGGATATTGCAGAGAAAAGACCAGCAGATGTTCTGAGAACTTCTAAATGTTCCTGGTAGCCTGGTGAAAGGCATCACATGGGGCTGCCAGCCAGGGCCTGCCATGTCAGGAGACCTTGGGGAGGGGGAAGGAGCAGATCTCAAGCTACAGCAGATGGTGAGTGCTGTCTTTAGTTTTTAACATTTAAGGAAAAGAACTGGGAATAGACATTCAGCTCGGTGGCACTTAGGATGCATTTAAATGAGCCTCGCAGATCATTTACAGAAATGCATATGCCTCCAAAATTCTTCAATGTCCATGGATTTTGGAGGAGCTTTCTCCTGTCCATCTTTGAATCCTCAACGTGGAGCACAGTGTGTAGCATGGAGCCAGCCCTCAGTGTGGGTGAGCCGCCTGCTGAGGGTCGGCCATACTGAGACTTATTGGCATTTGGCTGGCCGTGGGTAATTGATCATCTTTCCAGAGAGTCATGCTCTCGAAATGCAGAGACCATGTCTTATGGCTTCCTTCCTCCCATGAATTAGTTTCTTCTTCCACTCAAACTAATGTTGGGACAGGTGGGTTGATGCCACCTTCTCTGACTTAGTTCAGACTGCTATAACAAAATACCAAAGACTCGGGGGACTAAAATAACAGAACATTATTTATCCAAGTTCTGGATGCTGGAAAAAGCAAGACGAAGTACTGAACAATTTGGTTTCTGATGAAGACTTTCTACCTGGTTTGCAAATGACCGTCTTCTTGTATCCTTGTGTAGGGTGGTGCGGTAGGGAGAGAGATGTGGGGAGAGTGAACTCTTTTCTCTCTTTTCCTGCCTAAGACCACTAATTCCAGCTCTACCCTCATTATCCAATCTCTCCCAGAGGCCCTGTCTTCAAATATCATCACACTGGGGAGCAGGGCTTCAACATGTGAATTTTGGGAGAACACAAATATTCAGTTCATAGCATTCCCTATCCTATTTCCCTGGAGAAATGAAAAAAGAGATATTGGGCCTGAGTATGTAGTTTACTTCCATCTGAAAATAGGAACAAGAATACCAACTTTGTAGAATGATTGTAAAAATCCGATGAAATCACAAATGTAAAAAGGCCTCATCCCATGCTTGACACAAGGCAAGTAGTTAGAAAATTCCAGATTTGGAGAGGCAGTGTACCATGGTGGCTAGGTCATGAACCTTGCATTTATAAAGCCTTGCACTTAAATCCTGCCTGGGACACTTATGAGCTCTATGAACTTGACAAGTTATTTAACTTTTCTAAGCTTCTAGGGTCCTCTCGGGAAAGATGGTGATCGAGAACAATGTCTAGTTTACAAAGTTGACCTAGGATTAAAAACAATATGCAGATAAGATAGTTTGCTATGTAGTAAGTGCTCAATAAAAAGATAGTACTTGTGATCATCATCACTATGACTGGCCTGAGGGTGATAAATGGGGGTAACCTGGCTGTCTGAAATCGAGGACATTTGGGATTGGGTGGGTATAGAGACTTCTTAGCTTTCTGCTTGTTCAGGCTAAAAAGCTTGGAGCTGCCCTTGAATCTTCTGTTTTTCTCATTCCTCAAGACCAGTCTACTAGGTATTCCTATTGGCTCCACCTTTAAAATATATTTAGACTCCAACTGCTTTTTACCAGCTGTATCGATACCCCTTGTTGATGCTGCAGCCTTCTAGTTAAAAGCCAGAGTAATTCCAATGAACCCTGAGGCCCCGTGGGCCCTCCTCCCTCTGAGGTTACCCTCTTCCCATCTCCCTCTCCCTCTCCCTCTCTCCACTATAGACATGCCAGGCACACTCCTTGGGGGCTTTGCCAGGCTCTTACTGCTGTCTGCAATGTCCCCTAGATGTTTGCATAGCTCATTGCTCCGTACCCCTTGGAGACTCGGCTCCAGTGTTGCCTTTAGACAGTGTTGTCTAAATAGCAGCGGGCAACCCCTTCACAGTGTCAATTCCCTTGGCCCCTCTGTGCTTTTCCATCTTTCTTAGCACTTAACCCACCTAACATAGCCTATGCTTTCCTTATCGAATATGTTTATTGCTTCTTGTCAGTCTCCTCTGGCTACAGCATGAACTCCACGAGGTCAGAGACCTTTTTTTTTTAATATTTATTTTTTAGTTGTAGTTGGACACAATACCTTTATTTTATTTATTTATATGTGGTGCTGAGGACCAAACCCAGGGTCTTGCATATGCTAGGCGAGCCCTCTACCCCGTGAGCCACAACCCCAGCCCCGAGGTCAGAGATCTTTATTTTGATCATTGTTCTACCTCCAGTGCCTGGCCCAGAGTCAGCATGTATTTGATATTTGTTCAAGAGAAGAAGAGACCAAAGGCACGGAGCCAACTCAAAAATTTAGGAGAAAAATTTTAAATGAGAAATCAAAAGGCTCTCAGGTATTTAAATATTTAAAAAATTTCTTAACGATTAAAAAAATGGGCTTCACTCTTCAGATTACAATCTAAAACTGAAACTTTCTAATGAAGAATAAATGATCCAGCAACACTGGTCCCAGAGTCACCTCCCCTGGTCACTGTGGGTAGAGAAATATGGTTGCCCCCTCTGGACCTGGCAGACCCTTGACAGTTTGCTGCAGGGCCAACCTAGCCCCCTTATCTCTTGGATTATCTTCCTGGTCTCTGAAGGTTTCTACATTTACTTCCTTAGATACACTTTCCAGGAGCTGGCATGACTATCCTTCCAATTGTAAGCAAGGAGTTCTTTTTCCGGGAGACATATCTCCTCCTCTGCCTGGACTCCCTATTCATGTTGTAAGTAATTAGATACTGGAGTGATGGACCACAGAAGATCGGTTCTTAATCACCCCTGAACGCATAAAATCATTCCTGAATACATGAAATGAAAATGTTTCTGTGTTGGGAACATTGATCAGAAGGGTGATGTTTATGTAGCTGCGTTAATTGGATTTCTACAGTGAGCTGTTCGGTGGGGTGGGGTTTATCTGATGTGACTAGGCTGTGACAGCCACTCCTGGTCACGGCTCAGAGTGGCTTCAAGGTCAGGGAACTGAGCAGCCTCTGACTGACTGGGGAGAGGAGGGAGATCCAAACTTCTTATCAGCAAACGGTGGAGAACACCAACTCTCAGATTTAGCCACAATTTTAATGAATGTCGTGTTTGAGGTAATGACCTGTATCTGGACTTTCACAAAAGCCCTGAAAATACTTCTACGAATGGTGTTTTACCTCAAGTACCGCTGCACGCAGCATCCAACATTACCATTGATACCATCTATTGAGAACTCCTTTAAGGTTTAATTAAATTTTATGTGTTATCAATTAGGATTAATCTACATTTAGTCTGAATTAGAGGGAGCCAATTATAAATAACACTACTTCTCATTTATTCCTGAATACAAAATGAAGGTTTTTTTAAACTTCCTTTTGGGGAGAAAAACATACCCCTATCCAAACCCAGTGTGTTCTTTTCAAGAGTTTTATATACGCAGGAGATTAGAAATTCTATAAAAATAAAGTGGAAAGATGAGAATTCCTATAGGAAGGGGGTATGGATAGAAACGAGGTCAATGAGGGAAGGAGGGATGAGGCAGAAACACTTTCAACTTTAAGGTTTTTATTTGGAGCAATGGCTGAGGCAGAAATGGAGAATTCTCCACTTATTACACCTCCGTATCTGGAACAGGCCAGAGCAGCTTGTACCCTGTGGTTGCTGTTAATTAAATGGCTTTAATTCTCTTCCTTCTGGGCACAAGCGGGATTACAGTTTTCCCCTCTTCCCGCCCTGAACTTGAATATGAATATGGGCTTGTTTGGTCCATGAAATGAATCAAGCAGCAATTGGCTTCCAGATGAGAGCTTTAGGAGTCAGCTCTCTGGCTCGAGTTTCCTTCCTCCTGGTGCTGTGATTCTGGAAATAGAGCTGAGTTAGCCCCCTCCCCCATCAGCCCAAGAGGAGTAGAGTGACCCCCACCAGCCCATGGTGGACAGATAGCACCATGGAGCAGAACTAGACTTCTGTTCCGTGTGGTCATCAGGATGTTCAGGTTTTGTTCTTCAGCATAACACCTGATCCTCTCTGATGGGACCTCTGTGAGCTTTGATCTCTTGTAAGCTCCGGTACTTACTGTTTTAGATTTTTACATGAGTAAAAATAATACAGTAATTTACAAAAAGTGTTTCACTCAGTGTCTGGCTCATGACAGGAGCCCAATAAATATCAGTGTTTGCCATTGTAGTTGCTGTGGTTGGGGATGTCTGCGTATTATGCCTAAAATGATCCTACTTGGGATCTTCTGATAGTATATCCAAAGTTTATTTGAACTCTTAGCACTGATATCTTGCCCTCCTATCTCTTCAGAAGAGAAATCCCTACATCAGACACTGTGAAGTCCCCTCTGTTAAAGAGCTTGCAGAGAATTATGATTCTTGAGCTATTTACTTCCTTCCTTCCCTTACGGCATTGACTAATAATCATAGTTTAGTAAAGGGCAAAGGTCGACCTTCTGATAACAGCCCATTTAAGGAGGTGCTGTGTTTTCTAGTGGACATTGGAGACCTGACCTGTCCTCTGGCATCCCTGTGGATTCAAGAACTTCTTTCCACAAATACCCAACAGGTGTAATTGTAACTCGTGATTTGTAACTTGGGCCTCTGCCCATTTTCTTGCTTAGGCTTTACTTAAGTGTGTCCAGCCAACGTAGAGTGTGCCAACAGTGTGATTTGTAGGGACTCAAGTTCCTTTGGGTGGCTGATGTAACAGAGAAGTTCTCTAAACTCTTCCCGTGGGCTTGGGGTGCTACGGAGTCAGGAAACCTCTAGAGATTGCCAAGTAACAGGAAACCTGGGTGATACCCAAGAACAATGATAATTAGTTCAAATATTACCTGGACCCTGGATTTAGAAAATCCATTTCTTTTGGATGCTAAGGTCTTGTTCCAGAATCAGGGTGGGGTCATAGTTATATGCAAATATGAAGTTAGGAAGGTTTTGGTGGCAAGAGACAGAAACCCAACACAAACCAAAAAAGGGAATGTATTGGCTCTTGTTACTGAGAAATTCAATGGCTAAATCCTTCCATCTGAGAATGAGTGTACCTAGGTATTCAAGCAATATCATGAGCTGTCTATCTGCATTCTGACTTGTTTTCTCTACAATTATTATTATTATTTTTTATCAGACTCTATCCATACGGTGGCAAAAATGGTGCTGGCACTTCTAGCTTTTCCTCTTACACCAGTGATTCCCAGTAAAACTACTGAGCCTCTTTTTGAAAGTTCCAGGAAAAGTAGTGAGAGGGTTCCAGGGCTAATTTTTTCTAATCTACAAAGACCTTCTGCAAATTGAAAAGATTTTTAAAAAATACAATAAAGAAATATGCAAAGGAGAGGAGTAGGCAATTTTCGAAAGAGGAAATGCAAATAGCCAATAAGCAAATTAAAATTTGCTCATTCTTATGGTGGGAAGGGGAAATGCAAATAAAAATGACAATAAAACCACTTTAGAAATTCATCCGTTTGGCCAAAATTGAAATGATTCGTAATCATGGCTTATGATTGTATGGGGGGGAAATAAAGACCCTCCTACTTTACTGCTATGAATAAGAATTGCTTTAGCCACTCAAAAGGAAAAAAAAACTGGAAGGAGCTACTGAAATTCAAAATATACTCACTCTTTGACTTAGCCATTTCACTTTTGGCAGACATAAATAAGAATTCCAATTCAATAATTTTAAAAAAAGTTGATTACAGTATAGCATATACTTGTACAAATTTGGAAACAAAAGAATGTCCAAGAATAGAGAATGATTGAATCAATTATGTTATTTTATATTCTAGAGTTTTATGCAGCTATTGAAAAACAGGTTAGTGGAAGGAATGGAAGGATATCTTTATTCTCTTAGGTGAAAAGGCAAATTTGTATAATATGGTCCTAATTTTCAGCCACAATAACAGCTAGAAGAAAATGTCTCATGTATCTTTCTTTTCATGGATGAATGTTTGCATTAACTCAGAAAAAACATGGAAAGATACATACAGAATAATTAACTTTAGTTACTTGGAAGGGAAGGGGACATATGCTATATTGCTCTTGGAAAACTCATATATATATATATATATATATATATATATATATATATATATATGACAAATTGTACCTGTTTTCTTGAAAGAAATGACAACAACGGGCAGCGTACAGAGTGACATCCTAAGTCTTGTGCTAGAGATATGTCAAAGGTCTGTTTTCATGGAAAGTTGGTAAGCGCTCCATTGGCCAGTTCTGGCTGTGATATTGCACCATGCTTGACCATGAGAGGATGGTATCATTCATTGATCTTGGCTGGGCTGGGCCTTCCATCTGAGTACCATGGGCACCCTGGATGTCCTAGGGAGGTGCATCTTCCACATCAGCAATATTATATGCTGTGCCTGCACTTGGTGGTTCTCGTAACAATGATAGTGGATTTGGCCCCAGTTGCCAAAAGATCTTTGCTGCTCATTACATCTGCATCTTGTGGTATCTTGTGGTTGGGGAAAGGCTCCTCTTGGTTAATGTTCTCTATAAATACTACGTGGAGGCCTATTGTGAAATGAGCTAGAGAGCAAACTCTGCTCCTTTTCCACTTACTTCATGGTTGTTATTCTAACGAAGGAGCCAACGTTATTTCTCATGATTATCAGGCTTTGGGTTCACATCCCTGTTTATGGAGAGTTGGGGGCTGTGCTGGGTACCCCTCTGGTCTTGCTCTTGTCATCTGGGTGTCTCCCATTAATATTGAATAGCGATTGCTATATGGAACAATCTCCTAAGAAATTATTGAGTCAAAGGAGAAATAAAATATACAAAGACCATTTAGAGAAGAATGGGAATGGGAATAATACGTCTGAAAACTTGCAGAATGTAATTTAAGCCAAAGCTCTTAAATTGCTTTTTATTGTTGAAAATAAAAAATAAATGAGGTTAGGTTTAAAATCAAGAAGTATGAAAATTAGCAAAAAAAAAATTTAAAAGGAATCAAGAAAAATAAATCCTTGAAATCCTTTAAACCAGAAATCCATGGATTCTAAAACAGAAAAGCTCAAGGTGTGATGAATGCATTCAAGAGGTAGCTGTGGGAAGAAAACTAATAATACAGATAAAACTCTGACAAATTGGTTCAAGAGGGGGAAAGCAAAACAAATAAAATTATAAATGATGAGAAGCTCTAAAAGGCATGCGAGAGATTAAAAAAAAACCAAGATTATTACCATGTACCACTCTTTGAAAAGACATGAAAAAAAAGGTCTCATCGATGTAGATTTGTTTTACAAAATACAAGTTCCAAAAATTGACTCCCAAAAAGGGAATAAGTCTGAATGAAAAATAATTATATAAACAGAAAAAAAAATAAAAGCATTGCTAAATGGTGACTTTCAAATAGGCTTCTTAAGCAGAGATTTTTCTAACGTACTTGTTTTATTTTTCCTTCAGATTTTTCTACTAACAGATCATTTCTGTACTCGACTAATGGTTCCAGACTATAGAACAGCATAGAAAAACCCTCTAATTCATTTTATGAGGATGGTACAACCCTGAAATCCAATCTTGAAGAATATAGTGGGGGGGGAAAAAGGAGAGAGAGAGAGAAGAGACCTAGGCGCTAGATGAGAACTATAAATAACTATAAATAGCCAGAATTCAATAAGACATTAATAGAATCATTCACCATGACCAAGTAGGATTGGGCCCAGGAATACAAACACTTTTGTTTTTCAGGTCATTTTATTAAAAAAAGAAATAAAATAAAACCTCATAAATGCATTGAGTCTCCTTCTTGGTACCCCTCCTGAGTTCTAATCTCTGTCCCCTTCTTCCCTCCCTCGCCCCTTGCCCGCACTAGAGACAACAACTCTTTTGAAGTTCGTATGTATCCTTCTAACCTCTGTTTTCTACCCCCTGAAACTTTGATAAATATTCATAAATATTTAGCTCCATGTTATTTTATATGTCCTTAAGATTTCATAGCTGGTTTTATTCTAAATGTGTTCCTCTGGAACTTGCTTTTGCCCTCTCAGCGTTATGTATTTGAGATTTATCCACACGGACACAAGTAGATCTAACGCATTCATGGTACACATGCATCTATTTTATTTGTCTATTTTTTTTTAACATATGAGCATTTGCTATGGACTGAGTGTGTGCCCCTCAAGTCCCCATGTTGAAGTCTTAACTCATTAGGAGTTAGGCATTAGGACTTGGGGGCATTGGGACTTTAGCGAGTCATGAGAGCGGAGCCCTCAGCAATGGAATTAGTGCCCTCAAAAGGGACTCCAGGGAACTCTTCTTGGGGTGTGGGGATATAATGAGGTGGCAGTCTGCCATCTGGAAAAGGATTCTCCCATGCTGCTGCCTCCCTGAGCTCAGACTTGTGGAACTGTGAGAAAGAGTTTTCTGTTGTTTATAAGCTCCCCAGTTTATGGTATTTGTGATAGCAGCCTGAAGGAAGACAGAAATTGAGATTGTTTCCATTTTTTTTTTCTTTTAGTGGCTATTATAAACAATGCTAAAACAAACCTGGTGTACATGTCCCCACTTGCCTGTGCAAATGAGGCGGTAGCTGTGTACGCTCCTACCAGCAGGGCGTGAGAGTTCTGTCTTCCACATCCTTGGGAACTCTTGTGTGGGATGGGATTTTATTCCTGGTTTAATTTGCATTTCCCTGATTTCCTAGTTGAGGTGGAGTTTTTCTAATGTTTGTTGATCAGGGACATTTTCTTTTTCCACAACAGTTTGCTTCTAGCCTTTGTCGAGTTTAGACTAGATTTTAAAAATCCTTTTTCCTATTGATTTATAAGACTTCTTCATATATTCTGAGTGTCAATCCAGAACTGTCTGATAACAGGAACTCTATTACTATATCATACCACTGAAAAAGGTTAAAAATAGGGCTGGGGATCTAGCTCAGTTGGTAGAGGGCTTGTCTCACATGCACAAGGCTCTGGGTTCAATCCCCAGCACCGCACAAACACACACACAAAAGATTAAAAGTATTCTGTATGATTATGTCAGTGAGTACCAAAAGGCATTCAATAGATCTGTGATTCATTCCTAATAAAAAGACCTTTGAAAATTGGGAACAGAAGCACTATGAAAGTATCTCTCTTAAACCTAAGTATGTATCAAACTTGCAGATGAAATATCAGATACATTTCCCTTAGAGATGAGGAAGATCACCTTTCTGGGGTGAACTGTGTTCCCTCAACAATTCAAATGTCTTGACCCCAAGGAAGCTCAGGAAGTGACTGGAGACCATATCTATAAAGAGATTATGAAGTAAACCCCAGGATGTTAGGGTGAGCCCTAGCCCCGTATGATGGATATCTTTATAAGAAAACTGGGATACCAACACGTACAGAGGTAAGACCACGGGGAGACGCAGGGACACGGTGGCCATCCCTAAGCCAAGAAGGGGGAATTGGAGAAACCAACCCACAACATCTCGATGGTGGACTTCCAGTCTCCACAGCTGCAAAAAAATGAATTCTGGTGGTTTAGGCCACCCAGTCTGTTAGGCAGCCTTAGTAAAAGATGGTTCGTAAGCAATCACCTTCAGTTAGAGGGCTCTACAGGGCTTGACAGTGACCCTCCTATGTTCCCATTGTCCCTGTTCTTGCTGGCTTTGATTGCAGATGGCAAAAATCCCTCTGGTCATTCACCTTCTTCTCCCCTCCCCCGGCTGGGTAGAGTTCCCCCTAGGGAAAGCCCCATGCAAAAGAAATCATGCTTGGGGAGCAGGTCTCTGTCACACAGCTCCTACAGGCCAGCACTTGAAGGTTTCTCCCTACATAACACTCATATTTCTCCCTAAATAACACTCATGCTTGGGGAGCAAGTTCCCTAGTGAGCCCTCTGGCTCATGCTCTCAGGTGATAGAGCTGGTCTTGGAGGCACCAGGGACCCAGGAGTCTGGCTTCCTGTAGTCTGACCTTCATCCCAGCCTCCTCTCAGCCTCAGAGCAGGGCAGGAGGAAGCGTGGCCCCGGTCTTGGCAGGCAAGCTGTGGGAGTGGGAGGAATCTGGGAAGGAGAAGGCTCCTGGTGTCTCGTGGAAGGATCAGGAATAGGTCTCTAACGCGTCAGTGGGGTGGATGGTGTGGAAGTGGCATGAAGGAGTGGGAGGGCGAGCTCTGAGGAAATGTACCCAGCAAGAACGTCTGATCTGGAGCAGAAATTGGCAGCCTGCTTCCACAAAGGGCCAGCTAGTAAATATTTTAGGCTCCGTGGGCCATATGGCTCCTGCTGCAGCTTCTCAGCTCTACCCTTGGAGTGTGACAGAGCTGTGGGTAGTAGGTGAATCAAGGAGCATGTTTTGTATTCCAATAAAACTTTATTTACAAAAACAAGGGCCAGTGGGATTTTGCCCACAGTTGGCAGATTCCTGGTGCAGAACCTGGTTTCCTAGCGGGATCATCTCCACCGCCTCCTCGTGCCACATTGGCAGATGCCCTTATTTCTGGGGACTCCATTTCCTCTTGTCTAAAAATGAGGGTGACAAGAGATCTCTGTCATATGTTATATATGGTAAATGCTCAACAAATGTTAGCTGTGGTGGCTTGGTAGTTAGTGTCACAGTGATGACCATGATCTCGTATGAGGGACAGAGGAAGGTTACCCGGGGACAAACATGGCTCCCTCCTCCTGGCTCAAAAATAAAATCAGAACACGGATTCTACTTACCGCTCTGTCAGTAGGCATGAGTCGAACGTTTCCAGTAACATCTGTTGGCGGGTCTTTGGGTATCCTTCACATCCAATTTGAATTCCAGAAGGATCCATGTTCATTTTTGTAGCTTCAAATTGGAGTTTGAACTTGAGACTTTCATGGAACTCGGGCAGGTTGGGACTTTATAGTTGTTTAGGAGAGTAAGTCATTGTCCCCATAAATAACATTCTGACTTCTCAAGTGTCCCCAGTGTGCCCAGCGCATCCATCTGCACTTGAGCTAAATTTCTTTCTTGCAAGACAGTCATTTGTTGCTGGACATTCGGGAAGAAACATACATTTTCCTTTTATCTCCTTGGCTCTACCAGAACATCCCCAAGTCCCTGCTCTGGGGACTACCTGTGTGGCTACACCGTTTGTCACTGTCAGGAGCCAATGTGTGGTCTCTGAAAAGCTGGCTTTTATTCGATCAAAGGGCCCCTGGCATTAAGATGTCCAAATTATTTTATTTAATTTTTTTCGGAGCCAATAAGTCAGTGTCCAAAATATATCTTACAGGCATCTCCTCGCCTGCATCCCCGCTGCCTTGATTAGAGCCGTCCTCTTGCTCCTGGATTACTGTCACAGCCTCCTCACGGTCTCTAATGCATCTGCTCTTTCCGGTCCTCATTGCCACCCTCCAGCCCGCCTGCCTCCATTTCTCCACACAGCGGCAAAGGTGACCTTGGAAAAATACAGTTCATATTGGACTGAAGCTTTTTAATGTCATCCCATCAATCTTAGAATAAAACCCAAATTTCTTGCAGGAGGGTGGGTTTATGAGGCCCCATGTCATCTGGCCCTTGTGCCTCCCCCCGCATCATCAAAGGGCCTGACCCCCCCCCCCCAGATACCTTCATATTTCTAAGAGCTCCCCCACCTCAGGACTTCGAATGTACTGTTCCCCCAGGACAATGGCTGCTAATGAATCTCCCCTCTGCTGTGACAAATTGCCATAGATTGGTGGCTGAGAAAAACACAGCTAGCGATCTAATCTCCCAGGTTCTCTGGCCCCAAATGGGTCACAAGGGTTTAAAATGGAGGCGCAGTCCTCCTGGGCTTCCTTGACTCTTCCAGGGCCAGGGGCAGCTGGCACACCTTGGCTGGTGGCTGCCTCACTGGCACCTCTGCCTCCGCTGTCACAGCGTCTCTGGCTGTGACGATCGCTGCACCCATCTTTCCCCCTACAAAGGTCTCGTGGGTACAGTGGCTCCACCTGAGCCCACCAGTATGATCTCCCACCTCACAGTCTGCAAAGCCCCCCCCCCCTGCTGTGGGAGGTGACGTATTCACAGGTTCATGAGTGCAGGATGCGGACGTTTTCCGTGTGTGGAGGTGACAGCATTCCGCACGCGCCATCCTCCCTGAAGTGGTGGCTCCTTTCCGTCTTCTGCTCTTGACTTAAAGGTTCTCCCCAGATTGGCCTTTCTGCTAACCTCCTCCTCGTGATATTCCCCCGATTTTCTCTTTCACCGCACTTTTCTTTACAGCAAATTCCTTAATAAATGTGCACCTGTGATTGAAGCCTCTTTTTTTGGGGTGGGGGATACTGGGGATTAAACTCAGGGGCACTCCACCACGGAGCCCCATCCCCAGCCCTGTTCTGTATTTTACTTAGAGACAGGGTCTCACTGAGTTGCTTAGGGGCCTCGCTGTTGCTGAGTCTGGCTTTGAACTCGCGATCCTCCTGCCTCAGCCTCCTGAGCCACTGGGATGACAGGTGTGCGCCACTGCGCCTGGCTGAAGCCTCTTTTTAATTGGGGAGTTTGTCCCCTGAATCTGAAGACATCTTCCTGGATAGACCGCCATAGTCTGCACCTTATCGTTTCAGGGTCTTTCAGCAAGTTGGACTCCTTCTGCCTACCCATAAGCCTGGTCCTGCTCTGGACCCAGATGAAAAAAAAATTATTTTTTTTTCCACTGGGATTAAACCCATGGGTGCTCTACTACAGAGCTACATCCCCAGCCCTTTTTATATTTTATTTTGAGACATGGTCTCACTAAGTTTCTTAGGGCTTTGCTAAGATGAGTCTTGAACTCCTTCTCCTGCCTCAGCTTCCAGAGTTTCTAGGATTACGGTTGTGCGCCACCCGCCTGGCCCCAGCTGAGATCTTGGGGACGAGCAGGTAGAGATGATCTTGGTTTATTCCCAAGTGAGTCTTGCCACTGGGCTCCCACAAACAGCTGGGTCGGGATGCCAAGGGCACAGACGTCCAACTGCCCCCCACTGGGGCAGTGGGTCACAGGGGCAGAGGCTCAAGGTTAGCTCACAGACACGACCCTCCTCCTCCGCCAGTTATTGGCAGGACTCCATGCTCATCTGAACCAGCCAATGGTCCGTCTGGGTGGAGAGCCTTCATGCACTGAAATTTATGATATTAATCATGGCTTTTTCCAGGAGAAGGCTCCGTGTTTCAGAGTGGGCTCCCCTGAATCGGACCCTGAGAGGAGGATTTGCATAAATGCAATTTATTAGGAGAGGTTCTTGGAAACACTGGAAGGGGTGGGTAGGGAAGGGGAGAAGCCGAGAAGAACGTGGATCAGGCAAGGTCAGGGTCACCGTGGCCCAGCTCACACAGGAGCCCCGGGGGCCGTGCAGGTTCCTCCCCGCACTTGGCCTCATCAGGACAAGAGAGCTGGCGTGTTTAGAACCCCGTCCCTGCCGCTCATTGGTGGAGTCGTCCTCTGAGGGGGATGTAAATTCCTGGGCACTTCAGTCTCTCAGTGCACACACAGGGCAAGAGAGAGCAGTCCTCGGACCAGGTCCATGAGCGGAAAGAGCACCAGGGACTTGTGTGTGGAACTCAGCACGTGTAGGGAGAGGCCCGGGAGCCCTGCTGTGGCCTCCTACTGCAAGTGGATCCATCTATCCATCCATCAACCCACTCATCCCTCTATCCACTCTACACAAATTCATCCATCTTCAGCTCTGTGCCAGTCTCTGCAGGTATCACCTCATGAAGTTCACCCACAAGCAGGGGGAGAAACAGATTTTAAATTTTTGAAAATGTGGCCAGGTGCCGTGGCGCATGCCCATCATCTCAGCGGCTCGGGAGGCTGAGGCAGGAGGATGGCGAATTCGAAGCCAGCCTCAGCAACAACGAGGTGCTAAGCAACTCAGTGAGACCCCTGTCTCTGAATAAAATACAAAATAGGGCTGTGGATGTGGTTTAGTGATCATGTGCCTCTGAGTTTAACCTCTGGTACCCCCTACTCCCCCCCCAAGAAAAAGTTTTGAAAAGGCTACAAAAATGAGGAATTGCAGATGCATTTAGTACATGGATGACAGAAACATGCTACTTTCTGGGAGTAAAACTCACCTGGCAGGTGTTTATGTAAGAGGCTTCTTTGAAGAACTAGTGCTGATCTAAGAACTGAAGGCTACACAAAAAAGGGAAGACAGAATGTTATAAGTCAGGGGAACACGTGCAAAGGTCCTGAGGCAGGAACCCGCAAGAGGAACTGAAAAAAGGCTGGTGGGGCTGGGGTCCCAACACAAAGGGAAGTGGCAAAGACAGGCTTACAGCTTGCTGAAATGCACCTATGGCTCGCAGAGGGATGAATCTTCCCTGCCGGTTGCCTGATATCTTTTTGATCCTGTTCAACGTCTTTTAGACTCGGATCTTTGGTTCAGTCCACAGTATGTTCCCTGGAAGCAGAGGAGAAATGGGGACATGGAGAGGATGTTCGGCGGGAAAGTCTATTTTCCACTGTTCATCTTTTCCCCACTGAAGCTTATAGCTGAAATTAATACATAAATTTACAGCCGCAAGTCAGTTGTGATAAATAATCCCAGAAGTGTTCCGATTATTTACATTTTTATGGAATCTTGCCTGAGCAAACCCAGAGAGCTCACCAGGCACTTGAAGAATTATGTCTTGTTCAAAACCAATTTAATAGCAATGGAAAATAAAGCCATCTGTGGGAACTTGTACAGCAGGGTAGTAATTCTCTGCCAGATGAGCAATATACAAAGAGCACCGAATCCACCCGAGCCCACCAAGCGCCTGCACCAAGCAAGGAAAAGTAACCACCACGACTTAGAATGAGCCGTTGGAGGACATCAGGACGCAGAGTGTCTCCTGCTTCCATGTGGGATAGGCGGGGATTCTGGCCACGAAGCAATCTGAGACGAGTCCCTTGTGAGTCCCCTTGCACACAGTGGGACTAGCTGGTGAGAGGTTGTGCAAAAGAGAACAAAGATCTCTTAGTAGAGGAATTAAAAGTAGAGGAATTGGGGGCAAGAGCTTCAAATTTGCATCTCCATTCTGCCCCCTTACTACCTGTGTGACATGGGGAAATTTCCTCTCTCTCCCTAATATGAAAAAATTTCGTACATTTCTAAAAATGGATCATATGCGTTAGTATTTTTTTCCTCTCTTAGCCCAGCATCCTGATTTTCTCTTCTTTTTTTCATTTATTTACAGCTTCATCGAGGTAGATTTTACACACATTAAAATTCACCCATTTTAAAAGTCCAGTTCAGTGAGTTTTAGCCAATTTCTGTAATAGCACAAATATCGCCATCATCGAGTTTTAGAATACTTCCAATGTTCCCCAAAGTTTTCTGATGCCCATTTACAACCCCTCCCTGCTCCCACTTCTGGTTCTGGGAGCCCCCCACCCCCACCCCGGTGGTTTTCATCTCTGCAGTTAGAAGTTCCATGTGCACAGTCATGGTGGGTCTGGCTTCTTTCACTTAGCACATTTTCAAGATTTCTCTCTGTCATCTCAAGAATAAACAGTTGGTTCCTTTGTATTGTTTGTGCACGCGCCATATTGTGTTTACCCACTGGCCAACTGGAGAGTCTGGTTGAATTGTGACTGTCCGCTTTATAGCTCTTATGCTGCCACAAGCAATGGCATAGACATCCTTGCACCTGTCTGGAGATATGATGAGTGGGATTGCTGGGTGGTGTGGCGACTCCCTTAAGGAACTTGTTTTCCAAAGAGGCGTCGCCCATTGTGAACTCCCACCAGCAATATATGTGGAGACCCTTCCACCCCCTGCGGACTAGTACACTCATCTTTTTAATTTGACCATTTTGATGGGTGTGTAGTGGCAGCTGGTGGCTTGAATTTGCATTTCCATAATAGCCAATGACATTGAGCACCATTTCATTTGCTATTATCCCCTGGCACATCATTTTTTGGCGAAGGATCTGTTCACATCTTTTCTCCACTTAAGAAAAAAAATGGACTGTCGATCATTATTGAGAGGTAAGTATTTGTGAGGCTGAATCCAAGTCTTTCATGTGTTGCACAAATATTTTCTTTCGGTCTGTGGCTTGTCTTTTCATTTTTATTTGTGGTGTCTTTTTTTTTTGGGGGGGGGTGATTGAACTCAAGGGGCATACGACCACTAAGCCACATCCCCAGCCCTGTTTTGTATTTTATTTAGAGACAGGCTCTCACTGAATTGCTGAGCACCTCACTTTTTGCTGAGGCTGGCTTTGAACTTGTGATCCTCCTGCCTCAGCCTCCTGAGCCGCTGGGATGACAGGTGTGCACTATCACACGCGGCTTCTTTGGTTGTGTCTTTTAAAAAGCAAAAGTTTTCAATTTTGATGGTGTTCAATTTTTAAACTTTTTCTTCTCATGGATTGTACTTTTAACATCATTTCTAAGAAATATTTTCCCGGCCTAAGTTCACAAAAGCTTTCTCCTACAAGTTATAGTTTTAACTCTTATATTCAGGTATATGATCCATTTTGAGTTAGTTTTGTGTGTGAGCTAAAGGTCCAAGTTCATTTTCAGCATATGGATAGCCAACTATTCTAGTGCCATTTTTTAGAAAGATTCTTTTTTCCTCTTTGAATCACCTGGACCCCTTGTTGGAAATCATTTGACTACTTAGGTGTGGGTTTGTTTCTAGACTCTCTCATTTTCTTTTTGGAAGAATAACCCCTTTCCCATTTGATGTAGATTTCTGGGGGAGTAATTGGAGACCCCACTTTCTCCTAGACAAGAGTGGGTATAGGGGTCCTCTGTGCAATATGGGGCCCTCTGATGCTTTCTAACCAGGGCTAGAGCCAGAGGATAAGGGTCAGGTGACTGGTAATGGGTGGAGTTAGATTTCGTGATATGTTGGTTTCTATCCAGACTCATGCCACAAAACTATCAACAATCATGGCTGTTTTTGTCTATTTTCTATTGCCATAACAGAACTTGAGATAAATGTCCTCCCATTTGACCTTGTGTTAAGGTGCTTACTCTTTTCAGGTCTTGGTTTTCTCATTTGAAGATGTAAATTTTACTGACATCATAGCAAGGATATATTTATTGAAAAAAACACTATAACAAACACTATTCCAAGGACTCTGTGCATCATAATTCATTTAATATTCATAATCACAATTATCAAGCACATGCTATATTATCTCCATTTTGCAGCTGGGGAAACTGAGGCACAATGTGATTAAGTGTCCAGCCCAAGCACCGTGGTGCATACCTGCAATCCTAGCTACTTGGGAGGCTGAGGCAGGAAGATGGAAAGTTTTGTTAGTTTTTGTGTGTGTGAGGTCAGGGTCTAAGCGTAAGGGTAGCTTTATAATGGATAATTTATAAAGGGAATTAGTTTAGTTTGGCTTAGGTTCTGGAGGCTGGCAAGTCCAATGATAGGTGGGTGGTTGCATCTGGTGAGGGCCCCTTGCTGCTTCAACTCATGGTAGGGCCAGAAGATTTATATGCAGAAGAGAAGAAACCACGAGAGACCATTTTGTATTATTAGTCCAGTCCCACCAGAGCAAGAACTCACTCACCTGAAGAAAGGCATTAATCTCTTCTCGTAGAATCTGGCCCCATGACCCACAGTGGGAAGTGATGTGGGCCAAGCCATGAGAAGAGGAAGTAGTAGGTGTCCAGCCTCGCAGGCTTAGAACTTGTCATGGTTGAACTGAGGGTGCCAGTGGATGGGACGGCTGAAGGTGAACTTGAGAGGTAGTTTGGAGGACCCCGAATATTTGGCAAAGGACGTTTGACTTTATCCTGAATGTGGCAGGGATTTGCTGATGCTGTTTGCTTCCTGGGACAATGTCATCAAGTGGGCCTTTAAAAAGCAATTGAGGTGTCCATCAAAGGTGGAATCTCTTTCAATAGTGTCATGGTTTGCTAGGGATGCCATAATCAGATACCAGAGACCAGGTGGCTTAAGGAACAGAAATTTATTTCTTACAATTCCAGAGGCTGTAAACCTAAGATCAAAATGTTGGCAGGGTTAGTGTCTATTGAGGCCTCTCTCTTTGGATTGCAGATGGCCATCTTCTTGCTGTGTCCTTACAAGGCCTTCTCTCTGCTCAGAGGCAAGCCCAGTGTCTCCTCTTCTTCTTCTCATTAGGACTCCACTCTTACTGGATTAGGGGCCCAACCTTATGACCTCATTTAAATTTATATACACCTTTAAGGGCTTTTTCTCCAAATATAGTCACATTGGGAGTTAGGACTTCAACAGATGAATTTTGAGGATACATTATTCAGTCCATAACAAACAGCTACATTTTTATGGAGCAGTTATTATCTCTTGGGCCCTGTGCTAAATCTTTCATTTCATCCTCATACTAACTTTGTAACTTTGGACAATTAAAAAAATTTTTACTTTTGAAGTAACGGAGATTGAACCCTCATACATGCTGTGCAAGAATTCTACCCCTGAGCTATGTCCTTCAACCTTTTTTTAAATTTGATTTGGAGACAGAGTCTTGCTAAGTTTCCCAGACTGACCTCGAACTTGCAATCCTCCTCCCTCAGCCTCCCGAATCGCTAGGATTCCAGGTGTATACCACTGTGCCTGGCTGGACAATTAACTTGAACACTCTGTATCTCAGTTTTCCCATCTGAAAATGGAGATAATATAGTACCTGCTTTATAATGTGGTTATGAATATTAAATGAATTACTGTGCATAAAGCACTTAGAATAATGTCTGTTACAGAGTGTTAAATAAATAAACCCTGGCTATGATGTCAGTAGAATTCATATTTTCAGATGAGAAAACCAAGACCTAAAAGGAGTGGTCACCTTGCCCAAGGTCAACTGGGAGGGACACTTTTGATTCCAGCACTGTGGCAACCACGCCATGTCGTCCTGGACTTTGAAATGGGCTCAGGAATTGGTCCTAGAGTCTTGGTAAATTCTGGCGTGTGTCCCCAGGAAAGGGGAGAGCCTAACCAATCGAGTACAGATGCTCTTTCACTTATGATGGAGTTACATCCCCACAGACCCATCAAAAAAAATTTTTAAAAGTCCTTCGTCAAAAATGCATATGGAGCGTTACAGCCCTGTAAACACCACAGAGCACAGTCATGTCCCTTTGTGGTTGCCTGGCTACCAGGGAGCTTCAGCTCCCTGATGCTGGCCTGGTGACACAACAGGGTCACACTGCATATCACTAATCCAGGAAAAGATCAAACTGCAAGAGTTGAAGCATGACTTCAACTGAATGTGTGTGGCTTTTGCACCATGGTAAAGGTAAAGACTCTTAAGTCGAACTGTGGTCGGTTGGGGACTGTTGTATTTGGAGATCGGGACTTATCAAAAAGCAATCACTGATCTCAGACCATCTGGCATGAGAGTGGGCACTCTGACCTACCACAACCTCCCTGCCTCCAGCGAGTGCAGGGATGCTTTCAGGTGAGAAAGTGGGTGTGGAGCAAAGCTCTACATGGTACATTTGGAGAAAGGGCAGGGATTCTGGGGGGCTTACATTGAGGTGCAGGTGAGGATGAG
The DNA here is from genome assembly GCF_964194105.1 of Spermophilus citellus. Classification (NCBI taxonomy): domain Eukaryota; kingdom Metazoa; phylum Chordata; class Mammalia; order Rodentia; family Sciuridae; genus Spermophilus; species Spermophilus citellus. Next base: position 16,056,355 of record NC_138187.1, read on the forward strand.
GCCAGGGTCTTGAGCTGAGTCATAGTTACATAAATTGGGAATTTTATATCCTGGGAAGCCTTTTTTTTTTTTTTTTGGTGATGGTGCTGGAGATTGAATTTAGGGGTTCTGCATGCTAGCCAAGTGCTCTACCAAGCTATATCTCCAGCCCTGGGAAGCCTCTGAATTGTAGGCAACAGGATATACTGAAGAATATTAAGCAGGATCACTTCATCTGGATTAAGCTACCAAAGTGGATTCCAGCCAATTTAAGAGGGGAAACAAAAATCAGTTAAAATAAAAGCCAAAGTCAATTAATGGTACCTTTGGAGAGGTTACCCCAAAGAACTAGACCACAAAAAGTAACTAAAACCATTTCACCATTTTTCATCTCTGCAGGAGATGGGGAAAGGATGGGCAGGGGGCTCCTCCAAACTTAATTCTGGTGAGAAGAATCTGATTGGTTTAGCCTGGGTCACATGACTACTCTTAAGCAGGCAGGCAGGGCTCCTTGATTGACAGTTCCACTAGGCTCTTTCCAATGCTGGAGCCGAGGGTCTCCAGAGTCAGGTGGGAGATACTTAAAATATAAGATAAGCTGGAAGTAGACTCCTGTTAGCCAAGAGAGCAGGCCTGAGAAGCAAACCAGAAAAGGCAGCTTTTGTTAATTTTTCACTGGCAGACTTTGCTGTTCCATGTGCAATGCAGCTGTGCTTAAGATCTGCCCCGTGCCTAATTTCAGGTTGTGATTTTAGGGATAAATATAGGTCTTTTTCAACAGTTAAAAAAAATTGATGACAAGAAACTAGATACATTTATGTTCATACAGAAATAGTTTTATGAAGAATTTTTTTTACTACATTTTTTTGGGGTAGAGAACACTCCAATATGTTAATATATATTCATATGGTTTGTTTTGGTTTAGATGTGAGATACCCCCCAAAAGCTCATGTGCGAAACAATCCAAGAAAGTTTAGAAATGAAATGATTGTGTGATGAGGGTCTTAAAATAACCAGTGCATGAATCCCCTGATAGAGATTAACTGGGTGGGGGCTGGAGGCAGGTAGGATGTGGCTGGAGGAGGAGGGTTGCTGGGTGTGTCTTTGGGGCATATGTTTGTTCTTGGTGAGTGGAGCTCTCTCTCTCTCTCTCTCTCTCTCTCTCTCTCTCTCTCTGCATCCTATTGCAATGTCCTGAACTGATTTCCACAGCCACACTCTTTGGCCATGATGTTCTGCCACAAGTTGAGCTCAGAGCAATTGAACTGGCTGTCTGTGAACTGAGACCTCTGCAACTGTGAGCCCCCAAATGAATTTTTCCTCCTCTAATTGTTCTTGTCAGGCGTTTTTGTCCCAGAGATGAAAAAGATGACTAGAACACAGTTCAAATTCCAAAATGATATATTATAAATGTGTGCATGTGAAAATCTCATTCTCATCCCATTCACACCCCCAGACCTATGGGTAAGCACTTATTACTGTTTTTTATGGTATATTTTCATGGTGGTTTTTAATTCTAAATACAGATAAAGATGTATATAAGGCGCTGGGAAGAGAGCTCAGTGGTAAAGCACCTGCCTAGCATGCATGAGGCCCTGAGTTCAATCCCCATCACCACATTAAAAACAACAACAACAACAACAATAAAAAATGATATATAAAAAATGTATATGAAGCATTCCTCCCAGTTGGGAACTCTGGGAAATCCTGGGGAAGTTGGGGGTCTAATGTATTGGCTCAGTGTCAACTCTGAGAGTCTCCTAGTGACATTGGGCCTTTGTCCTTCCTCCCAGACTCCTCTGTTCCTTCTTTTAATTCCCTGGGCAATTCCAAGGCATGTAGGCTTAGGAACAAGTATTCTATTTTAAGGGGATACACCACCTCCTTGGGATTGGGGAGTCTAGGAATCTAGCTTCGTTTCCAAATTCCTCCCCATTCTTTGGGGGCAGGGCTCAGCAAACTACCCAGAGGGCCAAATTTCCTGATCACCATTTGTTTTTTAAAATGTAATTTTTACTGGAATGCAACCATAAGTGTTTCCACATTATCTGTGACAGCTTTTGTTAAATAGCAGCAGAGCTGAGTTTTCCAAGCCTAAAAAGATTTCTATCTGTCCCTTTAAGAAGATGTTTACCAGACCCGGTTCTAGGAGCTGGAAATGAAATGAGAACTTTGCCCCCAAAATGCTTCCCGGTGGTTAGAGAAGCCCTTGGTGGGCCAAAGTGGAGAGCCATCCCTGCAGGGAGCCACTGACTGAGAAGCCTGGGAGTCAGGGCTTTCCCTCTCTGGCCTCAGCCACCTCCTCCTGATGTTATTTGGAAGCTACTGCCCTCCATTCTCAATGGAACCGCAAAGCAATCTTTGCAAAGCACAGGTTTGAAAATCCTCCCAACAGCTCTTGAAACAGTGATCCAAAGTCACAGCCTGGCCTTTGCCTGGCCTTGCTGGATCTCTCTGGTGCCAAGTTCTCAGCCACCTCTCCCTGCAGTCCAGCCACACTCGTGGTACCTGACTCCCTCCAGAACAGGACTTTTCCACACACCATTTCCACGGCCCCAATCCCCCCCCCCACCCATCCCTGATTTTTCCAGTGAACTTTTTCTTATCTTTTAGGTGTGATCTTGACCCATTGCTTTCTTCAAGAAATTTCCTTTGCCCTCTCCCACTGGGTTGGGGCTCTCATTTCAAGTTGCTGCAGTCCTGTGTTCCCACCCCAGCATCTTACCTTGTTGCAGCCACAATTTTATGTTTGTGATTTAAAAAATAAAATAAAAAAAGGTAGGAACCCACATCTGGCTTTATTGCCCATGCTCGGCACAGAGTAAACCCTCCATCACTGTTTATTAAACAGATAAAGAACGGATCTTATTCCATTCCAGCCACCTCTGGGTGATGGGAGAGATGCTGCCCCTCAGAGGTTTTAGGTGTCAGAGTCTCAACTTCATCCCTCAACAGCCACGTTTAACAGAGCAGGTTGGCAGAGCCGGCCCCGGCTGGTGTTGATTGAATGCCTCCTGGAGATGGCAGCTGCTGAATGCTTTCCATCAGTGTCTCCAGCTCCAGACAGGGTGGACACGACAGCCTTTCCTCCTACTGTGTCCCGGAGATCAGTCACTCCAAGAGGGATGGATGTTTGTCCCATTTGCTCTTCCAGCGTCTCTGCACTTGGTCCTCCACAACCCAACCACTGAAGATGCTAATGACAAAAGGCAGCATCTCCCCCCCCCCCAGCCCCCCGCCCCGGGCTCCTCCACTGTCTGTTAAGTATTCCAAGGGATCCAGACACAGAATTTTATTTGTTTTTCTGGACCTAAGCTGCCCCTTGACATAGCCAGTGATTGCTTTTCTAAAACCACGAAGGAAAACGAGGTCCTTTCATCCACTGATAAGGTGTCAGGTGACAGAGAGATCAGCATCCCAACACATAAATCTGCAACTAATCCTTGGGAATCAATATTTTTCATTAAGAACCTGTGAGAGTTGGGCCATTATGGGGAAAATCTGTTTAGGTTGACACCTTGATGAAGTTATTCAGTTCAGGGGCTTAAGTCATTGAAAGGTAATAAAGAGAACAGAGCAATCTCAGGGCTGGTTAGGGGAGAAAACGATGGGAGTATTGAGCTTCAGTTCAGTGAAAAATGACCTCCTGATTTATTGGGGGATGATGGGGTGCTGGCCTCTCGGGCAGGCCAGGCCAGACACCATCAGTGTGGCAGCCTCTCATCCGGCTGCAGTCGCGGCTATTTGTAAGTTGTCTGGCAGTTAAAAAAAAATACTGGGGAAATATTTTAAGAGCCTGGGGTATTTCTACTATTCTCCAAGTTCCCACTTTCATGATAAACTTTTTTTATTCTGAACTTTCTTTCTGTAGATCATAGGTCATGGGGACATTGAAGTATGGTATTCTCGTAGTTTAACAACGAGTTTACTTTTGTAAAACCTCCTTTAGGGCCCATTAGGTCTAGAAGGACACAACCCATTATTAGACAGACCCAAGTTTATTTGGTGCCGATCATGGATATGGTAACAAATTCAGAGGGTGGCATCAAATTTTTCCTTGAGGGTCCCACGTGTTTATAGAGAATCACATTAGATGGAATTTTGGAAGTACCATTTCTTGGTCTCTTGCCTTAACAAACAAAAAAACCCAAACAGAAACAAACAAACAAAAAAACTCTGGCCAAGACCCTGGAGACATCTTTTTGTAGTCCCCTGTCGTCAAGCCAAATGAGAATCATTTCTGGTTTTGTGCTGGGAACCCCATTCTCACATTCTTTGGGTGGACCATCTATAAGCATGAATAAGTTGTGTAACTTCTATGCATTCTTAAGTGCTGTCAAATATGTCTGAAAATTCTTCAGACCTTCTTGGAAGGTCAAACAAGTATTAATATCAGGGTATTTTTATATTTGATAAAACTCTTGCATTATTTCTGATGAACACAGCTGAGAGAGGTCCCCTCTGGGGTGAGGCTGAGGCAGTATTGAAGTATTAAAGAGAGCCCTCCCCTTCCATGGCAAAGCATACTGACAGCTGATGGAGAAGGGAAGAGGGAGGCGAGGAGTCCAGGTGACGGCTTAACCGAGGTAGTTGCTGCAGGGATGCCAAGAAGATGACAGATTCAAGAAACAGTGAGGATGTTAAATGCATAGGATTTGCTGATGATTTGGATTTGAGATCATTTCTCGTGTTGGACTTTCGCTACCCTCTCATCACGTCGAAGGAGTGGAAGAAGATAAAAAGAAGCAGGAAAAGCAACTTCAAACGAAAACCAAGGACTAGGGGACTGCAGAAGACTGAGGATCAGTCCGAAAAGAGAGAGAGAGAGAGAGAGAGAGAGAGGGGAAACCAGAAATGGGTGGAGTCATGGAAGCCAAGGGTCAACCATGGCCCCATGCTCAGAGGCGGCGGCAGATCACAACCCAATATGCCCATTTGGCTTGACAAACACAGCCTCCGTGTGATGGTGGGAGCCAGAGAGCAGTGCGAGGCGGAGCGGGCGGACCCCAGCAGCCTGAGCGTCTCTTGCCCACTGTGCCCCATAGAACCGCGCTCTGTAGGTGTCCTTCTCATAGAGCTCGCCGTGCACGGCGCCCCCTGGAGGTCCTGGATGGAAGTGAAACGGCTGTGTGCGCACTGCTCCCAGGAATGTCACCTGTCAAGACCTGGGAAGAGGCCACTGCTAGAGGGGAGCATCACTTTTATTAATTTATTTTAATCTTGGTGAGACTCGAGCTATTGTTTTGGCACAAGGGGACGGTGGTAATGAAAAGGCAACAAGAGGACCTCCCCCCCCCAAAATGAAAGGTTGAAATCTTCAGAAGAGACCAAGGACTTAGCCATTTTCAGGAGGTGGAGTCTCTTTTCTGACGGAGTTGGTTCCCTGTCACAGCAGGCCACTAGATTTCTGCAAAAAGCCAGCCTCAGGCCACAGTCCGGGGCTCAGTATTTTTCTAGATCCCAACTTGGCTTGTCTGCATAAGTTGTCAGCCTCACTCTTATTTCCTGGTCTTATATTCTAACGCCTTGTCCATTTATGTCGTCATTCAGCAAACATTCATTGAGCACCTACTGTGTTCCCAAAACTATACTAGGCACAGGTAGCTACAAAGCTGAACATAATCCAACTCCTGTCTTTGTGGGGCTTAGAGTCTGGTGGGGGGAGAGACAGACAGACAGTGTCTTGCGAGGGGAGCTTTTATCTGGAGAAGTGCTGGGCTCATGGCTCAGCTGTGGTGCAAGAAGGCTTCATGGACGAGGAGACCTACGAGACCAAAAGCATGTGTGGAATTTAGACAAGGCAGAGGCTGGAGGAGGACCCTCAGAGAGAGGCTCAAGGTACAGAAGCATGTCACGTTAGTGGCTGACTGCAGGGTGACAAGGCAAGAGTGCAACCAGGTCACAGTTTCTCAGCCTGGGGACTGTTGTGGGTGCTGTCCTGCACGTAGTAGGGGATTTAGGAGCATTCACGGCTTCCACCCATGGGGAGCCTCCATTGGTGGGTTTTAATCACGGGGCAGGGAAGGACTTCACCATCAGATCAGACCTCGGCTGCACTGGTCTGGGGCAGGAGTGAGGTCAAGGCAGGAAGATCACCTTAGAGGCAGGTGCTAGGATCCCAGCAGGAGAGAACAGCTTCACAGACAGCAAGGGACAGGGGACATAGAGAGAAATGGGTGGAATTGGACTCTGTTTGGTTCTGGTGGCCTCATTAGACATTTTCTTTGGCTTACTGCTACAATGTGAACGTCTCCATTGAAACTCACGTTGAAATTCAGTCCCCATGATGAGGAATTACAAGGCGGGAACAGGCGGGACTTTCAAGAGATGATCAGGTCATGAGGACCCTGCTCTCAGTGGGTCCATTGGTAACCCCAAGAACCTATCTGCTATAATGGCTAATTTGGCTCTCTCTCTCGTACACACCCCTCTCACCATGCAGTGCCTCTCTCTGTTCCTCACCAGCAAGAAAGTCCTTACCCATGTGGCCTCTTTGCCTTAGGCTTCCCAGCCTCAAGAACTGTAAGCAACAAATTCCTTTTCTTTATAAATCATCCTGTGTCAGGTATCCAGTTATAGCAACAGAAAATGGAATGGATTAAGACACCAATCTCTGTCTCCCTGCACTGCCTATGGATGTCCCCCGAGTTCCACATTTTGGTGTGGAATTATCCATGTTTCTAATAATGAGTGCAGTGGCCCAGGCTCCTTGGATCAGGAAGAGCATTGACCTTGATCGTCTTCCCTTCTTGCTGATACCCACCATAACTGTAAAATCATGGGTTCAGGGAATTCATAGCTACATGCAAGAGAGATTCTATTTGCCATAGCAGCAGTTATACAGCTAAACACAGTGGGGCTATTTGTAGGAGATCTGAAGCAATAATAACAATAAACAACAAAAGTGATAGTGGAGATATTAATAACTATCATTTACAGGGGTGGGGGGCTTACCACGTCCCAAGCATGTGCTAAGAACGTTACATGCATTACCTTGTTAAATCTTCACACCAAAACTAGGATGTAACTACTAACTTTGTCTACGTTTTTGATAAGAAAATGAATGGTGGCACACAGATATTGGGTAATTTGCCCAGGATCATACAATTAGTAAAAGGTAGGGATAGGAACTCGTATCTGCCTGACTTCTTAACTATCGTGTAGCCACTGTATCCTTCCCCATTTTAGCCCATCCCCCATCCTGATGATCTGAGACAGAGAATTTGAAGTTCTGGATAGTTAGGATCATGTTTGTGAGTGAGGACACTCCAAATGCAAGTCGTTTAGCAAGATAGCATTTGATGTTCCTCCTCTTAAAAAAGAAAGAGTCCAGAGGCATGTAGTCCAGAATTAGTGGTAAGCCCCTTCTTCCTGGTCTGCTAACATTTTCAGCAGATGATACCACTTCATGATCCAAGATGAAAGCTCAAACTATGCCATCACATCTGCATTCCAGCCAGCAGAGGCAGGAAGGGTCAAAGAAGGTATGCCTTTCCCTAAAGCCACCAGCAATACTTCGCTTACATCTGATGTCTAGAAATTAGTCCAACTGAAAATGGAGGCTATATTTTTAAGGCAGGCAGGGAAGAAGATAATAGGGGGCACCTAGTGGTCTTTCTCCCTGGACTGTAAGATCTGGGCTAAGTAGGTTATTTTGACAGGTGGTCATATAATTTATCATCCTAAGTGGAATTAGCAAAAGTAAGCCCTAAACATATTGATACGGTATCCAGTTTTTGAGAGCAGGAAGGGGACCGTCCTGGGAGAAATGGCTAATGAAATCACCCTTGGTGGAGGGCTCCGCCCCCTTCATTAGAAACCACAGGGGGTCAGGGTCTTTCCCATGATAACTCCAGAGAAAGCCCCCGCTGACCCGGGGAGTGGGCATGTGTACTCGTGCTGGACTGAGGTTTTCTGGAAATGCCAACTTCAGGTATCGCGTCTGCCTTGGCCATATGTCCTCCAAGGGCAGCGACCACCCTTCACCCCCTGGGTTACCGCTGGGCAGCTGTTCAGTTCATCCCTCCCTTAAGCTCCTCGAAGCCCTCTGATGTCTATGAGGGAGGTCCTGTCATCCCCCTTCCCGGTGAGTCCACTGAGGCTAGGAGGGATGGAGACTTTCCCCAAGTCCCCCACTGACCCATGGCTGACCTGCACTTGAGCTGGCCTCTGGGGACTCTGAGCCCTGCTCCCATGGCCGCTCTGCCACTTCATCTCCCCGTCAGGCTGTTGGGCATCTTGGGATTTGCCCTCCTGGTCCCCACTGAGCTGCCTCTTCATCTGGCAAGCCATTGGGGACCTTCCAGTCTGTGTCCCTCGGTGACCCAGACCTCCCCTGGGCTCCAGGGCTCCCCTTTCCTGTCCCTCTCAGTTCTGGGTGGCATCTTGGTTTCTACTCATGCAGCTCCCTGGCCTGGGGTCAGCCATGGACATGGCACCAAGTGGACCATCGCTAGGGGGTCCCACAGAGGAAGGGACAAAGGAGGGAAATCACAGATGCACAGCGGTTTGCACGCAGAGTGGGGGAGGCTTGAAGCTCTTCCAACTGATTTAAGCGCTTCCTCTTTTCTAAGGAAAAAGAGGGTGGATGGTCTGAGAAGTCGGCCTTGAAGCTGTGGAAGGGGAGGCGGAGAACGGTGTAGCCATAGCTGGGTGGGAGCCTTGTAAAGGTTGGAGGCTTGGGTTAGAGCGGCTCCACCACACGGTGGTGGGATTTCCTGCCCAGGGCTCAGTCTCCCTGGGACAGGGGGAGAAGTCTTGGTGGGGGAGCCTGGGTGTATATCCAGACGGTGTCATTCTGCTGAATGTTCATACGTCTCATTCCCCAGCTAGTCTGCTAGAGACATCAGGATCCCCCTCTCATTTTTTCCTGCACCCCCAGGGCTGAGCCTGGCACCTGAGAAGGAGTTTAACAGACAGGAGGGTAGGATGGGGCTCAGTGTGCAGCAGAGTACCCCCTGCACTGTCTTTCAACCCCTTCATCTCAAATGCTCAGTTTTAAAAGATCTGATCTTTAAAAATCATATCTTAATGTATTAATATTAATATCCATTAACTTAGTCATTTAAAAATTAATCAATCATCCGATAAAGCGATAAATCACGTTATGAAACAGCAATTACATAAAAAAAGCATTTCCTTCTGTGTTAACTAGTTGGTTGGGGTTTCTCTTTCTTTTTTTGGGTTTGGGAGATTGAACCCAGGAGCGCTAACCACCGAGCAACATCCCAGCCCTTTTAATTTCTTTTATTTAGAGACAGGGTCTCACTGAGTACTTTAGGGCCTCGCTAAGTTGCTGAGGCTGACTTTGAACCCCCGATCCTCCTGCCTCAGCCTCCCGAGCCTTTGGACTGACAGGTGCACTAACTGGGGCTTGTGCCAGCTAGACGCCCACCTTTGAATAGGCACTTGAGAATCCCGGGGACCAGCCTGTGTGTCCTCGTCCCTCTCCCTGAAGGTGGCAGCATGCAGTAGTGCTTAAGACAATGGACTGTGGCAAGAGATTTTTCTGGGCTCAAAAAAAACCTGTCCTGGCCACCTACTAGCTGAGTGACCTTGGGCGAGCAGTTTCGCCGCCCATAAGTGGGCAGAGTGACCAGTGCCAACCCACAGGGGTTGCTGGGCCTTTCACAAAGAGCCTGGGATCTCACGGGTGCTTTCCTGATCCCACCCCCTGATGGTGGGGGGGAGAACCTCTGCTCTCTGCAGAGGCTGCTCCCCAGACACCCCAGAGCCCTGGGCCACCCGGCCTTCTGAGGGGAGGAGGGGCCCAGCCTTTTAGCTTTGCTCCCCGGGATTTGGGATTCCGGATGGCGGTCGCATTTCTGAGTGGAAAGGACACCCCTGCCTGCTGCTCGCTGGTCTGTAGGTATTGATCAGCGCCCCGGGGGGTGGTGGTGGTGGGGGGGAACTGTTCCAGAAACACTCACTTTGATTCCCCAATGCCACCCCCTAGCCTCCCACCGGTCCTGCTAGGAAACTAATTGAGAGTTGATTCTGATGAATAAATGTGCCTCCGCCGCTGCCTGAGGAATTGACCACGGGCAGATGGCTGGAGCAGGAGCGGGGCCATCAATAATGGATGGGCTCCAGCCCTGGGGAGGGAAGCGCTCCTGCCGCAGGTATGAATTATGGATGCCGTTTAGGGTAATACGGATCCATCTCAGAGGTTCCGCTCAGTTTATGGGCTAGTAAAAGCCGGCAATTTGCTTGTGTTCCAGCTATAATTTGCGCTACATTAAAGGACCCTCCTTTCCAAAAAGGATGTGCGCTTGGACGCAGGCGCAGTGGGCTCCAGGGCAAGGCTGGCCCCCGGCCAGACACAGGGCAGGGCAGAGCCAGGGGTGGTCCTTCGCAGGAACCAATCAGAGGGCGCCCGACCCTGGGCTGCGGATGCTGATGGATGCTCTACCTCTTTCCCCAAGGCCGGTGGGAAGAAACCACCCTAAAATCCAAAGTCCTTCTGTGACTCGGTCCTCAAATGAAGTTGATGCATATGTTGAGGAAAGTGCAAAAGAAAACCTACCGGCTATGGGGTCAGAGAAGCCACAGGTGAAGTGGAAGAGAACACAAGAGTCTAGAACTGGATTCCCTGCGTTCGAATTCTGGCTCTGCCATTTCCTAGCTGTGTGACCTTTTGCAAAATACCTAAACCTCTCAGGACTGATCTGTTATGTGCCAAAGTCAGATAAAGCTCATCAGAGTTAACTGTGCAACTGGCAGGACTCTTGAGAACTGAGATTATTAAAATATAGCCATTATTAAAATTTAAATTTTATAAGCTTGCAATTAAAATCAAAAGTAATAAATACTCACCACTCATAAATTCCTAATTGTTTTACTACCAGCTATGCTCTTGAGGCTATTTATGTTTATCACATCTGCATGGTGACAGTGATGCATGGTGTGCATCTTCACAGGGGCATGTGATATGCATCCCCTCCAAGATCCGCGACATTGGCGACATTGGTGGGAGCATTTACACCAGGGATGTTGACAAACGCTACATGTCAGGGCTTTTATTTCAGAGCCCACCATTCACCTTCTAAGAGATCCCATTAGTACTAACCTAATACAGGTGTTTACAGGATTGACAGTTAACATGTTTATAAATTGCTTAGAACAGAACAGTAAACATCCTATAAATTTTGCTATTATTATTTCCCCTATGATCCAACACCTTAAAGGGTTGGCTCCTCTCTCTCTCTCTCTCTCTCTCTCTCTCTCTCTCTCTCTCTCTCTCTTTCTCTCTTTCTCTCTCTCTTTCTCTCTCTCTCTCTGAAGGAAAAACTAAAATTGAGGGTGGGGATTAGTTTAGGTTTGTGCCCTCTCCTTAGCTTTTCAAATCCTTTATTGCTTGTAAATATACTTGGAGGCTGACTTTGGTGAGGATGATTCTGGCTCTGTTACTTACTAATTTGAACAAGTTACTCCCCCCCCCCCCATGTCTTCAAGCTTTTATTTCTTTAGTTATTAAAAAAAAAAAAAAAAAAAGGAACAGCTGCCCAGGGGTTTGGATTGTAAAAGTGACTCAAGAGCCAGTTTACTCTCTGGAATCTCCCTGGGTTCAAATCCCACCTTCTGCAACCACCTGGCCCCAAGATGTTGGTGAAAGACTCTTCATTCCTATAAACCTTAGTTCCTATTTCTTGGTTGTTGTGAGTGAAACAGGATAAGGTACTTGAGGATTTTGGCACTGTACCTGGATATAGTAGATGTTTAATAAATAACAGCAATGGCCACTGTTACTACCCTTATAACCGGGATGGTGGAGGCTGATCTGGTTGGCTGGCTGGGGCAGGCTTCCCCTCCTACTCGTTGGCATGCCTGTGGCCTTCTCATCCTGAGGATGACCCATTCTTGCACAGAGTGTCATCAGGCAGTGCCCCCCTCCTTCTCCACCTGCAAACCCACCACCCAGCACTGTGATGGGCATTAGGTGAGATAACCATAGGTTCGGCCCCGCAATTCATTAGGCATTTAATCTGTGAGCATAGCCTGTGGTGAAATGAATTGTGTCTTGTTATCTTAGCGAGAGTTTCATCAGGAAAGAATAAGATGTTCTTTTCTTACTCAGGAGGATAAATGGGACTTTGTGTCCTTAAGGTTTGAGTTTGTACTTCTTTTTTTTTTGGTACTGGGGTTTGAACTCAAGGGTGCTTAACTACTAAGCCACATCCCCAGCCCTTTTTAAAATTTTATTTAGAGACAGGATCTCGTTGAGTTTCTTAGGGCCTCACCAAGTTGCAGAGGCTGGCTTTGAACTTTCGATCCTCTTGCCTCAGCCTCCTGAGCTGCTGGGACGACAGGTGTAAGTTTGTACTTTCTTTGAGGGAACAGTGCACATAACTTGGTGATGGACTCTTACAAGGCTTGGCCCTGAAGTGTCAGGAACTATGGGTAAGGACCTGGGGATGGATGGGAGGATGTCCCCAAGGTCCGACTCTGAGAGATGGATGGCCAGTGGTAGACCCAAGGTCAAATTCTTGATCCCTCACTTACTTGTCTGTGGGAAACTTGGGTAAAATCTTTAATCTCCAAGAACCTCAGTTACACCATGTATTGAGCGAGGATTTAAGAAATAATATGTTCATGCAGATGAAATGACTCAGCCTAGTCACTCAAACGTCACAGACATTCACTGAGTGATGGCCTTTATTGTTGTCTGCTTTATGAATGAAGCAGGACAAATAAATTCCACTAAACAGAGGAAGAAATGAAGACACAGAGGAGCCAGACATCTCCGCAAGGTCAGGAAGGAACTCAACCCTGTGCCTGGGGCTCTCTTGCTTTCTATGCCAGGAGGGAACACTTAGTTCCCAAGACCTCTCAGAGCCAGGATTCTACCGACCCGACTGTTCCATGTTCCCAAAAGCTTTTCAAGGCTATAAATATAGATGGAACTTTCTGAGAAATTTGCTGAATCGGGGCTTTGGCCAAAGCAGACAACTTGGGTTGGCCTTTGGCTCCTTTTCCTGATGGCCCGTTCCATGAATCCGCTGTTTTATTTCACTCTGTGGTTTCTGCTTGAATTTTCTAGAACCACTTAAGAAAGGGGTGGGGGAGGAGATGGAATGCCAACCACAGGCAAAACAGACAGCGAGAAGACCCAGTCTAATTTAGCCCGTCACCTATGAATCTGTTGAGGCTGTTTTTTAAGATGTAAGTGGTATATTTACTTATTTAGTTATTTTTAGAGCCAGTTTCAGACTGGGAAAGCATTAGGTAGCAATTATGGACAACGTGGAAGTCAGAGATCCTATACTTTTTGTGTGTGTGTGTGTTGAAGGCAAGCAGTTAGTAAAAATTCAATTCCCTAAATCCGTTGGATTTTTGAAAACAATTAACACCTTATAGGATTTATAGCTTTTCCAATTAATTAATCAGTAAATCAATTAACTGGAAAATCTTTATTGAACGCCTTTTGTGTGCTAAGGCAGGTCCCAGGATTGCACTGAGATAAGAAAATGAAAATCTGTGAACTAATAAATGTCGCGTAGTCCCAGAGGGGAGACCAATCTAATGGCAATGCAATTAGTGATCAAGTGTTTGGTCCTGGGGGTGGCAGGAGTTGAGACAGACAATAAATGTGGATGCAGCATGAACAGGGAGACAAATGAGCCCCAAGGTGACAGAAAAGGCTTGTGGGGGTGGAGGGGGGACGACAGCAGAGAAATATCCTGGTTCTGGGCCATAAGGGAAGGAAAAGTGACCATATCCATTCACGTACCAATCCATCCACCTGTATAACCAGTTAACATTATTTTATTTTATTGTTTTGGATACTGGGGATTGAACTCAGGGCCACTTGACCACTGAGCCACATCCCCAGCCCTGTTTTGTATTTTATTTGGAGACAGGGTCTCACTGAGTTGCTTAGGGCCTCACTTTTGCTGGCTTTCAACTTGTGATCCTCCTGCCTCAGCCTCCTGAGTTGCAGGGATGACAGGTGTGCACCACCACATCTGGCATTATTAACATTTTAATTTTTTTTAAATTTAAATTTTTATTTTTTTTTTATTGGTTGTTCACAACATTACAAAGCTCTTGACATATCATATTTCATACATTAGATTGAAGTGGGTTATGAACCCCCAATTTTACCCCAAATGCAGATTGCAGAATCACGTCGGTTACACATCCACAATTTTACATAATGCCCTATTAGTAATTGTTGTATTCTGCTACCTTTCCTATCCCCTACTATCCCCCCTCCCCTCCCCTCCCATCTTCTCTCTCTACCCCATCTACTGTAATTCATTTCTCTCCTTGTTTATTTTCCCATTCCCCTCACAATCTCTTATATGTAATTTTGTATAGCAATGAGGGTCTCCCTTCATTTCCATGCAATTTCCCTTTTCTCTCCCTTTCCCTCCCATCTCATGTCTCTGTTTAATGTTAATCTTTTCTTCCTGCTCTTCCTCCCTGCTCTGTTCATAGTTGCTCTCATTATATCAAAGAAGACATTTGGTATTTGTTTTTTAGGGATTGGCTAGCTTCACTAAGCATAATCTGCTCTAATGCCATCCATTTCCCTGCAAATTCTATGATTTTGTCATTTTTTATTGCTGCATAGTACTCCATTGTGTATAGATGCCACATTTTTTTTTATCCATTCATCTATTGAAGGGCATCTGGGTTGGTTCCACAGTCTAGCTATTGTGAGTTGTGCTGCTATGAACATCGATGTGGCAGTATCCCTGTAGCATGCTCTTTTAAGGTCTTCAGGGAATAGTCCGAGAAGGGCAATAGCAGGGTCAAATGGTGGTTCCATTCCCATCTTTCCCAGGAATCTCCAAACTGCTTTCCAAATTGGCTGCACCAATTTGCAGTCCCACCAGCAATGTACAAGTGTACCCTTTTCTCCACATCCTCACCAGCACTTGTTGTTGTTTGACTTCATAGTGGCTGCCAATCTTACTGGAGTGAGATGGTATCTTAGGGTGGTTTTGATTTGCATTTCTCTGACTGCTAGAGATGGTGAGCATTTTTTCATGTACTTGTTGATTGATTGTATGTCCTCCTCTGAGAAGTGTCTGTTCAGGTCCTTGGCCCATTTGTTGATTGGGTTATTTGTTATCTTATTGTCTAATTTTTTGAGTTCTTTGTATACTCTGGATATTAGGGCTCTATCTGAAGTGTGAGGAGTAAAAATTTGTTCCCAGGATGTAGGCTCCCTATTTACCTCTCTTATTGTTTCTCTTGCTGAGAAAAAACTTTTTAGTTTAAGTAAGTCCCATTTGTTGATTCTTGTTATTAACTCTTGTGCTATGGGTGTCCTATTGAGGAATTTGGAGCCCGACCCCACAATATGTAGATTGGAGCCAACTTTTTCTTCTATCAGACGCAGAGTCTCTGATTTGATATCAAGCTCCTTGATCCATTTTGAGTTAACTTTTGTGCATGGCGAGAGAAAGGGATTCAGTTTCATTTTGTTGCATATGGATTTCCAGTTTTCCCAGCACCATTTGTTGAAGATGCTATCCTTCCTCCATTGCATGCTTTTAGCCCCTTTATCAAATATAAGATAGTTGTAACTTTGTGGATTAGTCTCTGTGTCCTCTATTCTGTACCATTGGTCCACCCGCCTGTTTTGGTGCCAGTACCATGCTGTTTTTGTCACTATTGCTCTGTAATATAGTTTGAAATCTGGTATCGCTATACCGCCTGATTCACACTTCCTGCTTAGAATTGCTTTTGCTATTCTGGGTATTTTATTTTTCCATATGAATTTCATGATTGCTTTATCTATTTCTACAAGAAATGCCATTGGGATTTTGATTGGCATTGCATTAAACCTATAGAGAACTTTTGGTAATATCGCCATTTTGATAATGTTAGTTCTGCCTATCCATGAACAGGGTATATTTTTCCATCTTCTAAGATCTTCTTCTACTTCTCTCTTTAGGGTTCTGTAGTTTTCATTGTATAAATCTTTCACCTCTTTTGTTAGGTTGATTCCCAAGTATTTTATTTTTTGGGGGGATATTGTGAATGGAGTGTTTTTCCTCATTTCCGTTTCAGAAGTTTTGTCGCTGATATACAGAAATGCCTTTGATTTATGCGTGTTGATTTTATATCCTGCCACTTTGCTGAATTCATTTATTAGTTCTAGTAGTTTCTTTGTAGACCCTTTTGGGTCTTCTAGGTATAGAATCATGTCATCTGCAAATAGTGATAATTTAAGTTCTTCTTTTCCTATTTTTATGCCTTTAATTTCTTTCGTCTGTCTAATTGCTCTGGCCAGTGTTTCAAGAACTATATTGAATAGAAGTGGTGATAGAGGGCATCCCTGTCTTGTTCCAGATTTTAGAGGGAATGCCTTCAACTTTTGTCCATTCAGAATGATGCTAGCCTGAGGCTTAGCATATATAGCTTTTACAATGTCAAGGTAAGTTCCTGTTATCCCTAGTTTTTCTAATGTTTTGAACATAAAGGGATGCTGTACTTTGTCAAATGCTTTCTCTGCGTCTATCGAGATGATCATATGGTTCTTATCTTTAAGTCTATTGATGTGGTGAATAACATTTATTGATTTCCGTATATTGAACCATCCTTGCATCCCAGGGATGAATCCTACTTGATCATGGTGCACAATTTTTTTGATGTGTTTTTGTATTCGACTCGCCAGAATTTTATTGAGGATTTTTGCATCTAGGTTCATTAGAGATATTGGTCTGTAGTTTTCTTTCTTTGAGGTGTCTTTGTCTGGTTTCGGAATCAGGGTGATGTTGGCCTCATAGAATGAATTTGGAAGAGCTCCCTCTTTTTCTATTTCCTGAAATAACTTGAAAAGTATTGGTATTAATTCTTCTTTAAAGGTTTTGTAAAACTCCGCTGTATACCCATCCGGTCCTGGGCTTTTCTTGGTTGGTAGTCTTTTGATGGCTTCTTCAATTTCATCCATTGATATTGGTCTGTTCAAATTGTGTGTATCCTCCTGACTCAGTCTGGGCAAATCATATGACTTAAGAAATTTATCGATGTCTTCACTATCTTCTATTTTATTGGAATATAGGTTTTCAAAATAATTTCTAATTGTCTTCTGTATTTCTGTAGCATCTGTTGTGATATTGCCTTTTTCATCCCGTATGTTAGTAATTTGAGTTCTCTCTCTTCTTCTCTTCGTTAGCATGGCTAAAGGTCTGTCGATCTTATTTATTTTTTCAAAGAACCAACTTTTAGTTTTGTTAATTTTTTCAATAGTTTCTTTTGTTTCAATTTCATTGATATCTGCTCTGATTTTAATTATTTCTTGCCTTCTGCTACATTTGCTGTTATTTTTCTCTTCCTTTTCTAGGGCTTCGAGATGAAGTGTGAGCTCATTTATTTGTTGGTATTTTCTTTTTCTGAGGAATGACCACCAGGTGATGAATTTCCCTCTTAAAACTGCTTTCATTGTGTCCCATAGATTCCGATATGTTGTGTCTGTATTTTCATTTATCTCTAAGAATTTTTTGATTTCCTCCTTTATGTCTTCTGTAACCCATTGATCATTCAGTAATATATTCTTCATTTTCCATGTGATGTAGGATTTTTCCTTCCTTCTTTTATCATTGATTTCCAGTTTCATGCCATTATGATCAGATAAAATGCATGGTATTATCTCCACCCTTTATATTTACTGAGGGTTGCCCTATGGCATAATATATGGTCTATTTTTGAGAAGGATCCATGTGCTGCTGAGAAAAAAGTATATCCACTTGATGATGGTTGATATATTCTATATATGTCAGTTAAGTCTAGGTTATTGATTGTGGTATTGAGTTCTATAGTTTCTTTATTCAACTTTTGTTTGGAGGATCTGTCCAATGGTGAGAGAGGTGTGTTGAAGTCACCCATAATTATTGTGTTGTGGTCTATTTGATTCTTGAACTTGAGGAGAATTTGTTTTAGGAACGTCACAGCACCATTATTTGGTGCATAAATATTGATAATTGTTATGTCTTGTTGGTGAATGGTTCCTTTTAACAGTATATAATGTCCTTCCTTATCCCTTTTGATTAACTTAGTCTTGAAGTCGATTTTATTCGATATGAGGATGGCCACCCCTGCTTGCTTACGAGGACCGTGTGCGTGGTATATTTTTTCCCATCCTTTCACCTTCAGCCTGTGTATGTCTTTTCCAATCAGATGTGTCTCCTGGAGGCAGCATATTGTTGGATTTGTTTTTTTAATCCATGATACCAGCCTATGTCGCTTTATTGGAGAGTTTAAGCCATTAACATTCAGAGTTACTATTGATATATGGTTTGTACTTCCATCCATGTTTGATTATTTATCCTTTTTTTAAAAAATTTAGTTTGTTTTTCCATGATTATCTTTCCCCTCGCCCTCTGTCTTTACCGAGGCACTTCCCACTGATGGTTTTGGTTATTGTTTTTCATTTCTTCCTCGTGTAGTGTTTTGCCCAAAATGCTTTGCAATGCTGGTTTTCTGGCTTCAAATTCTTTTAACTTTTGTTTATCATGAAAGATTTTTATTTCGTTGTCATACCTGAAGCTTAATTTTGCTGGATACAGAATTCTTGGTTGGCATCCATTGTCTTTCAGTGTTTGAAATATGTTGTTCCAGGATCTTCTCGCTTTCAGCGTCTGTGATAAAAAATCCGTTGTTAACCTTATTGGTTTACCCCTGAATGTAATCTGCCTCCTTTCTCTTGTAGCTTTTAATATTTTCTCTTTGTTCTGTATATTGGATATATTCATAACAATGTGTCTTGGCGTTGGTCTACTGTGATTTTGTGTGCTCGGTGTCCTGTATGCATCTTCAATTTGTATATCCGTTTCCTTTTTTATTTCTGGAAAGTTTTCTGTAATTATTTCATTCAGCAGGTTACTCATTCCCTTGGTTTGAATCTCTGTACCTTCTTCTATCCCTATGACTCGTAAGTTTGGTTTTTTTATGTTATCCCATAACTCTTGGATGTTGTTCTCGTGATTTTTTACCAGCCTTTCTGAGTTGGCTAGACTCTTTTCAAGATGATATATTTTGTCTTCATTATCTGACGTTCTGGCTTCTACTTGCTCCACTCTGTTAGTGATACTCTCAATTGAGTTTTTAATTTGGTTTATCGTTTCCTTCATTTCTAGAATTATTGTTTGATTATTTTTTATAATCTCTATCTCCTGATAAAGATGCTTAACTTCTTTTATCTGTTTATGTAATTCATTCTCAATGTGTTCTTTCGCTGCTTGAATTTGCTGTCTTGTATCCTCTTTAAGGTTCCATTCCATCTGTCTAAGGTGTTCCTTGAGTTCTTTATATGACCATTTTTCTGATGACTCTAGGTCCTCCTGAATATTTAGGCTGTCCTGCATTGTTTGTACTCCTTTTCTTCCTTGCTTTTTCAAGTTGCTCATGTTACTTCTTGTTCTGTTTGACTGCTGAGTTAGTGTTTACTCCTATAAATTTATTTGATGCTTGGGAGGAAAGGTATTAGAAGGGAAGGGAAGAAGTCACTAAAGAGAATGAGAGTAAGCAGGTAGAATTCAAGGAAGGGGGAATAAGAAAATTGAATAGAAATGAAAAGACAAAAGAAGAAAAAATAATAGGAAATAAAAAAAGAAAAAAATTTAAAAAAATTTAAAAAAATAATAAAAAAATTAACATTAAAATTAGAAGAAAAAACATTTAAAAAAATTGTAAAAAAATTTAAAAAACAACAAGAAAGAAAAATGAAAATGAAAGAAAAAACCCAAATCAAAAAAAAAGAGAAAAAAAAACACTAATAAATGCAGTCTTAGAGTTTGATTAACTTCTCTTCCAGTAGGTGGCGCTGTGCCCACCAGGCCAAGTTTCTCCTGTCAATATGCGGGAACCAATCACTGTGCAGCAGCTCCTCCTCCCAGACTGGGCGAGTCTCCAATCCTGAGTGCCTAGCGCCTCCTCTTGTGTCTAGTCACTTCCCCACTTTTCCTCTAGCCAGGCCCCTCTCATGGGTGCCGCTCACCACAATACTGGCTACATGCCAGGTCTGCTGCTCCCGGGAGCCCTGTTTTCATGGACGACTGGGCACACTCTCCCTGTTTGCCATTCCCTCAGACCCTAAGTTTGTAGAGCTTGGGGCTGAGAATCCTCAGCAAATTTTACTTGCCCTCCGGTAGCCACGCTCCCAGTAACTGGTACAAGAGACCTCAGTTGTCAGCACTGGTGAGAGCAATAGCCGGGAGTTCCGCGCCATGGGTCACGCACCACGTCTGATTCCCTCGGTCTGGCTATCGCGCTCACGGGAGAGCTGGAGGGGGCCCTTACGGGAGAGCTGGGAGGGGCCCTTAAGGTTTCCCTGATGTGTGGAGAGGGAAGGCTAGGGGATTACACACCTGTATCCACAGGTTTCAATGAAGTTATCTCCTCCGCCACAGTCTGGTGACGTCAGTTCTCTGCCATGGTGGTATCTCTTGCAAATGGTGACAGTTCGTTTCCCTTTGCCGGGTGACCAATGCAACGGGTGGGTCCTTACTGTCTCTCCCAAGCCCCGTTTCAAACCTGTGGCCACTACCTATGAAGGCTTGGTTGGCATTTACCTCCGAAGGATCAGAAGGGCCGACCAGTTGTTTCAGCCGGATGGATTAGTGCTGAGTCACAGCTGTTTGTCTGCAGGAAGCAGGCGAACGGGAGCTTGAATTCAGCTGATCCGGGCTCAGTGTGTGTTCTGAAAGGCCCAGACTGATCGCCCCAGATCCACGTCAGTTCAGCATTGCCTAGTGATCCTGAGCAAACAGAATTTAGATTGTTTACGACTCCCTATGCCCGCACAGCTGAAGAGGTCAGAGACTTGATCT
The DNA here is from genome assembly GCF_964194105.1 of Spermophilus citellus. Taxonomy (NCBI): domain Eukaryota; kingdom Metazoa; phylum Chordata; class Mammalia; order Rodentia; family Sciuridae; genus Spermophilus; species Spermophilus citellus. Next base: position 16,077,117 of record NC_138187.1, read on the forward strand.
CTCTGCGCCCGCCGCCATGTTGGAATCTCCCATGTTTAACTTTTGAAAAAACTGAGGGACTTTTCCAAAGTGACTGTACTATTTTACCCTCCCACCAGCAGTCCATGAGAACTCTATTTTTTCGACACTTGGTATGCTCACTCTTAAGTTTTCATCATTTTAATAGACAGAGTAGTGATATGTGATTGCATCTTACATTTCTCTAGTGACTGAATCTTTTTTCATGGGCTCACTTCTCACCCATAGGTTTACTTTGATGGAGTGTCTGTTTGAATATTTTGGCCATTTTTTTATCGGCTTGTTTATTTTCTTATTGTTAATTTCTGAGAGTTCTTTTGTATTTGAGATACAAGTCGTTGATCAGCAATAGGATTTATCAACTATGATTCTTCCAGTCTGAAGCTTGTCTTGTGCTCTTAACAGTGTCTTTTGAGGAGCAGAAGTCTATTTATTTATTTGTCTAATCAGTTAGACATTACAGCACTATGCTCTTCCAAGCATCGTACACAAATGGAGCCCAATTTTTCACTTCTCTGGTTGTACACAAAGTAGGGTCACACCATTTGTGCAATCATGATGTCCATCTCCTTCTACCATCTTTCCTATCGCCATGCCCCCTCCCTCACTGCCCTTCCCTTTGGCCCATCCAAGTTCTTCCACTCATCCCATGCCCCTCCCCCATTAAGGATTAGCATCCACCTACAGAGAAAATATTTGGCCTTCGGTTTTTTGGGGAGTTGGCTTGCTTTGCTTAACATGATATTCTCCAACTCCATCCAATCACCTGCAAATGCCATAATTTTATTCTCTTTTATTGCTGAGTAATATTCCATTGCGCATATATAACACCTAGATGCTCTTCAAGAGATGAATGGATAGAGGAGCAGAAGTTTTAAATTTTAGATGAAGTCTAATTCTTCATTTTGTTCCTCTCTGGTTCATGGATTATGCTCTTTGCCTGGGTCAGAGTTACAGAGAAATTCTTCTGTATCCTAAATGTTTTATAATTTTAGGTATATGTTTGTATCTATGACCCATTGGATTAACTTTTGTATATGACATGAGGTATGGATAGAAGTTCATTTTTCTTTTTGAGTGTCTAATGGTTCTGGAACCATTGTTTGAAGGAATGATATTCTCCATTGAATTACCTTTTTGCATCTTTGTTAAAATCTGTTGTCCATAAATAGGTGATTCCATTTATAGGTTCTTGGTTCTGTTCCACTGATCTATTTACCTATTTTTATGCTAATGCCATACTTTTTTGTGGTACAGGAATTAAACCAGAGCTCACACATGCTAGGGAAGTGCTCTACCACTGTGCTATGTCTCTAGCTCGTTTTATTTATTTTTTATTTTTGTTTTGAGACAGGGTCTTGCTAAGTTGCCCAGGCTGATATTGAACTAGTGGTCCTCCTGCTTCAGCCTCCTGAGTTGCTGGGATTATAGGTTTGGGCCATCATCCCTTGGCACCATGCTGTTTTGATTACCATAACTTTACAATAAGTCTTGAAATCAGGTTGTGTTAAAATTACAACTTTTTTCTTGTTTTCTCAAAGGTGTCTTAGCTATTCTAGGTCCTTTGTATAGATACATATATTTTCGAATCTGTTAATTTATACCAAAAAAAAAGCCTTCTGGAGATTTATATTTGGATTTCATTGAATATATGAATCATAGATTATACCTACTATTATGATTATACCTAATATTAACAATATTGAGCCTTTGTGAACCCACTAGCATGCTCCATCTCTTTATTTATTTAAGTCTTCTCTTGGCCATATTTTGTGATTTTCAGTATATAAGTTTTTCACTTCTTTTTGCCAGATTTATCTCTAAGTATTCTATATTTTTTGTGTTACTCTGAATGGTATTGTTTTATTCATATCAATTTCTAATTGCTCCATGCTTTTTTATAGACATCTAATTAACTCTTGTATATTGTGATTATATCTTGCAACCTTGCTAAACTCACCTACTGGTTCTAGTAGCTTTTTTGTTGATTCCATCAGAGTAAAAAGAGAGTTTTACTTCTTTATTCCCTATCTGAATCCTCCTGACTCAGCATCCCGAGATGCTGGGATTACAGGTGTGCACCACCACGCCCATCAACTTTTATTATTTCATCATGCACATTATTTGTAGATGCTCTTTATCAAATTTGCCGCAGTCTGGCTGGGCACAAAATCACGAGCCACTCAAACAGGAACAAACTGTATTTTGAAACTCCCGCCAATGCAGCTTCTCCCGGACACACACACCAACAGGAAATCCCTCCTCCGGAATTCCCTCCTACCGCACTTCCCCAACCAATGGGAACTCTCCAGGAGTCCCATCACAAGCTGAGGTGGACAGCAGGGATCTAATATCCATTTGAATGCAGATCTTAACATAATCATATCATCTCAATGGCTTGCTGGGGTCACCTTTCAACCAAAAACGCCATGCATCATTACGACTTGGCTATGGCTCTTAGCAAAATTGAAGTTTTTTCCTCTCCTATATTGATGAAAGATTTTTTTAAAAAAAAATTAGGAATGAATGACATGGATTTTTACAAATGAGATTTTTTTGCACTTATGGAGATGCTCATGCAGTTTTTCTTTATTAGTTTGGTGATATGTTTTGCCAAGTAGATTGTATTACCTACTTGAATTATTTTTGAATGCTAAATCAATATTTTGCATTCCTGGGATAAGCCCTTGTGGCCAAAATGTGTCATCCTTTTAAAACATTGATGGACTCAATATACCAATATTTTGTTTGGCATTTGTAGGTATGATCATGAAGAATATCAGTCTGTAGTTTTCTTGTAATATTCTTGTCCGCTTTTGTTAGTGGGGTGATGTTGGTCTTACAGAATCAATCAGGAAATATTTCTCCTTTTTTAAAATTTTCTGGAAGAGTTACTATAGAGTTGGCATTCTGTTATTTCCTCGGAAGGTTGGTAGAATTTATCAATGAAGCCCCCTCTACATGCAGTTTTTCCTCACAACAGTGTAGGTCTCTGGATTCTGAAGTCAGATTGCTTTGGTTTGAATCTCACTCTCAAAACTTGCCACGTATGTGAGTTTGGGGGAAGTCTCTGAATATCCATCTGCCAAGTTGAGGAATCACCATGCAACGGTGCTTATCCTATTAGATCACTGCAGGAGTCAGATGGGGTGATGGGCATGCACAGTGAATTTTACTTACTATTACCAAGAACCAGTGTCTCCTGGACAGGACTCAGGTAGGTGTAGGTTAGAAGAGGGCAGAGCACACCCAGGTCTCTTCTCTCTCAGTCTCCAGGGACATTGGACAGGGAAAACCCACACCCACCACTGAACCTATGACGAATCCAATTAACTTCTCCTAATCTCATTTCCTTATCCATAAAGAAGCATATTCATAATATCAAATATTTATTGGTCTGTGTCAGATAACATCCTGAGCCCTCTCCATGCATTTACCCAGTTAGTCCTCACAACATCCTTTCCCCATACTTTTTTTTAAAAACTTGGTGCATTGTAGTTACATAATAGTAGGATTCATTGTTGCATATTCATACATGCCCACAGTACACCATGGAGTCCTTACAGTGTTTTACAAGGTGGGTACTACTGTGATTTCCAATTTCACAGATGGGAAACTGAAGCAGAGAGAGGTTAATAACTTGCTAATAAGTGGCAGAACTGGGAAATGAACCCAGGCAATCTGGCTACAGAGCCCTTATAATTGCGACACGTGTGTTTGTGTGTGTGTGTGTGTGTGTGTGTGTGTGTGTGTGTGTGTTAAATGAGATAACCTGGGGCACATGGAAGATGCCAATAGGTGTTGCTTTGTTTTCCATAAGTTCTATGAAACTCTGAAGGGAATAGCACTTTGGTTATCTTTTGTTTTCTCTTGACCTCCATCCCTCCATCCAGGGCTGACTCCTATTAGAAGAGGCTGTATTTCCAAAAGAACTCTGGCTCTCAGGAGTCGAGGGCAATACCAAGGTCCTCACCCCTCTTGCAACTTAAAGAGTGGTCTTTAGACCAGCAGCATCCGTATCACCTGGGACCTTGTAGAAATGCACAATCTAGGGCTCCATTATGACCTACGGAAACAGAATTTATATTTTCACAAGACCCCAGGGTGTCAGAGGGTAGCAATCACAGGCCTGGGTCAATTTTTTTTCCACTTGATCCTTCCAAGTGGCTGCTCACCTCCTTGCAGATGTGGTGTTTATGTTGTGAACACATGCATCTTTCATTTTTTTTGCAGGAGGTACAAAGTCCAGTGCCTTCAGTGGCTAGCTGGGAATCTGGTAATCTGAGGTGTGCACACTCTATCTAAAGGTGCCACCTCATGCCAACCAATCGCTGTTACCAACTGTTGTAAAATGGGCATGCCATTCCATTGTTCAGGTCTTCTGACATTTTAATCCAAGTTGGAAATCTGGATTTCACCCAGAATCTCTTATGTGTTAAAAGTTAATAATCAATTCAAACTAGTAAAATAACTTTGAGGGCCAAACAAGAAGATGTTCAGCCCATGTTCTCCAGAGGATGCCAATTTGTGACCTCTCTGACCTAAAGAAGGCTTCAGAATTGTGCAGCTTCTCAAATAAATCAAATGTACTGCATGTGCATGGCAGTTTTTGAACATTGGGAGGTTTTTGCAGAGCACACAAGACTTTGGTTGTCTCTAAGGCCACCACACTCAACCGCAGTACCTAATTGATGTTTCGACTTCTTACTTTGGCACCTGTCTGCTCTCTCTGCCCGACTGACCATTCCTTACCTTGTCCATCTGGCCGATTGCGATTCACCTTTCAAGATATGAGTCAAGTTTTATCTCCTCTGGGCACGTTTTCTGGTCCCTCTTAATTAGAGTTGACCACGGGCACCCCTTTAGTCCCCAACCTACCCCAAGACTGGATCATGTTCTGTTAAAGTAACACATTTCTATCTTTATTTCCTCTAGAGATTTCCATACATCAGGGCATGAGTTTTAGCTAGTTCTCTTTTCTGAATGTCAGTGTTTGGCAACAGATAGATACTTGCCATAGTTAACCATTGCAGCATAACCAATAACCCCCAAACTTAGCAACTTAAAAGAAGAGGCATTTATTATCTCATAGTTTCTGTGATTAGGACTTTGAACATGGCTTAGCTGAACATCTCTGACTTTAGAGCTCTCACAAGGTTGCAGATGGAGTATAGACTGGGCTGTGGTCTCAGGTAAAGGCTCAACCGGTGAGAATCTTTCTTCTAACCTCCCTCATATGGATTCTTGGAGCTGAGGGTCCCAGCTCCTTGTTGACTGGGGGCCAGGGGACTTCCTCGGTTCCTTAACACTTAAGTTTCTCATTGAACAGCTCACAGTGTGGCAGCTGGCTGTCCTTGGAGTGGATGGGTGACCACTCCAGAAGGAAGACACAGTCTCTTTGTAACTGTTATAGTTTACATCTAGAGTATCCCCCAGAGGCTCATGTGTTGGAGGCTTTGTCCCCAGTGAAGCAATATCCAGAGACCAGGCTTTTGGAAAGTGCTTGAATCATGGGGGCTCTTGACTTCATCAGTGGATGAATCCATTGATGGTGGAATGGACCACAGGGAGAAATGAGAAAAAACAGAATACACCATCTCACACTGTTGGCAGGTGGGTGGGGTCCAATTAGAGGAAGTACATCACTGGGGATTAGATCTAATCCCTGGCCCCTTCCCCAACCCTCCTCACTTCTTGGCTGCTGTGAACCGACAGCTTTCCCCATTATACTCTTCCGCCATGATGTTCTGTGTTACCTCAGGTCCCATGAAAGACCAACTGACCAGGACTGAGGCCTCTGGAACCATGAGCCGAAATAAATCTTCCCTGCTCTAAATTTCTCTTGCCAGGTATTTTGGCCACTGTGATGAAGAACTTACTAACACAATAACTCATGCCCCAAAGTGACATTGCTTTACCCATGTCCATTGTGTTTAGAATAGAAGCCAGCCACCATAGGTAGCCCACACTCAAGGAGCCAGAATCACACAAGGGTGTGACTACCAGGAGGCAGGGATTACTGGGGTGATTTTAGAGGCTGCCCACCACGTCCTGTTTGCAATGTGCACCATGGTTAATTACTTGCTCAGCCTCTGGATTCCAATTGCTCAGGTTTAAATTTCAGTCCTGCCACTTATCCTGGGAATGTTTACTTAATTCTAATGAGCACCCAAAGCGTCCTAACCCATAGAATTACTATGGAGAATATGTTTGATATAATGCTTGACTGGCTTCAAAAAGGTTAGCTATAATTTATGTCATCTTAAGAAAGGATTATTGAATGCACCTTAGGTTAAGAGGTTGACCATGGTGGGGGGCGGGGAATAGAAGAAAAACCGAAATTGAAAAAAAAAAAAAAAAGAGGCTGATGAGAAGCTTCAGATTTCTCCTTCTGACTTAAATTCTTCGTTCCCACACTTTTCCCTTCTTTTGCTACGAATTAATTTGATCTTTCCTTAGGATAACTTCCACAACCACACGCCACCTTCCACATCTAGTGGGTTCTCCCTGTTTGGCAAGGATCCTGGCCCTTTCCATACCAGAGTGTTTCAACCCTTGCTCTTCCTCCAGCCAGAATTCTCCCAACAACTAATGGGATCCACCCTCTGCCCCATGGCTCAGGAGGTTAAATGTCTCTGATAAGCGTGGCCTGATCCTGTAGGTTGGTTGGATCCATTTACGGGTTCATCTCCTCTGCTTTCAACTGACCCCTTACCTGGTCATTTAAAAAAAAAATTCTGTGGGAAGTTTGTTTTCATACGCACAGTCTGCTGTTTAAGACTTTCCTTCTGCTTCCTGCTCTTTCTCAGCAGATGGGTCCCTCATCTGTTTTATATCAAAGTACCAATAATATCCCACTTTTATTGAGCACTTACTATGTGTGCTATTCTAAGCCCCTTAAGTGGATTATCTCGACCGTCACAATAACTCCTATGAAGTTGGTGCCGGTATCATTTTTTATTCTACCTATAAGAAAAGTGAGGCACAGAGATATGGAAATAATTGACAAATGTCCAACAGAGGAGCTGGGCCTCAAATCCATAGTAGCCTGATCCTCAAGTAGTAAGCTCTTATTCACCTGCACCGAAAAGTAGTTCAGATTCCTCACTCCCTATCGGCTGAACCAGTAGGCTGCAAAATCCAGCTCAGTTCACTGACCACGTTTCTTCTGAAAACCTGGCCAGGTGGGTGCTCTTCCTACTTGATTTCCGTCTTGGGGCTTCAGCTGGCCGGGTAATCCTTTCTAACCCTCTCCCCTGGTTTATGTGATTCTGAAGCTGCTGGCTCTCCAGCAACGCTTCAAGCTTCTTGTCTGACCCGTCCTCACTCCATCATGGAAAGATCAGCATGTTCAAGGGTTCTGCGTGGGTCCTGCTTGTGGGCAGCACATCCTCCCAAGATGGCCTTGTTTATGCTTGTAGTGCCAACAATCCTGGCTCTGTGGATGATCTCTCTGCTCATTTCTTATCTTCATACTCATTTGAAACCTCCCATCTGTATTTCCAATCACTTGAGTGTTCTGAAGGCCCTTTCAAGATCAACTTGATGGAACTCAAGGTGGTATTCTCTTCCACATCGTCTTTCCCAAAATATTCTCTCCACCAATGTTCCCCAGCCAGGTAGTAAGACCATCGACTTAGTCTGGAATTTAGTTAATAAGCTCTCTTCACTTCTCCAAAGTGGTATGAACCATAATTCCTCTGGAAAGACTCCCTGTCCTGGTTCAGCTTCTTACTGGACTATTGCAATAATTTCCCTTTGGTCTCTCAGCCTCCAGTTTCTCTACTACTACCTATCTCCACAGAAACAGACCTCTTTATGACCTTGTCTGGCTTTAATTTTTCCCACTGCAGGCTTGATAAATACCAGATTATTGGAAGAGCATTCAACAACCTTTTCATATTGCCCCAGTATTGACTTTCTGAATTTATTTAATTATTAAAAGTAATGTGGCAATTTCTATCACAGAGAAAAGCTCATGTTTTTTAAAGATTTATCTGATAAGTGCACAACATACAAAATTTCTCCTTTTATTGATCGATAGAATGAATCACAGTGATGGATATTGTGATTTTAGTCATTTTTTTGTTCCAAGTATAGGAGTATGACTCTTTGGATGTCCTGATGGATTTAATTTTCTTTTTTAAATTTTTATTCTTATTTTTTTGGCGCCTGGTTCTTGTTTTCTTGTGTGTGTTTTTTGTTTTGTTTTGTTTTTATTTTGGGGGGGGGTTAATTTTCTTTTCTTTTTTTAAAATATTTATTTTTTTTTTTAGTTTTCGGCGGACACAACATCTTTGAATGTGGTGCTGAGGATCGAACCCGGGCCACACGCATGCCAGGCTAGCACGCTACCGCTTGAGCCACATCCCCAGCCCCTTAATTTTCTAATAATTCATTGGAAATTATGTGTCTGTATTCATAAGTGAATTTGTGTGTTGCCTTTATCTTTTGTTTTTTCTTTATCAAGATTGAATAATAAGGTGATTCTAGTTTCATAAATAAATAATGTCAAGCTTGTGCATATGTAGATCTTTTTTTTTTGTGGAGGGTGGGGGAGGCGGGACTGGGGATTGAACTCAGGGGCACTGAACCACTGAGCCCCATTCCCAACCCTGTTTTATTTTGTTTTGTATTTTACTGATAGACAGGATCTCACTTGGGTTGCTTAGTGCCTTGCTGTTGCTGAGGCTGGCTTTGAACTCATGATCCTCCTGTCTCAGCCTCCTGAGTCACTGGGATTAAAGGCATGTGCTACCACACCCACTGCCCACACAGATCTTAACATGAGCTTAGCAGTCATGGTTCTACACAGTTGACATGCATAAACCTTTTAACCTTCACAAAGATCTCTATGAAGTAGGTTTTGCCCAGTATTTAACAGAAAAGAAAGCGAGCCAAAGGGAGAGGGGAGATGACTTGCTCAAGGTCACACAGCTAGGAAGCACCGTAGCCATGACCTCAAGAAAGCAGAGTGCTAGGGAAGCTTAGTGCCTAATGCTTTGATAACTTTTTGCATTTATAGTCCACTTGAGGGATTCCACCTCTTTCTGTGGCCTACGGATAATTTGAATAACATAGGGATTACTGGGGCTTTTGAAAGGGTTGACAAACTTGAAGGTTAATCTATGCAAGTCTGGTGATTTCACAAAATGGTAGACCTTGACCTTTCCAATCTTTTATAGTTATTGATCTGTTCAGGCTTTCTTCTCCTTTGGCCAGATTTCTCCAGTGTTAATTTTCTGAGACATTCTTCCACTTCCTTTAGATTTTTAAAATTTGTTACCATAGACTCGTGCATATCGGCTCCATCATCTTGTAGCTAAAATTGTTGCTAATGAGGGATCGGATGCCAATCAGGATGTCATTCCCTGGCTCTTTGTTTTTTTGTGTGTGTTAGTTTCATATTGCTGCTGTGGCGAATTACCACAGATTTAGGGGTGTAAAGCAGCACCAATGTATTATCTCACAGGTCTGCAGAAGTCTGTAGTGGGGCTAGTGGGGTTGAAACCAAGGTGTTGGTCAGGCTGGGTTCCTTCTGGGTTCCAAGAACTCTCCATTCTTTGCCCAGCTCAGAGAACATGCATTTTTTCCAGTCCAGGAACTGGGTGTCAGAGACAGGAATTCACCTTCTCCCACTGACTCGGTTAGTTTCTGGAATACAAACTTGATGGTATTATCCAGGAGCTGGGCAATTACCTACTTAAAAACAACTCTTCCACTAAATCTCATGACCTGTTTCAAACACCAAATCATTAAATAAAATATTCCTCCCAACCATAGACTTCTGCTGCTAAGAATTCACATCCAGATCTTGAGTTCAGATTAAGGAAAAAAAAAGTTAAGATAACAAACATCCATCACTATCAATTCATGTGAGTCTCTCCTAGAGTTTTAACAAGCACTGTGCAAACACCAGTCCTGAGACCCTTCCCGGTGCCCAAAGACCCCTCTCTTCTTTTAAATCCAGTTTCTTCCTGGTGGGATTTTTTTTTTCTTTACCAAGGTTGAAGTATAACTATCCTTTTCTATTTTAAATATTTCTGCCTTGGAAATGGGGGGAGGTAAGTGCAGCTACCGGCAGCCAAACACACAAAACCGCTTCATTGTCTTTCAACTGGTCCTTCCTTCACGGAAAATAGTAAGGACCACAGACCATTCTGAGGGCCCCCTGGGCTCCACCTGCTGAGGCTGCAGCGAAGACGGAGCCTGAGTTATTGATGTGCCTGTGAACACATGGGACTCCTCCCTCCAGCCTTCTCCCCGCCTCCATTCCTGTCCCCAGCTTTTGGGGACATGCTGATCCCCTTCCAAGCACCCAGTTCCTTTCCACCCAGGGCCTCTGCATGAAGAGATTCTGTGCTTGGGAAGCCATTTCTTTCCTCTTGACATCCAGGTCTCTTCCTTGGGACGGTCTTCTGCGCCCATGTAATGGATCTCTTGGCACCTTGAACTCCACCTTCCTAGCTACTCCAATGCGATCAAGAATGTGGGTAGCCATGGCTTCCTGTCTACGCCCTTCCTGAAGTGCTGTGTGGGCAGAGGACTTCCTGCCTCTTTTGCTACTCTATCCCCAGGGCTGAGCCCAGGGTATACATGCCACTGGTCCTCGGCAAATAATTGACCCAAGAAGGTGCAAAGACCTCTCTCCTGTCTCAGGATGTCCGCCATCTTGCAAGTTTGCAGGTCCCCTTCTTGATGGGTCATGGATGCTTTGCTTCCTCTGGCCTCAGTTTCCCTTGTGTGAAATGGGATGATAATGGTACTGGTCATAGAGTTGTTGTGAGAATCCAATGGACTCATGCATGTAAGACTCCCAGCCAGGGTCTCATGCACGGTGGGTGCAACAGTGCTCCGTGAGTCTCAGCCATGACCATGACGGTGACATAGGGTTCTGGGGAAGCTCTGAGGAAGAAGCAAAAACTGGGTTGATCCTGGGCTTGGTCTCAAAGGGTGCGCTAACCAATAAGTCAGAGGTCAGAGGGGCAGCGTTGGACTAGGGGGTGCGGGTGAGGCCACTCTGAGGAAGGGGCATTTGGTCAAAAAGGAAGGAGCCGTGGGAAAATCCTGGGGACAGAGGAACCTAAGAAGGAGCCAAGTTTGAGTTCTTCAGGGACTGCAAGGAGGCCAGGGTGGCCGGAGCAGAGTGGGCCAGGGGAAGAGGAGAGGTCAGATCCTACAGGGTCTTCTAAGTCACGGCAAGGAGTTTGGATCTTATTTGGAGGTCTTGGAGCTTTATAGAGAGAAAATAGGATCGGACCTTCAGAGGGTCATTCTGACCATCGTGTGGCAATTGCGCTACTGTCGAGGGATTGGACATGGGAACAGAATGTGCCCGTGGGGAAGGGCAGAGGATTTTCAGGCAGAGGACATGGCACAAGGGCTCTGAGCTGGGACTGACTTTTGTTTCAGGAAACAAATCTCAGGGTGGCGGGAACCTAAATGTGTTTGGAGGGAGCTGTGTCAGCAAATGTGACCAGGTCCCAGATTTTGATAGGCCTGAAGGACATTCCAAGGTGTTTGGAGTTTTTTTTTTTTTTTTTTTTTTTTTTTAATGGATAAAAGGTGAAGATTCTGGAAAGGTATAGAAACAGGAGATGGATGGGCCGTATTGATTGCTCAAGGCCCAGCTAAAAAAACATGTCACTGACTCATTGGCAGAGAGGCTATACTAGCTGTCCCAACAGGTGCTTCTCATGGGCCACAACTAGTCAAAGGTCACCTCTCACGGAGCCCCAGGGACCCAGCTTGCAGGAGAAGGGCGAGGATGGAGTCGTGAGCAAGCCTGACGCGCAGGATGTTTGTCTTCTAGGGAGACTGTGGATGCGGCTGTGTCCAGGAGGGGCCCGGGGCATCAGAGAGACCAATTAGGAAGTCAGAGGTTGTTTTGTGGATTGAGCCTACACTGGCCTCGGATGAGAAGGGCGGAGGTATGTGAAGTGGGAAAGCGCTGGGCCAGAAGTGCAGACCCTAAGAAGCAATGGATGCTTCCATGCTGGTCGGGGAGGTACACGGGGTGCCACGGCACCTGGGGGTCCTGGGGGGGGGCTGTGGGTTAAGATTTGACAGACCTTCAAGAATGGGAAATGATCTTCGGCTCTGGGTCCATGACTTCATTGACTGACCTGCGCGGCGGTCTCTCCTCTCCTCCATCCTCTGACGCTTGTGATTAAACTTTGGAGGTCTTTGAATTTTTCTCTCATCAAAGGATAAGAACTTGGGCAAAGGCAATGGAGCTACAGAAGAGGGGTGGCTTCAGAAGGCCCCTGGATGGAGGGAAGGAGAAGGAGGAGGAGGAAGAGCAGATGGTGGGTGTTTCCTGCTTGGGCAGCTGAGGAGCCAGTCGGGCAGGGAGCAGGGAGGAGCCATATTAGCATCACAAGGTGATTCACACGGACACCTGTGTCTCCCAGAGGAGCCTCTGCTTAATGATGATGGGTAATAACAGAGACCCTTCATTCATGCTCCTCAGGTGCCAGGTGTGGCTCTGAGCTCCCAAGTGTAGTAGCTAAACTAACCCTTGCAATGCCCTCGTGACTCAGTTACTCTTGTTATCCTCCTTCTACTCATGAGAAAGCCGAGGCTCAGAAAGATGCTGTCACCTACCTACACTTACCTAGCTTGTAAGAGCCCCAGTTTAAATCTAGGCAGCCTGGTTCCGCCTGTCTGGACCTCCTAGAGCTAGGGTGAGGGTTAATTGAGATAATAGACCCCAGAGTCTGAAATAAACTGATCACTTATCTTTTTTTAAATATTGTTATTGGAAGTCCTGGGGACTGAAGTGGAGTGAATTATGATCCATGCATGTATGATTATGTCGCGGACTGGACTCCAGTATTATGTATAATGTACTAATGCAGACATAAAAATGCAAGCAAATATCATTGTTGGAATAGACCAGCGTTTGTGAGAAATTTCGGCACCCACTACCTTGACATTGGTGTGAACATCAGGATAATTATTTCATGAACATTTAAGGTGATCCTAAATAGTGAGAGAGGGAGATTGTGTGAGGGAGGGTGGACATGAAAGGGTATTTGAAGTTTAACAGGTTTGAATTTAAGTATGGTCACTTTTCTCACCATTTTGTGACCCGGAACTAGTTAAACTCTCTGACCCTCAGATTCTTTTTTAAGTGGGCACAGTCACACCCTGCCTGAGTGTTGGGGGGATTTAGCAAGTTAGTTATGTACAGAACGCGGCTCCGTGCGGGACGCAGTTATGAGCAGTGACTATTTCCTGTTCTGGGGAATCTCCTTGATCCTGGAGGAAAATGGGGCCCTGGGGTCTAACCCTGGTTTACTGGGAACGTGACTTTGGTGAGTCCCTTCCGCTCTCAGCCTTGGTCCTGCCTCATCAAGGGTGTTGAAAGAGATCTTCAGAGCGCAGCCAGAAGCCCACCATTCCCTGTACCTAACTCTCCCAGCTACCCAGTGGGCCACCGCTGGCTGAGTACAGGCAGCCAGGTTGAGACCATGTGGTCTTTGGGGAGAGCGGTTTGTCCCCTGAGGGCATGGCCTTGACGTGAGAGCATTCTGAGTCAAAGAAGAAGGCCTTGGGGCAGATTCAGCACTGGGGTCACCTCTAAGAGTTTTAGGTATCTTAGAGATGGATGTTCTACGCGTAACATGGCGTCCTATTACTCAGTTAATTTGGGCATGTTGGAATAATAAATCAAATGGCTTTTACCTCCGTTTATTTGCTCACTGAAAAATTATTGAGGATCCATTCATTATATGCCCCCAGCGGCAAAAGGTGCTGCAGGTGCAGCCACGAACAGAATCTCATTTTCAAGAGGTTTCAAGATGGCAGAATAGAGCAGGTGGCTTCCCGGCTGCTCCATGGGGTGAAGCCAAGAAAGCAGACAGGCAGCTTCCAAGCAAAAAAAAAAAAAAAAAAAAAAAAAGGATTCTCACTTTCTGGCTGGGATGATGACCAAGTGCTATAGTTTGGGTCTGGAGTGTTCCCCAAAGACCCATGGGTCAAAGGCTTGGTCCTCAGCCTGGTGCTATTGGGAGGTCGTGGAACCTTTAAGAGGTGGGGCCTGCGGGGGGGGGGGGGGTTTAGTCCTCAGGGTCATGCCCTGGAAGGGGATTGTGGGGGCCCAGTCTCTTCCACTCTCACTTTCATGTCCTGGTCATGAGGGGAGTGCTTTGCTCTATCAAGACCCCCTGTCATGATGTCCTACCACAGGCCAAGTGACTGTGAACTGGAATCTCAAACTATGAGACAGAGCAAACCTTTCCTCTTTTTAAGTTGATTACCTTAGGTATTTCATTACAGTAACAGAGAGCTGACCCACACACCAAGTAAACAAACAGACACCCAAGACAGTGTAGCTTGATGATAAGTGTTCCACTGAAAATAAAACAGAGATGGGGATCGTGTGCTCAAGAGAGGGGGGTCAAGGCAGGGAGGATAACACCTGAGCTGAGAGCCGAAGAGTGAGGTTGGTTATGCGTAAAGGTAAGTGAGGAGAATCCTAGGTGAGTGCCAAAGTCATCTGAGAAGAACGAGCTGGAGCCAGGTCAATGTGGACTTCTCTTTCTCTGCCGGAACTGGAAATTGAACCCAGGGATGCTTAACCACTGAGCCACACCCCCAGCCCTCTCTATTTTAAATTTTGAGACAGGGCCTCCCAAAGTTGCTGAGGTTGGCCTTGAACTTGCAGTCCTCCTGCCTCAGCCTCTCCAGTCGCTGGGATCACAGGGGTGTGCCACTGTGCCTGGCTCACCTGGACTGCTTTTGTGCCAGGTGCCCCGTAGCCATTGGTATGCTTTGCGCACGAGAGGGACAGTCTGTGTTGAGCCCTCATTTACATTTCAAGAGCGCTCGGAAATCTTTGGGAAGCAATTTTCTCTGCTGACTTAGGAGGAATTAATTAGTTAATATCTGCATGACACTTGACAGTCTTGGAGGAGCAGGAACATATGATTATGATTTCCCCCCATTGAGGCTTCCTAAATGGAGCCGAAGTACCTGGGACTCTCACCCAAAGGAGGTCGGATGAGAAATGGCCCGTGGTCCTCTGTTCGAGAAAACATTCCTCTCTCTGGCCTTGCTGGGAAATCTTCCTTCCATTTTTATAAGGCCAAGGAGGAACCAGGCCACAGAACCCGTTCCAACTCTGTAATTAATTTCAAAGAACGTCTTTTACCTTCACCGCTTATAAAAAGATTTAAAAAAAATAACTTTTGTTTAGGTGATTCCTTTCTCAAGATCTTGCCTTGCTGGGAAAGAGGGAGGAAACCCACTACCTTGTTATTTTCCACTTATAAAATGGGCAAGAAGGGACACCAAATGCTTCCCAGATACCTGCAGGAACCCAGCCGTGAGATGCTCCACCCCTCACTCCGGGATCCCAGATGCTTACCCTGGACTCCTGTTCCTTGATGCTGAGGATTTCAATTTTTGCTGATGTTTTCATACAGTTAATTTCATTCCCTTCTTTTCCCCTAATAATAGTGTTGATGGTGTCCTTACCCTGAGCCACCCACTCTATATACATCATCTCATTTAATTGAAAAGGTATGGAGGTAGGTCCTATTGATGCTGTTAGATGAGGTGGCATATCCTCTGCTGTGACAGATGAGAAAACCAACCCTCACAGAAGCCAAGTAACATTCTGAGACCCGGTTGTTTGGAAGAGGCAGGGCTGGGCCTCAGAACCAGGCGATTGGACACTCAAGGCCACATGTTGAAACATTTGCATCTCTTTTGCCCCCTTGAATCAAAACCCGAAGAATAACTTGGATGTCTTTGCAGATTCTTTGGGCAGTACCCCATGCACGGCCCCAAAGGGACACTCTTTCCTATTTATTTGTTTGGGGAGGCAGTACCAGTTTTTTTTTTTC
This sequence comes from Spermophilus citellus, assembly GCF_964194105.1. Lineage (NCBI taxonomy): Eukaryota > Metazoa > Chordata > Mammalia > Rodentia > Sciuridae > Spermophilus > Spermophilus citellus. The sequence goes on from NC_138187.1 coordinate 16,092,989, forward strand.
TTTTCTTTTTTAACGTGAAGTCCTGGGGGCGGGAGGGGGCGGGGGTGACGTGGAGAGAGTGGCCTTTTATGGATTGTCAGCTAAACCTTGCGAAGCCGTAGCTGTGTCTCGGTGCCAGACGACTGGGCCTGCTGACTTAATGGCTCTGAAAGATGACAAGGCTTAAAAAATGGACTGTCACTGCAGAACTTGGAACAGATTGAAATGGAGCGATTGAGTCATCTGTTAAAGATGCCACTCTGGGCCCCTGTCAGGCAATGCCCGGGAAGAGCCAGGAGCACGTTAGAAAAACAGCTCTGCGTCCACTCTGCCTGAGGTGCCCCCCCCCCCCCCGTCTCGAGGGAGGGGTCTCGGAGATGGACACACTGCGGCTTGGCAAACATGGCACTTCTGGTAGCTGCTTGTCACTTCAAGGGTGCCTCTGGGTCAGAGGAAAGGCCTCCGGTTGAGCGATGAGTCAATGGGGAAGTATCCACAAGATCAAGGGCAGGGGCAGGTACTGTGCACGCAGGCATCCCCAGGGAATCTGCACCCACAGCCCCACCCAGCTCAGCCCCCCGACAGATCTCCAACCCAGACCTCACACCCAGCCTTGATGGAAGCTCCCCCCCTCCAGTATTATGGAAGTTATTAAGAGCATCCTGTTCAGCATCAAAGGAATTCTTACCATAAGCTAAAGAATGCCTAGCTGCCACCCATCAGATGTCAGCAGAATCCAGTATGTTGGGGCGCCTTAAGAATTACCACAGAAGGGACGCAATGTGTGTTTTGCTGAACAAGATAGAGGAGGGCCTTTGGTGAAGTAGGGGGGGAGTAGCAGATAGGGCCGGAGGGCAAAAGTGTATGGATGGTGATGATGGAGAAGACCAAACCAGTTTTGAATCCAGCTCTGTTCTTAACCAGCTGCGCGACCTTGTACAAATTACTTAACCTCTCTGTGCCTCCGTGTCACCAGCTTTCAAATGTCCAAATGAATACAAGTTTCTCACTTTTGGTTTCTCATGATGATTAGGTCCGTTCGAAGTGCACGTTTCTGGCACCGGGTTAGTGCTCAATGAATTTTAGCTAGAAAAAAGAAAACCAATAAAAACAATCCATGATCAATACAAAAAAAAAAAAAAAAAGAAAGAAAGAAAACAACAATCCATGGTTTTATTTCAACCTGGGAAGAGGATGAGAATCAGAACATGCATAGATTGCAAGATAACACTTCACAGGAAACCCCCGAGAGCTTGTGTAGCCTGGGGGAGTTGGTCTTACATGAAGGAGCATGAAGTCTCCTGACTGCCCTGATGGGTAGCATTAATCAGAAGGAAAACGTGTGATACTGGAAAAATGAACATAATACGTCTTTATTATTAAATGGTCTGTGTGTAGGGCAGGTGTCATGTAGGCAGTGGGAAGGAAGGGTATGTAATTCATACAGGCTTTGCAGAGCTCCGATGTTCTGGTTCTGTTTTGGAACGCTCTGCATGGGACATGGGTGGACATGGAACAATTCTGGGTTGGGGGACACCTCCTGGTGGGAGAGATGTCCGAGGATGCCCATGAGATGAGCAGGAAGCTCTGGAGAGCTGCTTTCTGTGCTCCTCTCAGAGGGAGGTGCTCCCAGAGTGCGGCTGGAAGTTCCCTGTGTGCCCAAGGCCTCTCCTGGAAGCCTGCTAACAAGACCCCTGCTCCCTGTTGATCACATGATACTGGGACATGCCACAGGCCTGTGCCTCCTTGCGAGGGGTTCCTAGTGAATTTGGGGAGGGGTTTACGTAGGGAGCAAAGCACGAGGTCATACCCGGGGGCCTGGGCGCCCACAACCGGGGTTTCCCGAGACTGTTTGGCAGCAGGTCTCAGCTCCGACTCAAGAACTGTCCGTCTCTGGATGTTGCAGTTGAAGCAGGCCCTTGGGGTCCAAGAGGTGGAGGAACCGTCTCTCCTCCTGTCTTTCTCGTCCTCATCCTGCAAGTTTGGAAAACCCTCGGGGAGCTTGATGGTGGCAGTGGTCATGTCCGATGGAGGGGGCTCAGGTGCACTTCCAGCCCAGGTTGCACCTGGGAATTGACTCGTCCCACCCAGACCTGTGGACACTGCAGGGTGGGGGACAAAGAGCAGGAGTTAACCGGAACATTTACTCTACGGATGAGGGAGTGAGGTCTTGAAGCTGTGAACGGTCCTCATTTGTGGACCACAGCATCCCATAGGTCATCTTGAAGGAGAGGCTTATTGGGGTTGGATTTTTGAACCCCAAAGTATAGTCATTTGGGGGAAATACATTAAAACACACACACTCACACAAATATAACTTTTTGAACAACTCATTTTTAATCAATTGTATTTAGTGTTTTGCAGAAGCTTCTGGAATCCTACTGGAGAGAGGTTAAGCCTTCCTATGGCATCATTAATAAATTCTTGGCATTTAATCAGACTTCTTGGCAAGTGCGTGGGCCGTAAGGCGAGCTTGTTTCAACAGGGCATTGGGCCTGATTAACAGCCTGGGGGGGGGGGCGCCCACCTCAAAGAGGGAGGTTGAGGTCGAAGGGACTTGGAGGCTGCAGAGTGGGTTTGGACCTTGATAAAGGTGACCACAGGTGATACTGGTGGAATGTCATGTGCTGAGCCAACCTCTTACACTTCTTGATCCTCATGACAACACAGTGACCTGGGTATTGTTGTTGGTGAATCTGGGAAGGGACCAGGGCACAACTGTTGATAAGTGGCAGATCTAGAACTTAAAATAAGCTCGGGCACTGAGCACGCCCCCCCCCCCAAGCCTCTGCCATTTTCTTTCACAGAAACTACAATCACAACTGCCGATGTCAATCATTTGTTTCTAGTTATTTCTCCATTAGGAGTGAGACCTATAGGCTTCTTAGTTCCTGGTGGGGACCATGTAATTCTAAATAAATACTTTTGTGATCTATGGAAAGTTTCGTGCTGGGAAAAAACTCTCTGCCATGACGATCATCAGTGGAAATCCTGGCAGGGTGGACTGTCTTCTCTGGGTCTCCTTTTTCCCCTGGTGGCCCCACTGACCTGGTCACACAGGCCATGAACCTGGATCCAACATGGCTTCCCTCTCTATGAGTCCCCACTCCTGTGTCCTCCTGGCCAACTCATCAAATGCTATTTCTTAAATAGCCCCTGGACATGGCTTTGGAGCATCCCAACTGCCATCAGCCGAGTTCAGGCCTCCTGGTGACTGTCTTGTGATGACTGCAACGAAGCTATTTTCTTCCCGATGACCTTACTTTAAAAAATATTGTAAAATTAAAAAAAAAATACCATCTTATTTTTAATGTTTCTTTTATATTTTCATTTTTTTTAAATTTTGTTTTTTTTTTCCTTACTACATGGTTTTGATTTCTGTTACCTTTGTAAAAACTTGGGAGTTATGTACCTTGATTTTAATTTTATTAGTAGGTACCCTAATGGTTTTTAAAAAGGTTCTCATGCCTGTATTAAACTATCAGAACTGACTTCATTAATACAATTTTGGGGTGCTTCTTTTTGTGGAGTCACATTATGTGGCTTTTCCCCTTCCTCAGTCTGTTACTTTTTTTTTTCTTTTGGGTACCAGGGATTGAACTCAAGGGCACTTGACCTCTGAGCCATATCCCCAACCCTATTTTGCATTTTATTTAGATACAGAGTCTGAGTTGCTGAGCACCTTCCTGTAGCTGAGGCTGGCCTTGAACTTGTCATCCTCCTGCCTCAGCCTCCAGAGCTACTGGGATGACAGGTGTGTATCACCACGCCTGGCAACTTCATCACACTTTAAACTTCTCATACACACACATGTTTGGGAGGACAGTGAATCTTGTATCTATTCTAAAACTATATTTTGGACTTATTGTCTTTATTTTATTTAACTGGATTCAGTTAACCATGGTTTCCTCATTCTTGTGTATTTACCTATGACTGCTCTTTCATTTTTCTCTTAAAGATCTCTTATTTCTTTATTCAGGGTGGGTTTTTCATGTTTGAGAAAATCTGTCTGGTGGCTCTCCCCAAATGAGAATTCTGGCTGGATATAGAACCCTTGATCTTGACTCTTTAGTGCTTCCTAAATGATACTTCATTATTTTTTACCATTTAGTGTTGTAGGGTACAAGTCTGAAGCTGATATGCTATTTCTTCCTGTGTTAGTCAGCTTTGTGTGACTGTGACAAAATACCGGAGGAAAATAATTTAAATAAAGAAAGGCTGTTTATTTTGGCCCACAGTTTCAATCCATGGTTGCTTGGCCCCATTACTCTGGGCCTTTGGCCAAGCAGAACATCAAGGCAGGGAGCACACAGTGAAGCAGAGATGCTCACCACATAGTGGCTGGAAACGGAGAGAGAAAAAAGGCTGGGACAAGATGTAATTCAGGGTCTGCCCCCAGGGACCTACTCCTGTCAACTAGGTTCCCCCTCTTTCAGTTTTCATCCCTTCCAAAAGTCCATTCAGCCAGGAGTAATCGGGAGTGCAGGGCGTTCAGGAGATGCATCTGGGGGGAAAGTAAGGCTTGAGCTGCGATCTGCAGGAGGATCACGCCCTGAGCAAGGAGCCCAGGTGGGAACCTACGAGTGGGGCCGGCAGGGGGCGCTCGGGCGCTCCACCCCCAGAGCCGGTCTCCAGTAAGGGCCAGGCTTCTCCTGGAGGCAGGGAGGCCGGAGGGTGGCTTTGAAGGGTGGAGCTGGTAGGAGCGATGGCTCATCCAAAACTGCCTTTTGGAAGAGTTGCTTCAGGAAGCAGAGAACCATCCAGCTAGGGCAGGGGTGATAGGAGGAGGAGATGAAGGAGGAGATGAAGGAGGAGATGAGGAGGAGATGAAGGAGGAGAAGGAGGAGATGAAGGAGGAGATGAAGGAGGAGATGAAGGAGGAGATGAAAGAGGAGATGAGGAGGAGATGAGGAGATGAGGAGGAGATGAAGGAGGAGATGAGGAGGAGATGAAGGAGGAGATGAGGAGGAGATGAGGAGGAGATGAGGAGATGAAGGAGGAGATGAGGAGATGAGGAGGAGATGAGGAGATGAGGAGGAGATGAAGGAGGAGATGAGGAGGAGATGAGGAGGAGATGAAGGAGGAGATGAGGAGGAGATGAAGGAGGAGATGAGGAGGAGATGGAGGAGGAGATGAGGAGGAAATGAGGAGGAGATGAAGGAGGAGATGAAGGAGGAGATGAGGAGGAGATGAAGGAGGAGATGAGGAGGAGATGAGGAGGAGATGAGGAGGAAATGAGGAGGAGATGAAGGAGGAGATGAAGGAGGAAATGAAGGAGGAGATGAGGAGGAGATGAGGAGGAGATGAGGAGGAGATGAGGAGATGAGGAGGAGATGAAGGAGGAGATGAAGGAGGAGATGAGGAGATGAGGAGGAGATGAAGGAGGAGATGAGGAGATGAGGAGGAGAGGAAGGAGGAGATGAGGAGGAGATGAGGAGGAGATGAGGAGGAGATGAAGGAGGAGATGGAGGAGGAGATGAGGAGGAGATGAGGAGGAGATGAAGGAGGAGATGAAGGAGGAAAGAAGGAGGAGATGAGGAGGAGATGGAGGAGGAGATGGAGGAGGAGATGAGGAGGAGATGAGGAGGAGATGGAGGAGGATATGGAGGAGGAGATGGAGGAGGAGATGAAGGAGGAGATGAGGAGGAGATGAAGGAGGAGATGAAGGAGGAGATGAGGAGGAGATGAAGGAGGAGATGAGGAGGAGATGAGGAGGAGATGAGGAGGAGATGAGGAGGAGATGAAGGAGGAGATGGAGGAGGAGATGAAGGAGGAGATGAGGAGGAGATGAGGAGATGAGGAGGAGATGAAGGAGGAGATGAGAAGGAGATGGAGGAGGAGATGGAGGAGGAGATGAGGAGATGAGGAGGAGAGGAAGGAGGATATGGAGGAGGAGATGGAGGAGGAGATTAAGGAGGAGATGAGGAGGAGATGAAGGAGGAGATGAGGAGGAAATGAGGAGGAGATGGAGGAGGAGATGAAGGAGGAGATGAAGGAGGAGATGAGGAGGAGATGGAGGAGGATATGGAGGAGGAGATGAAGGAGGAGATGAAGGAGGAGATGGAGGAGGAGATGAGGAGGAGATAAGGAGGAGATGAGGAGGAGATGAAGGAGGAGATGAGGAGGAGATGCGGAGGAGATGGAGGAGGAGATGAAGGAGGAGATGAGGAGGAGATGAAGGAGGAGATGGAGGAGGAGATGGAGGAGGAGATGAGGAGGAGATGAGGAGGAGATGGAGGAGGAGATGGAGGAGGAGATGGAGGAGGAGATGAGGAGGAGATGAGGAGGAGATGGAGGAGGAGATGAGGAGGAGATGGAGGAGGAGATGAAGGAGGAGATGAGGAGGAGATGGAGGAGGAGATGGAGGAGGAGATGAAGGAGGAGATGAGGAGGATATGAGGAGGAGATGGAGGAGGATATGGAGGAGGATATGGAGGAGGAGATGAAGGAGGAGATGAGGAGGAGATGAGGAGGAGATGAAGGAGGAGATTGAGGAGGAGATGAGGAGGAGATGAGGAGGAGATGAGGAGGAGATGAAGGAGGAGATGAAGGAGGAAATGAAGGAGGAGATGAGGAGGAGATGGAGGAGGAGATGAAGGAGGAGATGAGGAGGAGATGAGGAGGAGATGGAGGAGGAGATGGAGGAGGAGATGGAGGAGGAGATGAAGGAGGAGATGAGGAGGAGATGAGGAGGAGATGAAGGAGGAGATGAGGAGGAGATTGAGGAGGAGATGGAGGAGGAGATGAGGAGGAGATGAGGAGGAGATGAAGGAGGAGATGAAGGAGGAAATGAAGGAGGAGATGAGGAGGAGATGGAGGAGGAGATGGAGGAGGAGATGGAGGAGGAGATGAAGGAGGAGATGAGGAGGAGATGAGGAGGAGATGAAGGAGGAGATGAAGGAGGAGATGAGGAGGAGATGAAGGAGGAGATGAGGAGGAGATGAGGAGGAGATGAAGGAGGAGATGAGGAGGAGATGAGGAGGAAATGAAGGCTGTGCCAGTTGCTGAAGGCCACCAGGTACTTTATTTTTTCCTTTCTGAACACCAGTGACTTAAGTGGGGTGGTTTGTCCAAAGGTGGGTGGGGGTGGACTGGGGAAGTCCGTTTCTTATTTGAGCTTGCTGACCTGTCCCTTCCTCCTAAGGTGTGGGAGAGCGATGTCCCCTTGTTGAACCCATGGGGTGGAGTCCTCAGCCTCTCATCCCGCCTCTGCCTGGAGCCCAAACCCCTCTGACTGTGGGACTCTTGGAGGCCGGTGGTGCTATCAGCTTCTCTCCATCACATCCCTAATAAGCCCCCTTTCACAGAAGGGTAGCCTTGAACCAGGTGCTAGATCTCAAAGAACTCCTTTAATCCGATCTACACTGCCCTGAGCAGAAAGTCCTAGAAGCACCCATCATGTCAGCTACACCCCATCTATGCCTTCTATTAGCCTCTGGTGGATGGAGGAGTGAGAGGCTGAGTTGGTGCATAAGAATTATGAATGACCCACAGGGGGCTGAGGCAGGAGGATCACAAGTTTGAAGCCAGCCTCAACAACTTAGGGAGGCCCTAAGCAACTTAGTAAGACCCTGTCCAAAATAAAATATAAAAAGGGATAGGGATGAGGTTTAGTAGTTAAGCACCCTTGGGTTCAATCCCCAGTATCAAAAAAAATTTTACATATAATAATATGTAATTACATATCATAAAAACAATACATAATAATATATGTGATATATAATTATATATTATAATGAATAATAATATATAATATTATAAATATTAAATTTCATATATATAAAATCTTGAAACATACTTGTAAATTGCCTTTCCTAAAAGACAGACCGATTTAGACAACAGAGGGAGTGTTCTGTTCCCTTGCTGGTTAATTTTTGAACATCTGCCACTTTTTCTTTTTTTTTTTTTTTTTTTGGATGAAAATGCAATACTTTGGATTTGCACTTGGTCGGTGAGTTCGCTTATGAATACTATTTTCTTTTTCATCGACGTCTGTCAGGTCACAAAGGGTTAATTTGAGATGGCCTGACCCGGGGCAACTCAGTCCCACTTTTGAGGCACAGTTAATTACACTGGCTCTGGGAGATGGCTGAGCCCTTTTTCAAGGTAGATCAGAGATGACTTTGGAGAATGTATTCATCATGGGGCGTTTTTTTTTTTTTTTTTTTTTTTGGAGAGAAGAGAGGAAGAAGGTCCCTGCTTCCTCGGGACTAATTGGTTGTTTGTGTTGCAATGAGAAAAATAGCGCTCGGAGTTTGTCCTGTGGTAGGTTTTCATTTTTAATTGTAGAGCCAAGATTTGTTATCATTAGAAAATTCAGTAAATGAATAGACTTTGCCAATCAATAGGATAATTGGCAGCTCATCTTTGAAAAGAATTTTACTGTGACTGACAGGTGAGGGAGGTAGCAGGTGGGGGGCTTCCAGGCCAGGGAGGTTTGGGTAGGGGTGGAGTGAGAAGAACCCCCAAAGTGGATTTCCTGCCCCTGGGGGCTGCTGCCCTATGGGAATGAGTCCAGTTGTCCTTTTGTTCCAGTTTCTTTTTTTCCAAGAAGCTGAAGATAGGGATATTTATGTGAAATTAGTTTGCAGCTAAATTCAAAATACATGTAAGGCCCCACAAGACACAAGGGTTACAGCTCACCAATTTGCAGCCCTGGGTTTTGACTGTGAAGTGAGATGATTATTTCATCTCAGTGGTTTACATTCACTAGGGACCCTAATGAGGAAAGAGGGAAGATTAGATATTGGGTCCCCCAGGCTCTGAGCTTTGTTTCTCTTTTCTTATTGGGAAGAGACAGGTATTTTTCAGAAAACTCTGCTCCTAAAGAACTCTATGAACAAAGTGTGGAAACATAATCCACCTCCAACTCTCCAAACCCAGCAGAAAATGATCACCCGGGAAACCTCCCAGTGAGCTATCATGGTGGGCAGTCAGTTCTAGCCTCATCTGCCCATGGTGTCCAGTGGAAGCTGCCATGTAAGGTGGTGTAGGTTGTTTACTGTTCAAATGTAGAGGTTGTAATTTATATTTATAGACTATGTGAATGGCACCCCCTGGAGTTGTACAGTGGGATTACACAAACCCTGTTGGAGACCTAGATTGAAGAACGGACAGTGATATACATGTTGGGAAGTGTGCTTAGTTTATCTGAAGATATTCAGATTTGACTTTTCCACTTGACCGTGAGCTTCTTGAGAGAACAGTTGCCTTGTTTGTCCTGTTTCCGGTGATCGACATGCAGTAGACTCACGGTAATTTTTTTTCTGTATAAAATGTCAGCAAGCGTCTAAAAGTATGCTTTTGGACATTGAGAGAAAAGTGTGATTTGGAGGTAGAGATTCGTGAGTCATCTGTGACTTCTTGAAGTTGCTGGAGTAATTGGATTGCTGGCAGAACATGGGAGACAGGAACAGGCTGGTGGTAGAGGAGAAAATAAATTCATGAAGGAGATGGAGAAGCACTTGAGTTCATTTTCTGCTGCTATAACACAATCCCAGAGACTGGGTGATTTATAAAGCATAGATATTTATTTTGGCTGATGGTTTTCAGCTTCTGATGAGGGACTTGTGCTGTGTCATAACACAGCAAAAGAGGAAGATAGGGACCAGAGGTTGGGCTCACTCCTCTTGAGGAAACTAACCCCTCACTTGAGAATTAACCTGCTCCTTGGAGAAAGGCATGAATCCCTCTTAAGGACCTAATCACATCTCAAAGGTCCCCACATCTCTCAATGCTGTTACCTCAGAACTAAGCCTCAACAGGGGTTTTGGAGAGGACACACCATATTTAAGCCATACTGCTGAAGGGTTCAGGATGTGGATTCAGGAGAAATGTTGTCACAAAAGGTATTGGCACCCCCATCATCAGCATATAACAAATATACTCAGAAAATACCCTATAGGTAAAAAAAAAAAAAATGAACAAAGTATCAGGCAATGAATAGTGCTAACTCCTGTGGGTAATCAAGGGCAATGAAGATTGAAGCAAGGTCAGTTGGTTGAAGAGAGGCAGTTAGAGCTGCACACGATTTGGGAAAGAGCAATAGAAGTCTCAGTAGTTAGTGTGACTCAAGTGAGTAAAAAGAATGCTGTCCATGATGGCCCCATCCACTCTGCATTCCACGCTGAGAGACTGTTCCTCTGTACTCTGCATAACACTCTGTGTTCAGTGCATCTCTATACCTCCAGGAGTCTAACAGCCACATGCAGGTGGAGACTTTAAGATTTTTACACCAACCCTCCTGGGGCACAGTGGTTTAAGTCATGGTAATATGGTGAGTGGTCACAAAAAAATTTTGAGTATTGATAACTAAAGAAATAGAGAAAACGAACTTATACACTGCATAAAAGATAGAGGTTTGAGAAACTCACAAACCTAAATGGGTGTAGAGTGGAGAGAGAAATAAATGATTTCTGAGAGAGACAATATTGAGAACCTCAATATTAGGCAGAGTCGAGGAACACAGTGGCTGTTTTGGACTTAGGACACTACTTAAAACAAAGGAATATTTCCTCCTACATTTTTTAATATTGAAGAACTAGGAACTTTTAGTAATAAGAGCTCCTGAAGTAAAAATAACAGAGGAGGTTTGATAAGTCTGACCCTCAATAATATAAATGTGGGGGGGGGGACCTTCAATGGGACTTCCAGTAACACTTAGAAACATTTACCAGACATAGAGACTGTTCAGAATCTACTCCAAATGAAAGGCAGGTTATAAACTGAGAGGTAGCATGTTTATGTCTCAGAAACTGTGTTTTTCTTTCCCTTTCAAAACAAAAAAGTTTTTTTTTTCTCCCCCAGAAGTAAACTGATGCATAGAAAACTAGAGACCACTGGGCATTCTCTCAAGTATGTACCTGATGCTGGTAACTTTTTATGTCTTGTACTTTTCTATTTTTCTAGGGCTTCAATGTTAAGAATCATTGCTCAAGGAACAAAAATTACAGTCCATATAATTCAGTGCAAATATTCTCACTATAAAGTCTTTGAACAACACGCTTAATACTGTGGAAAATCATGATGATATTTGTGAATGGAAAAAGGTAGATTGCAAAATTTGTTCCAGAGGGAACAATGTGGTGTTTAAGGTAGTTTGTAGGGCTGCACATCTGTCACAGGAGAAGACAGGAGCTCTCTCCCATCAGCGAGCCCAGAGATGATTTTAATATTCTTCCTTTCTGTGTTTTCTGTTACAGCCACCATAGCGGATGTTGTCACAAAAATTTGAAAATTTAGTAAAAACTCCTTTTACAATATCTGTGTGTTATTTTGTAATTAAAATGAGTAACAAACATGGTACCCACAGTGATGTCAGAAAGATCTACAAAGCATTCTGTAAGATTTCACACCTCTGAAACTTCCAGCTTGCTGGGCACAGGGTGGTACATGCCTGTAATCCCAGCAGCTTGGGAGGCTGAGGCAGGAGGATAGCAAGTTTGAGGCCAGCCTTAGCGACTTAGCAAGGCCCTAAGCAACTTAGTGAGACCCTGTTTCTAAATAAAATATTTAAAAGGGATAGGGGTATGGCTCAGTGGTTAAGTACCTCTGAGTTCAATCCTTGGTACCAAAAAAAAAACAACAAAAACAAACAAACAAAAAAAACAAAACTAATAAATAATAAAAAAAAACTTTTCTGTTTGCAATGTTTTTTGTTTGTTTTCCAACAATTTTTATATGGTAATTATAATATAACCCTAAAAAGTCTAGTATTGTTGAGGGCCACAGCCGAGTCGGGATGACGCATGGCATTTTTGCCAGAAGTAGTGGTTGAAAGGTGACGCCAGGGAGTTCTCGTGGAGTTCCCATTGAGTTCCAGTTGAGCTCTTGTGGGGATTCCCAGAGAGTTCCCATTGGTTGGGGAAGTGCCGGAGGAGGGATTTTTCCAGTTGCTGGTTAGCTGGGCGAGCTGCATGGCGTTCAGAGAATTCCCGGGGAGCGTGTGTGGAGTGTGCTGGTAGTGTTCAGAAATAAAGTTTGTTCCTGCTCCAGTGGCTTGTGATTTGTGCCCAGCCAGACTGGGGTATAGTATAAGAAAGCATAGCTTTGACCAGGTCCCTCCCCTGCTTAACATCCCTCCATGGCTCCCTATTGCTTTAGAATAAAATCCAAACTCCCTACAACACGGATTTGACCCCCAATTGCCTATGTCCCCTGCCCTCTGGTTTCTGTGACCCCTCGGCCATGCAGCACTGCCTCCAGCCATCCTGGACTTCTGTACCTGCTGAACTTTTCTGGAACATTCTTCCTCCTTCTTTAGTCACTTGTCTCACAAACTCCTACACAGCTGAAATGCCACTTCCTTCCAGCCCTCCCTGCTTCCTTGTTGAGTCATCCTTATTTATATATCCTCTGGCTCTGGGCATGCTGTGCATCTTCCATTAACACCCCACGACACAGCAGGCTTCTGGCTTAGTGGGCTGCCTGACCCACTGAGCTCTGTCTTTAGCGTCCTGCGCCTAAGGCCTTACGCACGCGTAGTAGTGCCTATGAAGCCACGGGCGCTGTGCAGAGGTTGTGGGCAACGCAAACCCGAGGGGAGGGAAGCAGACCCTGGCCACACCACATGCAGTTCCACATCTGACCACGAGCCTCTTGCTGGGCCATTTCCATGGTGACAGAAAGGAAGCCACTAATCTAAGCCCCTTTTGTCTTAGAAAAACTACCCTCATGACATCATCTCCCCCCATGACCCTGGAGGACCTCACCTCCAGGTACCATCGGCATGTGAATCTGGGGAGGAACTGAACTTTTGAGGGACACAGACCGTGGCAGCTGGGAAGAGGGGTCTCGGCTCAGTGGCAGAGGGGCAGCACCCTGCAAGGTGATGTCCTCTGGGGGCTTGACCTCCTGGCAGAGGCCCCTGCATAGAGAAAGGACTCCAGGCTGGAAACCGCTCCCCACGCAGAGCGACAAGGACTCGGAGTGAGGTCAAGGGGGGAAGGAGCTAATGGGGAGGTGACAGGAATGCGATTCTAGGTCCAGATTGTGCAGACTTGCCCTTGGACTTAGGCAACACGAGCCATCCAAGTTTGGGTTTGTTTAGCACTGAAGTTTACCAGGTGGGGCCTGCACATTGCCAACAAGGATGCCCATCAGCTCAACCCTGGTGCGCGCGGGCCAGCCGTCACTCAGCAGGCACAGGCAAGTGGTGACCTCGTCAAAGACGGCCCGAGTGGTGCACAGGGCTCATTCGATCTGGAGCACCAAGCTCTTTCATTCAAAAAGATGAAGCAGCCTTGTAAAGGCGTTTACAGGCAGTGTCATTTGGGAACCAAAGCATTTTGTTTTGTTTTGTGTGAGCTCTTTAAAAAATTTATAGCAAGATCAACATTACAATGTCAATGAAAGGAATTAAAAAAAAAACAAACCCAAACAAATAAAGAAATGTAACCAACACAGGATATAACAAGCCTGTTGTGGAAGAATTGGAAAATGGAAGAGTCTCTTAATTTTTTTTTCTTAATGAAAATAATGTGTTTATTGTAAAGAAAGAAAGAAAGAAACAAATAAAATGGTACAAAATAGCTTTTCATGCAAACCGATATCCAGTATTCCAGTCCTTCTCATTCCTATTCTCAATCCTGTTTCTCAGAGGTGACCAGTTTTAACTTTTAAACTCTTCTTCTAATGTTACCTCCATATCCCTACGTGACCTGAAAAAATACAAATAGCCAACAGATATGTGAAAAGTGCTCTCAACATCGTTAGCAATTACGGAAATGTAAATTCAAACTGCACTGAGTTTTCATTTCATCCCAGTCAGAATGGCAGCCATTGAGAATAGGAACAGTAATTTGTGCTGGAGAGGGTGTGGGAGAAAAGGAACACTTTTACCCTGTTGGTGGGACTGTAAATCAGTACAAGCACCATGGAAATCACGGAACCATCATATGACCCAGCTATACCACTCCTCAGTAGTTATCCTGAAGAATGAAAGTCATCTCACTACAGTGATACACGCATGCTCATGTTTAGGGCACCACAGTTCACAGCAGCCAAACTATGAAGCCAGCCTGGGGGTCCATCAGTGGATGAATGGATAGAGAAAATGTGGTACACATACACAATGGAATATTACTCTGCCCTAAAGAAGAATGGAATTGTGTCATTTGCAGGAAAATGGACAGAACTTGAGAACATACATTAAGTGAAATATGACAAACTCAGAAGGTCAAGGGTCAGATGTTTTCTCTCATATATCTTGATTTATTAGCAGTGGCATTGTCTATGGATCATAGCTGTGATGGACAAAGAGTTAACTGATTTTCTTTCTCTCTCTCTTCTTCTCTCCCCTATCTTCCTGCTATGGTTAGATTATTAGATGTCATTACTGTTGTACCTTAAGGGACAAATTCAGACCAGAATTTTGAATTCTGGGGCTTCCATGAAAATGAGGCTGTGGCAGTCCTGGAGAAGGAGAGCAGATGGTCATAAGACGAGTGGCTGACAGGGAGAAAGGAAAAAGGTCTGTGCACCCTTCATGCTTTATTTGTGAGACAGGCCTTGCTAAGGTGCTGAGGCTGGCTTGGAACTCGAGATCCTCCTGCCTCAGCCTCCTGGGTAGCTGGGATTACAGGCATGTGCTACCGCATGCGGCTACCATAGACTTTTCTTTTCTAGTCCACGTGCAAATCACAAGCAGACCCTCTTGGCTTTGCCTTCAACATGGACTGTACCTTCCATTTCTGGCCCAAGCCCCATCTCCTCTTGCCTGGGTAACTGCCTCCTAATGGGACTCTCTGTTTCTGCACTTGCAAAGGAGCCATTTAAGATTTAAATCCCAACATGCTGCTTCTCTGCTCAAAACCCCGCCACGACTCCCCGTGCCCCTCAGGGTCAGAGCAGCTCCTCGGCGCCCCTGGGCCACCTCTGGTGCCTCGATCTCACCTCTGAGGCTGGCCTCTGCTCGCTCTGCCCCACACTGCCCTGCGTGTTCCTTGACTCCTTGGAGCCCACTCAGGGCCCATGCACTCGATCCCTGGGTCTGCAATGTTCTTCCCTCCACAATCCGCATGGCTCCTTCCCCTTCTTGAGCCGATCTGGGGGGAGCACTAGTCAGGAAAGGACGCAGCAGCAGCTGACCAGTGTTTATAGCCGCTTGACAGGTGGGTGGCGAGGGAGCAGACTGGGGCCCTCAAAAGGCAGGACCAACGGGCAGCTTTCAACCATCAGATGGCCCCGGGCGTGCTTCCTGGTGAAAGGGGAAGGAGCCACTGGAGAGGTAGAGGCTGGGAATCCAAGAAAGAGAGAAAAGTTAATGTGGAGAGAATGTCCCTAAGGAGGGAGAGGGCACAAGATCAAAAGCAAGAGTAGATGAAACAAAATTAATTAACAAGCTCATGCCTGACAGCCATGATTTTCTCTGTGAAATAGAAGGCAGGGTCTAACCCAAGGGGACCAGGGCTAACTTCGGGGGCAAGAGGAAGTGATGATGTGGGTGCGCAGCACATCAGCTGCTGAGGGGGAGAGGAAAGAGGTGACTAACAGCATATCAAAGTGTTGCTCTGAATACGGAGGGACCAGGCAGAGCTGGAGGCCTTGAACCTGAACTTGAACTTGAAGTCTCTCCCTGCACAGTTTATTCTTACCCCCGAGCAATGCTCAGCGGTTCCTGGTGTTATAACAACAACACCAACTAACACTTAATGGAGGATTATTTTTTCCTCCGTCTCATCGCCGAGGAAACTGACGCGGTACACAGTCCAAGGTAGCAAGAGGACAGACCAACAGCACTGATAGGATATTCATTCGTTAATTAGTTCATTTGATCTGAGGAATTGGCTCACATGGTGTTTTAGTCGTCTGTTTAGCTGCTATGGCTAAAGGATCTGACCAGAACAAATATAAGGGAGGAAAAGTTTATTGGGGGGGCTCCCGCTTTCAGAGGTCTCAATCCATAGAGAGCAGACTCCACTCCTCAGGGCTCGTGGCAGAAGAGTGTGGCCGAGGGAAGCAGCTCACATGTTGATCAGGAAGCAGAGAGAAAGGTCTCCATTTGCCAGATACAAATATATACTCCAAAGCCACACCCCAATTCCCACCTCCTCCAGCCACTCCCTAGCACTTCAGCCAACGCCCAGTTAATCCCATCAGGGGATTAATTCGCTGATTGGGTTAAGACTCTCACAACCCAATCATTTCTCCTCTGAACCCTCTTGCATTGTCTCACATGTGAGTTCCGGGGGGACACCTCACCTCCAAACCATAACACACAGTTACGGAGTCTGATGAATCCCAAGATCTGCAGTTGGCAAGCTGAAGACCCTGGAGGGCTGGTGGTATGGTTACTGTTTTATTCAGTTTACCTGCTCAAATGTTCATCTCATCCAAAACACCCTCACAGACATATCCATCATAATACTTGACCAAATGTTCCAGCGCCCTGTGGCCCAGTCAAGTTGACAGATGAAATTAGCCTTCCCAGTGGTGAAGCCAGAATCCAAACCCAGGCGTTCTCTACCCATCCTGGGATCCTACTGGAGTCCAAATTAGAAATTTGCTGAGATAGTGGATAATAGGCAGAGACACCGTGGAATGGTTGAAGTGAAGCTCCAAATGATGCATAATTTGAGAAAGACCAGTTATGATGGTGCTGTATTATTGTTTTTAGAGATGGAAGACTAGGAGTGGGAGGGATTGGAAGTGTCTAGTGGATTTAAAAATCAGGGGAAACAGGAGTGTTGGAAGGTGTATCAGTTAGGATACAGACTAAGTTACAACACGGGGACCAGAAAACACAGAAGCTTAGACAAAATGAAAGTTTCTTTCTTTTCCACACTTTGCCAACTCCAACGCATAGCATCCATCTCTGAATCCAGTTCTTCTAGTTGTTTCCATCTCCCAGCCAATCAGAAGAGGGAGAGCCCAGAGCTGTGTGCACCTGTTCCTTTTAGGACCTGAGTTATCCAATATGGTGGACAGGTATGGCTACTGGGCTTCTGCAACCTGGCTAATGAGACTGAGGAAGTGAGTTTTGTATTTAATTTAATTTAAATTATCTTCAATTTAAATTTTAAAGGGATACTCTGTTCAGTTATTGTAAAACTTTCAAGTAGGTTGGAACATCCTAGATATATATATTTTTTTCAACTGTAAATCGTATGAATGAAAATATACATCAACTAGTTCTGAAGAAAACCGAGCTTCTTAATTGGGCTGTGCTAAAATGGTGAGATGCCACTGGATTTTGAAGACTGGGCATGGAAGAAAAGAACGGCAACTATCTAATTCACACTTTTAAAAATCAATTACATATTGAAATAACATTTTGGATATATTGATTAAATAAAATACATGACTGAGATGAATTTCCAGTTTCTCTCTTGACTTTAAAAAAAAAACAACATGGCTACTAGAACATTCCAGAATATATACGTGGCTCACATTGTATTTCAGTTGGACAGTGCTGCTGTGAGTGAATTGACACATCACTTAAACTCACCCCATTGAGCAAAAAATAGTCACATGTTATACGACCTGCAAGGGATGCTGGGATGTGTGGATGTAGTCGTTGGTTAAGTAGCAGGGAACTAGCTGTCATGGCAGCCGGCCACCTTTGCCTTCGAGAGAGACCAGGGTTGTAATCAGAAGTGGTAAAGGGATGACCAGGCCAAGATGTAAAGCCAAGCTCCCAAGAAGGAGATAAAGGAATCGAGGATAATTATCTCCTCATTATATGCAAGGTACTTTTCTTCCTGTTTATGGTAACAGAAAGACACACAATTCTTTTCCATTACTGTATTGACACTGTTGCTAAGTTGCACCTTAAATCTTGCCAGGGCAGTGGAAATTTATACATATTAGCATATGATCCTGATAAGAACCAGCATTCCACAGGATGCCCGGCTTATCATAGGTTCTCAACAAACATTTGTTGAACAAATACATGAATGAATTAGGCCATTTAGAAGAAGATGAAGGAAACGAAACGGAGCTCGGATACATAATTCATTCATTCAACAAATATTTAAGCATTTGTTGTTCTCAGCACTGGGGATATAATGAACAAAAGAGAAAGAAAAATTTTGTTCTCTGAAAGATCAGAGCTTAAACAAATAAGCATACAAATAGATCCTATGTTGTCAGTTAAAACAATACAATGAATAAAAAGAAGAGAGAATGGAGAGATTGAAGAGGGTGTGTCTGCTTTGAGGAGCGACATCTATCCAGAGACCCAAGTGAAGGGACTAAAGTCCATTTGGGGGTGCCTGGGGAACAGTACTTCAGGCACAAGGAATAGCAAGTGCAAAGGCCCTGGGGCCAGAAAGTGCTACAGGATTGGTGCAGCAGCAGAACAGGCCAATGTGACCAGATAGGAGTGAGAATAACAAGGATGCAGTCAGAACATGGGGAGTACTATTTAAATGTCATTAGATTTTCGTCCTCAGTGGGAAAGAGATCAATAATGACTGTGCCTTTTATGAGCGATCCCTGCAGAGTCATGCAGAAGTATGCAGTACCTGCATCAGGCCCAGACATGGGGAGACTTTTGCTAAAGGACTTGCAGGAATTGTTGGCTCAGCTCTGCTTCGGATTCCCACCCTCCCTCTTTGAAGAGGAGGCAGAGGGCTGTTTGGGACTTCCTTCTAGACTTGGAATTGGTTTGTTTTCTGTCCTCTATCACAAACATCCTGCTGCCCTTTGACAGGATCCCTGGTAATGGAACCTTTTTGTCTTGTTATATTTTAATCTGCTTAGTGCATGTGGCCTGTCTATCTGGCCCCACAAATCACTGGTTATCATCACGGTCAATGGGCCGTGTCCAGCCAATTTCACAGACAAACACCTCTTTCCTGGTCACAGTCCCTGATGTGGGGAAGTCTGATTTACAAAGTCAATAAAAAGGCATTCAGGGAATTACTGGGCCCTGCTGGCTTAATACACGAGATTAAAATCTCCAAGTCGAGGCCCGGCGAGACGCCATTTAACACGGGTCCGGTGGCAAGTGGGTTATGGACCTGTCATCTGGTCAGGGTGAGGCGCCCCTGGAAGGGGATTTATGGGAAGACCGAAGGACCTATGGAGGAGTCGCCTTGGTGGCTTTTCCCAGTGTGACCTGGGGAATAGATATCCTAGTACGTGATTGGTCACTTTGTGTGGGAACATGTGTTTCATGGTGGAAGATCATGTAGATAAAAAAAAAAAAAAAAGTAGAGTGGGTTTAAAGGATGTTTTAAAATGAAAAGTTTTCCCTGTTACCAAATTAATTCATTTAATAATGTAGATATTAAATATATATGTATATGGTAAACGATCAAGTGAATCCCTTTTCCATGTGGTGAAGCTAATGTGACTGGCAAGCGCGTGGAGAACCATGTTGGTTGGGGTGTGGGGGAAGAAAATGGGCCGAGGAAGAAACGGGGCGATGCTGTGTTTGAAGCAAAGTCCTCCTCTGACCCCAGCGGGGGGTGGCTCTGGGCTGGGATAAAGAAGAGGACCAGACCTGCACAAGCCAATCTTGGCCAGCTGCCAGATGCAGATGTCCCCGGGAAAGGCGCGTGAGCCTGGCGAGGACCCTCTCTAAGTGGAGGACAGTCCCTGTTCAGGTGAGCGCTGTCAGGGCCTAACAGTGTCAGCTGCTGGGAAGGGCTGTCTCAGCCCAGGGACAGAGATCTGGGGGGCACACCACAGTGTCCACTACAGTGGGCCTTAAGGAAATAGAAGAAAATAAGAATTACCCCAGGTTCCACCAAGCTGAGGGCAGAAGAATTATGTTTGGTGTGTAGCTTCTCAGTCTTTAAATCACACATATTAGTTATTTAAATTCAGATGTTGATATATACACATATTTGGACATATGCATGTATATAAGATGTCCATCACATATATATACATACATTCAAGTATATACCCACATAGGCATGTGCAGAAGGAAAAACTACTCTTTTTTGATTTTTGTTTTTTCTTAATGTAAAATAACCATTTTTCGCTGGTAATGTAAATGAAGATGGGTTCTTCAGACCCCTGACCCCAAAATTCCCAGCAAATAATTTTCACTAAATCTGAGATGTATGTCAAAGTAATGCTTTACTATGGTATTGTTTATAACAGTTAAAACAACCAAATATCCAACCATAAGTGTCTACTTAAACGTATTACGGGATGTCTCTGCTGTGGCCATGATTCTGTCCTTCAGAAGTCTCTGATACAGGAGGAAAAACACTTTGTACACTAGGATACCACACTCGAATCTTGTGTAAAAACAGCACGTTGAAAATCTGCCAGAATATCACCAATCGTTACAGCTGAGTGATGGGATCATGGGTGCCTTTCCCTTTTTTTTTTTTTAAAAATTGGTTTTGCATTCTTTTTCATCAAATGTGTTATTTTATCATGAGAAAAAAGGCATTAAGATATATTGGATTAGTCTTCAAATACTTTTAACACAACTTTAAAAGTTCAAACAGTAACCAATGCGTATGGCAGAATAGTCAATAAAACAAAAGGGTAGTCAATGAAAATTTGTCTTTCTTCCATTCCAGAACCTTCTAGTTGTCTCCCTAAGAGACAACCAATAGGAGCATTTCTTTTTTTAAAAAAAAATTATTTGTTCTTTTTAGTCTTACATGACAGTAAAATCTATTTTGATACATTTATGCAAGCATGGAATATATCTTATTCTAATTAGGAACCCCATCTTGCGGGTGTACCCAATAGTGAGATTCACTGAGGTGTATTCATATGCATACGTAGGAGAGTTATGTCAGATTAATTCTATGATCTTTCCTCTTCCTATCCCCCCCTCCCTTCCCTTCATTCCCCTTTGTCTAATACACTGAACTTCTGGAAATGTTTTGTGTAATATAAACACCCCCCCCATGCGCGTGCACGCACACACACACACACACACACACACACACATACACCCCTTATAGTGCTCAATATCTTCCCACTTTGATATATCTTCAAGAATGTTCTAAGTCACAACATATAGAACAACTTCATTCTTTCGAGGCCTAAGTAGTGTTTTACTATAAGGCTATATCATACTTATGGATAACTTTTTATTCTTGCAAATGTAGTTGTAATGGCCATTATCCCACAATCTTTCTTTCAAAAATATGTGTAAAGGACGTTTGTTGGATAAATTCCTAGAAGTAGAAATGCTGAGTCAATGAGTAAATGTATTTTTCAATTCTCATAGATATTTTCAAACTTCTCTCCCCGAAGGCTCCATCCTCACCAAGAATGGGTGCTCCTGGGACCCCCTACAGCTTAGGAATACCTTGTTCTATCAAAGTCTCCCTCTTTCCCAGTCTGGTGGGTCAGATGTGCAGCTTGCTGATGTTTTAGATTCGACATCTTTAAAAAAATGTTTAAAAATGGTCTTGAGTGGGGCTGGGGATGTGGCTCAAGCAGTAGCGCGCTCGCCTGGGATGCGTGCGGCCCGGGTTCGATCCTCAGCACCACATACCAACAAAGATGTTGTGTCCGCCGAGAACTAAAAAATAAATATTAAAAATTCTCTCTCTCTCTCTCTCTCTCTCTCTCTCTTTAAAAAAATGGTCTTGAGGGGGGCTGGGGTTGTGGCTCAGCGGTAGAGTGCTCGCCTAGCACATGTGAGGCCCTGGGTTCGATCCTTAGCACCACATAAAAATAAATAAATAAATAAATAAATAAATAAATAAATAAATTTATTATGTCCAATTATAACTAAAAATAAATAAATATTTAAAAAATGGTCTTGAAGGGAGGGCAGTGAGGACATAGGCCCAGATAGAGTTTGTATTTTGATTTTCTTCTCTTTTCTCCCTCACTTCTCCATTTCTCCCTTCCTTCTTTGCTTTGTGCATGAGATGAGAAAGTCTACAGAGGCCAAACCAACAAACAGAAAATTCACATTTCTGCCCTTATTGAATCTGCTTTCTGGTAGGGGGAGATAGCCACTGGACCGAGGTGTCATAAGGTGGTAAGGGTTAGGGGGTTCCCACCTCTGGCTAATGTGCTGCTCATCGTTCAAGCCTCCTTGAGGCAGCCTGGGGTTTCACTGTGGGAGCACACTTGGGCCCCCCAGCTCAGGCCTCCAGGCTGTGGGCTAGCAGCTCGTGTGTCTGCTGCACCTGCCACGGGCTTCCCTTTCCTGTGCTCCCTGCTGTCCTTCTGTCCACTTCTTTCTGGCAATGCAGGACAAGACCTGGTGTAAACAATAGCTGTTATGAACTGACCACCGAGGCCCATCTGCCTGGCCCTGAGATAAGCATTTGACATGCATGAACTTGCATGAACTTCTCGAGAGAGGGACTGTCACGTGTCCATTTTACAGAGGAGGACACAGAACCACAGAGAAGAGGGGTCAGAATTTGAACCTTGACAGTGGCTCCATCTCAGGAGCCTGTTGTATCTTTTTTTGGTGCCTGGGATGAACTCGGGGGGCACTGGACCACTGAGCCATACCCCCAGCCCTATTTTGTATCTTATTTAGAGACAGGGTCTCACTGAGTTGCTTGGTGCCTCACAGGTTGCTTGAGGCTGGCTTTGAACTTTATTTAGAGACAGGGTCTCATGGAGTTGCTTAGCACCTGGCTGTTGCTGAGGCTGGCTTTGAACTCATGATCCTCGGGCCTCAGCCTCCTGAGCCGCTGGGATTACAGGTGTGCACCAACATGCCGGGCGAGTCTGTTGTATCTTACCTGTAAGTATGTGCTGGGAGCTAGAAAAAGTTGGGAATCTTGACTTTTGGAGCAGACATCCCCAGAATCACCGATTTCTCCCTCACTGGCTCTTGCCTTTTTGCAATTGTTAAATTGATAATCAATCAAATTCCTTAACATGTATTACTAGAACCTACTCTGTTGCTAGATCTTTCCACACTTTGGGAGCACAGAGACTGAGACGCACCAGGGTTTCTTAGAGGCTTACAGTATAGCAATGAAGATGTAGATAAAAGAGCACGGGGAGAGGGGGGGGCTGCAGATGGGATGACAAACGACATAGCAGATACTAATCACGGAGCACTAACCATAAGCCTGTGAGACATTGGGTTGAGTCCCTCACCTGCGCCGACTGAAGCAATTCTCCTTAGAATCGCAAGATTTCACAGACAGGGGACACTAAGGACAGCACCTGCCCAAAGTTGTGCCACCAGATGAGTCGCAGGGCACCCAGTTACGGTTCAGATAAATGTGTCCCACAGGCCTACCAAAAACACTATTCATCACTGATATGAAGTTCAAAGGTAATGGTGTGGTCTGTATTTTTTTTTTCTTTGCTAAATCAGGCCATCCGAACCCAAGGTCACCTTTGGACCCAAACGCGATCATGAACTGTCACAGAAACACAAAGTCTGCAAAGAGCATGCTTCCAGCCGCCCCTTGGAGCCAGATTATCTTCTAGGGCCGAGGTCCCGGAGAGGTGGAGGCCTCTGGGGGAGGTGGGTGGGGTGTCCGTGCGTGCGGGGCGGTGTTTGTGCGCATGCGCACGGAGACAGGCCCCCCAGCGGGGGACCTCGCCACCTTTGCCCTCCAAAAGCCCAGAGGAGAACCGCTAAGCAGCTCCCGTCCCGGCTGCTCCTTCCGGAGGGAAATCGATGATTTAGTTAAAACCTCCCAGGCCCCGCGCTGCAGAGTGGGGCCGTCCCCGCGGAGCGGCTCGGCGAGAGCCTTTTTATAAACCGGCAACAATTTACACTCCAAATGAAGTCCTAATAAACTGCCGCCGCAGCCGGGCCAGGCGCAGGCCGGGTAAACGCTGGCTTTTAATACCACACGCGCGAGCTGCTCCCAGCAGGGCTGAGCCTGGGGTGCAGGGACATCCGGGCCTCTCAGGCTGCACCCAGGGGGCCGGGAGGGGTCCCCCCAGCCCATCAGTGTAAGGGCTTCTCTGCTCTTGGTCACCCAGGGTGCGGTGACGCGCTCCTGCTCTTCAGATGCCTGGAGTGGGACATGCCTTTGATTTCAATCAGTACAATCCTAGACCAGATGCTGGGATTCTAGCATCTGGACGTTTCCAACCGTCCTCCTCCTGGCTCTCCCAGGGAACAGGGCAGCATGACTGGCAGGAGCTCTGGCCTAGAGTCAGGCAGCTTAGATCCACATATTGATTCTACTTCGGCCCAGCTGTGTGATCTTGGATGCTTCACTTAAACTCTCTGTGCTTCATCTTATCGTGGATTTAACAGGAATGATGGTAGAACCCACCGTTTAAAGGGGATGCAGAGAGACTGGCGTGGTGTTAGTACCTAATAACAACCATTCTTGTGATTTTTCTTACGAAAATAGCTTTATATTAATGACTGTGAAGTTCTTAGCACATAATAAGTGCTCAGTAAACGGTGTGTTTATATTCTTATATTTAGTATGATCATAAGAGTTAATCATCTATATCAGACCTTTATAAAGTTGAAGCAAAGTTATGTGACTGTAAATGCTACCCACTAGCCCAGCTCCATCCTCTTGAAGCTAAACCCCCAAATGTACCTTAGTTCTGTTTCTTTCAGGTGAAAGTGTTGCCAGTTTCTTCAGCTATTGACCCCAAGACACCCTAGTTCTTTTGCTACAGAGTCTCATGTTTAAAATGGGGCATCTAATACTTGCCTGCCAGGAGGGAGTTAATTCGGGTATATTAAAGCTCCTAGCATGTTTTAGTACAAAGCAGTCACTTTTGCCTTCTGTCTTCCACAAGAGAGCAAGATGTCATTGTCCCAGTTCCTGGGAGCCAGACCAGCAAGTGGTTCTGAACAGGGACTTGGGAGTCAGTTTGTCTGGGTCCCAGCCTGGCTCCCACAAAGCTGTGGGACCTTAATCTCTCCCGTACAATGGGAACGATAACATTGCACGCTTGTGTTGATTAATCGAGATGATCCAGGTAAAGCACTTAGCATGGTGGCTGGTACACAGTAGGCACTTAATCTTTCTTAGGCAGTTATTATTCCAAATGAGACACACAGGACTAAAGATAGTAGCCAAGAACAGGGCACAGGGCCCTACCCCTTTTTGGTTCTCTTCTCTGTGCTGTGCTGGGGACTGACCCAGGGCCTCGTGCATGTCAGGCAAGTGCTCTGTCACTGAGCGACATCGCCAGCCCTCTTCCCTGGCGCTGTCTTTAGCCCAGCATCTGTCCATTCTCCTTAGCCATCTCCTCCCAGGGTGGCTTATTCCGAGGTCATTTCCACACAAGCTGCCACTAAGTGTCAACCTCTTATCTTGTCCCCCACCAGCTGTGACTTCCTTTGGACACAAGTGGAGACCTCCACATGAATCCACATTTAATTCCATCCTGCTAGGCTCGTGCCATGCTTCCAACCGTTCAAGAGGTTTTTAGATGTTCAATCTGTCATGCATCCCTGGCCAGGGCTCCTGGTTAGTGTCCTGGCTCATGGACAAAGGAGCTGTTATAAACCCACAGGAAGAGCCAGGACTAGCAGCGGACTTCTGTTGCTCCTGCCTGCCCAGAATCCATATTGCCTGGATCCCAAACTGGCTCCATATTTGGTAACTGCACTTCCATATTCCTGGGAGGGAACCACACCCCTCCCAGGGTTTGTGGTTTCAGTGGGATTGTCAATCAAGGTGCTAGAGGCGGGCACAGGTTCCAAGCTGGGCCAATAAGGTTCTTCTCTGGGATTTAAGGGTGGAGAAGAATGACAGGAGGAAATTCCCTGGTGCAGGGAGAAAAGAAAGAGAAAGAAAAAAAATGTTGGAGGTGATTCATCCTGAGAATCGCTTCTTGCCCACAAGTCCCTACTGTGTGGATCCTGACAGCTGCCCCTTTTCCTGAGCCATAAGGGCCTGGCTCTTAGCTCTGCTTTTGATGTCACATACATTATTTATTGCCACAAGAATGCTGTGTAGCCAACTGTCACTGTCACGATTTAGTGACTTAAGACACAAAGTGTTTATTTGGCTAGGAATCCGTGGGCCACTGAGTGGATTAGCCACTCTCCTTTCCCTCAGGACTCTGCAGTTGCATGAAGGTCAGCTGGACAACACTGCCTGTCCTGGCTGGACTGTCTCACGTGTCTGGGGAGGTCACCTGGGGATCAGATTAGCTGGTCTCAGCTAGGACAACTTTAGGGACTCCACTGTGTTCAAAGTTCTTATCCTCTGGAAGGTCTAGAAATCTGTCTTTTTTAAAATAAGTGCTCCAAGTGTTCTGATATCTACTCTGGTTCCAGAGATCACTCTTCTGCAGGCAGGGATTTGGTATTTTCCATCTTTATTTCCAGAATCCTGGGCCCTATCCACGCTTCACGTGAATGCTTGTTGAATGAGTGGATAAATATTATATCTGCATGATTCTGCAGCTATTTATTTCTTCTCCATGAAATTGAGAACCCAGGCAACCTGCAAATGATTTTGTTTTTCTGTTAGGGAAAGCATGTGTAATGGTGGTCAATAGGAATGCTGTGGTTTGTCCCCCAAATTCTCACATATTAGAGGCTGGCCCTAGTGACACAATGTTGAGGTGGTAGACCTTTAAGAAGCAGGGTGTCCTGGGAAATTCTTAGATCAGTCAGGAGTATATCCTCAGTATCTTCAGATTGAGGTGCTCAGTCTCTTGGTTTCCCATTTGGCAATAAACCTCTTTTCTTTAAAGTTACCCAGCCTCAGGCATTTTCTTACAGTAACCAAAAATGGGCCAATTATGAGAAAGTCTGCTCAGTCCTACTTGCTTTGAAGGTCAGACATTGAACTGGAAGATCCAAACCTGAGTTTCTTAGAGCTATCAAACACCTCGGAGAATTTGACTTGTAAAGTAAGAGGCCATTGTTTTCAGAAAGTACTGAGTGCTTAAATGGTTGATGAAGGTAATCTTCAGCTTAATTCTGTGAACAGTTTGGGAAGTTTGAAATAAGACTGGTGGGAAAAAGTCTCTCCCCTCCCCCAGAATTTTACCTGAAAGAGTGGAATCAGGTGAAAGTAGATGACTAGTCTCTTCACCAGTAAAACCTGGTTGGAGACAGTTTTTTGGAAGCTCATTTTGGCATGGTGGGTGGGAGGAAAAGGTGATTTTTTTTTAAAAAAGTCTACCTCTCCTGGAAGAGAGAAAGCCTCAAGGGGTTAAGTACTGACAATATTTATGCCTAGGTTAAATAGACGATGCTGAGAAACCAATGTGACTCCATTTTTGAGAAACCAGCCTCTACCTCAGAGCAAAGCCTGTTCAAGGAAGGGGGTGTGACCCTTGTCCTTGGAAAAACCCACCGAGCACTCCTAAGCACATACCCACTCTGCTGAGTTGTTTGTCTATAAATAACAGGAGAGGTCTGCGGCGACAGGTGTCCCTGACTCAGTTAGGCTAGGTGAGGACCCATAGCAACCCCCTAGCAACCACCAATCAGCATGAGACAGGGAAATACCTGGGATGCCAGATGACCCCCCAGGAGTTTATGGTGGTTGGTAACATGTTGGGAAACCATGTAGTTCAGCACGGACACCCCAATCAGTTCAAAGGAATCCCCCTCTTGTACTAACCAATCACCCTTACCCAACTTGTTCCCACCAGTGAATGTGCTAATCAATGTTAAGAGCTGTTGTGTGACTTTCCCGCGGTATGGAATGATTTGCTGTGTGATGTTGGGACGCATAGAGTATCCCCCAAAACCTATAAAATCTCACTGAACAAAGGACCGGGACTCACTCCCTGGGACCGCTGCGTGGGGAACGGTTGTGAGTCCAGGCTCGAGTTTGCAATAAAGACTCTTGTGTGATTGCATCGGATTCGGCTCCTGGAGGTCTATTGGGGTCCCACAAATCTGGCATAACAATGCTTATTCAATGTTAATTCCACATATGTTTAATATACAAGAGTAGTCCTTGAAGATATAACTCTCCAGCTTTGGATGTCTCTAGGTAAAGCTTGGTCCAGTTCTGGAATGTAGTGCTTGAGGAATAATATAGGTACACAGACATTGACGGGCAGAAATTCTTAAATGACATTTTTTTTTAAATTCAGCAAACTCAATATAGCTTATCTCTACCATTGGAACATGGACCCAATTAGGAGGAGTCAGTTTCTTGATGCACGGTGTCAATCGAGGACTTCAGAGCTGGACACCCTCATGTTCACAGGGCTTCTGTGGGTTCCTTAGAGATGTGACACATTTCTCAAGTAATTTTTTCATTACTGTCAAAGAAAAAAAACCTTGACAGGAAATTTATTTTCTAGAATCTAGCCCCTTTCAGATAAACTTGACAGATCACAGTCTGTTTGTAGAAACTTGTCCACCTTGCGCAGGAAGAGGGAGGCCTTTTGGCCCCTGGGAGGTAATATCTAGAAAGTTACAGCATCTGGGAGGAAGTGGAGGATTAGGGAGCTGTCACTGCTGCTCCAGGGACTCCACAGGGGTTGGACAAAGGGCAGTCTTCTGACTTAAGCTGATTCCACGTGGGTCAACCATGTCTTGTGTGAGAGAGAGTGTGCAGGTGTTTTAGACCTGGCTACGTGCATACCCAGGAAGTTCAAGGCAAAGCCAGAGATAAAGGATGCAGCGTTTGCCTGAGGCAGAAGAAATAAGTGGTAAGAAAGAGCCTCTGGGGCCCAGCCTTTGGCAGAGGGGAAGTTTGAAAAGCAGGTAACTGTGAAACTGTTAGGAGCCACAAGCAAATATACAATGTATGGCACCTTTGGTTGTAAAGTGACGCCAGCTAGCCACTGAGATGATTATGTTAAGATTTACATTCATATGCAAATTGGACTCCCGCTGTTCACCTTGGCCTGCTACCGGACTCATGTTACGGACTCATGTTACCAGACTCTTGGAGAGTTCCCATTGGTTGGGGAAGGATAGTAGGAGGAAATTCCGGGGGAGGTCCGGGGGGACCCCGGGGGTTCCGGTCGGCGCGCGGTTCCGGTCGGACACCCTCGTGGGAGGACCGGTTTTTGACTTGCTGGCGCTGAGAGTGTTAGCGGCTTTTTCAAAATAAAGTTTTGTTCCTGCTTGATTGGCTCGTGATTCTGTGCCCAGCCAAGACTGCGGCATTTGGCGGCCCGTGCGGGGAACGCCTGAAGCTTAGAGGTGAGTAAATTGCTCGCCCCTGAGGGAAGGCGACAGGATGGATGACCTTCTCAGAAAACAATGTGTTCTTGTTTTGATTTATTTTGTTTTCATTTCGAGCTCCCTAGCCCTAGAATTTTCTCAGGCGAACTGGAAAAAATGGTTGGCTCAAGGTTTGAAGTTATTCAGCCCTGAGAAAGAGAAAATTGATACAACCATTGTCTGCTCCGTCTTTGTTTCATTCTGCTTCGGCTTTGTTTTATCCTACCTTATTGGGTTAGGTTATAGTAGATTAGAATCCAATAAAAAACAAACCGAAAAACTGTTAAGTAAATTGTTAGAGGTCCAGACTATGGTAGAAAAAACGCTAGGTCAAGCAAAAGAGAAGGTCTCTCAAGCTAGTCAGACAGAGGAGAATTTAAAGAAAGCAAGCTTAGAGGACAAGCAGCCATCAGGTGGAGAATTACAACAGGAGGTTGCTACCAACTCCGTTCTATCACCAGAGGGCGTAACTCAGCCAACAGCTCCATCTACCGCTGAGCGGCCCTCAACTACCGTAGTTGATGGACGGAATTCTGAGGCAGGACCCCAAAGATTAGCATGCCCTGTACTTGAGCAGGCAGGAGGGCAACGAATTCACCGTGCTTTAGATTTCAAAACAATAAAGCAATTAAAGGAGGCTGTAACGACCTATGGGCCGCAAGCTCCCTTCACAATAAGCATGGTTGAATCTGTTACCAACTTGGACATGACACCAGCAGATTGGGCTAACATGTGTCGATCTGTGCTAAACGGAGGACAATATTTGTTATGGAAGGTTGCCAATGAGGAATTTTGCATGGAGACAGCTAGGCGAAATGCAGAAGCTGGGTACCCTCAAAGAAATATGGACATGCTTTTGGGGAAGGGACCTTATGAGGGTCAAAGACAACAAATTGAATATGACCCTGGTGTGTACGCACAAATTGCTGTAGATGCAGTTAGGGCATGGAAAACTTTACAGGGGCATGGAGACTTACAAGGTCAATTATCTAAGGTAATACAAGAAACTAATGAACCTTATGCTGAATTTGTAGATAGACTTATTCAGTCAGCCTCTAGGATATTTGGAAATACAGAACAGGTAATGCCATTTATAAAACAACTGGCTTATGACCAAGCAAATCGTTGCTGCAGAGAGGTCATTAGACCATGGAGACATGAGGATTTAAACACATATATTAAATTATGTAGAGACATTAATGAACAGGGGCAAGTCTTAGCAGCAGTACAACAGGCTTTAAATGCCAGGCCAAGAACATGCTATAATTGTAATCAAACAGGACATTTTAAAAGGAGTTGCCCCATAAGAGGAGGGTTTAACAAAGCTGGATATCAAAGGAATAGAATACCAGGTATTTGCCCACGATGCCGTAGAGGGAGACATTGGGCTAATGAATGCCGTTCTCAAACCACCATAGAGGGTATTCCGTTATCAAAAAACGGACAAGGACCAAGTGTTTACCCACGATATCGTGGAGAAAGGTATCAAGCTCCATTGCCAAAAAACGGACTAGAGGGCCCAATGCCCCGGGGCCCCAAACCACAAATATATGGGGCAATGGAGGAACCCAACAGCCCCATCAAGGTAGTGCCCAGGACGCATTATCCATTAAATCCCTCATCAGACAAACTAGAGGGAGCGCAGGGCTGGACATCTGCGCCTCTGCCAGAGCAGTACTAACCCCAGAGATGGGAATTCAAATCATTCCCACAGGAGTAAAAGGACCTCTTCCCCAGGGAACAGTAGGCTTATTATTGGGACACAGTTCTTCTACACTAAAAGGACTTATGATAAGTCCTGGGGTAATTGATCCCGATTATGAAGGTGAAATAAAAATTATAGCTAGTTCTCCAAGAGGTATATCAGTAATTTCACCAGGAGATAAAATAACACAGTTATTAATAATACCCAGCCTGCATGATAAATTTTCCAGTTGTAATGTAGAAAGAGGTTCCAAGGGATTAGGCTCCACAGGTGTAGATTGGGCTATGCTGTCTTTAAATTTAGATTCTCGCCCAATGCTAAAATTAAAAATTCAAGGACATGACTTTAATGGGCTGCTGGACACAGGAGCTGACCTCAGCATCATATCTCGTCAAGAATGGCCAAAACATTGGCCATTACAACAAGCCACTCAAACGCTTCGAGGCCTAGGAGTGGCAACAAATCCCCATAGAAGTGCTATGGTATTAGATTGGAGGGATCCTGAAGGATGTGAAGGAACTATACAGCCCTATGTATTGGATCATCTTCCTGTAAATTTATGGGGACGAGATGTCCTAGATCAATTAGAATTGACATTAACAAATAACATCAATCCTAACGCGCCCACTACTAGGGCTAAACAAGGCTTTAGGAAAAAAAAAAGATTAAGAGAACAAGAACAAGGTATGACAGCACCTATTCAAATAGATCAAGAAATAAATAGACATGAATTGGGTTTTCAGAAAGGGCCACTGAGACAATCAAAATTACTTGGAAATCAGAAAGACCAGTGTGGGTTCCTCAGTGGCCCTTGACTAAAGAAAAGATACAAGTAGCCCATGACTTGGTCAGACAACAGTTAGCGGAAGGACATATACAACCTTCCGTATCCCCCTATAATACTCCCATTTTTGTCATTAAAAAGAAATCTGGTAAATGGAGATTATTACAAGATTTAAGAGCCATTAATAATGAGATGGTTATTATGGGACCTGCTCAATCAGGGATTCCTCAATTGTCTGCTTTACCAAAAACCTGGCATGTTTTAGTTATAGATATTAAAGATTGTTTCTTTTCAATTCCAATTCATCCCGAGGATAGTCCACATTTTGCATTTACTATCCCTGCACTGAATCATGAAGGTCCTGATCAGAGATATGAATGGAAAGTACTCCCTCAAGGGATGGCTAACAGCCCAACTATGTGTCAAATTTATGTTAATAAAGCAATCCAGCCACTTAGAAACCAAAATCCTGAACTACAAATATTTCACTATATGGATGATGTGTTACTGGCACATAAAGATAAAAACACATTACTAGAATGTTATGCCACACTTACAAATTTATTGAAAAATTATAATCTAGAGATAGCAATAGATAAAGTACAATTAAATCTTCCAATTAATTATTTAGGAGTTCTATTATCCTCAACCATGGTCCGTCCACCAAAAATTCAAATACGAGTAGATCAACTCAAATCACTTAATGACTTTCAAAAGTTATTGGGAGACATAAATTGGATAAGGCCTTATCTAGGCATACCAACAGGAGAGTTAGGACCTTTATTTGATATTCTAAAAGGTCCATCAGATCCAAATTCACCCCGCATGTTAACGCCTGAAGCAAGAAAAATATTAAAAATCATTGAAACATATATGGAAAATATGCATTTGGATAGAATTGATATAAGTTTGCCTTTATTATTTATTGTACTACCAACAAAAAATATTCCTACAGGAGTATTTTGGCAAGAAGGTCCATTATTGTGGATACATTTATCTTATTCCCCTAACACTATTCTTACTAGATATCCTGAGACTGTAGGACAATTAATACTCAAAGGAATAAAAGCAGCTAAGGGAGTGTTTGGGATTTCTCCCAATAAAATTATTACTCCATATACTATGGATCAAATTGATGAGTTAGCTAATGAGTTAAATACTTGGGCAATAATCCTGTGTAAAACTAGTGTTTCATTTGATAATCACTTACCATCTAATCCTTTGTTGTCTTTTTGGTCTAAGCATCCTGTAGTTTTTCCAAAAATGACAAGAAAAATCCCTATCATAAATGCTCCAAATATATTCACTGATGGGTCAAACAATGGTACAGCAGCAGTAGTTACTCCTGATCAAACTTTTACATTTTTAGTACCCAAACAATCAGCTCAAAAGGTAGAGCTTAATGCAGTATTACAAGCTTTTATGATGTTTAAAGATTCTGTATTTAATTTATTTTCTGATAGTCAGTATGTAGTTAATGCTATTAATTCCCTTGAAGATGCTGGTAGGATTTCCCCTTCCTCTACTGTTTTCTCTTTGTTTTCCGCTATACAAAGTCTAATCTGGGACCAAAAAGATCCATTCTTCATAGGTCATATCAGGGCACATACAGGATTGCCTGGAGCCCTTAGTATGGACAATGAACTAGCAGATAAATCTACACATGACATACATATTTTCTCCACAATAGAAGAAACTATAAATTTTCATAAAAGGTTCCATGTCAATGCTAATACTTTACAAAAGCGTTTTAAAATAACTAAAGAACAGGCCAGACATATAATAAAACAATGTCAAAATTGTGTGACATTTTTACCACAAGTTAATCTTGGAGTCAATCCTAGAGGACTAATACCTAACCATATTTGGCAAATGGACGTCACACACTTGCCAAAATTTGGAAAATTAAAATATTTACATGTTACAGTTGATACCTCTTCCGGATTTTTGATGGGCTCCCTTCATGCCGGAGAAAAAACTAAAGATGTTATAGCTCATTGCTTACAAAATTTTGCCACTGTGGGCGTTCCAAAACAGTTAAAAACGGACAACGGTCCTGGTTATACTTCCTCCTCTTTTAAACAATTTTGCTCATCATTTGGTATTACTCACATAACAGAAATTCCATACAATCCACAAGGACAAGGCATAGTTAAAAAAACTCATCAAACTATTAAAATGTACTTATTAAAACAAAAGGAGGAAATTGGAAAGGGGTATATATCCCCCAAAGATAAACTTAAAATAACCCTTTTTACTCTAAACTTTTTAAATTTAGATTCATCGAGACTTAGTGCTGCGGAAAGACATTTGTACCCCAAAAATGTACATAAGCCTAAGGTACTTTGGAAAGATATTCTAACAGGACAATGGAAAGGCCCGGATCCAGTGATAGTCTGGAATCGGGGCGCTGTCTGTGTTTTCCCACAGGATGAACAGCAACCGATTTGGATTCCAGAGAGATTAACTAAAACAATTTCTACAGAAAAAGAAGATGATTTGACTCAAATCCATAACAGCTGACATCCAGAGCTCCAGCTTGGCTATTCTTACATCTGCGACAGTGATTAACCAAGGTTTTTTTTTTCAGTATCTATTTTATTATTACATTTTTCCACATCATAAAGTTCTATTTTATTTTTGAGCTCATACAAACCTAGGTTAATGTTTTTCTGATCAGTTTTATTTTTTGACTGTGTTTTATTTTTTATTTATTTATTTATTTATTTATTTATTTATTTATTTATTTTTTTTTTTTTGACTGTGGAGTTTTTAAACATTGCAATGGAGATTTCACCTAAGTATAGTTACAAGGCCTTTATTTACTATTGTCTTATATGTTGTATGTTGTGTGCACACTTCTGTTTTGTGTTGTATGTCTGTATGTGTGTATGTCCATATTTCTTATATGAGGAACACTCATGAAAAAATGGATCCAAATTTTTTCTTTATTCACGTGATTTATATAGTTTAATTTAAATTAGGTGAACAGCTGTTTATGATTGTTGTTAAAGATGGTTAACAGATCTGTTTGTTTACTAATTTAAATTTGGTAAACGACTGTTAAAGATTGTTTTTAAAGAAGTTTAACAGATCTGTTTGTTTACTTTCACCTTTTCTTTTTATTATATTTAATAATTCTGTTCAAGATAATGTCTCTTTACCATCATTGCCAAAATTTCCATCTCCATCCCAATTCCAGTGAAGACTGAGATAAAACCAAACTACAGCTTCTATGATAGCTATCACAGTAAACTGTATAAACTGATACATCAATGAATATAACTCAACAAGTAATGCTATCAAGGACTTGATTTACTTTGGGAGGATATGGACATATTGATAGACTCCTCCAATTTGAACTGCTTACAAAACTTGCCTGGACTATATATCAGTTACATACATTGTGAAATATCATCTGGTGCACCGAATTGTGGTACTACTGACATATTTTTGCTGATGGTGTCACCAGTGATACAATTTCCTTGCCAGCTCACCCCATGTTTATTGTGGTAATACTGACATATCTTTGCTGATGGTGTCACCAGTGACACAATTTTTCCAAAGGAGCCGTCAATTGGCTTGGTGTCGTGACATTTCTGTATCCTCCTCCCTTCTACTAGTGATGGTCTAAATTTGGGGGCCAACAGAGGTGAGACAAAGAACCTCACCCCCCCACTGGCACCAAGGCTAAATTTGGGGGCCAACAGAGGTGAGGCAAGAACCTCACCCCCCCACTGGTGCATAGGCCTATCCACAAACATGACTGAATGCTGGACCGGTAGTCAACGACGGGTTGCTCTGATTACAGTAGATTCAACCTAAGACAAGAAGCTGACGCCTAAAGGTCAGTTCTCCCATGACGGGTAAAAACCATATGTTAAATTGGACAACCTACCAGGCACGGTCCCTAGCCACATTACTTGTTACTTAATTAAACAGAAGGGGGCAGATGCTAGGAGCCACAAGCAAATATACAATGTATGGCACCTTTGGTTGTAAAGTGACGCCAGCTAGCCACTGAGATGATTATGTTAAGATTTACATTCATATGCAAATTGGACTCCCGCTGTTCACCTTGGCCTGCTACCGGACTCATGTTACGGACTCATGTTACCAGACTCTTGGAGAGTTCCCATTGGTTGGGGAAGGATAGTAGGAGGAAATTCCGGGGGAGGTCCGGGGGGACCCCGGGGGTTCCGGTCGGCGCGCGGTTCCGGTCGGACACCCTCGTGGGAGGACCGGTTTTTGACTTGCTGGCGCTGAGAGTGTTAGCGGCTTTTTCAAAATAAAGTTTTGTTCCTGCTTGATTGGCTCGTGATTCTGTGCCCAGCCAAGACTGCGGCATGAAACAAAGGAAATAGGGAATGTGATCGGTCAGGGGGACAGTGATTAGGAAGGCACCATCAGTGGATGAAGGAGGATGGCTTCATTGAGGGGCACATCACTGAGTTGTAGAATTGGTGCAAAAGCTATTACTTAGCCTCTGGTGCAAAGTTTCACATCTGCCTCAAATGACAGAACCAAGGACTCCCCCCCCACCCTCCACCAAGGAGAAGGCAAGTGGGGGAGAGCCAGCCGGCTCACAGAGGCTGGGAGCTCCTTTGTATCCCCAGGAGATGAAGTGGTAGCTCTGAACTGATGTTACTCGGGCAGTGTCTCTTGGAGAGACGCTGTTGATGGTGGTGGTGTGGGGGTGGTATTTCAACTGCAGAAACTCTCGAACTGGGCATTGCTGAGTGCTTAGAACAATCACAGTTATTATGCACGGTGCAGAGAAAATAAATTAGTTCTAATAATATGGTGTTGGTGGCCACCACACCTGGCCCCATGTGAAGAGGCCATTCTGGCTGGCTTGGGAGCAAGGACCTTAGGGCAAATTCCTCTTCTGAGCACTCTCAAGCGCCGGGCTCTGCAGAGATTCTACCTGCATGATGTGTTGGGTTCTACCAGCTCGCAGAAATCCAGGTGCCAAACCGTAGGAATAGTTGCTATGGCCCTTTAGAGGGAGCCTAGATCAAGGTAAGAAAACCAGATCACCTGGGGGAGTGGACAGAGAAAATATTCTTATATTTGTAACAAGGCATTTTTATTAGCTGTTAGTAAGGGAGACGCTCCATCTCTCCTAACCACACCCCACTCCCATCTGGGTCCATCCACATCCATGAAGGTTCAATTTTAGCTGGAGGAAGGGAAGGGAGTTTGGCAGGGGAAGGAGGCCAGAGAAGAGGGCAGAGGGAAAAGGATGACCCCTCCCACCAGGCACAGCTGGGAGTGGGTGGAGCTGTCGGGGTGGGGCCTGAGTTCTGCATTTCCAGGGTTGCCTGGATGATGCTCATGGGCTGCCTGTTCTTGGTCAGCTCTGCCTAACGCCCAATGATTTGATCATACGCCACAATAAGTGTACAACTATTTATTTCTAAATTATACAAATATAATTCTTTTATAATATATTTATGAGAAAACACGTGCAACTAGGAAAAATGAAAACTAAGTAGAAATAGAAATTTGCAAAAATTTTCTTCCTCTGTGGGTGGTCTTGTCACTCCCAAGGGTATGTGCACGCCCCTTTAGGGACTACTGCTTCAGAGAGAAGTCACACAAACCCACTACTGAGAGCCCCCAAATTTCCCTGGTTTCTGTCCTTGCTAGAAGTTAGAGGTACAAAACCTCTGTGGATTCTCTGATATGCAGGTGGTTTTCCAATGATTGATTCCCTCGTGTGTTTTCTGTGGCTGTGTTGAAGTCCTAGTCTCGATTGTGATGGTATTTGGAGGTGGGGAGTCAATTAGGTCACTAGGGCACAACCCTCATGAACGGAGTTAGCAACCTTCTAAGAAGCCAGGTGGCTCTTTCTGATGTGAGAATTCCAGAAGATGTCCACCTGCAAACCAGGAAGAGGGCTCTTGCCAGACACTGTGTGTGTGTATGTGTGCTAGCATCCTGATCTTGAACTTCCCGGCCTCCAGAATGGTACGAAATAAACGTTCATGATTTAAGCCAATGGGATATTTGTGTTCCTCCAAAATTCATGTTAAAACTTAAACCCCCAAACAGTAGTATTGAGGCAGGAGTGCTTTAGTCACTTTTTTTTTTTGCTGCTGTTACTAAATGACCTGACCAGTACAACTGCAGAGGAGGAAGAGGTTATTTGATGGCTGCAGGTTTCAGAGGTCTGGATCCATAGACAGCTGGCTGCATTCCTGTGGGCTGGAGGTGACACAGGACATCATGGCGGTAGAGTGTGACGGGGGAAGGAGCTCACATGGTGATCAGGAAGCAGAGAGAGAGGTCTCCACTTGTCAGATACAAATATATCCCCAAAGCCACGCCCCAATTCCTATTTCTCCAGCCACACTCTATCACTTCAGTTACCAATCAGGGAATCCCCATCAGTGATTTATTGCGTTAAGACTCTTACAACCCAATTTTTTTCTCCTCCAAATCTTCTTGCCCTGTCTCACGTGTGAGCTTTGGGTGGGGGGACACCTCACATCCAAACCATAACAAGGAGCTTTAGGAGGTGACAGGGTCCTTGTGAATGAGAATGAAGCCCTTATAAAAAGGCTCTGCCATTTCTTGACTTTTTGCCCTTCCTACATGTGAGGACACACGGTTGAAGACATCATCTTAGAAGCAGGGACGAGATTCTCACCAGACACCCAACCTGTTGGGCCTCGATCTTGGGTTTCTCAGGCTCCAAAACTGAGAAAGAAGCTTCTGTTACTTATAAATGACTCAGCCCAAGATGTTTTGTTATAGCAGCAAGAATGGACTAAGACAGCCAGGCGGCCTCTGTTCATTTATTAGAGCAGCCCAAATTGAGTAAGACGGAAACCTTGACTAATCAATGGGCAACTGGAGTCTCAACAGACAGAAGAAACTGAGTCATGGCCCAGGGTCTGTTACAGCGTAGGGCCAGGTCCTAGTGGAAATGGTAAGCTGTACATGGGAAATCGGGTCTGGGAGGAAAACGGGCTGTGAAGCATGAAATTGGTCCAGGCAAGAGGTTTAGTTCTAAGGCCCTGGATGAAGCAGGCTCTCAGAGGTTTGCTTTTTCATGCTTTGTGCTGTTTAAAGGACCAGGTAGCAGCAGCAACCGAAAGGAATCTACCTCCGTTCTACAGGAAACCAATTAGAGGTCATCCCAGGGCACCCACCTCTCCTTAGCTCTCACAGTTAACACCCATGTTTCAGGCATCTTTGAAATGATGAATTGTGGGATGGTTAATCCATTTGGCGCTAATCTCACAAGAGGTAGACTAATATAAAAGAAAATTTGAATCTAAGAGTCAGAAAACCTTATGGAGAGATGCTCAAATACATCAGCAATAGCAGAAATGCAAATTAAAACAATAACAAGATTAGAAATATGGATACCGCTGGGGGCTGGGGGTTGTGGCTCTAAGGTAGAGCGCTCACCTAGCATGCATGACACACTGGGTTCCATCCTCAGACCACATAAAAATAAAATAAAGATATTGTGTCCACCTATAACTAAAAATAAATATTTAAAAAAAGAAATATGATTACTGCTAAGCTTTGGTGGGGAAGGGTGGTTCTAGGGGACTAACGTCCTGCAGAAGGAAGGACAGATGGGCACAGCCTTTCTGAAGAACACTCTGGAAATACTAAATCAAATCTAGTATTCATATCCTCTGGACCAGGAAGTCTGCCCTTAAAGAAGGAGACAGAGATGAGAATGATCCCTGTGCTGAATTGTCACACAGTCTGGGTGTCCATCACTGGGAGAGGCATAGATAGGCTACGGTCCTGGACAGAGCACAGGAAGCAGTGGGGTGGGTCTTAAACACATAGTGCCTGCTGTCTGTGGTGTGGGAACTGGGTGATCCAGGAACAAGGAGGAGCCTCATGCGGATCAGTGACAAAGTTACAGGTGGAATTTTATATATATATATATATATATATATATATATATATATATATATATACTGGGAATTGAACTCAAAGGCACTTGGCCACTGAGCCCCATCCCCAGCCCTATTTTGTATTTTATTTAGAGACAGGGTCTCACTGAGTTGCTTAGTGCCTCGCTTTTGCTGAGGCTGGCTTTGAACTCACGCTCCTCCTGCCTCAGCCTCCTGAGCCACTGGGATTACATGCGTGGGTACCACTGCACACAGCCAGGTGGAAAAACTTTTAAAAGACAAGAACAAAGAAATTGAACTGCTGACTAAAATCTCTTTACTGTGTTGCTTGTATGGAGTAAGGGTGGGATTCAACAATGTAAGTTCAAGGTAAACCCAGGAAGTAATGCAGTGGGTGGAAGAATCTTTCCTGAAAGCCCTTCCTGCCCCCACCTTTACACACATGCGTGCACACACACACATACACATACACATACATGCCCGGGTCACTTCCCCCTGCATATCTAGACTGCTGCTGCTTTCTAACATCCGATCTGTTTGCACTGTGGGTGATGTGGACTTGTCTTCCTGGGAGAAGATTCTAACTTGTGAGTCAACTAAATTAGTGGATCCCCTGGTTGCAGCTACAGTGGGTGATACTGTAACTACAGCCAGCCCTCCTTATCCGTGGGCGCCACATCTATGAATTCAACCAAGTGAGGACTGAAAATAGGTGGAAAAGTATGTGTCTGTACTGAACGCGCAGGGACTTTTTTTCTTGTCATTATTCCCTAAACAATGTATTATAATAACTATTTGCAGAGCATTTATATTGTATTAGGTACTATAAATCATCCTGATGACTTTAAGTATGTGAGAGGCTATGCATGGGTTATATGCAAATATGACATCATTATATAACACGATGGGAACTAGAGAACCCACAGATTTCAGTGTGGGGTGGGTATAGGACCAATCCTCAGCAGATATTAAGGGAAAACTGGATATCTGTTCCCAGGACACATCCCAGACCTGTCTTCTCAGCATCTTCCACAGTGGAGGACTCTGAGCCTCCATTCTTACCAGCCTTGATGGTGACATTGCTATTTTCCTCATTAGGCCGATTCTGAGAATCTAACAGGTTTGGAAATTAAGAACTGATGGTTCTCCACAGAGGTGGCAGGGTACAATCCCCAGG
The DNA here is from genome assembly GCF_964194105.1 of Spermophilus citellus. NCBI lineage: Eukaryota > Metazoa > Chordata > Mammalia > Rodentia > Sciuridae > Spermophilus > Spermophilus citellus. The sequence goes on from NC_138187.1 coordinate 16,133,504, forward strand.
AGAGAGAAAAACAGATGACAACAACATACACTAGTACCTGCCATAGTCCCGGATCAATAAGCTGGAAACTTTCTGAGTGGGGCTCCAGGTTTATTTGCTTTTTAACCTTCCTATGGGATTAGACTGTGCAGCCCACACTCAGAACCAGCGTCCCAGAGCAATTTCTTGGCTGATGTGAGCACCTGGGGTGCTTATTAGGCAGGCAGCTTGCCCAGGCCACTCCTCTGGAGATTCTGATATCCTCGCATCTGGTTTGAAGCACAGGAATTTGTATTTTTTTTAAATATTTTTTTAGTTGTAGGTGGACACATTGCCTTTATTTTTATTTATTTATTTTTTTATGTGGTGCTGAATCTCGAGCCCAGTGCCTCATACATGCTAGGCGAGTGCTTTACTGCTGAGCCACAACCCTAGCCCAGGAATTTGTATTTTTAACCAGTACAGTTGGTGCTCTGTACTCGTGGGTTCTACATAGGCAGGTTCAGCCAGTCATGGATCAAAGATATTTGATAGTAGAAGTTGTGTCTGCACTAAATATGTGTGGACATTTCTTTCTTGAGATTATTCCCCAAAGATTACTCTTTAACAGTTACTTGCATTGCTTCTACATGGTATGAGGTATTATAAGTCATCCAGAATGATTCAAGGAATACAGGGGGATGTGCATAGGTTATATGCAAATGCTGTGCCATTTTATGCAAGAGATTTGAGCATCCATGGGTTTTGGCATCTGCAAGTGTCCTGGAACCAATCCCCATCTTCCTCCGGCTTCCCAACACACACAGAGGGATTCCTGCAGAAGTCTTGAACTTGCCTGCAATAGTGTGTTGCAAATCAGTCTTTTTTTTTACAATATAGAAAGGAGTTCCCTTCACCTTATCTCACTTCCAACTCCACTTCCACTCCCAGGTAAGGAAGACTCAGGCACCTTTTGGATGAATTTTAGTAGTCCATTTACTGAGGATTATCGCTGAGTTCTAAGATCCTTTGGTCTTCAGAGAGCTGCTTCCTCATGTCCTTATAAAGCTTTGTGCCTTGCACCTAGTGGGTTGACCCTACCTTTGTCTCCACCCCCCCCCCCCCGGGCAATATTCCTTGAGCCTCTCAGGTGAGGACTCTGGGTTGCACTCATTCTTATCAACTCTATGCACCAGACCCGAGAGATCTCTGTTCTCCCTTTGGATCAGAGACTATTTGAAATTCCTTTTGGAATCATTCCCATAACTCTGGACCTCATCTGAATTGAACTCTTCCATATGCATGAAAGATCAAGGGGTATACCCTGTCCCCAAATGGATGTGCATCCCAAAGGGGTTGTACACCATCAAACTACAGGAGAAGGAAATAGGCAAGTGACCTAAAATCAAGTAATAGCAATAATAATAGATGCAAATAAAATGATAATGATAAACCAGGCTTTCACTTGGTCTGGCAAAGTTGATGATAGTACTGGTGATTGTGAAAGATGCATTCCCATTGGTGGGAATGGTGAACTAATCTACTGAATTTAGAGGACAATCTGGCAGTAGCTATCAAAACTGAAAATACACATATCATTGAGGAAGCAATTCTAGTTGGGGTAATGTGCTTCACAGAGCTATTCACAAAAGTGTGCAAAGGTAGGTAGAAGATATTTATTCAGAGCTCTTCATAATAATGAAACACTGGGAAACCATCTCTGTGTTCCCCAGTTAAGTAATGAGGGTACCTCCATCCACTCTGAAGCTGCTCACAACAACGACCCAGATCTGTACATACTGACGTGGAAAGATCTCTACGTTGTTAACTCCAGAAAGCAAAACTTATATTAATTAAATAAATGAAGAATTTCCAGCTTGCTTGTAACATTTTAAAGCCTTCATTCTGAGGTAGTAAGAAAGAAAGAGATAAAAGCAAAGACGTAACTCTCCTTCTCATTCCTTAGGAGCTGTGTGATTCTGTTCAAGCTACTTCTTTAAACCTCAGTTTCTTGATATTTAAGATGGGAATTGTAATAGCCACTTCACAAAATTCTTATGACATCTAAGAGAGAATCATATGTAAAATCTTCGGCACGACATAAGAATCAATGTTAGTTTCCATTCCCTTCGAAGTAAAAGTGAAGGTGACATAAATGGAGATTTGTACGGAAAGCCAGACTCTATCAGTTCCTTACCCACCTTAGTTATTGCCTGTGAACTACGGTTAAGGTTTCTGGATCGGCCGTGCCTTTGCTCTCCGAGACTGTGTCTCTGAGAGGCTACAGCTCAAGGTTGGGGAAGGAGAAAGGATGGAGTATGGATGGACGCAGTCTACAACCCTCTGGCCCTCTTTCATTCAATTCAGTCCTAATTCATTCATTCTCTATCATTCTCAGCTCTCATTTGATGCCTCTGAGATGGAAATTTAGCCCAAACTCTATTTTAAAGCCAAATTTTCAAATCCTTTCTTGAGTTGGAAGGGTTAAAAAAAATGAGCGAAGTAGATAGGCTACTCAATATTTTTTAAAAAGTCTATTTCTACAAAGAAATTTATTCCTGCCCTGCCCTTCACCAACCTCTATCTAGCTTTTATTTTCCCGATTACTATTATACATAGGGAGAGGAAATGTTTAATTTTTCCTCTTACCTCTAAGAAAAACAACATAAACGCAACTGTAAACGGCCCATAAAGTGCAATCCCAATATCAGGGAGACACTGTAGGGAGTGGTAGAGACTGTGGCAAACAGGAAACTATCCCATCTTAGGGCAGTAGCCAATATTCTGACCTAACCCATTAATGCTACGCAGAACTGTAAGATGAGTGTTGCCAACAATTCTAACTTTTTAAGAGAACCTGGAAATCTGGTTTTTATTTGAAATATCTTGATATTTTGGAGTGATGGTGATTATTCTTTCAAATATGAAAGCATATAAAGGCCCAACATGGCGAAGGCCCAAGAAGACACATCTGTGGGCCAGATGCAACCTGAGGGCTGAATTGAAAGCCTTGGTTTTAGCTTCTTTACGGAGAGTCTATAAGAATGTGGAAAGAGAGTTTATGAGTCAAGTTTGATTCAGAAGACAGATGGCGTATTCAAATTAGGATAAATCGAGGAGCATTTATTAAGAAAGAATCTTATTAGAAAATGTGGGGTCACTACCTACATGTTCCAGAAGCCAGAGGAGGGAGAGCTGTGGGGGGCAAGAATGTGTCACTGTGAGGTGATGGTGACTTTCTGTTGAGGAGCACACCAGCCCGCACTTACCTTTCAGTGAGGGATCCAGAGAAACATACGTCATGCCCTCCTCCCCTCAAGCTCCTGGGGCCTCTTATGGCCAGACTCACCTGGAAGAGTAAGAAGATCATAGACGTTGGCCATATAGCTTGGCCCCTGGAGCAGATCGGGAGGGACAAAGGGGGCGTCCAGCACAGGGAAGGGAAGCAATGATGTTTGGGTGTTCGCAAGGTCCAAACCTCAGAGTTGCTTTCCACACAGCCACGTCCCCAGCTCTTCCCACGATTTAACTGAGAATAGATGCCCAATGTCTCTTTCAAGGTCCTCTCACTTTCCAGGTAAGTCTGGCCAACAGGAGGTCCCAAGAGGGACCATGAAGTCATGGCCCAGAGGACTGGTATAAGTGGTGTGAGGAAGGGTGGGCAGTTGGGGTTGGTAGAGAGAATCCATCCTCTCCCTGAGAGACAGAGAACTGGGAGCAGGGGAGGCTGATTGGCAGCTCTGCAGAACAGGAGTCTGAGTCTGCCCTGCTCCTTGATGTACCCCAAGCCACTCAGTAAGTGCTCAGTAAATCCTTGTGGAATGAACGAGGTGTTCAGGCAAAGGGTGGCAGTCCTAGGATATCCTCCAGGTAGGACCATCCCGCTGAGCTTCTCAGCCAAGACACCACTCAGGACCACCAGGCAGCCTCACATTTTAGGAACTGCTTTTGGAGTTCAGAAGGACCCGGATGGGGGAAGCCACATCTCACTATGACTCTAGGATTTCCTAGCTCAGGGGGAAAAAAAAAGGGAGAGAGAGAGAGAGAACTAAAGCCTCTTCTCCAGCTGCCCCCTTCTCACCAGCTGGAAATAACTCTGGGAACAAGTGGCTGTGTCTCTGCATATTTCTCACTTGGAAAATCAGCAAGCAGTTGGATTAAAGGATTAGGCACTAAATGAATGGCTAATGGCTTCTGAGAGACACTGCCCAGAGGACAGGAAGCAGGTGGTAGGGCCCATGCTGGACGTCGAAGGCAGGTCTCAGGACTTCATTCTGAAGAAATTCCAAGGAACTGGGGAGACAGATCAATCGACCCCCTCCCCTTTCCAGTCCCAACCCGATTTCTTAACCGCTGCTCTATGCATTGATAAGTCAAAGCGAAGGGCTGGAGCCTAGCTTTCATTGAGTTAATCGGTATTTATTCAATGTGAACTATGTGCCAGGCTGGTTCCAGGTGCTGAATGAAGACAGGACCCGGATCGACGTTGGCATTATTCCTACTCTTACCTGAGCTTAGGGTTGCAGGTATGTATCAGAAGAACCACATGGAACTTGTTAGAATGCAGATTCCAAGGCCACATGACTCTATATCTAACGTAGTAGGTTGGGAATGGAAACAAACAAACAAAAAATCTGCATTTAAAAAAACCAAACAACTCAGACACTTCTGGTGCAATTGGTCCCAGCCATAACTTAAGAGCCAACTGGTCTACCAGGCACCTTACCCAGTAAGATGATAATAAATACCCCATTCCCTTCAGGCTGAAATTCTGCCTTATCTTAGGATCTCAAATAGGAAGATTTTTTTTTAAAAAAAGGAGAACAATCTCAAATAGGCAGAAAAGGAGAAAACTCTCACATTTTCAAAATTACTCTTGAAAGTCACTTAGAAAGGTTCCACATTGGAGGTTGTATGTCATCTTTCAAAAAGACCTTCCCTGGCCCTGCCATTTCTCTCCACTATGGGGGGAAAAAAATCTTTGTTTCTTCAATTGGACACCAAATGAATGGCTAGCTTGGCGTTCCTGCTGTTTAAAAAGTTAATAAAGCTGGGGAAAAAAAGGGTACCAATCTTTAAATACTGCACACAGTGTGCTATTCTCTTTCTAAGAGGCACACAAGGAATAGTGGGTCGAGGCGCTATTTCAGGCTCGCTCTGGGGGTGCGTGTGTTGAATGGAGTGGCTACAGAATTGACTGTACTATTTGCATTATTATTTCTTTTTGTTAATTCCCCCGCCCCCCCCCCCCAAATCCAAGTGGTTAGATTAGCAGAAATTAAATGTGCACACGATACCACTCCATAGTTCTAGATAGACCAAGAGAGCTGCCTGCTGCTTGCATTCCCCCTCTATTGGAAAAGCTCTCCATGCCTCCAAAACCACTGCTTCCCTAGCAGGTGATGATTCAGTCCCTGATCCTTACACCACGTGATCTATAGGTAAGTGCACCCAGCCGGTGCATTGTGCAGTCATCTCGGGTGCTGTTCACACAAGCTACAGAGTAAATAGCATTTCTGGAGTTGGGCAGTATACAACCTATACAACCTTGTGCAATGGCCCTAACCGAGACAGCCACACCACCCTGAGAATCTTCTCAAAGTCTTTGATTGGATGGTTGGGAAGTATACTTGCGTAATTGCTTTCCAATCATCCAGCACCAAAAACCCAGACAAATGAAATACCCAAGAGAATCTGAATATCTGTATATCCAATTACTCTGAACATGCATTCCTTACCCTCATAAGTGCCAATTTGTATTATTCTGAGTTCCACTGAAATTGGCCCAAGCCCCTGAGGCACTTCTTGCCTAGTTTCACTTGTTACCCTGGGATAATTGGTTTAAAACTGATTACTGGGTCACTAATTATGGGGCCTATTGACAGTGTATTTCAGCTTAGGGAAGCAATTAAAAAGTTCACCCTAATTAATCAGGGGTAATTAACAGGTCTTAAATTTTGTCAAGAGATTAATTATCAAGAAATCCAGAACAAATCAATGTTCGTTCCAGGAGGGTGAGCGAGAACTCAGTCACCGGAGCTGGAGGTGGTTTGGACTTATTCATTCATTCATTTGACAAATATTTACTGAGCACCTACATAGGGTGCCAAGTACCATGTTAAGGGACTCCAGTGGCTTTGCTGATGAAACTTCTTCTCGGATGGGGCATAGAATGGTGGGGCACCCAGGCACTTTTTGAGATGGCTGCAAAGAGGTTGTTTGTAAGCCTAATAATTATAACATCCCTAGCTAATTGTTTTGAGCACTTCCTACATGCTTTGTGTGGATCCAGAGCCTACCCACGTTATTTCATTAAATCTTCACGGTGACTCTATTAAGAAGCTGCTGTTGGCTATTTCCACCTACCAGTAGAAGGAACCAAGGCCCAGAGGAGTTGAGAAACGTGCTCAAGAACACACAGCCAGGAAGAAGCAGGGCTTGGTTTTGAATCCAGGGAGAATCTAATTCTGCTTTGTTACACCCGTCTGTGTGCCTGTCTTCTGAGAAAGGATCTCATTAGTCAAAGCCTCCCCCTGTTTTAAGTCAGCTTTTTTGTTGCTGAGACCAAAAGAGCCAACAAGAACAACATAGAGGAGGAAAAGTTTATTTTAGTTCGGGGTGGGGGAGGGAGAGAGAGAGAGAGAGAGCGCTCTGCTCACCAGAGACAAAATATAAACCCCAAAGGCTCACCTCCATCGACCTACTTCCTCCAGACACAGCCGACCTGCCTACATTACCACCCAGTTAATCCACATATGTGGATTAATCCACTGATTAGGTAACAACTCTCAGAATATAATCATTTCACCTCTGACAATTCTTGCATTGTCCCGCACATGTGGGACACCTTATATCCAAACCATAACCCCCCCCCCAAGAGTAGTCAGTAGGAGGTCACCAGGATGTAGTGATGTGGGTGGCTCTGGATCTGGTCAAGTCCTGGTACACTGACTAATCATAGGAACTGGGACAAATCTGTCCCACCTCTTTGTGGTGACTCCACTTTCCCCTTCTGTAAAATGGGCACGGAACAGCACCCACCTCTCTAGACTATCTTAAGATGATGCCTATAAAACACTTCAAATAGTTCCCAGCACACGGTAACTGCTCAGTGCTGACTGTTGGTACGACTACTGCCCTCCTGCCGGCCCAGGAAGTTACTGTCTTAGCTCTTATTCTACTGACCTGCTTTATTCATCCCTGTAGATCCTCCCTGGTGATTTAGTGAGGAATTTCTGTTTAGTTTGCAGGGGCTTTGGACTGAATATTGCTCATCTAAAATTGGTGTGGTGAAGCTCCAACCCCCAATATGATGGTGTTTGGACTTTTAGGAAGAAATTAGAATTATATGAGGTCATGAGGGCAGGGTCCCCATGATGGGATTGATGTTGCTATAAGAAGCATGAGACAAGTATGTCCCGCCCCCCACCTCTCATGCCGGCACCTGATCTCATATTTCCAGAACAATAAGAAGTTAAAAGTCTTGTTTTGTTTTTGTATAAGTGGGGATTGAGCCCAGGGGTGCTCTACCACTGAGCTCCATCCCCAGCCCTTTTTATTTTGAGACAGGCTCCCCCTAACTTGCCCAGGCTGGCCTCAAACTTCCAATCCTCCTGCCTCAGCCTCCTGAGTTACTGGGATTCTACGTGCGTGCCACCACACCTAGCAAATACCGGATTTTTAAGCCACCCACTCTCTGGTATTTTATTTCAGAAGCCTGAGCTGACTTGTACATGGTATTTGCTAGTATTTTAGAGCTGATTGGTTGAGACCACCGTGGGGATTAAGAGGGAGTGAGTGTCTCTGATACACAAATGCTCTGATGCCTACATGACAGCTTTGATAACAGGGAGGCTGGCCGCTCCAGAAGGTGACAAGTTCATAAATTCTATGATTGTTTCTTGTCTGCAGCTGAAAAGGCATAGATCAGACACTCGGAGATGGAGGCCGTAGGCCTTGCCCCAAAGCAAGGTATTGGTGATGTCCAGGGATCTAAAAAGGGTGGGAAGTGAGGGTGCCAGGCATCAGTGAGGAAGTGTAGGCTGTCAATAGAACCCTGAAACCTGGGCTCATCTCAGCTACCAGCCTGAGGTTACAAAAATAAGAACTTACTGGCTTTTCTGTCTGAGAGGAGTGGGGTGGTTGGCATTGGCTGACCTGGGTTGACTTTGACCTGCTGACTGGCTCTGGGTAGCCCTATCACCCTGCATGACTTGGCTTCTTCCTCTATTAAATAGGAGTTGCCATTAGTCGTCACTAGGATTCGAGGATGTGGAGTGCCTAGAGTAGGTAACTCGGTGCTTAGCGCATAGTGAGTGACCCAGATAGTCGCTACTGTTATTTAATAACTCCGAGGACCACTTGCCAAGTTTGCTTCTGAAGTCGCTTTTCCCAAATATTCCCAAAGACCCTTAAGATCTTCTTCCAGCTGTTCTCTGCCTTAAATAGCAGGGATGAATCAAAAAATATACGGACAAAAGAGGTCAATAAACTTGGGCCAACTTGAGTCTCTGAACCTTTTGCCTTTGATCTTGTGAAAAAGCAATCCTCCCCTTCCCCTGACTACCCTGTTTACATGAAGATGGTTACTATATTGAATTAAGATATTTCTACAGTGTGGAGCTTTGGTGGGAGACAAATCTCCTCCCTTTCTGTAAGAGCAGGGGATCTAATTACAGGGGGTTTTCAGGGGCTATGCATCCTGGAAAGAGGTGTGTCTTGCAGATCAGAAGATGGAACTAAGATCATTTAGGGTTGAGCGCAGACTCTATTGTGATAAAAGCTAGGCTATCTAGCAAGAGTGCCCTTGATGGATGAGCAATTGGAAAGGGAATCTGGAGGGGGGGGGAACCAGAGCCCCAGGTTCCATATCAAGAGATTTTGGACCCACTGAAAGGAGAATCCAAATTGCACCAGCCACTGGGGTCTGGAGTATTGTGTCAGGACAGCATGTGAAATGGTACAAGGATTGAGAGTTGAAGCAAGCTAACTGGCAGAATGATAAGCTTTGCTCAGAGTGGTTTTCTATTGTCTTTCTCTGTTTGCTTCTCTTTTGTTCCCTTGGCATTTAGCAACTACAATATTTCAGGTAGTGTACCTCTGCTACAGGGGTGGGGTAGTTTTATTCCTGTTGGAGCAAAGCTTTAAAGAAGAATGAGATTCTTTTTAAATTAGAGATAAAATTCATTAATTCATTCATCTGTCAACTCATTCCATCTTCCCATCCATCCATCCACCCACCCATCCATCCTACCCTCCACCTACCCATCCATTTACCCACTCATCCATCCACCCACACATCCATCCACCTGTCCATCCTCCCATCCATCCATCCATCCATCTACCCATCCATCCACCCACACATCTGTCCACCCACACATCCATCCATTCACCCACCCATCCTCCCATCCATCCATCTATCCATCCACCACACATCCATCCATCCATCCATCCACCACACATCCATCCATCCATTCACCCATCCATCCATCCATCCATCCATCCACCTATCCATCCACTCACACATCCATCTACCCACCCATCCATCTATACTTACATTTATCCATCCAACAACTATTTATTTAGCACCTGCTGTGTGCCAGGGACTCTTCTAGGCATCAGAGATATAGCAATGAATAAGACAGAGACTTGCCCTCAGGATTTTACTTCCTGTATCAAAAAATATATGATACACAAATAAAATATATAGTATGGTGATAAGGGCTCTGACGAAGGTAAATAGGAAGGGCTGGGGGATGAGTAATTGGAAAGGAAATTTGGGGGATACAACCACAGCCCTGGGTTCCATATCAAGAGGTTTGTAAGAAAAAGATATTACTTAAACGACCTTTCATAGCTCACTCATTGCAGAAACTGAGACAGTTCAACCCTAGGCAATGGCCCACTCATGGAGGCACTTAGCATGTGCATGTAGACTTGTAGGGGGTTTCTCTTTATTTTTGCTTGTCCAGCATCATTCCTAATTCCTGCAGTTGCACCCTGGATTTCCCTTGGGAGCCACCCTTTCCCCGTCTCATGTCCCTTGGTTTCAATGGGGCTGATCTCCTGCGGGAACTCCATGGTGAACATGTGACCCAGGCCTGGCCAATCAGTATCTTCATTTCCCATGGTTCCATTAAATAGCTCAGACAAAACATCTTACCATGCAGGTCTAATGAGATCATCCTCTGGACTTCGCCTGATGTCACTGGGGAGGAGAGTCCCCTCCCCAGGGTGATGAGATACACTATAATTTAGCCATCTACCATTGCCAGTTCAAGTTGGGAAGAGTCTCCTGTGAATGAAGCCAGCAGAGGGGACCCCTGAGAGGTGGAGAGAAACTAAGTCTCAAGTCTCCATGACACCCCTGGGTCCCTGATCCACCCATCCCTAGATCACCAGCTTTGTGAGCTAATAAATTTTTCAAAAAAGAGTAAGTCATTTTGATTTGTGATTCTGTCACAAGAATCCTGATAAACATGGTGCTCGGTGAATATTTATTGAATGGATTTAATAAAATCAGATTTTGCTGGAAGGAATCTTAAGAGATCGGAAACCTGGTCACTTGATTTCCGTTTTTTTTCACACTGAGAAGTTCAATGTGACCCCTAATGTGACATCAATTTGCTTTTCATATTTACCTTTGTGGCTTTAAAAAATAAATTTATGTTCAGAGTCATGAAGCATAAGAAGACGGACATGCCTTGCAAGTATGTTTAGGTATGATTTTAGTATGCTTCAAAAGGAATAAGCAGTCAATACAGAGAGTACAGAAAATCACAAAGAAGAAAAGGAAAATTATGCATCTAACCACCCATAAATAAATAATGTGGCCTATCCGTTTTTCATTTGTTTCCATATTTTAAAAACAAAATTTGGATTGTACTCAAATGCTTTTTAAATCTGTATTTATTTTCACTTAAAATATATTTTTTACTATTTCCCTCTTCTAGTGATTGTTCTCCTGTAATAACATGTTTGACTACAACCTGGAAAGGACTTTAAAGTTGCAGAAGGTCACAAAGAACGACATCAGAGATACCTAGACTCCCACCAGGTTCAGTTAACAGCTGTTAATATTTTGTTTACATTTCCTCTCAGCCATTTTTCAAAAGAAAAAAAGACCTACATAGGTAGTCAAATTCTCCTAACAGTGAGTTCTTATTTATTTTTCACCATTGTAAAAAAAAAAATTGTGAAGAATGTCATTATTGAACTTTAACCTTGCACACATCTATCATTCCCTCAGGGTAATGTCTTGGAGATGGTGGGACCACTGGTTCAGTGGATCAATTTATATTTCTGCCTGCAGTACATGATTAGGTTCCTGTCCCTTCATCCTAGCCAACACCAGATTATTCCAATTTCCATTATTTTTAAACAATGTCATGGTACAAAGGTGACATTTTATTATTGTTTTAATTTGTATTTCTCTGATTTCTGATAACATGAAATATACATGTTGCATGTACTGGGAAATTTGCAGTTTTTTCCTACTGTGAATTGCATAGTCTTGTCTTGTGTCCTTTTCTCTGTCGGGTATTCATCTTTTCTTTTTTAGTTGAAGGAGCTGTTTTTATATTAAGGGTATCATTGTACATAGCAAGTGCATTTTTCTGTGTAGCATTTGCCTTTCAATTTTGTTAATGTTGGTTTTTGACATAAAGTTTTAATTTTTTTGTAGTTAAATTCATCATCCTTTTCCTATATGGTTTAGGCCTTCCTGATTGCCGTGCGCTATTCTCCACCATACTCTTCCACCATGATGTCCTGTCTCACCTCAGGCCCAGAGCGATGAAATTTGACATCTATGGACTGAGACCCATGAAACTGTGAACACCAAATAAAACTTCCCCTCCTCTCTCTTTTTCCTGTCAGGTCTTTTGGTCACAATGTTGAAACAGATGGCTAGAACACAAATTGGTACCAAGAAGTGGTGTTGTTGCTATGAGTAACTGACCATGTGGTTCAAAAGCTTTGGATTTTTTTTTTTTTAATTTGGGGAGGTATTTTGAAAAATTTAGAGATGCAAGCTGGAAAAGCTTTAGAATGATGTAAATGGAGCTTAGTAGTCTAGTCTGGGAAGGGGGTCACAGAAGAACAGAATGTCAGTAGGACTGTGGACAGTAAAGACTGGGCTCATAAATTTCAGAAGGGGAGGATTGTACTGGAAACGGGACTAGAAGCCATTCATGTTATGTTTTGGCAAAGAAGTTGTATACATTTTCCCACATCTTGAGACTTTCTGCCAGGTGAAATTTAAAGGTGATTAACTAATTTATCTGGCAAAGGAAATTTCAAGGCAGCATGGACACTGTCAGCAGCTGCTAGCTGAGTTGACGGTGATCATCAGAAACAGAAAGCGGAGTAGAAAGATTTGAAAAATTTGAAGTTTGGCCAGAAATGTACAAATAAAACAGGGACTCAGGAAGTTGTGGTTGTTAAAAACATAACATCCTTTAAAGAGATGCTAAATACTTTACCCAGAGACAACAGGAAAGATAATTTGAAGGCATCTCAGAAACTGGCAAGACCACACCCATCTCAGGTTCAAGGGTATAATAATAAAAATTCCTTTGAGAAGAGAACTTTGGGGCACTCTACTTGCACACGGGGTCCTAGGAAGTTTTTTTCACTTGTTGGAGTCCCCACAGGTAGTCCCTGAGAGGGTGATGCATGGAGATGTGAGGAGGCAGCTGAAGCTTCACTGGAGACCTCCAAGGTTAAGAGATGCCAGCATTGTGGGATATTTGCTAAGGAAAGCTTCAGGAACTGAGCAGAGACAATCCAACAGAGAGACCATGTGGGCTGCAACTAGCAAGGTCACAGGGACAGAGCTACACAAGCCCTTTGGAGAGAACATCTCGATGCCATGTGTCCCTGATGCTGAATGTGGAGCTATAGGAATGGTCTTCCCACCTGGATTTTGGTCTTGCTTTGGTCTCCTGGCATCTTGCTAGGCCCCTATTTCCCCTTTTGGAAAGGAAATGTTTATTCTGTGCCATTATATATTGGATATATGGAACTTGCTTTCGATCTTTAGAGGGAAAGAGCTAAGAGTTTGCCTTGAGTCTCAGAGGACATTTTGGATTTGGAGTTTTGGGAAATGCTGGTCTGGTTTAGACTATGGGGACTCTTAAAAGTAGACTAAATGCATTTTGCATCGGAGATGGGCATGTGCTTTTGGAGGAGTGGAATGTCATGATTTAGATATGAGGTGTCCCCCCACCAAAACTCATGTGTGAGACAATGCAAGAAAGTTTAGAGGTGAAATTATTGGGTTATGAGAGCCTTAACAATCAGTGCATTAATGCACCTGAATGGGTTAACTGGGTGGTAACTATAGGTAGGTAGGAAATGACTGGAGGGTGTAGATCACTGGAGGTGAGCCTTTGGGGTTTATATTTAGACCCTGGTAAGTGGAGCTCTCTCTCTGCTTCCTGATTGTCATATCCTGAGCTTTTTTCCTGTACCATACTCTTCTGTTTCAACTGGGACTAGAGCTATGGAGTCAGCCATCCATGGGCTGAAACTGCTGGCCAAAATAAACTCTCTAAAGAAAGAAAGAAAGATGACGTTGGAGAAGATAATGCTTCTCCTCTAAAGAAAGAAAGAAAGAAAGAAAGCAACAAAGCAGATAAAAAAAGAAATGCTTCCTCATTTAAAATTCCAAATTCCAAAACTATTAACTGAAAATGTTTTCAAGGGCCCTTATGGTTCTATTTTTACATCGAATTTCAAAAACAATCTAGAATTGATTTGGGTATATGGTGTGAAGTAGGGTTCTTACAATTTTTTTTCCCTAAATGAGTACCATGTTAACTTATTATTTATGGAATAAAACTATAACTACATAAAACAAAGCAGAAATAAAAATTCACATAATTTCTTCCTGAATCTCAATGAGTGATCTTTCACTCCCAAGGGTATATGCATACCACTGCTCCAGGGAGGAGGTGCACAAACTCAGTACTGAGAGCCCCCCCCCCAAAGTTTTCTGGTTTCTGTTCTTGCTAGAAGTTAGATGTCAAAACCTTCATGAACTCTCTGATACCCAGGTAACTTTCCAATGATTGATTTCCTAGTGTGTTTTCTGTTGCGAGCACCCCAAGGCTCTGCAATGGATTGAATGTGATGCATCTCCACCATCAGATTATGTATCCTAACCTCTAATGTAATGGTGTTTGGGGGTGGGGGCTTTGAGAGGTAATTAGGTCATTGGGGTAGAGCCCTCATGAATGGGTTGGGCAAACTTCTTAGAAGTGCCAATTTTACCACACACTACATTGCCTTTTACATATTTATATCAGTTTCTAGAAAGTGTATTTCTATTCCATGAATTTGCATACCTTAGCCCCATGAATGCAGTATTTTAATTATTTTGTCTTTATAAATAGCTTCATATCTATTTTAATGAGTCTCCTTTCTTTTTTTTTTTTTAAAAAATGTGGTTATTCTTACATTTTTATTTCTCTTAAATTAGATCCTTAAACTGGGTTGAGCATGGGAACAATCCATGGAAGTTTTTTCACGAATAGCTTGACCAGGGCTTTTCATGAAAATTCTGTCGATGAACCTGGTACGGGGGGCTAAGTGTCTATCAAAAATGAATTAATAACATGCATATAATATGTGTATTACCTATAAAGGCTTTGTCCTAATTTATGCGGGGTGTCCCAGATTACAAACCATGGCTCTAGTTCCAAAGTATTTTTGTAATTTAAGAACCCTGTGAGAATCCCCTCTTCTCTCACTTCTATTCTGTTTTCAAGTGAAAGATGCTTTGGGGGAACTATTGTCATTGGTCTGGGGGATTTTGCTCCGACGCTAGGATTTTCAAAAGCTTTCCTGGGTGGTCCTAATATGCAGTCAGGGTTGGTCACAAGCTAGTTTAGAAACTGTTCCTTAGTCCTGATCACTAATTCTGTCTCTGTGTTAACATGGATTTTGGTCCTGGCTTTGTATCAGAATCATCTGTGGAGCATAAAAAAACAGACCAAACTGCATGTCTATGTCAAATATTGGCCATTGGTATTAAAGAAAAATAAATACAGTTTCTCAGGCATTCTGCTGCACAGCCAGGGATGTCTGTTTTCCAGGCTAATGGTCCTTTTTAAAAGACCAACTGACTTTGCAAGTGAGGGTCCACCTGCGTAGACATGTGCCTACAGACTTGAGTGTCATTCACCCACGTGTACTGCCCTGTCTTAATAGAAGTGGTTCTTAAACTTGAGCAGGCACCATAGCCCTCCAGAGACCTTGCCAGGCTTCATGCCCAGAGTCTCTGATTCAGCTGATATACACCTGACAGGAAGCATTTTAACATGTTCCTGGGGGATGCTGATTGTGCTGCTCCAAGGACCACACTTTGAAAACCACTGAGTTACGACGTGCATGCACAGGTTAGACTTGCTCCGTGATGAAGGGGTTGCTCCATTGCCTCGAGCTATTTCAGCGTGGTTTTCAATTATATTATGATCTTCAAGGTGTGGGCTGCAGACCCCTGAGCATCATGACAAGGGGTACACAAAACTTTGTGCACAGCGATCATTGCTGGGAATCACTGCAAATCATTAAACCCCTAGATGGAGATCTTTGATCTGACTTTATTGAGGTGACTTTACAGAGTCCCCCACTTTCAGTCTTGCTTTCGTTTTTGTGGAAATTCCTGAGGCATGACTTCTTCAATTGTGGCATCGCATTGAGATGACGTTACCCTGTGCGGAGGGTGAGTCACAAGTTACTTCCTGAAGGGTAAAACCTCTAGATTCATCTGGAAGCCTCATCTCCCAACCCATTGAGTATAGTGGAGCCAACTGAACTTTCTAAGTAGAAACCTCAGTTTTACTCCTTCCCATAAATTGTGCAATGTGTTTCTACCCCGGGACCTTTGTATGTGATCTTGCTTGTCTGAAATGTTCTTCTCTACATTTCTGACCTCTCTACCTCCTTCCAGACCTTCCAACTCATTCCTCAGGCCTCTGCTCAAGTGCTGTGTTTCCCGGGGAACTTTCCTGACCCTTGACCCAGGTTAGGCTGCCTGATACATATACTTCCAAAGCTAAGGCACTCTTAAGATAAGGAGCCAAGGGGGCTCATGCAAAGCCACTTCTTTCCTTGGGGTTCCACATGGAAAGATCTGGGCCTGAAAGCTGTGGGGCGCTAGCTTAATGGGAGTAGAGTCAGATTTTGGTATATAGTGTGTTCATTTTCCTTAAAAGTTAGTTCAGATATTTTAAAAAATTCTTCCCTGTTTCTCTTACGCTGTTTTTTTATCATCAAATTTCAACATTTATTTTACTTATTTTTTATATTTATGTATGACAGTGGAATGTATTACAATTCTTATTACACATATAGAGCACAGCATATTCACAATTGGTGTGAATATATTGTGCTGTATACACAGTATATTCACACCAATTCGTGTCTTCATACATGTTTTTTGGATAATAATGTCCATCGCATTCACCATCATTTCTAACCCCCTGCCCCCTCCCTTCCCCTCCGACCCCTCTTCCCTATCTAGAGTTCATCTATTCCTCCCATGCTCCCTCTCCCTACTATGAATCAGCCTCCTGATATCAGAGAAAACATTTGGCATTTGGTTTTTTGGGATGGGCTAACTTCACTTAACATTATCTTCTCCAACACCATCCGTTTACCTGCAAATGCCATGATTTTATTCTCTTTTATTGCATATTATATTTATGCTGTTGTTTTAGTCAGCATTTTTTATTCCTGTGACCAAAAGGCCCGAAGAGAAGAATTGAGAGGAGAACAATTTTATTTTGGCTCACAGTTTCAGAGCTCAGTCCATAGATGGCCCACTCCATAGCTCTGGGCCCAAGATGAGGCAGAACATTATGGTATCCTCCAGCCACACCCCACCTTCCTATAGTTACCGCCCAGTTAATCCACCAGTAGATTAATGCACTGATTAGGTTACGCGCCTCTTGAAATTAAATCCTTCACCTCTGAAGGTTCTTGCATTGTCTCACTGTGGGAGCTTTGGCGATGCCTCTTATCCAAACCATAATAGCCCTGTTGGAGCTGAAGCTTAGAAGAGGAAGGATCAAGGGCCAGAATGAGGGTGAGGGGCCTCAAGTGGAAGGCGAAACTTAGGAGAACCAACTCAAGGGCACTCAATCCGACCAGGAGATCCCGCTTCTTGTATTAAGTGGTGGAGATTTAGAGATCTGCATTATTGAGTAATAATACAGCTGCACGGTTGCCCTTGGCTGAACGTTCACTCAACAATAGGATGCTCTCTCTCTTGGCTCCCCTTAGCCTGCTAATCCTCCTATCAGCACTTGGAGGAGGGAGCTATCATTTCTTTTTGTTGTTGCCTAGGTTCAGTCATTTGCCCAGGATCCCACTGTAATTAGGGGCAGAGCCACCAGGGTGTCTGATACACAGAACCACCAGGTCGATCCAGCTTTCATCTGGCCCCTTGGACCTGTTGCCCGGCCCTTCCAGAGGGTCTGGACTGAGGCCCTGGTCCTCAGCAGTTCTCAAAGACCCAGCCTCTGCTGCTGGTTCCGTGTCCCCGTCCCCTGTGCCCGCTTCCCCCTCCTGCCAGCCCGGGCTGCTCAAAGTCCCAGCATGCCTCGGGCTGAAGCCAGCCTGAGTTATGACAGAACGCGCCTGAAAATTCCCTTGTAAAGGAAAAGGGGCCAATGCAACGTGAGTTATTCTTATTGTAAGCTCCCCAAAGCCAGGGACCTTGTGTGATTTATCTCAGTATAACCCACAGTCCTGGGAACAGGGCCTGGTGCACTGCACACAATAAATGTTTATGGAATTGACTGGGATTGGCAAAAAGTCGAGAGACCAAACACACACACACACACACACACACACACACACACACACGCACGCAAACCCACAAGAACACGCTCACGCACTCACACCTACACACACTGCTCCTGGTGCCCTGTGGGGGTGAGCTTGCGTTCTCGATCCTTCTTTTCTCCTGACCCCTGCGTGTAAGGCCTCATCACTCATTTTAATTACGTTATTGTGGGCTCTATTTGGCCTTTGGCTATTTCTGAGACCAAATTAGAAAATGTAAAAACAGCCATCTTTCTTACCCCAGAACTTACAGCACTGGCTGCCCCAGGGTGGGGAGTGGGGACACCCGGAAGGGGGGTGGGGACTGACTTCTCAGGGTTTCCCCTTTTATTCTGTTTGCATTTTTCGTTTAACCATGTATTATCTTTTCAATAAAATAAAAAACAGAAACATTTAAGAAAAGAAAATATTCGCCATGTTTTCTGGTCACTACTGACTTCTATGAAAGCTTTTCTAATGGGGTTAGCTATAGAGATTAAAGCTGATGCCTGCTCTGGACAGGTTCACAGGCCCCTGGGGACATGTCAAGGCCACCCTGAGGGAGCAGGCAGACAGCAGGAGGCTGACAGCCTGCTGGGCTCTCCTGGATGAGCCCAGCAGGATGCTTCTTCTCCTAGGAGTCCCTCTGTACTGACCCCGAACACTTTAGTTATTCTCTTTGCTGGGTCAGTGACAGATCTGAGGGATTAGGCGAGGTAAGCTCTGAAATCGACTCAGTAAGATGAAAATCTGCCCCTTCATTCTCAGGCTCAAGTGAAAGTGATTAAATCTGAGAAGTCGGGTTCCAGGGACAGGGGACTGGCTGTGGCCTCTGAGTTCAAAATTCTGGGACATCCTTTCCTATGATTTTCGAATCATTGGCATTTGGTCCCTAGACTCAGTGATAGCTGTTTGGAGCCTCCAAGTGAAATCCAGGGAGGATTGGGGTCTCCAGGGTGGGCTGGGTACTTACAACCAGCAAATGAGTTTGCTGGGGTTTTTCTGCAGAGTCCGGGACATTCCTGGAGGGATTAATTTTTATCAAATGACTTCTTAATGAGAGTGCACTTATCTCCAAATTTGGAGACCTCCGAGCTCCTGATATTTAAAGCTAATCAGCAGGCGGGGCTGCTTTGAATGTGAGGAGTTCATACAATCCGAAGCTCAAAAGAGAAGAGAACAAGTCACTAACAGTCAGGAGCCGGCAGAGGGGAACGTATGAGCTTGAAATTTAGCAAATGGCCTTGCTCTGGTCTCCGGCAGGAGGCACAGAGGTGCCAGGCTGAAATTGAGGTCCTTGGGGGCTGGATCTGGCTTGCAGGAGCCCACAAAGAATTTCAAATTTGGGGAAATTTCATGGACTAACATGACTTATGGATTTCTTGGTCAAAGAAGAAATCCTGCTAGAAACAGACCCGTGCCTCTGCATGGGCAGCAGTCTCCTGGCTTTCCCCTGGCTGCTGTCCCTTTGTGAGTAGATTTCAGAGCTTACCTAGGCCTATGCAGCCCCACCTCTCCCTCAATGGGAGAGATTTTGTCATGATGCTTGCTGCCCCACCCTGGTGGGGTATTTGAGTGTGAGCCCCTTCCCCCACCCATAAACCATACTCATGCTCAGAAACAGCTTCCAATTTGGCAAAGTTGAAGGTCATCTTGCAGACAGGTCAGGCCAAGACTACTCGGCTGGACTCCCGTTTGGAGTCCAGCCCACACCTCTGCTCAGATTTGGCTTCCTGTAGAACTCAGCCTGAGTGAGCCAATGTTTCTCTCTTTGTGCCCTGTGATGGACAGACTCTGGGTCGGACCCAAATAACCTCTGTCTCTTGGTGCCCGGGACTTCATCTTCCTCTCTCGAGGTTCAGGAGGACCTGTGACTCCCTTCTATCCAATGTGTCATGTCAAAGGGGACAGGATGTCACTGTGAAGACAGTGGCGTCTGTTAAGCTAGCAGACTGTCTCCCTTGCTGGCTTTGGTGAAGTGGTCATGTTGGGGGAGACCGTGTACCAGGATCCTCCTCAGTGTGATCCTGTAAAAATGATTGCAGTCATTTTACTCATGGTTTAGAATTGCTAATTTGAGCTTCTCAAATCTGGAGCGCTTTCCACGGGAGACGTGTCTTGGGGGAAGAGAGAAGAGAGAGGATGAATACAGTCAGCTCATCCCTCGTCTGTATCATTTCCCAAATGCCTCACCATCTACGTGGGTCCCTTGATGGTGGGAACCGTGTCTTGCTTGCCTCGATGTCACTGAGGCTGATAACTGAGCATCTGCTTAGTGAACAGTTCTTGAGTGAACGAACAGGGTTGAAGGGATGAACTGTGCATGGCAGGTATTCGGTTCTCAAAATTCCTTTTCACGAACTGGGTCATCTTCTGTTGCTCTGAGCTACCACGGTTTGACTAATATAAATGACTAATTTCCTTTTGCCATTTATCTTGCTTCCAGAAATTTTTGCTAATATAACCAGTGATTCAGTCCAGCATTCTAATAGCCAAATGTTTGTGCATATTTATGATTATCGATGGGCCAAATGTATGAACTATATTATGATATTTAGATACCTACTGGAAAGGTGTTTACCCTTCTAGAAATGTAGCATATGGGAATGGTAACTCTCCTGCACACTTGCCAATTCTAGATAGTATTTTTCTTGTTATTGTCAATCCAATAGCTAGGGGTATTATCTTATATTTTTGGTGCCTATTTGCTGATGAATGAGATATAACATTTTTATTAGTTGTTTGTATTTCTTTTA
The DNA here is from genome assembly GCF_964194105.1 of Spermophilus citellus. Classification (NCBI taxonomy): domain Eukaryota; kingdom Metazoa; phylum Chordata; class Mammalia; order Rodentia; family Sciuridae; genus Spermophilus; species Spermophilus citellus. The sequence goes on from NC_138187.1 coordinate 16,154,050, forward strand.
CAAATTTATATCTCGTGTCCACTGACCATTTTTCTATTGAGATGGTTGATCTTTATCTTATTTATTTGTAATAGCTCTTTATATATATATGTAAAATTTTGCCTTTTGAAATATGTAGCTATTTAAAAATATGTGCCCTTTTAAAAAGAAGTACATTTTGGAGCACTCTAAAAAGCTTTTCCTTGGTGTGGTTTTTCTATTTTTTTTTTACCATTTCTACCTTTGTTATCACACTTAGCCCTTTTCACCTTCAACATTATATATTTGCTTTCCGATTCCTTTTTTCCTGGGAAAGTGGTTCATCTTCAGGGGACTTTTGATTAAATTTGGCAGCTGACACACAGACTTTCTCCGTAAGAGAAGAGTTTTGGTCAAACATAATTGAAACCTAGTTATCCAGAATTAGATTTGGTCCTTCAGCAGTTTGCTACTGATGGATCCTTAAGAGTACTCTAAGACCCCAAAGACTTCAGAGCACTACATGGTCCCACATGCCATTGCCTAGCTAGTGTCTTGTTCCCGCATCTTCTTCTCCCAATGGTGGAAGCTACTTTATGTTTTGAGCCAAGCATTACGAATAGAATAATTTCCTTGGGAGACAGAGTCAGAAGTGGGTGTTGAGAGGCATCCACAAGGCAGGTAACTAGTGTGGACTGGACAGGTAACTAGTGTGGGAATTCGATTGGAAATGAGAGTGTCCTCACAGGTGATCAGAAACCTAAAATGAAATCATGCATTCAGTGAGCATCTACTCAGTACCAGGTATTATGATAGAGTCTTAATATTTACCACCTAATCTCATCCTCTTCATAACTCTATGGTATGGATATTGTCCTCATGTTATGAAAATGAGGTGATCAAGACTGCCTCTTGATTTATGGTTGTGTGACTTTGAATACTGCTCTTTCCATCACCCATAACCCTGGCTCCATGCTTCTGCACGGGAAGATAAGTGACCTTCAGAGATGCCGGCAGCATCAGGAGCAAGCTGGCTAAGCCAGGGGGCTAGGTTCCTGGGGAGGTGCTGTGTAAGCACTCACTGTCAAGGTGGACTTATAATGGAGAAATATGTGTGTGAGTTTCACCAACTCAGCCATGGCGAGATGCATGGTCAGATGTCCTGGCCTGTAAGGGCCCATGGAAATACTATAGGTTTCTAACAGCACACATTTAGGATGAGTTCTTTCTGTGTTAACCTGCATTCCTGTGGCTAGCCTGCTTTTACCACCCTCCTTTATTATCCACAGCGTTTATGTAATTTGCCTCAACCCTTGAGAATGACCCATGTTCAGACCAATAATCTCCTTGGTGTTGGGTGCTGGAAGTGCTCTGGTATAACTTCCAACTTTCACGGTACTTACGAGTAGGTATCTCACATTCCAAGAGCATACAATTTCACAGATGAAATCGCTGAGAGCAAAAAACCATAATTCATTAACTTATGCCACAAGTATTTACGGAGTACTTCCTCCATGCCAAGCAACCATTCGAGATGCTTGGAATCTACCAAGTAAACCAAACCGAGAAAGAACCTGCCACAGAGAACTTACACTCCACAGAGCAGGGAAGAAAAAAAAAAAAACAATAAACACAACAAAAGGCAAAGTATATTGTTCCTCAAGTATATTGATAAATGCTGTTAAATTAAAAAACGGAGCTCAGTAATTGCCAGAGGTGGACATTGGGGATGGGAAGGAATTTGGTACTAAACAGTGTGGGGGGGTGGTCAAGGAGGGCACACCACTTCGAATGAGTTTGGAGCAGAAGGTATAGTCAGCAGACGTGGTGGGGCAGGAAAAATACGCAGGACTGTGCGTCAGATCCATCCTCCTGGATCCCTAAGAGACAGTATGGAGCCGCGTCCTCCACTGACCTTGCAGGAATCTGTCCTTTTCCTTTGAGTGCAATGGTGACCCACTGCAGAACACTGAATAGATGAGTGACATGATCTGACCTATCTTTAGTAGGATCCCATGGCTGCTAGGTTGAGAAGAGCTTGTAGTTAAGCAAGAACAGAGGCAGTGAAGGTCCCTAAGGAATCTAATGGAAAAATCCTGAGCTGAGGATGATTTGGACCAGGGTGACAGGATTAAAAAGTGGTGAGATGTGGTTTTAGATTCTTGGTATATTTCGATGGGACAGCCCACGGAATTGCCTGGCATATTAGATGTGGAGTATCCAAGAATGACCCAGTCCAGGTCAACATGGGCATCTCAAAGGACAGAGTGGCCATTAAATAAGACAGTGTTAATATAAGACATCAACATGAACACAGTTTATACATCTGAAGGCTTATAAAATATCCCTCAATTTATCATGGAATGGGACTGGAAGTGGTGAGCTTCACTGAAAGTAATTCTTGGGTAAGTTATGAAGAATTTCCATCTTGTCAAGGAGACTTGTAGTGGATCCTCCATTTCTCTCAGACACACCCAAGAACCATGCAGCCCAACCCCCATCGAGTTGGGCAGGGCCATGAGATCAGCTCTGAACAATGGGTTGGAACAGAAGTGACACGTGTCACCTCCGGGCCACAGGGTAATCCTGTTCTTCTCTCTTCCCCTGCTCTGGTGACCCAAGGAGGTCTCATGTTCCTGATGGTCCAGCAACGAGATGTCAGATGTCTCCATCATCCTGGATCCCTAAGAGACTGCATGGAGCCCAGTCCTCCACTTATCTTACTAGATATGTACTGGGAGAAGGCGGAAATAACTCTGAGTGGGTTAAGCCACTGGGATTCTGGGGTTAATACCTTCCCACAGCAGAACCCAGACTATCTTGACTGAAACAGCTCTTAAAGACAGAAGCAAATTATACCTCACTCTATTTCCTCTTTCATCTCTTATCCTTTTAAGAAATATAAAAGCTGTTAACGCTCTTCCGATGCTCCTGATAATACATCAGTGCATCAGAACTCCCCCAATCCTAAGGGACCAGGCTCTGCATGAAGTCGTCCCTGCCCCCACCCCAGGCAGAGCTAGAAGATTCCTCCGGCATTCACAGCATTGTATTGAAATGCTTTGTGTCTGTCTGTCTCTCCCGCTAGACTGCAAGGGTCAGGAGCTCCCCTCTAGTTTCCCTCTTAAGAATCAGGGGATGCTTAAAATTTTGATTAAAATAAAAAAATTGAAAAAAAAAAAAAGAATCAGGGGAGATACAGCAGAGGAAGCATAAACACAGATAAAAGGAGGCTGCCCTGAGTCCCTCCCATCTTTATCTGGCAGTGGTGTAGTTGAGGCTCTTTTGATTGCAACTAGCAAAAACCTGATCTTGCTAGTTGGAGTGAAAATGTCTTGGAAGGACATGTCTTGGAAGGAATGTCTTGGAATCCAAGGGAATGGTAAACAATGGAGTCAAGGAGACTTGACTGGGACTTCAGGGATGGGACTTGACCAATCTTCTCTCTGAAACTTCTGCCTCTGGGTCCATCTGCTGAAGTTTTCAGGACAGAAAACCTGATTGGCTCAGTTAGGGTCAAGTGTCTGCCTCTGACCCAATCATAGGAATTGTTACAAAGAAGAAACAGCCATGGATTTGAGTGTATGACAATTCTCAGAGTTAAAGGGCTGGCAAATCCTCTAACAGCTGCTTGTCTCCAATAAGCCATGTAGCCCCATCCCCAAAACTGCAATAAGTGGTAACTGTTAATACCAAGATAAAATCCAAGATGTTCAAATAATTGTGATGTTTGCATGATTTCCAGGGCTTATGACAGTGTCTGGCACGTAGTCAGGCTTCGGTAAATGACATCTAACCCTTGGAAAAGGATTCACTTGGTTCATAGTTCTGCAGATACTCTGGTCTTGACACATAAATTCCAACCAAGTGCCCATCATGAGGTCTGTCCTAATGTCCCAAATCACCCTTGAAATTCTGCAGAAATCCCTGGACATGTGATCTCTCTCTGAATGCCAGGAGACACCTAGATGACTGGTGAGCCTGGTTTGCCTTTAGATGGTGGCTCTATGGCCCGGTTGCATCTCTCCGGATGGTTCTTAAGGCGCTAGAATCCATTTAAGGGCTGTATCAGCCTCATCTGAGGCCGATCACTCATCAAGCTTGACTGATAGCGGAAACTGAAAATGAGTTTCCCCACATGAAGACCATGGAAAATATTTATTGAATTAAACTGAAATACATTATTAAAAACTGGAGTTCTGCAGGGAAGTGGGTGTGCAGCATCAATTTTGGAAGCAGATTGCCCTCAGCCCTGCCTATTCATTCCTATTTATTCATCCACTCAGCAAACATACCTACTATGTCAGGCATTTTCTTAGGTCTGGGGAAAGTAAGATAGAAAAGACTTTGTCTTTCCATAACTCAAGTATGATGGGGGATGCAGGCATTTAAATTCTGAGTGATAAAATAGGCCATGAAGATTTATTAAAAGAATGTAGGTTGTGGAGAAACTTCTATATGAATCCTTCTTCCACCACTTCCTACCTGCATGACCTTGAACATGTTATTTGACCTTTCTGCATCTTAGTTGCCTTATGACAAAGGCAGGAAAAAAGCTTTTGCAAAAAGCCTTTGCAAAGTCAGTTCCAAGCTTTGTACAGTTGTCATGAGTCTTAGATATGATATGAAAAGTATCTGATGTGCCTGTAACCCCAGTGACTCAGGAGGCTGAGGCAGGAGGATCACAAGTTCCAGGATAGCCCTGGTAACTTAGCAAGATCCTGTCACAAAATTTAAAAAAAAAGAAAAAAAATGTGGGGGAGGGTGGCTGGGATGTAGCTCAGTGGTGTGGGGTCCCTGGGTTCAATTCCCAGTAACCCCACCCCCAAAACTTCAATAAATGCAATAAATGGTAACTATTAATATCAAGCTAAAATCTAAGATGTTAATATCAAGCTAAAATCTAAGATGTTCAAATAATTGTGATGTTTGCATGATTTCCAGGGCTTATGACAGCGTCTGGCACATAGTAAGGCTTCAGTAAATAGTATTTGAGTGAAAATAATAATAAAGTGCCATTTTTTGGGCACTTCTCGTGTTAGGCATACACACGAGTATCTGCAAAATAAATTGACTTAGAGAAGGTGCAATAGAGAAGTGGAGACCTTTGTCTTTGGTGTCAAAAATATCTGTGATTTACCCTTACGATGATTTGAGCTCTGTATTAGGCCAGGTTCCTAAAAGCAGAACCTCAGAAGGGACTTCTTGTGCAAGCAATCAGAGTATTCTCAAGTAGAGTATTATTATTATTAGGTCCAGGGATTTAACCCAGGGGTGCTTAACCACTGAGCCACATTCCCAGCCCCCCTTTAAAAAATATTTTTATTTAGAGACAGGGTCTTGCTCAGTTGCTTAGGGCCTTGCTAAGTTGCTGAGGCTGGCTTTGAACTCGTGATTTTCCTGCCTCAGCCTCCAGAGCCACTGAGTTTGCAGGCATGCATCACCTACCACATTCTATGCAATCAGAGTATCTTGAGAGAAACTTATAAGATAGTGAGGGAGCAGAATGACAAAAATGTGGTGGTTTCTGATGCCTCAGTCTGGTCTCAGTCTAATCCTTCAGAGAGCACAAAAGTTTGAATTACACCTTCTGTCTTGAAGAAGGGAGGCTTGGCTTGGATACTCCTCGGTGTCCGTCACCTATTGGCTGGAGGTGACCTTGATGAGGTCACTTGTCATCTCTCCATGGTCTCCAAGCAGGATGTCTCCTCCTGGGAGAAGGCAAGTATGAACCCATGAACTGAGTGCTGTAAAGGAGACCTGGGTGGGGAACCAAGCACATCCTAATCTGAAAACCTGAAATTCGAAACACTCCAAAACCTGAAACTTTCTGAGTGCCAACATAATGTCACAAGTATAAAATTCTACACCTGACGTCATGTGATCAGTCGCAGTCAAGACACTGTGCACTAAAAATATTGTGTAAAAGTACCTTCAGGCTACATGTCTACAGTGTATACGAAACATAAATGAATCTCATGTTTCGACTGGAGTCCGGTCTGCAAGAGATCTCATTATGTATATGCAAATATCCCCAAATCCAATTCATGGTTTCAAGCATTTAGGGAAGGGATACAAACCCCCGTATTGTAGGCTTATATAGAACTGTCATTAAAAATGACTACCTTACAATTTATGACACATGGGGGGACCTAAAGGATTCAGAGCATAAGTAGCTCATCCGAGGTTACCCAGCTCTTTGTAGAGAGTGAATCCCCAAAACTACTCACTTGTTTATAAAATTATCCACCAGCTACTGAGCGATTAAATTACAATGTGCTGGGTGGTAAGGCACAGATGCTTCTTCACTTTGGGTGAGGTTATGTCTAGAAAAATCCATTATGAGTTGAAAATATTTGAAGTTGAAAAATGCACTTAATTCATTTAGCGTACTGCACATTCTAGCTCAGCCACACTATTGCTTGTTTCCTTTCATAAATGTGAGGCTAACTGGGACTGGAGCTCATATTATATATTGCTAACCCAGGAAAAGATCAAGTTCAAGATTCAAAGGAGGGTTTCTATTAATGCATATTGCTCTCACACCATGGAAAAAACAACAACAAAAAAATATTGCTAAGTCCAACCATCCTAAGGCAGGGACTCTCTGCAAATTCTTCACAGGCACTCTCTCATTTAGGGCTCATAATAAACGTACCGCATGCATAATCTTATGATTCCATCAATTCAAATGAGGAAACAAACGCTGGGAGTGGTGACTTAAGTAGCCCCAAATCACCGCTAGCATTAGCAGTGTCTTGGCCAGGATTGTAAGTCGGGGATATCAGACTCAGTGATCAAAGAATCATAACCACAACTCTAGGAAAAGCATGATGAGATATTAGTCTCATATTTCTCCCCCCAGTTTCCTCTTCCCCTCATCCTAAACCTAGTATCCTTGGGACAGCTATAGCATTAACAATTCCCTACAGGATTAAGCAATCATTCAAAATCCACAAACTGGGGCTGGGGTTGTGGCTCAGCGGTAGAGCACTTGCCCAGCACATGGGAGGCGCTGGGTTCAATCCTCAGCATCACATAACAGTAAATAAAATAAAAGCAGTGTGTCCAACTACAACTAAAAAAGTATTTTTAAAAAACCCCACAAACTACAGAAAGAAATGACCAACCATGAGGAAGAGTCAGCAGATACCACAGATAGTCAGATTAGTAATCCCAGGAAATCTGGTAATAGAAATCCTAAACTCAATCTGGAAAAGAGACTATAAATAATCTATTTAAAAATTTTAAAGAGATAAAAGAAAAACGAATGAATCCTTAAAAAGAGGATAACATAAAAATATTAACAAGCAGATTTGAGGGTCGAATAGAATGTCTTTCAATAAAAATACATATCATCACAGAAAATAAAAACCTCAATAAATGTGTTGGACAGCAGATTAAACACAGCTAAAAAGAGAATTGTTGAAATATGAGGCAGAGCTGAGAATATTACCAAGAATCAAATTTGTAGAGAAGAAGTGGGGGACAAGATGAATAAAAGATATGGAGAACAGAATATGAGGAGAGTTCTAGGAGGAAAGAAGAGAGAGAATGAGAAATAGGCAGTATTCAATCAGAATTTTTAGAATTCAGGATGCACACTGAGTTCTGCACAGGATAAATAAAAGTAAATCCATATCTGAATACATCAAGGTGAAAGTGAAAAATAACAAAGACAAGGTAAATTTTAAGAGCAACCAGAGATAAAAGACAGGGAAATTACCTACAAAGGAAAAACAGATTGATAGCCGCAATAGAAGCTCAAAACAATGCAATCATCCCTTCCAAGTTCTGAAAAAGAATACTGTCAATCTAGAATCCTTTACTGAGTTTAAGCATCAAGAACTAAGGTAATAAAAAGACATATCCAGATGGAAGAGATGGAGAGAGTTTAATAATCCCAAGGTAGTATTTCAGTAAAAAGAAAATGGAGCTGGGCACAGTGGCACACACCTGTCATCCCAGAGGCTGGGGAGGCTGAGACAGGAGGATCGTGAGTTCAAAGCCAGCCTCAGCAAAAGCAAGGTGCTAAGCAACTCAGTGAGACCCTGTCTCTAAATAAAACACAAAATAGGGCTGGGGATGTGGCTCAGTGGTCAAGTGCCCCTGGGTTCAATCCCTGGTATCCCCCCCAACTCCCCAAAAAGAAAGAAAATGGAACACAGAATGAAGTAGTAGGGAGCCTGGAGCATTATTGAACAGGAAAATTGGTGACAATTGCAGGTAATTCTAAGGAAACACTTCTCTTAAAAAAATAATAAGTAATGTGGGGTAATAAAAACAAGGTAGAAATAAAATAAATAGACAATAAAAATAAATTAGATGGGGAAAAATGATGAATGTTGACACTTTCTAAAACCCTTGTGTTGTCCTGGAGGTTAGTAGAAAAAGATTAACCTTAGAGTTGGAGTAGGCATGCTCAGAACTTATGGGGAACTACTAAAAGAATAGAAACGGAATATATAATTTAAAAAAAAATGTGGGGGAAAATTAATTAAAATAAAGGTAGGAAATATAAACTACATAGAACATATAATGTGAAATAAAAATCAAACAATAAGATGTCAAACTAAATCCAAATGTTCTAGCAATCACAATAAATGTAAATGCACCAGGTCATCAATTAATTCACAGAGATTTTTGAATTGGATTTTTAAACATCAAAATGTATCTATATGCTACTTATTAGAAATATACCTAAAAGGTTAATTTTTTGAAAGTAAGGGGGTTGAAAGCAAAAGCTCAGCAGAAGAAGGAAAGAAAAACCTCGCCCCACACTTGGAAATGACAACTTTTAAACAATTCCTATGCCAAAGAAGAAATTTAATGGGAATTAGAAAATATTTAGACATAAACAACAAAAACGCTACCTATTTAACATGTGGGTACTGATTCTAGAAGTTCCTATGGTGGAGCAAAGGGTCAAATTCAGTGCAGATGGTGGAAATGTACATTGAAATAGTATTGAGTTTCTTTTTCATCCATCAGCATGGCAAAAAAATTGTAAGTCTGACCACAGCAGCCACTGAACCCCAACACTGCTATTGCTGGTGAGTACACAGAATGGTGGTGCAGAGTGGCTTCTCAGCATCCAGAGAGGCTGAGTACACGCGGACCTTTGACTCAGGGAGTAACCTCCAGGCATGTGCTGTGGACTCAGTCACCCCTCAATAGTGGTTGTGAAACCAAATAGGGTCCCTTAAAAGCAAAAGAAGAAAGCTGGGCTCAGTGGTGCACGTCTGTAATCCCAGCAGCTAGGGAGGCTGAGGCTGGAGGATCGTGAGTTCAAAGCCAGCCTCAGCAAAAGCAAGGCACTAAGCAGCTCAGTGAGACCCTGTCTCTGAAAAACTATGAAACAGGGCTGAGGATGTGGCTCAGTGGTCGAGTGCCCCTGAGTTCAATGCCCAGTACAAAAAAAAAAAAAAAAAAAAAAAAGAGAGAGAGAGAGAGAAGAGAATGAAAAATATCAAGGTACATCACACCTAGCAAGGTTAGTTTTTTAAAAAGTTGTGCATGTTGTTTGTGTCAGAATGGAGGTCACTGTAAATGTGTTTTTTCTGATACGTGCAGTTAAAAAAAAAAAAAGAATTTAACAGGCATTGCCCTGAAGAAAGTCTCACACAAAGGAATAGAAGTCAAGGGTGTTCATGGCCATGTTGCTTATAATGATGAAAACTGAAAAGTCTAAATGTCTATTTATAGTGTCAAGGAAAAAAACAAAAGTTATATTTGTCCACTCTGTGGAATAGATCCTGCAGTTCAAATAACCTAGATGTATAAGGGAGCAACATTGACAAACCTTAAAATCACCATGTTAAGGGGTTGGGTCATATGTAGCATTTCTCTACATTTTACAGACGCGTACATAGGTAGTAAAATTCCTGAAAAATTCCTGGGAAAGATTCATGCCAATTCCAGGGGTGTGTTGAAGGAGCAGAAGGGGAGAGCATGTTAGAGTGTGTACCCGGGAAGGTGTCTTTTACTTGACCTGCATCATTCTATACATAAACAAATCTTAGGCAAACTGGGGGAACGAGCACACAGGCACTATTAGCTGTTAATTTATTTACTGCATATTTGAAATCAATAAATAAAAGTCTAAATATTAAAATCATGACAATAAAAATACCTTCAGGGCGTCCTAGGCTCATCAGAGGCTCCCATGCCACTCAGTCCACCGAAGGTCCAGGGTGGACCTGGCTCTTTGGAAGGCCACGGCCAGTGGCATTTAAGATCGAGGCCAGGAAGATAGAATGCAAATTTATCTCGCACACTCGCATGAAATCAATCGAGGTGATTTCCTGATTCAAACCCAGAGATGTGCCCAGAACCCTCCAGATCAGCAGAGAACTAGAGGCATCGAGAGGGAGCTCAGGGGCCGTGGAGAGCCTGAATTATTCAGTGTGTGTCTCGTGTCCCCATCACTTTGGGCTTCAGCTGGGGTTTGGGAGAGAAGCATGAATTCGGCTGCCGGATTGGCCTCGGCTCAGATGCTCTGACAATAACAGACCCGTGATGAATGATAATTACGTTTTCTCCACATCAGTGTATGGAAATCTGTTTATAGATTTGGATTACAAATTCTGGAAGCTTTAGATGTTTAATGATTTTTTTTTTCACCCACCTTAAAGGGCTCTGTACTATTTCCACCGTGACCATTGCCTCCGATCTGGGCACTGCTGAATTCACTCCGATTGGGTCCCACGGAATCAACTTAGGTGATGAAGGAAAAGCTTGAAATGTCACTTCTCTCACCCCTGAGCTGCTCATGTCATTCAGAAGACATGGGGGGCAAGGGAAAAGGCGGAGTTTGGGAAAGACTTCAACAATGGGCTGCTTTTCTTCCCTAGGCTGCTAGGAGCCGGGTAATTCCAAAGTTCCTAATGCAAAGCCACACAGATTCCCATAATGGAATCCATCTGCTGGGCAGAGGGAGGTCCCCTGGGTGTCATTTGTGCTTTTGCAAGACGGCAGCAACTGGCCACGAAGTTCAGTTCTAACAGGATTAAAAAATACAGCAGCAGGCAATGGCTACAAAAATCAAAAGGTGTTGAGTGACATACACATTAGAAAAAGAAAATTGAATTAGCAGTGACATTTTTTTGGCCTGAGGCCCTATATATATATATATATTTTTTTTTTTTTTTTGGACTGTGGAAATAAAGACAAACTTTGATCTATTCTACTCAGAACCTGACAAAACATCAAGGCTAGAATATTGCTTCTAATCTTATTTGTTATTTCCAGACTGTATCCCTTGGATCCTCTGTTCTTGAGGACAGGGCTGTGTGTGTCTCTGAATGGACATTTTACGCTTCTGCGCCAACCGTCCCAGAAGGGACGTCCTGCTGAGCACTCACAAGAAGTTCCGTGAATGTCATGAAAGCAGGCAGGACAATCTGCCTGGACTGGTTGTGGCTCTGTTTGAGTCACAAGATTGAAATGATCCCCCTCATTGTGGAAAAAAAAAAAGGCAAGGAAATCAGTCTAGTGAATATAAAATTATAACCAAAAAAAAACTTTCCTGTACTTAAATAAAGACTCATTATTTCTCTGAAAAGAAAAATTAATGAGAGGGGACCTGCCATTAGACACAATCTAACCATATATATATACTTTGGGGGAGGAACACGGGGGATTGAACTCAGAGGCGCTCGACCACTGAGCCACACCCCCAGCCCTATTTTTATATTTTATTTAGGGACAAGGTCTTGTAGAGTTGCTTAGTGCCTCGCTTTTGCTGAGGCTGGCTTTGAACTGGCGATCCTCCTGCCTCAGCCTCCTGAGCCACTGGGATGACAGGGGTGCGCCATTGTGCCCAGCGAACATATATATTTTTAAGACAAAGAAATTATGCTGCAAGCCAGGCACGGCAGTGCATGCCTATAATCCCAGCAACTCAGGAGAAACCAAGGTAGAAGGATACCAAATTGAGGCCAGCCTGGATAACATAGAGAGACCCTGTCTCAAAAATTTTAAAAAACAAAAAGGGCTGAGGATATAGCTCAGTGGTAGAGCATTTGCCTTGCATGCAAAAGGCTTTGTATTTAATTTCCAGTAAAATACATAAATAAATAAATCAGCAAAGAAATCATGCTGCAAGCATTCGTGCAAGACAATAGTTACCTTCAAACACAAGGAACACACACACAAAATACATATATTTTAAGGATCTGATGGGCTTAGATCTTTCAGCTTCAGCAATAGGCACTCTATTTTTTTTTATTGGTTGTTCAGATCTGAGAGACACCTGTTCAACTTTGAGAAAAGATCGTAACTCAATACGCATCCAAGTCAGTATTCAGGTGTGAGGAAAATAGAAAAGCATGTCAGAGATCCTGGCAGAGGGAAGAGGATTGCAAAGATCCCTGAATGAAAAGACCTTGGCATGCAGAACTTTGAAACCTGCAGAAAGAGTCTGGAATATTTTTTTCCATGGCTTTTAAGCAAAGACTTGATGTCACTCAATGGATGTTTTTTTAAAGTATATTCATGCAGCTTTCAGGGTGAAGAACAGACTTGGAGGCCGAGAGTGGGAGTGGGCACAGCAATGAGGAGGTTTCTGTGTCGCGTCTACCCGCCGGCAGGAAAGACGACAACAGCAGGATTCTTCTTTAACACACTTTATTGGAAGCTTCCATGAGGTATAGATGAGAGAAAAAGGGGGCCCCGAGCCCGAGAAAACCACCCCTTATATACTTCAGCTGCAGCCCTGCTCGTACACCATTGGACAAAGAGTGCATAGCAACACAGCAGCAGCCAATAGAATGATAGACCCAGCACTTGCACATAATGCAAGAGACACCCAGCTCCAGCTTGTGCAAAGCAACAAGCACTTCTTGAAAACAGTTTGTTCCAGGAGCTGGACAATTGATACATTGTATTCTAGGGAGTGGCTGAAAACAAAGAACTGGGTCTCAGCCCAAGAATTAGGCTCACGCCCACACAAGGCAGCACAGCAAAATGGCTCTCTACAGTTCCCCCCTTTTGTTTTCTAAAAACAATACAGGCAAGAGTAGAGGTGAATTGCCATTACTCATACTAAGCCTTCAACCAGGAACCTTATCAGACCCAAGCAGGTCAGGACGTTCCCGCATGACCGGTATTGGCTGAATATGAAAACAGACACCACAGATCTTACAAGGCCTTGTGAGCTGGCCTCCTTGACGTGCATAAACTTCAGGGCTGGATCCAAGCCCTGGGGGCCGGGGGGGAATCCACTGCCAGCAGTGTTTTCCTTTTGTTTGTTGCACGTCAAAGGGAATCAAGTAGCCCCTGTCTTAGGTCGTTCACTGCCCTTACATTGCTTACCCGTCCTTGGGGAGGCCCCATTCCCCTGTCTTAGGTTGCAGTGCAAGCGTGAAAGTTGCCCGTCTCTGGGTACTACAAGATCAGCTCGTTGTTGCCAAGGCGTTTAATGGTATCTACTCAGCCAGTCATTATTAGGTCTCTGAGGCTGAACTGTGGCTATAAAAATACAACGACAAACAAGTTGGCAACACCCTAAAAGAAAGGCACGGGTCCTAAAGCGATAGAAAAGCACTAGTGTGGAAACCCATCTGCGTGCAATGGCAGTAAAGCCGGCAGAGTGCAAGGGCTTTCCAACACTAAGAGAATAGCAAGAAGAGACATGTCGTTCCCAGTGCAATGTCCGTAAACTTGGGGTGCAACGACCATGTCAAAGATTCACTGTTTAATTTGCGCAAGCCAAACTTGAGGTGAGTTGCCATTTTCTAAAGCTGCAAGAGCTTGTGTGAGCATAGCCTTATCATGAGCATTGCGGGCCTTAAGGCAACAGAGAAACCACAAGCAGAGAACCATACCGAAGCAACACATTGCACCAATCTCTGTAAAGTGCTATGCTTCACTTTCAGGCCCTTGGAGCGTAACAGACCATCTAGGGCCGAGAAAAGCGGACTTGAAGGTGCGGCACCCCTGACACAACAACAAGAAAAACACAGAAAACAAAAGACACAGACGACAAAAAGAACACAGAAAACAAAAGTGAAAGCACACATTGCAGCTGCAATAAAATATGAGGCCTACGGGGTCCCGCTCTCGGGGACGAGGGGTCCGCTCACGGACGAGGGGTCCACTCAGGGACGAGGGGTCCACTCACGGGACGAGGGGTCCACTCCGGGACGAGGGGTCCACTCACGGACGATCGGTGCACCACTCCTGTCGACTGAAAGTTCTGATTTTCCCGGGTTTCGGCACCACTTGTCGCGTCTACCCGCCGGCAGGAAAGACGACAACAGCAGGATTCTTCTTTAACACACTTTATTGGAAGCTTCCATGAGGTATAGATGAGAGAAAAAGGGGGCCCCGAGCCCGAGAAAACCACCCCTTATATACTTCAGCTGCAGCCCTGCTCGTACACCATTGGACAAAGAGTGCATAGCAACACAGCAGCAGCCAATAGAATGATAGACCCAGCACTTGCACATAATGCAAGAGACACCCAGCTCCAGCTTGTGCAAAGCAACAAGCACTTCTTGAAAACAGTTTGTTCCAGGAGCTGGACAATTGATACATTGTATTCTAGGGAGTGGCTGAAAACAAAGAACTGGGTCTCAGCCCAAGAATTAGGCTCACGCCCACACAAGGCAGCACAGCAAAATGGCTCTCTACATTTCTGCACACCCCAGGTGACGTCAAAGTGATGAAGGCCAGAACCAGCACAGGGATGGTGCAGTGAGTGGGTGGGAGAAAAATGGATGGCTCCCAGTGGCCTTTGCAGGAGGATAACACGACAGAATTTGTATACACATAGCCTTGGGGTTGGCCAGACAGTGTGGTGGGGGACTCGGAGAAGGTTTCAGATTTCTAGGAAGAAGGTGTTGCAATTTATTGTCGTGAGAAAGACTGGGGCAAGCCAATGTAGGGTTCAAGATCGACAGACTGGTTTTGAATCGGTTGTTTGAGACGCTAAAGCTTCCAAACAGTGAGGCCAAGAAATTGGTGGGATATGCATGTCTGGAACTGGGAAAAACATGTTCTCAGCCTCCTACTTCTCTGTGCATCCCCTACCAGAATCCTGGTCACTCAGCATCCTCCCAAACCTGTCCATTCACCCTCTGGAACTCCCCTACCATGATCAGTTAGCGCCCCTCTACCCTCAACCTCTGCTACTCCCAACCCTGTGCGTGACTTCTGACTACCACCCAAACTTGGTTCCTCCGCAATGGTATCTCCAATCCGAGATCCAAAACCTTAAAAGTTACCACTGACCTTTTTCCTTCCCCCCTTAATACCCTACATCCAACTCCCCAAGATATCCAGTGGCTTGCCATATGTCTGAGTAAAATTCAAATATCTTGCAATAACCCCCAAAGTCCTGTATGATGTGCTACCTTGACCTTACCTCTCACTATCCTCTCTCCCATTCTCTTTGGTCCAACCACTTTGCTGATCATTGAAGACAATCGTCCCACATCAGGGCCTTTACACTAGCTCTCCCTTCTGTCAGAAAGACTTTTTTCCCCCATTTATTTATATGCCTCCCTTATTTCTTTCATGTCCTTCAAATATCACCTCATTAGTGAGACACGCTCCAATCCAATACAAAGCAACATCCTTCCCCTCCTGATCACCATCTGGCATACTTTCTATATTATTTGTTTACTTGTCTGTCTCTCCTTCCATGCAAGTCCCATGAGACCACTGTCTTTGTTTCATGGGCTGATGTATTCCCACTGTCTGGAGCAACGCTCAGCCATGGGAGATGCCCAATCAATATCGTGGCTGTGTGTTGTTGCTGGTGACCAGAAGTCAAATCATCTGGAATTTTAATCTCAATTAGAACCTCATTTGACCCCTCTGAGGTTCATCTTTCTTAGCTGTGAGGTAGGGACATTCATATGTGCCCTGTCTAGTTTAATGGGGGAGCTGTGGAAATCGAATGAGTCACCGTGCCCCATGGCTTACCTGTTAGAGACAGACAGATTTGGACAATTTCACAGGTCATGATCACATGCCCCAAAATGCAAATCAGAATGTGTGCAACTCAATAAAGGGAGAGTTGATCATTTGCTCTATAATTCCCATGGGAAAAGGGGTGGGAAAGACCCCCCAGATCAGTGAGTTCTGATCTTAAAATGATCCGTCCGTAAAAGACGGTAAGGCAGGCACAAAATCAGAGGTGCATACCAAAGAGTGGTAAGCATGGACAAGAATGATTTCAGGGTGGCTGTGGCAAGAAAAGAGCTAAGTCTTGCAAAAATGTTAAGGACAAAGAAAAATTGATTTGGGGGCACGTCTGCAGCACGAAGATAAATGACAGGATTGTGCCAACAGATGACAGATTAAAAGCAGAACTCGATTTTAAGTTTGTTTCCAACAAAGAAAATGGTCTTCAGATTTGAAATAAGAAATCCTTAAAAAATGAAATTTAAACATCAAGAGAGATCCAAAGAGAGAGATGGAATTCTACTTCATAAATTGAGGTGGAGTTCCCCAGACCCCGTGAAATTGTCAACCCAACCCCCGTCCTGCCTCCCCCCTCCCCGACACACACTTCATTTCTTAGCTCTTTTTTCTTCTGCCCCAAGCTTGGTATCCAGGCTACCATCTAGTTGTGGACATGTCCCCATCTATTTCTCAGCTCAGTCTGATGAAAGAAATGATTAAGGGGCCACATTAGAGAAATAATAACTCTTTCCAGGTGTGGGCAGTGCACACCTGTAATCCCAGTGATTTGGGAGGCTGAGGCAGGGGGATTCCAAGTTCAAGGCCAGCTTCTGCAACTTAGTGAGACCCTGTCCCAAAATTAATAATAATAAAAAGGGCTGGGAATGTAGTTCAGTGGTAGAGTGACCTTGAGTTCCATCCCAGGTACTGAGAGGAGGAGGAGGAGGAGGAGGAGGAGGAGGAGGAGGAGGAGGAGGAGGAGAAAGAGGGAGAAAAGAAGGCTCTTCTGTACAGGAGTGTCTATTTATCCACGATCATACTTCCAGAGAAATGAGCAGGTAAGTGTGCTTGGTTGTGTAAAATGTATGTGCACAAGGACATTAAAAACAAAAAACAAGGGTGGTCAAGCTGGGTATCTTCAGGTGACAATGAATGACAGTGAACTAGGCCTTCCTGTTGCCACACATGTCCTTCACCAAGGTAGGAAAGTCTGGGGAGCAGAAGGGCTATTGTTCTCCCACCGCTAAGAAGTACAACATAGACAGACTTTGGTTTCTCCAGTTTCTCGTTAAGTATACCAAGAACAGATGATAAAGACTTGCCTTCTCTTATGGGAGTTCCACAGAATGTTTCTGAGAGGCAGAAAACCCTGGGAAGCCTTGAAGGGAGGTCTTAAGTAATAGTCACTAATTTTATTCACCAACAGGACGCCCTGATGACTGTGGTTGGAGAGTGATATTGACCATCTGCTATCATAGTTCTGACCGAACACAACACAGCAACGTTAGCCTTTACCAGGTGCTATGGTTTGGGTCAGAAATTATCCCCCAAAGGCCCATGTGTTGAGGGTTTAGTCCCTCGATTGTGATATCCAGAGGTGGTGCCTTTAAAAAACTGGGCTTCGTCGGAGGTCTGCTAGTCACTGGGTATGACCTTGAAGGTGACAGCAGTAGTTCAATCCCTTCTTCTTCCTCTCTTTCACACCCAGCCACGAAGTGCCATTCTTCATAATGTGCTGCTTCCTCATAGGCCCCAAAGCAAGGGGCCAAATGACCATGGATTGAAACCTCTGTGGGCCAAAATGAACCTTTTTTCTTTCTAAGTTTTATCTCAGGTGTGCGTTACAGTAATGGAGAGCTAACATTCTCGTCCTTCCTCAAAACCTCCAAATGTCCCCTTCTCTCATTCTTCAGATGGCTGCTGGTGGAGACTGTTTTTCAAAATTGAATCATCGTTTGAATGTGATTCCATGAAACTATTTGGGAATGACGCACGTCTAGGTTAACATGCTTTAATCATCTTATAAATTCCTTCTTCCAGAATCTGTTGCTCCTTTCTCCTGCCTGTCTTTAGCATGCCCTTCTTGATCTCTCTTTTTCATAGACAAACTCAGTGGCCTCCTATTCTTTCTCAGATAGACTGATCTTGTGTTGTTCTTGGGACTGGACACTGGGTTTCCATGAGGTCATCTGACCACTGGGATCCAGCACTGTCTCCTAAGATACACCCATTTTTTTCCAGTTCTTAGGAATGGGCTCCCCTTCTTGGTTTCCTTTCTTTGCTATTTTTCTTAAGCATTTGTTTGCCCCCCCCCCCACCCCGCCATTTCCCATGAGAATACCATTCCAACTCCAGCTGGAGTCTGGGACCTGCTACCCACAAGGGGACCTCTCCCTTGCCACTCTTCCCAGCAGCCACTGTGACAACCCACCATTTACTTAATGGATAGCTATACCCCTGGAAGCAATACTTTGCTGATAGAACCTTCTAGAAAGAGAATCCAGTCCAGCTCACAGTCTGTCTCCCTTACCTCCATAATCTTGCTGTGGATTCTCCTGTCCTTCCTGACTCACCTTGAACCACAATAGTTTTAAAATATATGAAAATGTGATTCCAAAAAAACACTGCCGGGAACCATCTGACTTCTTCGGGGCCAATCCTGACTCTCATTCATCTTCACAACCTGGGAAAGGGAGCGTCCACATATTTATTAGGAAAAACTTCAGGAGACTGAGAAAAGATGCTGATCTTTGTTTCTTAAAAAAAAAAAAAAAAAAGGTAAATTCCAAGAAGCTAATGTGTTAAGTGGCAAGACCCTAAATGAACCCTTACCTTTTTGCTTTGTGAGCAAAGAATGATATTGTCACCAAATAAGTCACATGGAAATGACCTGACCTCTTGACTCTGAGGGGAATCGTCTCAGGGAAGGGATGCAGAATTTGTGCATCTTGATTTTTTTTTTTTTTTGCTATATAATGTACCTATTTTTATTATGATAAAATTTACTGTTTTAACCACTTTTAAGTGTACATCTCAGTGACACTAAGACACGTACATGTACAACCGTCACTGCCATTCATTTCCAGACCGTATTCATCTTCCCAAATTGAAACTTACCCAGAGACTCCCCTCCCTCCTTCCCCCAGTCCCTGGAAACCATCATTTTTTCTTTCTGTCTCTGTGAATGTGACTAGAACCCGCCTCTAAAAGGAATCACACACTTGTCCTGTGTGACTGGCTTATTTCACTTGGCATAATGTCTTTCCACGTCCCTCCATATGGTAGCACAGGTCAGGATCACCTTCCTCTTTAAGGCCAATAATGATCTCCATTTTAATAGGTCCAGTTTTCTCCTGCTGTCCCGTGGGTAACCTGCAGGAAGGCCGAGTGAGGGATGGGAGGTAGAAACATCACCAAATCCGTTCACCCGATCACCACTCGAACTCCATCATCATGCGGGGCCAGTTGCCTTGGGAAGTTCCGTAACACTCCTGTCCAGGCTGTGCTCCGGACGTCGTTTCTAACATGAACTCAGATGGGGATGCAAGAGGGACTGGCAAGCTAATAACTTGTGAATCACACAAAATTGGGCATAATGGCTCCGCTATTGAATGATGAATACAGATTCAGAATAACTGCAGTGTACTAAAATGCTATCCTGAAACCAGGGAGATGAAACTTCACAACAATAAACGTAATATGCTAACGTTAGGCTAAGTGTGCGCGGATGTGAGCCCCCCCCCCCCCACACACACACACGCACAGGAAGAGCAGCATGACTTGAGAGTTGTGGGTTTTAATGGACCATAAGTCTAGTCTGAGCCAACCGGGGGATGTGGTTACCTGACTAACAATGAATGTGATCCCCAGGGGCATGAATAGAGGGACAGGAAATTGCTGCTCTGCAGACCTTGAGGCTTGGGCTGCGCCTGGAATGTGGTGTTTGACTCAGTCACCCAAGTCTGTGAGGGACATCAGAAAACTGGAGGCCAGGTGGCAGAGGCTGAATGACCTGGAAAACGTGCCCCAGGAGGAGCCGGAAGTGGATCAGGAAACTTAGCAACTGGGGGGCAAGAGAGGAAGTGACTTCGAAAGACTGGAGACCTGTTCTCGGGTGGCCT
This sequence comes from Spermophilus citellus, assembly GCF_964194105.1. Lineage (NCBI taxonomy): Eukaryota > Metazoa > Chordata > Mammalia > Rodentia > Sciuridae > Spermophilus > Spermophilus citellus. Next base: position 16,174,041 of record NC_138187.1, read on the forward strand.
GAGACATTGGAATTGCGATGCAGTGATGGAAGTTAGGGGAAGGGAAATGGCTACTTATAAAAATAAAGAACTTCCTCTGAGTTGGAACATCAAGCACTGGAGAGGGCTGCTTGGGGATTAAGTTCCTTATTGCTGGAGGCAATTAGTAGCCACTTTAGAAAGGTGGCCCTTAGGGACAATTTTGCCCCCAGGTGATATTCACCAATGTCTACAGATATTGCTGATCATCAAAACTGGGGGAGGAGAGTTTGCCTCTGACTTGTAGGAGGTAGAGATCAAGGATGCTGCTAAGAACCCTATAATATACAGGATGCCCCCGGAGCAAAGTGGCCTGTGAGAAATGATCATAGTGTTGAGCTCAGGAAACCTTATATAGAGGGAATTGTATACCAAAATGTTTTAGGTATACAATTCCCTCTATAAAAGGACCAGATCGGCCTACAGGATTTTTTTTTTCTTTTTATATCACCTGCCAGCACTTAAGAATATTGAGGCTTCATTCACATAAAGATTTGTATTTCCAGCCTTCCTTAAAAAAAAAAAAAAAAGAAGTTCTCCTATTTGGCAATACCAGATCCCCTTCCTGCAAGGTAATGATCACCTGGTGCTAAGTAGCTGATTCATTTTGGATGAATCAGGAACTCTAGTTCATCACAAGGACCTGGTTGCCTATTTCACACGGCAGGCATTGGGTTGTGGGACGCTGTATGCTTTGAATCCAGAGGTTTTCAACTTGATCTGTGCATCCAAATCACCTGGGGAGCTCTTAGCAATCTCAGTGTGAAGGTCACACCCCAGGGTCAAGTACATGAGATTTGGTGGGTGCGAGGAAGGGACAAGGCATCCATGTTTTCACAGTTCTCCAAGGTGGTTCCAGGGTGTAGCCAAGGGTAAGGACCACAGCTTCGTAGAAAATGGATCCTTCACCAGCAGGAAGATGTGCTAAGATAAGGCAAGCAAAGGCATACCCAGAAGATAGAATTTTCTAGTAGTCCAAGAATGTAAATAACCCAGTGAGCTGCTTCAGAAGAAATCCTGACCTTGGAAGATTGGAAACAGAGAGAGATCAGACCAAGGCAGGGGTTCATGACCCTGAATGCGGATGAGCCACTTTGGGGGGAGTCTCCTTGTCCACAGTCCAGGTCCCATCCTGGAAGACAGTCCAGTAAAGTCAGGTGGGGGCTGGGCAAGCACACGTTGAATATTTCCCCAGACGATGCTGATCAGTGATTCTCAGGAAGTGCCACAGAGAGAGAGATGGACGACCTCCACCAGCCCCAACCTCGACCTTGGTAATGACTCACTAGGATCCTTAAAAAGAAATCTATGTAAATCTTCAAATGGGCACTGAAATAGAAACTTACCTAACCCGACCACAGTGGGTGGGAGGGATTTTATCTCATACTTGAAGCAGCAAGTGTCTCTGATTTGGTCTAACGTTGAAGTCTGAAGGATTCAAGGGGGAAAGAAAAACTGTTTTCGAGGTTCTGACTTCTTTTTTTGACAAACTCAACATGTGATGTTTGCTTAAATAACCTCTTGGAAAGCAGCTTATGTGCGTGTGCGAGAGTTCTTAGCTGCAAGCAACAGATACTGATGCTGCCTGCTGCAAGCTAAAAAGAATTCTATTAAATGGATAGTAGGACAGGGTAAGCGGGTTTTAAAACATGCCTGCCTTATGATACACCAAATGCAGTGGTTTATTATACAGCCACAAGAAACTAGGAAACCGACTAAACAGTATTGATGTATAAAGATGTCCACAATATAGGGCTTTGCAGGAAAACTAGCGTATACAACAGGATGCAAGATATATTGTGACTTATTTTTATAATAGCATATATTTATATTAATTTGTGCAACTAGTTACATACAGAATCTGGGGGGGAAAATCTTTAATCTTTGAGCTAAACTCATTAAAAAGATTAACTGAAAATAAATCATGGTCTCAAATATGAAAAGTATATTTAAATATAAAACTTTTAGGAAGAATAAGAAGCATCTTAAAAGATTTGAGTTCTTAGACTTAACACTGAAAGCATAATCTGAAAAAGGAAAGTCGACAAGTTTGATTTCATCAAAATAAAAAAACTTTTGCTCTACAGAAAAAAATAAACATGAAAAGAATAACAAGACAAGCTTTAGACTGAGAGAAAAATACTTGCAAACCCTATATCCAACAAAGGACCAGTAGCTAGAATATATAAAGAACCTTCAATATTCAACAATTTTTTAAAAATCAGATTAGAAAATGAACAACAAGTATAAAAGGCATTTCACCAAAAAGGGCATACATCAGAATATAAGCACAAGAAAAGATGTTCAACATCATTAGTCATCAGAAAAACATGTTAAAATTACAGTGAAGTATCATTACGCATCTATCAGAGTAGTTAAAATAAAAACTAGTGACAATACCAAGTACCATCAAGGATATGCCAAAATTGGATCACTCATGGTAAGATGGCACAGCTACTCTGGGAAACCGTTTGGCCGTTGCTTTTACACTAAAATTCAGTTATTGTTTGATCCAGCAATTGAGCTGTTGGGTATTTACTTACCCAAAGAAGTGAAAACTTATGTCCACATGAACACCTAGACTCTGAATGGGCATAGCAGATTTATTGGTAAGAGGCAAAAACTGAAAAGAGCCCAGAGTGATTTAAAAAACTGTGATATCGGAATAAATAGAAATGACCTATTGATACTTGTAACAACGTGCATAGATCCCTGGGGAATGAAGCTGAATGAAAAACAAAAAGCCAATTCCAAACTACTATATACCCATTTATGAAACAGTGGTGAAATTTTAGAGATGAATAACAGATTAGTGATTAGGGAGGGGGAGGGTGGGAGAGGTAGGTGAGAGCCTTAACGGCAACATGAAGGAGCCTTGTGATGATGGAGACGTGAACACATCGTAACACTGTACTAGATTCACATTCAAGTGAGCACAAGTCATGAGGAGATCTGAATAAAATCAGTTGACTGTCAATGTCAATATCCTGATTGTGATGCAGGACAGTAGTTTTGCAAGATCTCACCACTGGAAGACACCAGGTGGAGGTACACGGAATCTCCGTATTACGTCTTACAAGTGCACCTGAATCTACAAAGACCTCAAAACAAAAGGTTTAATCACAACAAAGAAAAAAATACATTGGCATGGAATGGCGTCCACAGTATAAGGTTTCCTGAGAAATTTAGATTGGGAAAAAAAAAAAGGAATGTCAGATAAGATATAATTCGTTTTTATGATCTTGTGTATTTATATCAGCATAAAAAAAAAAAAACCTGGAAGGTTTTATGCCAAAGTGTTAACAGTGAATTCTTCTGCAGGGAACGAATTATGGATAACTTTAATTGTAACTTTCTTTTATTTCTTGTGCATGTTCTTAATTCTTCCTGCCGGACACAGGGATCGATGGGTGAAAGATAAGCGAACATTATAAAACAAAGAAAAAAAAGCCTGTTGAGTAATTCATAGGACCGCGAAGGCGCCGAGAGAAAGGGAGGACCTGGGGACAGAGGAGCACCTTGGCAGCAGGAGTCTCTGGCCCGGTCCCCTCCAGGGAGTCTGGCTGCAACACCAAGGCTGCTGCCCCTCAGCAGGTGATCAGCCTCAGCGTCCCCATCAGCATCATGGGTGACGGACTTGAGCTGCCATCCTTGGGTGCAGAGCTTCAGTATTAGAGCTGATGCCGAGTGTGTGTGTGTGTGTGTGTGTGTGTGTGTGTGTGTGTGTGTAGAGGGGACTTCTGGGGTGGGGAGACTGACCCCCTGTGCCCCTTGCTACCTTGTGTCTTTTGCTCCCACCCCGAAGCCTGGAGGAGGTTGACAAACAATTCCTAACGTTTTCAGGGGTTGCAGCAAAAGCCCAGACGGAGGTTGACATACCCTATGTCTAAGCATTTGAATGTTATAAACCAAACCTACAGACGGTTAGATAAGATCCCATCCTGAGGGATCCACATTCAGGACACCCTGAAAGGCTGACTTCAAATGACAGTGGTGGGACTGGGAGAGACAGCCCTGTGGCTTGGGACCAGCCCCTTCCTCTTTCCACTCCCGATTCATCTTTCACTTCCAGCTGCCTTGAACACACGTGTGCAGCCATGGCTCAGCCTCCCTTGGGGTCTCAGGTGTGTACAATGGCCGTGCGGTCCACTTTGAGAAGGGTGAATCTTGGGAACCGAGAAGGCTTGGAAATGGATGGAAGCTGTTCGGCCCAGATATTCCAGGATCCAGGATTCTTGGAATGTGGTCTCTAAGGAGAGGTCCTAGGAGGGACAAGGAATAGACTCCTCACCCCTGGGATGGTTACACAGGCAGAGTCTGGGTCTTCTCAGCTGCAAGAGAGTCCACAAAATGATATAGAACACTTTCAGCTTCTTAGTACACAATAGGTCTTGCCTGCCACCCGACTCATAGTACAGAGAGTTCCAGAAATCACAGGAAGGGTCTCGAACATGGGCAGCTTAAAAGAAGAACAGATATCCACCAGGATGCTTTGGCTCTTAACTCCACTCAGATGAATAAATGATGATGAAGATAGCAAAGACAACGGCAGAATGCAGTCCAGCCCGCACTGAACATCTACTTCTGTCGTGCACTGTGCAAACCTCTTTAACCCTCGTGACAACTCTGATATGGAAGCCCTGTTGTTCCTTCCACCTCCAAGATAAGAAACCTGAGATGCTAAGAACTTAGATAACTTAGTCACGGTCACTGCTTTGAACTCAAGTTGGCCTGGCTCCTGGATCTCCCCATTCTTACTGCTAGACTGGGTGATCTCTGGGAGGGTAGACTAGAGAAGATGATTTTGAACCTATATTTCAAAATGTATGTTAACAACTTTGCTGAATTCATTCATCAGCTCCAAAAGTCTTCTGGAGAGAAAAAAATTTCTAGATATAGAATCATGTCATCAGCAACAGATAATTTGACTTCTTCTTTCTTTTTTCCTGTTTTTGTATCCCTTGAATATCCTCCTCTTGTCTGATGGCCCTGGCTAGAATTTCAAGAACTGCATTGAATATTAGTGGTAAGAGTGGACATCCTTGTCTTGTTCCTGATTTTAGAAGAAAAGCAAAAACCAAAAAGAGAAAAAAAAATACTAAGAGTGGAACTCCTTGATATTTATCCAAAAGGACTAAAACCAAAATACTACAGGGACACAGCCACAGCAATGTTTATAGCACAGCACAATTCACAAAAGCCAACCTATGGAGTCAGCCCAGATGGACATCAATAGATGAATGGCTTAGGAAAATGTGGTCTCTACATACACAAGGGAGTTTTACCCAGCTATAAGAAAGCAGGAAATTATGGCATTTACCGGTAAATGGGCAGACACAGAGGACATCGTGGAGGTGAAATAAGCCCGACGCAGAGAATCGAGACTTGAAAGTTTTCTCTAATAGGAGCTACAGCAAAATAAGGGGGAACAGGGGTGGATCAGATATCACAAAGCCATAGGCAAGATCAGTGGAGTAAAGGAGATCAAGAGGGAGGGTGGAGAGGAGTCAGGAAGGGGAGGAAATGCAGAATGGATTTTAAAAAATAATGCTAGGTACAGGGATAGCTACACCACAGGGAATTCCACCTCTATGCATATGTAGAAAGCACCACTCACAAATAAATACACACGCGAGTTAAAGGAAGGATAGGAGAGGGAGGAGAATAAGGGGGAGGAGGACTGGAGGCAGAACAGGACCGAAATGCACTAAATTAAATTCCATGCAAGTATGATTTTGTCAGAATGAACCCAAGTTCATTTTGTTTAACTATAAGGCTTTATTAAAAATGATGTAGGTTCATTGCTGGTGGGACTGCAAATTGGTGCCACCACTGTGGAAAGCAGTAAGGAGATTCCTCAGAAAACTAGGAAGGGAACCACCATTTGACCCAGCTGTCCCACTCCTAGGTTTATACCCAGAGGACTTAAAATCAGCACACTAGAGTGACACAGCCACATCAATGTTGATAGCAGCTCAATTCACAATAGCTAAACTGCGGAACCAACCTAGATGCCCTTCAACAGATGAATGGATAAAGAAAAGGTGGTCCATATACACCACAGGATATTACTCAGCCTTAAAGAAGAATGAAGTTATGGCATTTGCAGGTAAATGGATGGAACTAGAGAACATCATGCTAAGCCGATCCCAAAAGACCAAAGGCCGAATGTTTTGTCTAATAAAGTGGATGCTGATCCATAGTGGGGTCAGGGGATAGGGAAGATTGAAGGAACTTTGGTTTGTATACAGGGTAGTGAGGGGAGGGGCAGGGCTGTAGGGATGAGAAAGATGGTAGAATGAGACAGATATTATTACCCTATATACATATGTAAATGTTTGATTACACTATTGGTGTGACTCTGCACCATGTTCAGCCAGAGGAATGAGAAGTTGTATACAATATGTCAAGATGCATTCTACTGTCATGTACAACTAATTAGAACAACAACAACAACAACAACAACAAATGATGTGTGTTAGCAGCTATCGGCCTTGACCGTAAAAGACCTGACTGTCGTACTGTGAATATCAGATCCTGAACCAGGACGCCCATTAGGGTGAGTTCACTGTGTGATGTGATCCTCAGGGCAGGCCATCTGCCTTCTGCAGGACTGAGCCTCTACAGTGGTTAAAGCTGCAGAGAGACAGGACTCTGGGATCCAGCAGAAATGGAGAGTAGAAGGTGAGCAGCTGGAATGGGAAGGCTATGGCCCCATCACGGTGCAGAGGAGGTGAGCATCCTTCACGGCTTCCCCTTCTTCCCTTCTGCATACCTGGGTGTAGCTGAGGGTGGGATGTTTTGAGGGATCATTAATAAAGGAAATGGTTTGCAGGTTTTTGTTGTTGTTGTTTGGTACCAGGGATTGAACTCAGGGGTGCTCGACCACTGAGCCACACCCCCAGCCTTATTTTGTATTTTATTTAGAGACAGGGTCTCACTGGTTTGCTTAGCACCTGCTGGTTGCTGAGGCTGGCTTTGAACTTGTGATCCTCCTGCCTCAGCCTCCCTAGCTGCTGGGATGACAGGTGTGCGCCCTCAGGCCCAGCTGCTTTTCAATTTTGCAGGGAGGTGGTAAGAGATGGAAGGATCTTTCCTGGCTGCAGTGTTTTGGAGAAGTGTGGGGGTTTCTGTGCTAAGCCACTGGAAGGAGGGGTGGGCTCATCCAGGTGCTTCTGGGGATGCAGGCAGCATCTTCTTGCTGAACGCGAGCTCCCAGGTGAGGATTTTCCTGACATGTCTTCCCATCAGAATCATCTGATGCACTTTTTAGAAATACTACGTGGAGCTATGATCTTGATCTGCCGAATTAGAATCTCTCGGGAGATTTATGGGTTGGCCTGGTTTAAAGGCAAAAAAAAAAAAAAAGTATCCAAAATCATATTTAAGCTTACTTCTGTGTCCAGCTAAAATAGGAAACGAGGCAGAGAGAGATTCTTACTAGAAAGAAAAGTAATCACTGTGTAGCGCATGCTTCTCCAAGGGTTTATGAGCCCTGAGATAATGCCAGCTGTCACACACACTGCATCAACTCAGAGAACGTTATTCTTGCACAAATATCTTTCAGTCCTTCTGATTACATCATGAAGCATCCGCCTGGTGCTAAAAAAAAAAAGTAATAAAAAACTTTAACACCTCTCTTGTTTATTCACCTTTTAAACAAAGAGAGCAAGTCTCCACCTCAGCAGGCAACAGCATCTAAAAAGTGTCATAATACTCTTTTGTCATGATCATATATTTTTAAGCTCACCTTCAATTTTGGGAGGTGAAATTAGTTTTAAATTTTGAGTTATGATCAAGTTTATTAAAAAAAAACACTATACATATTTACGTATAAAGGATGAAATGATATAAAGAAATGTTCCAAGAATAATCTGATTATTGGTACATGGGCAGGGCAGAAATCACCAAGGTGCAATGTGAATGAATGAATGAATGGATGGATGAATGGATGAAGTTTGGGAAATACTCTCCTGACACATTCCCCAGTCTCTGTTCCCTCTCTCTCTCCCGGATATCTTGTTGGGGTGAAATGGGCATAGAAAATTAAAGTTCCCTAACAAATGCTGTCCACATCTTTCCCCCCTTCTCTTTTATTTCGTTTGTATGCTGAGAAGGGAGATTCTAGTCATGAGTGCCTCCCCTCCTGTGGTCTTTTAATAAAATCGTCTAGAATGTGCTACTGTCCTTGCATCTCGTTGCTAGGTGGCACAGGGAGGGTTGGGGGATTCGGGAAGGGACAGTCACTGATGAAAATGAAGAGGCCTTCTCAAGGTCTGCAGCTAAGCCTCCAGCCATTGCCTCCGCCGCCCGCCGCAGCCGTGTGAGCTAGGAAGTGCGAGGAAGTTGTTTGTGTGAAATGGAGTGGAAATTGCAGACTTGTTATTGAGGTGGAGGAGAAGGGAATGGGGGAGTCTAATGGGGTGGCAATAAAATGTGTGGACAGAAGGAGGGACCCACTTAGGGAGCATTAGCCCCCCAGCCAGTGGGAGGCTCTGTAGCGGTCTGTCTGTCTTTATTTATCCAACACAACTCACTCCCTGTCTGCCGCCACCATCTCCATCAACAGATGGAGGTAATAAAGAGGCTAAAAACGGAAGCGCAGACGGGTGTGAGGCTTCGTTGTGGCAGTTTGTCACAGAGCAGTCAAGAAGCCCTCACCAGTGAGTGTGCTTGTCAAGGTCACCCGTGACCTCTTGGGTATTAAATCTAATAGACCCTTGGCCGGCCTGGCTTTAGCATGGCCAGGGAGGACAGTCTCTTGGGGTATAGGGTTGGCCGCTGCCCATTTGTGATCAGCCAGACTGGCCTGGCCTCCCTGGGGTTTCTCCGAGGGCTGTTAGTTTTCAGCTTTGGTCAATAGCTTAGGTAATTAATCAACTTAAAGGGAGTTCTGGTTAGCAATGGATCTTGACCCCCGGCTGCACATTAGAATCATCAAGGGAGCTTTAAAAATACTACCAACACCCAGGTCTCACCTAGGACCAATGGAATTGGGATTGGAGGGGCCTCAGATACCAGCGCCTTTTAACAGCTCCCCAGGTGGTCTTCATGTGCAGCGGGCGGGCGGGCGGGGGCTGACAACCACTAGGTTAAATCACTAAGGGGACACATGTTCTCTGTCCCTTCCCTAATCCACGATTTGCCTTTTCCCAGTCAGCTCTGCACTGGGATAAGAGATTGGCATTGAGAGAGCAAAAGACCATCATTTATTTAAACAACAACAACAACAAAAAACCAATCAGTGAAGCTTTAAGATGGCTTCCAAGTTGACCTCCAAATTATATATAAAAAGTGATGAAAAAGTCTCGGTACCTATCTGTAAGTCTCTCTCCTTATGATAAATTCCTAGCCTGGGTTAAGATGAAAAGGTATGAATACTTTCAAAAGTTTGTAGTGCACACATGGCCAAATTATCTTCCAGAACTCTGGCTCTCATTTCAACCCTGAAGTATTTAAACACTTTTTCCGTAGGCTCGACAGCCCGAAGCTCCTCATTTAAGAACTGCTGGCCAACCTGGTAGGTCATAAATTCTATTCAGTATTATTTGATGGTGCACTTCGTGCAAGTTTTCCACTCCTACGTTGGTCATGGCTTCTTTTCTGAAATATGGTTTGCCCATTTTCCATTCTTGATTTTTTTTAAAAGACTTTTTATACATGGAAGATTTCCCACTTTGTTGTATCTTTATGGCTGATATTTTTGTTGGTGCCGTTGACTTTTAATTTGATGGGATGAACTGTTGGTTGTGTGTCCCAAGTTTACCAGTTTCAACCTTTATGGTATCTTCTCTGCTTTCATGTTTCAAAGTCTCTCTCGATCCTACAATGTTCTTGTAATTATTTTATGGGCTTGATTTTTAACATTAAGTGCTGTGATTTACGTGGAATGTGTTTTGGCAAACACATTGCATCCAACACCCAAATGCTTCTTTTATCACAACCTAAACATAAAGTCCTGTCTGCTGGCTTTCTCTTTTGTCCTTTTGATGAATCTATCTGTTTCTTCTTGGGCCGATACCATACTGTTTTGTTTTGTTTTCATATATTTAGTTGTCGATGGACCTTTATTTATTTACTTATATGTGGTGCTGAGAATCGAACCCGGTGCCTCACACATGCCAGGCAAGCTCTCTACCACTGAGCCCCAGCCCCAGCCCCAGCCCCAGCCCGCCCACCATACTGTTTTAATTACACTAACTTTGTAATTTATTTTAAGATCTGGCAAGAAGTACACCATTCAGAATCATTCTGTCTGTTTGTTATGACTCTTCTAATTTGAATGTTATTTTTGAAAGGAATCTTATAAAAATATTACTAGCCAAGGCATCTGAAGACCATATTATTTGTAAATATTGATGGATAAATTTATGAAATCAGAATCAAAGATGAGGAATATGGCATTTTATATCAGCAAGAAAAGAGAATTATTCAGTAACTGATTTTGGATCTGACTTAGCAAATCGAAAAAAAAAATTAGAGCACTACCTTAGATCATATTTGAAAAAAAAATCAGGAAAATGAACAAAGTCAGTGAATAACCAATTCATAAAAAAAGAAATCTGAATGGCCAAGAAACATACAAAGACTTTCTCACCTTCAGCAATAGGGAAAAGAAACAAACCCAATTAGATATCATTTTTCTTCCATGTGAATGGCAAAATTATTTTAAAATATAATCTATAGAGTTAATGAGGAACTGCTGGGGGATTGTGAACTAACATAACCATTGAGAGACTCTATTTAAATTAAAACATCCACATTATTTTTTTCATACATTTGTCGATTGACTGTATATCCTCTTCTGAGAAGTGTCTGTTCAGATCCTTAGCCCATTTATTGATTGGGTTATTTGGGTTTTTTTTTTTTTTTTTGGTGTTTAGCTTTTTGAGTATATATACCCTAGAGATTAGTGCTCTATCTGATGTGTGAGGGGTAAAAATTTGCTCCCAAGATGTAGGTTCTCTATTAACCTCACAGATTGTTTCTTTGCTGAGAAGAAGCTTTTTAGTTTGAATCCATCCCATTTATTGATTCTAGATTTTAATTCTTGCACTACAGGAGTCTTATTAAGGAAGTTGGGGCCTAATCCAACATGATGAAGATTAGGGCCTTTTTGTTCTATTAGATGCAGAGTCTCTGGTCTAACTTCTAGGTCCTTGATCCACTTTGAGTTTTGTGCATGGTGAGAGATGGGTGTTTAATTTCATTTTGTTGAATATGGATTTCCAGTTTCCCCAGCACCATTTGTTGAAGGGGCTATCTTTTCTCCAATGTATATTTTTGGTATATTTGGCTAATATAAGATAATTGTAATTTTATAGGTTAGTCTCTGTGTCCTCTATTCTGTACCATTGGTCTACCAGTCTGTTTTGATGCCAATACCATGCTGTTTTTGTTACTACTGCTCTGTAGTATAGTCTAAGGTCTGGTATAGTGATGCCATCTGCCAAAGGACTTAAAAACAGCATACTACAGGGACACAGCCACATCAATGTTTATAGCAGCACAATTCACAATAGCTAAACTGTGGAACCAACCTTGATGCCCTTCAGTAGATGAATGGATTAAAAATGTGGCATATATATATGGTAGAATATTACTCAGCAATAAAAGGGAATAAAATCATGGCATTTGCAGGTAAATGAATGGCATTGGAGAAGATAATGCTAAGTGAAGTTAGCCAATCCCCAGAAAAACAAATGCCAAATGTTTTCTCTGATATAAGGAGGCTGATTCATAGTGGGGTGGGGAGGGGGAGCATGGGAGGAATAGACAAACTCTAAATAGGGCAAAGGGGTAGGAGGGGAAGGGAGGGGGCAGGGGGTTAGAAATTATGGTGGAATATGATGGACATCATTATCCAAAGTACATGTATGAAGACACATATTGAAGTGAATATAGTTTGTATACAACCAGAGATGAAAAATTGTGCTGTATATGTGTAATATAAATTGTAATGCATCCTGCTGTCATATATAAAAAATTAATAAAAAAAAGAAAGAACATTTAAAAAAAATCCACATCATACCCTGTGCCCCAGTGAATCTACTTCAGTGAAATACTCCAAGGTATTCACCGTCAGGATAAGTATAAGCAGGAATCTAAGGCTGGTAAAATCTTGGTAGCCCTCCCCCGATGTCCAGAAAATGCCCTTGACTTCTCTTTCCCTGGGCCACCCTTTTCCTAGCCCCATTCTCTCTTGTGATCCAGCAACTACAGAGTTAGCTATAGGAACAGGGGACTTCCTGGGAGTTTCACCTAGCCCTGGGACCAGGATCTGCTCGAAATGACTGAGGATATTTTGACTGATCCCTGTATTAAAAAGGGTTTGTTTTTTTACTTGTTGTAAGAACTAGAGCTTAAACAACAGTGAGGCAGAAATTGCTAACTGCCTTCAAACATCCGCATTCTCTTTCAGAAAAATAGAACCTATTAACATTATTGTTCATCCAAATAGATCTCGTCCCAGCATTCCTTGCAGCCAGGTGTGACCATGTAATTAAATTCTACCCAATGAGAAGTGAACAGTGTAGACTTCTGGGAAATTTTCTTGAGAAGGAAGTGAGTAACCTATTTCCCTCCCTCCCAGCAGTCACCTGGGCGGGGGATGCGATTGCGGGAACTTGAACAGTCATGGTCAATCACAAAGAGATGGGACACATTCAAAGCTGCAGAGAGCAAGAAGCTCAGGTGCCTGATATCTGCATGGAGTTGCCATATAGACCCAGACTGTGTCCTTTGGGACTTCGTTTAAATAAGACAAATAAATTTATACCTTATTCAAACTGTTGTTGTTTTGGGTTTCTCAGTTAAATGCAGTTGAAGTTCATGCTAATGGACATAAAGCTAAGTATCCACTAACAGTGAAATGGCAAAATAAACCATGATATGTAAATAAATAGATAAGAAAAACAACTGGGGGCATCAGAACTCTGAGGAAATATTTTGCAGAGACGGAGTTAAATCTGTAAGTATGAACATGAGGTAGGAAAAAATCAAGTAGCAGAACACCATAATCATATATGCCCACTGTCCTAAAAACCCCTAGCAAACTATGCTAAGGTTTTCCTATTTTTCTATACATGAAAGTGCTTCTTAAAAAGATTGCAATTATACTATGAAATTGTGCTAATGTTAGGAACTTTGGGGGAGAGGAAGCCAGCATAAAAAATGCTGGGGAATGGTCATAGGCACATTATCATTGGATGCAATATTCTACATTTTTATAAAAGGAACTATTCATGTACCATTCATATAGTATACACTAATTGGGCTTCCCGCCTACCCACTAGCTGACTTTCTTAAACTGATCATTTGCTGACTGCTTCCTGAAAATTGTCCACATCTGAAAATGGCCAGAGCTAGAGACTCAGAGACACAGGAGCAGCTTCTTTGGCAATGAGGGATTAGCTCAAGAGCCACCACCTGAGTGCTTTCTGTTAGCGACATTCAAGGTCCTTTCAGAACCTCTCTGTCACATACACTGTATTTCCACAACCCCACTATGTCTAAAGGAATGAAATGCAGGGATTCATACACAAGGGCTAAAAAGTAAGAGGACACAGCGGCAAATATGAGATAAAAAACATTGTAATAAAAAAAATGGAAGCAGGAACTGACATAGCAGATCCAAAAAAGTTTGCAACTTCATGCTTAAAACAGGAAATCTTATCCCAGAAAATTCCCAAAAGGCTCAGTCCTTGGAGGTATTGGGTACTGTGGAAAGAAGGAAAGAGGTAAAAGGCTGAGCAATTGGACTCCCAAGAATGGACTCTCTACTCACTGTTTCTATAGGAAATTAAGACGAACTCCACACTGGGAGACCTCAATCAGAGTGGTGGGAAGGGGTGGAATGTAGATATGAACTGAGGTAAATGAGGTTAAAATCATCCTCGGTATGAAATTAAAAATTTCCAAATGCAGCAAGTTTGAAGAACATTTAGAAAACCTTGTAATCATGATATTATTTGGTTTTCTCTACCACGCGGCCTGCGCAATGGTTTCATTAATGAGGTTCTAGGCATAAAGTTAGTTAGAAGAGATCGAAATAAAACACACAGACTCAGTTACCTTATTTATATTGCTAGGTCCGAGACGGCTCCCCTCTCTGGTTCCCTCCTCTAACCGCCCAGCAGGGCAGCAAGGATTACTCAGGGCTAGCAGGAGAGAGAGAGAGTGAACACTCCAGGGAGTAGCCTTTTATTGGGGAACAAGAGATTCAGGGGAGAATTCCATTCAATGAAGGTTGAGGGGGGCTGCACTCCAAGGTCAGGGTCAGTGATTGGGTCCCTGGGGTCAGTGGTCAGGCACACCCCCACACGGATGGGCTCTCTCATCAGGAAAGGGTCGGGAAAGCTTCCACAGCCAAAGCGCCTCAGGCCCTTAACGGGAGTCACCCAATCACGTGTCAGAATGGCTTCCCACAGTTTTCTTTAAAATAAATGATGGGATTTATCCTTTAAACCTCTTTACAAAGGATTAATCAATGATTTTTAAAAGCAAATTCACTGAAATTTGGTGTGTCTCTCTTCTTTCAAATTGTATCATGCTTTATTAATTCTAACTCATTAGGACATGTTTTGTTTAAATAATCTGAAATAAAAGTAGCTCTGAGTGTTTTTCATGTGTAATTAGATCTATGAGTATCAATACATTTGGCTTCTCCCTTAGAAAAAAGAATAATCCTCTTGCACAGTATTTATGCATGGGTTCCCTGCCAGATCTTTTTGGTTATGTCTCATTTCTGGTTTATGTCTCATTCTGAGCCCGCTACTTGCTTGAGAAGAGTGGGTATGGGTTGGGGAAGGTGGAGGGGAATGATCTGGGTAGTTAGTGGTATTAATTTGGCTTATTTTCTCAGAAGACTTCTTACCAGATTAACATGGCTTTGGACCCGATGATGGATCTAAATGAGATTAGAAACCACGGAGGACTTTGAATACAAGGATCCCTCTTGTTGAAACTGTATTTAGGAGGACCTTTTAGGGAGCTATAATAATCAAGGTCTACTCTGGAAAACACAACCAACCACTCCAGGTATTTCAAACAAAAAGAATTTAATAGAGGGAACTGGTTCCCAAAGCGATGGAAGTATTGGAGGAACAAAAGGGAAGGACAAAGTTACTTGAAAATTAATAACCACAGGAGACAGGAGGGAACATGATGCTCTCAAAGCCCCCGACCACTCTAACACATGGGGCATGTGATACTGTTACAGCTGCCTTTGGAGCCACAGCCACATCCTCTCTGCAGAGAGCAGGAGGTCACACTCCCACTATCACTGCAGGTTCCTGAGCCCCAAAACTGTCTGAGAAGTTGAAGGTCTCTTATTTAGCACCACCAGAGCCCACGCCTATTAGTTCTGTGCTGTTAAGACAATAGGAAAGCCCACTTCAACCACCACACTGTGTATGAACAGGAACTAGAAACCCATATCCCTGCTGTTGCTGCTAATGTCATCCGAGACACTTCTAGAAGCAGGACCTAATATTTCCCTTTTGTTTTCTAGTTTCCTGCCAGGACCTCTCCTTGGGTGAACCTAACCAGAAGCCAATTGCAAAGGATTCTGGGAAATGTAGTTTTCCGCTATCTAGCAACATCCAATCCAAAGGAGAGTGTGGATGAGAGAGAAAAGAACAGAGAGAGAAAAAGAAGTACTGACAGTGGCTCCTGGGGTGATTTAGATGAAAAAGGATGGTGACTTGGACCACAATGATGCAAAGGAGACGGTGAGAGTCGGACAAATTTAGTGTGTATTTTAAGGGACGAGTGAACAGAATTTGCTGTCAGATCCAAAGAAAGAAAGAAAAAGGGGCTGAGGGTGTAGCTCAGTGGGAGAACACTTGCCTAGCCTGGGCCAAGGCCTGGGTTCCATCCCCAGCATTGCAAACAAACAAAAAAATTTGAGTTGCAACATGGGAGTCACGTGACCTTAGGAGAACAGTTCTGGAGGTGAGGTTGAACCAAGGCCGGACTGGGACTCTCTCTAGGGCCAATGGGAGGAGTCAATGGATCTTTTTTGAAGAGTTGAGCTGTAAAGGAAGGAATCTAAATGGTGCAGTCATTGGAGGCAAAGGTGAGATCAAGACAAGGTAGTTTCTTTTCTTTCTAAAAAGAAATAAATAACACCATACTTGAATGCTGATGGGAATGATCCAGTGGAGAGGAGGAAAATTCATGATGGCGGAGACAAAGGGAAGGACTGCTAGAGTCAGGTCTAGAGAAGGACAGACTGGATACATGCACCGTGGAGGGGTTGGTCTTTTCTAAAAACACAGATGATAATACCGTATTAATAGGAGAAAAAAAAATAAAGCACATGTAGGTAGATGCAGGTAGGTGGGAAGGCCCCGGGGAAAACTCTCTTCTGATTGCTTCTGTTTACCACTGAAGTAGGTAGCAAGGTCCTCAGCAGATGGGTTAGGGAAGGGAGGATAAGAGGTTCGAGAACAGATGGGCGGTACTAAACACTCAACAAAGGAAGACTGGGGAGTGAATGGACTAGAAAATGTAGTGTGATTGCTAGGAAGTGTGAAGGGTCCACTTGAGATTAGAAGTGATGAATTTGAAGTGGGAGTAGTCATCATGCTTCTGCATTCGCTGAGCTCAGCTGCGTGGGTGCAAGCACAGAGTAGGAAGGGAGTTGATTGTAACCAGGAAATAAGGTGGTGAGAGAGGGTCAAGGGAGTTGACGATCTCAGCAAAAAGTGATTATCCTATTTATTAATGAAATTCAGACTGAATCGGGAAGAGACAGAAGACAAGGAAGAGTGATCAATAAACAAACAATTCAGTCCTTTAAGATCAGTTACACCAAGTTGTTTTCCAGGCAAAGGGGGTGTCTTAGAGTCTGATCTACCTATTGACCCAGTAAGAAATTATTGGACACCTGTCATAAACTGTGTCTAAAGAGGGTACTTATGTACTTCCCTAGCAACATTGAAAGGATCAGGGAGATCCACTGGATTCAAAACAGGAGGGGTCTTTGGTGATTTCTGAGAACAAGATCCATCTTATTTGGTTGTCAATACAGTTTTCAAGTTGGATGAAACAGTTGAAAAGTGTCTGTATCAATCAAAATGACTTAAGCCAAAAAGAAAACTTGTCGACAGATATAATTGAAAAGTTTCCAGCATAATAAGGACCAATGTTCATTGAGGACTTATGGATAACCAGGCTGTTTTTTAAGTTGCACTGAATCTGTTATCCTGTTTCATCCTAGAAGCAGAGCCCAGGATTTGAACCTGGCAAATGGCACATCTAACCACCATGTTTTTTTTTTTAAAGAGAGAGTGAGAGAGAGGAGAGAGAGAGAGAGAGAGAGAGAGAGAGAGAGAGAGAATTTTTTTTGTTGTTCTTTTAAAGAGAGAGTGAGAGAGGGGGGAGAGAGAGAGAGAGAGAATTTTTAATATTTTTTATTTTTTAGTTCTCGGCGGACACAACATCTTTGTTGGTATGTGGTGCTGAGGATCGAACCCGGGCCTCACGCATGCGAGGCGAGCGCGCTACCGCTTGAGCCACATCCCCAGCCCAAACCACCATGTTTTACTGCCTCTTGAAAAGACAGCTTTAGGCAAAGCTGGATCCAGGGATTCAAACATTATTATCAGGGCTCATTTTTTCGCCGTCACTCTGCTGACTCCTGTGTGTTGAATGGAGTCACAAGAAGGTTAGGTTTTTCTCCATTTGTTGTAGCTCTTGGCTTACCATCTTTATGTCTAGCATTTTGGATAGAAAGTCATTTTTCTCTTTCTAAAAAAAAAAAAAAAAACTAATTCTGTAAGTCTGTATTTAATGATATTGTGAACTGAAAAAAAAAAAACTTCACAAAACAGTAGGCGTGAGATGATCCATAAACAATGAATATATTTATAATTGGAAGGCTTAGAAGTAAAATATTAGCTATATTAATAATATATGAATATTCACAAAATTCTGGGTGTGACGATTTGGGATTTTTATTTTTTGGTTCTCGGTATTTTTATTTGCTTCGACATCAAGGATATATTACCTGTATAATAAAAATGTTAAAAGGACTTTTTAAAAGTCAGTACAAACCGACAAATTGATCTTCCACTACTTTCCTCTGTAGCTGTATACTCTTCCATTCATCTCCTACTAGGCCACTGCTGAGAGCCATTAGCCAAGTAGGTATGACAGTTTCCTTGCCAGCGTACCCCATGTTGCTTAGAGGAAGGACTCGGGGAAATGGACTTGCCTTGGACATTTGCAGTGACATTACATGTATGTTTGAGAAAGGTGACCCTGCTCAAGGACCAGGGTAGATCCGGGTTTAGGGAGGATCCTACTGGATTAGGGCAGATCCAGGTTTAGGGTGTATCCTGCTGGGAATAGGGAGTATCCCGCTCCTTGGGTTTAGGGCGGTTCCAGGTTTAAGGTGTACCCTGCTGGGAATAGGGCGTATCCTGCTGCCTCAGGCATGCCCGCTCCTTGAGTTCCCATTGAGTTCTCGTGGGATTCAAAAAGTATTTGGGACTCGGAGCCTGGTGGAATACGTGGATTTGCCCAGAACGTGGATTTCCCCAGAACGTGTGTAGAGTGCCGGTGTGAGTTCAGGAATAAAGAATTGCTGTTTGAATCTACAAAGCTGTGAGTGGCTCGTGATTTTGTGCCCAGCCAGACTGCAGCAGGCCACAAAGATTTGTATTGGGGGAATTTGATGAATTGGGAGTGACATACCCATGGTGTCGCTCTTATCTGCTTCTCTTTGGTTAAAGAAAATGAGAGGCAAAGAAACATTACTTAGGTCAGGGGTGCTATATCATTATGCAACTGAACAGACTTAAAATCTTTCCCGACTTTACAAATAATCCGCCTTGGATGCACTTTGAAATGAAATATTAATTCTTCCTTGGAAGCCTCGGCGGGGGTAATATTCGGCGGTCCATCAAAGATAGAGAGATAAAGAAACCAAGGGAATTCCAACATGAACATGCAGTCCAAACTCAGCAGCCGGCTGAGGTAGAAACAGCTGCTAAGCCCCTTCCCCCAAGGAGTTGAGAGTCTAGGAAGGCCAGATCGTCAAACAGGTGTGATACGATAATATGGGTTCAATAAATCTTCTCAATAAATCAATATGGTAGGCATTATAGATTTATTGATTTATTGAGAGGATTAAAGTAGGCAATGCATCTCGATGCTGAGCCCAGTCCCTGGTGTGGAGCAAGTAGTGCAATAAATGGTGCTGTTATGACCATGATCACAATGATGATTGTTACCAATAACAATAGCAACAGCACAGAGAAAGACAAAGGATTTTCAGTCTTACAAAGTCCTTAAGATGGTCCATGATCTGTCGTCTTCTATATTTGCCTGTTTTCTCTGGCAGTACCGGGAAGCCCCTTGAAATTTTGCTCTCGGATGATTTGGTCCAGAGAATGGAGCATGAGCCAAAGTATTTCTCATCTAAAGGTGGAATGTTCATGC
The DNA here is from genome assembly GCF_964194105.1 of Spermophilus citellus. Classification (NCBI taxonomy): domain Eukaryota; kingdom Metazoa; phylum Chordata; class Mammalia; order Rodentia; family Sciuridae; genus Spermophilus; species Spermophilus citellus. Next base: position 16,193,508 of record NC_138187.1, read on the forward strand.
ACACCCTCGTGGCTCAGAGTGAACTTGGCACCTCATGGATCCTACAGATCATGTGACTCCACTTCATAGCTCTTTGCCCTATAAGAGTCACCTTCTTTTGGGACATTTTCTCACATTTTATAAAACTCTGCTCTCAAGAAAAGATTCAAAAGTTACACTGAAATAAAACTGAATAATAAAGCTTGACTAGGTCCAAAGCATCAAGGGGAAGAAAACGTCTTCTGTTTTATAATTTCAAATTCAAGGTCTTCCATACAAGAGTGGGAAGGAAGAAAGATAACACTGGGTGCAAAAGAGAAATGGAGACTCCGAGAGAGAAAGACAAGAGAAAGACATGTGTTCTGAGACTGCTATGGTTTCTGAGTCCAGACTTCTTAATTCTGTGATCTACCAAAGTTCTTTTCCCATGTGAGCTATCCAAAAATTCCTTTTTGCTCATAATAGCCAAAGTCAGTTTCTGTTGCTCACAAATTCAGGAACCCTTACTGATTCAAAAGCAGAGAGAAAATGACAGTTAAGAGTGAAAAGAAAAATAAAACACAAGGAGAAGCAAAGACAATGAAAAAAGTAGCTTGATCTTATAGTGATCTCGGTTCCAGTCCCGTTCTGTGCATATACTTCAGAATAAGCCCCCAACTCGCCTCCACCACTTTTTAATTAAAATGTTCCTTATTGCATTTGAAGGGGGGGAAAAACCCTTATTTTTATCTGTTTGTTATTTTTTAGTGGAGACTAACAGGGAACTAATCAACAGGAGCAAGAAAGTCCAGGGATGTGCTTTTGGCATAGCTAGATTCTAAAGTTCACAGGATACTCAGGCATCTCACTTTCCTCTTTGCATTCTCAGGATCTCCCCCCTCGATGGCAGAGATGATCCCTGGAAGGGCCAGGCTGACCTTAGACCTTAGGTCATCGTCTACGAAGAAAGAAGAAAAAAGGGCATCAACCAAAGTTCTGTGATTGATTCTCACTGGAAAAATCTGAGTTACTGTCAATCATTGAAAGATGATTATAAAATGAGGGCACCTGGTTTGATCATAGGCTCTCTTTGAAGTAGGCTCAAGCCACACAACCCACCTGGGGAAAAAAATCAGGGGGAAACTTTTTTTTCCACACAATGACAGAGATTACTAGTTGCCTTCTATAATCATTCATAAATTCTTCCTTGGTAACAAAAAGCTCCAAGGTTTAGCCAGGCATGGCGAGACCCCAAATCAAGACTACATTCTGAATGATATCTTGAAGATAGAAATGCAACAGCATTGTGATCATTTGAAGATGGGTGAGAAATAACACATATTTTTCCCAAGGAAGGCTCTTAAATATGGCTCTCTCTACCCCTTTCTTCCTTACTGATGGTCAGAATGTGAACAGGATGGTATCTTGGCATACCAGTGACTTTGGAAGAAAAAAGCACACAGTGGAACGGCAAGATAGGAGGAGACTTGTTTTCTAACATTGTGGAGCTTTCTATTCCATCCTTGAATCACCTCCGTCGATCACTTTCATGGGATAGAAAAATAAACATGTATTTTGTTTAATGACTGTTATTTGACAAACCCCACAACTCAACATAATCCTACCTGATACTCCCAAAGGAGAATCATGGTGCTCCTGTAAAATGATCCAGGTGTTATGTGGCGGTGGTAGTGGAGGGATTTGGGTATACCGATTATCTAATTGTCATGGTTGAAAATTTGAGGAAGAAAAAAACCTGCCTGGTTCTGGTGTATCTGGGAATTTCAGATTTTATGGGTTCAAGGATTAAAATAATTTTAAAATTCAGTTGAGCATGAAATTGTGAGAAATAACTATATCCGTGTTTTTCTCTAGAAAAAAAAAAAGCACTTGTCAGAGTGGATTACTCTATGTTTAACCTTGCAATTTTAACAATGGCGTGCAGGAAATAACAGGTTCATGATGTGAAAAATTGTTGAAAGTAGATATTAGAACTCCTTTCAACATATTTGTTTTGACATTTTTATTAACAATTTGAGTGAAGAATTAATTAAATTGTAATCAAATGTGGAGAGGACATGTCAGAAGACTGGTTCATGCTTTGGGTAATGGAATCACAGGAGCAGAGAATTACACTACCAGAACCCCATAAGATTCTGGAGGGTTTTCCTAAGTCCCTTTTTTTTAGCCAGAGAAACTGAGGCTCAAAGGGGGGCAAAATAGTCCTGGAATCAAGGGTAAAAGTGGGATGTGATCTTTCTACTTTTTCTTTTTGAATATATGAAGGCTACATCATGTCTTGAGATTCAAGTAGAATTTTTTTTTCTCCTTTTAAAAACTGGAGCAGTTAACTGATGAGACAAGATAAAGTTTAATCAGGTCAAATGTGTAAGGACCTACATGTTAGATCCAAAAAAGCCCCACTGTACAAAAAACAGTATGGGGTCGATGTGCCTTAATCAGCAGCACTTGAAGGAAGAACTGAGAGAGGTTACTTGGCTACAAGCTTGAGATGTTCATGATGTGATGGATCCACCAGAAAAAGATAATGGGGTCTTAGGTGGTATTACTAGAAATAGAGTTTGCAGAAAGGAGGTGAGGGTCCTGTTGAACTTTTCAGTGCACACCTGGAATTCCTCATTCGGGCCCAAGGTGTCTGATTTTGATAGACAAGTTCGTTCACATCCAGGTCAAGAGCTTTGGATGGAATTATGTGAATAAGGGTCAAAGGAAGATAAGGGGGCTTCGGAACACTGTAATTAAGAGCTTGAATCTTGGAGTCAGACTGCCTGGGTTTTATCTTAGCTCTGCCAATTTACTGAGAATGTGTTCATTAAACCTCTTTTTCACTGTGGATTAGGAATTGTACCTATCTCCAAAGATGAATGATGTAGAGAGCATGTCAAGTGATTGGCACATTAAAGACACAACACAAGCACTTGATAAATGTTAGCTATTATTAGAACTAAGAAAGCAAAATGAAGTGAGAGCAAAGGTAACAGACTCATAGGTGGTAGTAAATATTAAACCAGTTAACATGTGCCAGGTGCTCTGTATAAAGTTGGTAACCATGATTACTATCTACAGTAGAGGGAATGATCTAAGGTCCCTACGAACATGCCTGGTTTGGGGACAAAATATTTCCTGGATTGAGTTAAAATCCACATGTCCTTAAGATCAGGTTATGCCCTGACGTCAGTCACAGCCTGAACAGAGCATGGGAGTAGCAGTGGTCACCACTTTGGAAACACCCTGCACGGTCTTTTGGCTTCGTTGAGAGACAGTCCAGCAACGTTTTCAGTAGTGGCCATTTAGGTCTGTTCTTCCGCAGGGTTCCAATTCTGCGATATGTGTGGTTCCCAGTACGGGGCTAATCACTCAAGCCTGTTCTGGGCATGGTCACCGACAGTGGTTCTGCGGTTGTCGCTTAGGAATCATTCAAAGTAGAATTGGACCTGAATAAGTCCTTTCTGTCCTTTGTCCCCTCCTCTCTCAGATCCACGGCACGAAGCAGCCCAGAACACCCTACCTACCCCTTAAGGACCGGAACAACTCCCCGGGGAGCAGTCTACCGCTAGGGGGCGACCGCTAAGAGAGGAATCTGCCTGGCGCGGAATCCGCGGCTCTGGGGGCTCGCTCTGCCTCCAGGCGCTGGGAGAGGTGGAGTGAGACTGGGGTGGAGGGGCGTGCTTCGCGGGTGTGAGACAGAGCGAGCCGCCTGGGTGTGAGTCAGCGCGCGGGGGGCTAAGGAGCTCCACGAGTAGTCACGGAATCTCACTCTCGCTCCGCTCCTCCACCCATCCCATTTACAGCGTGCCTCCAGGTCCCAGGCGTGTGTGTGCGCGCACTGCACGATGTCCGATTCCTGGCTCTGAGTGTCTGCGTGGCGAGATGGCGGGGGAGGGGGTGTGTCCCTGTGTATTTCTAAACCAAAATTAGGGTTCTTCTCCATCCCATCCCCTAGGGTGATGTGGGGGTGTGTCCGGGTCAAGGAGCTCCTGCGTCTGTGGTGCGTGTGTGGAACCACGCCTCGGGGTAGGTATGGGTGCTTTCGTCTGCGCCCAGTTCTGTCTGGACTGGATGTTGGCGCAGTCTGGGTTCTACCCCTCGGTGTCGGGAGGTCAGTGTGGCGGGGATGTCCAGCCTTCCGGCGGAGTACACGATGAACCTAAGACACCCACCCTTCCATCACCGCCCCACGCTGGTCAGGCTCCTCACGGAGCGGCCTGCCTGGAGAGGGCCTGGGGTAGTGTGTCCCCGAGAGGAGTGAGACCGTGGAGGAGCAGGGGGAGGGCCAGGTCCCCGGGCGCGGTGCGGGCTCGGGGGACCCGCGCGGCTGACGTCAGGCGACTCCTTAAATAGAGCCGGCAGCGCGCTCCGCTCGGCATTTCCCGAGGAGCCAGAACGCGGCCGGCGCCAGCGCCACCGTCCGGTCCGCCCTCCAGCCGGTATAGTCGCGCGGCCGCCGAGCGTTCCGTGCGCCGCGCTCCGAGCGTCGGGAATGGGGCTTCGGGCGCTGGGCGCGCTCTGTACCCGGCGCACAGAGGAGCCGAGGAGCGCCAGGAGCCGCCCTGCTGCCCGGAGCCCCATCGCCTAGGACCAGGCGATATTGGGAATGCAGCCGCCTGTTTCCCGAGGAGCCGCAGCCCCCGGGATCCCGGGGCAAGGTGCGCGCCCCAGCCAGCAGCGCCCGGAGAAGACGGCGCCCCCGACACCCGACCCACGCTGTCGGGGCAGAGCCACGCGAGCCCTCTAGGCGACGCAGGGCCACAGCAGCTCCGCCGCAGGTGCCCCCTCGGAAACCATGACCCCCGGCGCGGGCCCATGGAGCCATGGCCTATAGGGTCCTGGGCCGTGCGGGGCCACCTCAGCCGCGGAGGGCGCGCAGGCTGCTCTTCGCCTTCACGCTCTCGCTCTCCTGCACTTACCTGTGTTACAGCTTCTTGTGCTGCTGCGACGATCTCGGCCGGAGCCGGCTCCTAGGCGCGCCTCGCTGCCTCCGAGGTCCCAGCCCGAGCGGCCAGAAACTTCTCCAGAAGTCCCTCCCCTGTGATCCCCACGGGCCGACGCCCAGCGAGCCCAGCGCTCCCAGCGCGCCCGCGGCCGCCGTGCCCGCCCCTCGCCTCTCGGCTTCCAACCACTCTGGCTCACCAAAACTGGGTACCAAACGGCTGCCCCAAGCACTCATTGTGGGTGTGAAGAAGGGGGGCACCCGGGCCGTGCTGGAGTTTATCCGCGTGCACCCGGACGTGCGGGCCTTGGGTACGGAGCCCCATTTCTTCGACAGGAACTACGGCCGCGGGCTGGACTGGTACAGGTAAGGAGGGGGAGCCCCCTCTCTCTCTGTGCCAGGTCTCCAGTCATCTCCTCCATCCTTGGAGTCATCTTTGAGTTTTCTCTCCCCCCTTCACCCAGTTTGATGTATGGGTTCAGACAACACGTGGCGTGGCGGCGGGTCGGGGGCTCTAGCAGGATTTATCCAGAACTTCCCAGGATTACTGCAAAGGGCGTTCCCTCTTGTCCGTGTAAGGAAAGGGAGATTTCCAGCCGAGCCTCAATGCCAGCTGGAGGGCCGGCTCAGTGTTCAGCCTTTAGAGCGGATGGAGCACGGAACCCAGGGAACAGGCAGGGCAGGGCAGGCCACGTGCTGCCTGACCCCAGTCCTATCCCCTGACCCTAGGTGGATCTTTTCTGGTCCCTGTACTATGACTCTGTGAAGAGGTCAAGCAGAGACCCTTTCCGTAGGGGCTTTGCTTCGGAGAGGTCCCCAGGGTTCAGTCAGAATGAGAGGGCATCTGCTGAGGTCTCAAGAATGAGAAAGACCCTTAGGGAGTCTCATTCGCAGAACCAGGTATTTGCTGACACCCCCCCCCCCCCCCGCAGTAGGTTTGACCTGGGTCCATGGTCTTGGAGGAATGGAAAGAAGCCTGGACTTGAATCTTGGCTCTGTCACTTAGCTTGAGCAAGTTCCCTCAACTCTCCCAGCCTTGTTACGGTCTATCCCAGTGGGCAGAGAAGCCGGATTTTGCCTTGTCTGCTTCCAAATGCTTTGCTAATGTGCTTTAAAGGTGTAGAAATTCCACTTAGCATTCAGGATGTGGAATTTGTAATACAGGAGGGCACCTCAAATGAAGGCTGACTGGAATCTCCCAGAGGGTGGAGAGAGTAGATTGTCCTCTTCTCTGTTGCACTGCCAGGGTCCAGAGTTACCCAGGCCTGGGGGTGTCTGAGCATACAGTGAGTCTTCTATAAGGTAGCACCGTCCCCCTTCCAAACCCTGTGTGGTGAAGAAATGTAGGATCAACCCACATAGGCTAAGTCAGGGCGTCCCTGGGGCTGGTGTAATGTATGGACTCCCCGTGACATATGGTTGCAGAATTCTCACATTTACTGACCTCTTGAAGACATTCTGAATACATCTGCATAGTGTGGAGGGGTCATATGGTAGCTGAAAGAGTAGATGAGGCTAATTCTTTTATTTTTATAAAAGTAAGCCCATTAGGCAGTGGAGGTTATAAGCATATTGGACAGGGGACAATTTCACTAGACTCATGGGACTCATCATAGGAAGATCTGGATTTGCAAGAAGAGGGAACTAAGGGTCAATGTGTCACCTTTACCAAGTAGCCTCTGCCTATGGTGGTTGTGGATGTAGGGGCTAGGGATGGGTCACATGCTATCCTCAGGAAGCAGACACACAGTCTGTCTGCAGTGGAGCCACACAGAAGACTGCTGGCCTGTGGGTGGCCCCAGCACCATTTTATCTGGTTTGTGGAATGAGTGACATACAGTGGCAGGTAGGGCCCCCTGCTGATGGCCCATTGTGCTTTTTGAGCTGGGACCAGACCACTGATGTGTCCCATCTAGGTGTATGAGGACACTGTCTGAGCCAGTCCACCCTGGCAAATGCCCAGACAGCAGCACCCAGCCCGAGTGGGTCAGCCATGGCCACATTCAAATGCATGCCAGGGTTTCCTCGATGGACAATCTGAAGATTATGATGAAATCTTTTGCCCATGTGAAGTACCTTTTAAGAATAAAACAGCAACATTTTGAGCATCTGACTTTTAGGTGATGTGTCCTCCCAAAAGCACCTCAATTCTGAACCCAGGTTCTTCTCCCCCTTTCTTTCCTCCACCTCCAAACATACTTGAGTCTTCCTTCTCAGAGCCTGTGTCATTCAGGGATGGCTGCTTTTTATTTTTAACCTTGGCATGTGTGATTCTAAGCCAGCTTAGCTGTGAACCTTAGAGATGGGAGCCATGCCTTTTTTTTTTTTTTTTCCTTCTTCCCCTAGCACATTTGGATTCTGCTAAAATTCTCAGCTGAGTCTTGGTAGGTTTTATTTAACATCAAGCACACTGACAGCTCTGCTTCTCTCTCTACTCCCCCCCTGCCCCACCGCCCTTTATTCCTTCATATTTCTAAAAGAATAATTAGCCCAGAGGTCTGGTCATAACTGCTGTGCTCATCTCTTACCCAGGAAGGCTGAGAAGCCTCCAGCAATCAGGAAAGGGATGTGTGTTTGGTGCTTCTTTCAGTTGCTAATTGACACCCCCCCCAGAGTCAAGGGTTTCCATGGGGATCACCATTTGTGCAGAAGGTGATACTGCCCATTTGGATTCTGTTTCCATCATCTCCAGAACATTTCTCAGAATGTGCCTTATCCTTCAGTATCACTCAAGTAACATGCCTTAATGGAAGGAATGATGGGGATTTCTGGGATTCTTTAAAAATCCATGTCCTGCTTTTCTTTCTGAATGTCATCAATTAGGTATGGAGGGTGACAGGGTGTTCTTCTCTCTGCCACCACCTTGCTTGTGACACATCTTGCCATCAATAAAGCCACAGTGCCTATCTGGGTGGAAATGATCAAGGGATCCTCATACCCATAATGGCAGACTGTGTTTTCCAAAGGCAGAGTTGCGGAATCACATTGCAGGTAGTGGGTCTTACCATGCTGTGCTCACACTGAAGCCCCTGGTGATACTCTTCTGGGTCAGGGGACCTAAATCCATCTAGACAGTCAAAAAATCAAAATCACCATCCTCAAATCAAACATGAGACTTCTTTCTGTGGGTGCATGGAGATACGATGCTGGAGGCAGAGAGATATAACTGGAGAGACCTCATCATCAGCCAGAAGAACAGAAGACTCAGCCTGCACCTTCCTTGCTCCTAGACTGAGCCCTTTCTTGGGAGTTGGCTCCGTCAGGCCACCCTTAGAGAGCCCAGCCCCTTATGGTGGGATCCCTCCCATCTCACACATCTTTCTGTGATCTCATCTTTGATGCTTACCTCACCTGCGTCTGACCTGGGGTTCCCCCACTCCAAATTTCCTCCCCAAGGCAGCAGCTGAACCTACAGGGTGGGATCCACTAGCTGCTAGTTATGCATAGTGACACCGGCTAATGAGGGAATCAAAACAGGATCACCCGAGCGAGAAGATGCAAGGTGGTCCCCAGATGCTGTGCAATTGGAAGAAAGGGGGTCTTCTTGCATCTCAGCTTCTTTATCATAGAATGGGACCTGTAGTAACCATTCTGTGGGTGCATGGAGATGGTTTTGTAGGATGGAAGCTGGTTTTGTAGGATGAAGGAAACACTGCAAGTGCCCTGGAAAAATATTTGGTAGATAAAGATAAGGCAATAATGTTGCCCCTGGTTGCTACTATGACTACTGCTTTGCTACCACACTCCTGTTATCACCATTAGCACGATTCATATTAAAACTATTCATTTCTGTCTCTACAGATGTTATCAAAATGGGGCTGAGGAGTTAATTGCTAAAAAAATAGTTTCATACTTTTCCTTTCTCTCTGCTTTCTTCCCTCTTCTCCCCCTTCCCTCTCTTCCTCTTTTCTTCCTTTCTGTGTCTTCTTTCTTTTTTGCCTTCTCCTCCACTGTCCACCCCTGCCTCCTTCCTTCTTCCCTGTGCATCGATAAGAAGTCTCTTCACACTTTTGGGTATCAGTTTCCTCACCTTTAAAATGGGCATGTGATATGTCTGCCCTGCTTTACCATCTGAGGAAAAATCATACAAGACAGTCTGTGAAAAAATGCTTCTAAAAATGGAAGATTACATTTGGGATGCCACTGTTTGATTGAAGTTTGCTTGGGAGAGGGACTATTCAGGGTCTTCATATTTTATTTTTTAAGTAAAAGAAGCTTGATTGTGTCCAGTAATCTTTCCGAGTCTGAGGAGGAAGCTGCGTTTTGTCTAAAACAGCCTCGATTTTGCTTGTGTTCTGAGTTGTGTGTGTGTGTGTGTGTGTGTGTGTGTGTGTGTCTGTGTAAAGCAAGTGAATCTTTTCTAAATGCATTAAAATGCCAACAAGAGCAGGCTAATATGTGATAATTGACTCTGTGCTCTGGTGTCCAAATTTTGACAGATGAGACTGTTTTGTACATTTTAGACTCCATTTCACAACTCTGGTTATTTACTTGCTCAGCGCCCATGGTGCTTGGGGGACTTACGTAAGGCAAAAAAAAAGAAAAAAAAAAAAAGACCCAGCCTTTGCCCCAGAGGCAATAATCTAAGTGATAGAGAATAAAAGGCATAGAGGGAAATCGATCACATTATCAAGCTCATTTCAATCAAGGAATCATATTCCAACAGGAAAACCAAACCGGAGAAGCCAACATTAGGACAACATAAACCCAGAGGCAGAAGGTGTTGGGTGGCGGGGTGGGGGGCTTCTTCCTGCAGCAGCCAATTCAGAGGCCTTCCCCCTCTCAGAGCAGACTGGTCCCATGTGAGACAGACTGGTCAGCTCTGCTCACTTGGGTGTGCACAGATGCCTAGGTGTACACGCGCCCCATGCGTGCACTCACACAGATACAGCGTCTCTGCAGACTTATGTCTTTGTAAGGTGTTTTCTGCCTTGGTCCAGGGGAGTGTCACACACACTCTGATTAAATGAAACCACTGAGTCCCTAAATCCCCCATCCATCTTGCATCTCTCTGTCAGCCTCACAGCACGCTGGAGATATAATAGTTAGTTCCAGCACATGTTCAGTTCTTGTCGGGCACCAAGGAGCATGCAGAATGGGCCAGCAGGGTTGTCACTGCTCAAGGAGGCTTTCTGAAGAGCTGGTTCCACTCCCGGTCCCCCCCCCCCCCCCCCGCACACACACACACTGAGAGGGACAGGAGGAGAACGTGGAATGATGAACGAGATTTCCCCCAGATCTCTGGGATGTGGATATTGAGGTAGAGAAGACCCAGACAGCCGCCAAGGTTTTCATCACCGTTGAGCTGTTTGGGGGTATTAATAGGTGAAAATATCACTTATCCGAGAACCTATCACCTCTGAGATAAGGATGGGTCTCACCATTGGTGATGGATACCCTGGATTCAGGGACTCATGGTGCTTCCATATTGGGGAGCCCTTCTCCCCACACCAAGACTCCTTCTGCTTTGGAGATCTGAGTTACCCAGCTAGCCCTGGAAACTTCTCTGGACCTTCCAAAGAGCAAATAAAAGTAACTGCCCAGAGAATACCCTCCCGGACCCTGCTTCCTCTCTGTAGCCAACAGGGGTCTCTTCCGATTGGTCAAGGAACAGTACCCATTTGGGATTTTTGAATGTCACCCATGCCATCTCCCTGGAAGCATCTATCCTAAAAATCAGAGAAGGTGTGGGCTGATGCCCAGGAGATAAGATGCTATGTTAGGTGTGTTCTCCAGGGGCTGCTGTCAGGAGGCCCTCTGTGTACTTCTCATGTTTGGGGACACATCCCAACAGTCCCTAATGGTTTGGGCGCAGGGTTAATGCCAGTAGGTGCTCTTACCTGTCAGTGCTCCTCGCATCTGATACGCAGGACTGTAGAAGAGCGTTCTTGCCTTGGGTTAGGTCTCGGTGAATCATTTTTGAGTGATTGACAGAGTGGGTGTGGAGGGGGCGGCAGCACACAGCTCCCTATTGATCAGATCTGCTGGGAGACTTGGAGGGGAGGCCGTTCCCATGATTGCGGCCTCAGCAGCTAGGGATGGGGGTAGATGCGTAGCTTCACAGGCTGTGAATGGGGGTCTGAAAGGTCACACAGCCAACCTCAAACTGGGAGACTCACCATCTCCCCCAACGCTGACTCTGAGGCGGGTTAATCCATTTATTTGTCAAACGCCTACCATTGCCAGGCTCCGTGCCAGGCTGCTGCAGGCTGGCTCTGCTGCCACTTTTTTCCCCTCCTAATGGGCCGTACTGATGGGCTGAAGTGCTTTGTAGCCCATGAGCAGCTTGACAAGGTGGGTAAAAGCCACCAGGGAGTGGAAATAACTCAGCGTTTCAGAGGTAATTGCTGCTTGTCAAGCTACACAGCTGGGCTGTTGGTCCAAAGCTGCACTCCCAAGAGTTTTCTCAGGAGGATGATGTGACAGGATGAGGGACAGGGGGTTATTACTGAGCATGTTCTTCCATGAGACATGGACCCCGAGGTGCGGGATGGATGATTTGGGGTTTTAGCATCACATGGATTTCCTGGGCACAAATCTATTGGGTGCATCTTCCCAAGTTGTTTTGACTTGGGGAAGAGTAGTAGTTCCATCTCAGTGCCCAGAGCCACCAGTGCCCATCTTTGCTCCCCAAGTAGGAAAATGAGGGGTGTCTGCTCTGAATAGAAGCCTGGGGACCTCCCACTGTCATCTTCCAATTGCTGACAGAGCTCCCACCAATTTGGAGGCAGAGTTTTCTAGACTTGGATCATTCTCCTGCCACCTTCATATAGTCAAAGCCTGGCACAACCTTGGTTATTATCTTAATATTTTTGTTTAACCCATTCAAAAATTACAATGGTGGTTATTAGAGGCTGGGGAGAGTCCAGGGGACAAAGGGTTGGGGAAGTGTTGACCAGTTATAGTTAGATAGGAGCAAGAAGTTCTGATGTGCTATTGCACAGTAGGGTGACTCTAAATAGCAACAATGTACTGTGTACTTCAAAAACTAGAAGGAAGGATTTGGAATGTTTTCACCATACAGAAATGATATTTTGGAGGACATATATACATTTAACATATATACATTTAAACATTCCACGGTATATACATGTATTGAAACATCACATGGCACCACATTTGTGTACCCCGTCAGCTTTATGTTACTGTAACAAAATACCTGAGATAATCAATTTAAAAAGAGGAAAGATTTATCATGATTCAGTTTGGGAGATTTCAGTCCATGGTCAGTTGGTGAGAGTGGATGACAGAGGAGGTCGTCACCTCATGTCTGGAAATAAAAGAGAGAGAGAGGAAGGGTCTGGTGTCCAAATGACCTAAGACCTTCCACCAAACACCATCTCTTGAAGGTCCCACCACTTCCCAATAGCACCAAGCAGGGGACCAAGCCTTTAACACGAGGGTCTTTCTATAAATTTTTCAGATCCAAATTATAGCACCATTAATATGTACGATTTTCATATTCCTATGTGTTCCATTTAAAAATAAATTTAAATGTTTTAAAAAATGTGATTTTTCATAAGAAGCCAGGTTTATTTTTCTTTTAGTTTGTATATTTTAGTATAGCTAATATATTCTGATATATTCATATAATGCAGTTCAAAAGTGACAAAGGATATTCTGAGAAAAAAATTTCCCCTCCTTCCTGTTCCATCTTGTAGCCATGAAGTCCCTCTTTCCAAAAGCAATGATAGGTACCTGTTTTGGGGGGTAATCTTTTGAAGATATGCTATGTGTTTGTAAACCTAACACATCCTATGCAAATAGGGTTAAAATAAATACTTTTACACAGCAACTTTATTTTAAAAACCACCCTCAATGGAAAACCAACCTCATTTGCCATAATTAGAAAATAACCCCAAATGTAGATGGATTGAAAACAAAACAGTGGTTATTGAATTTTTTGCTAAATAGCTTGACTGAAATGTTCCAACCCTGCAGCGTTCTCTATCTTTATTTAACGGGGTCTGTTAGGATACAAGACTAGGCAGTTAAAGCAATAGTAATATCACTGTGAGACTTTTCTCCTTAATGGAATCATAGGAATGAAAGTGGAGAAGATAATACATTTTCTCCCTGTGTGATTTGGTGGTGTTTGGGAAGTCTGGGTAGCATGGGATACAAGGAGCACCACCAGCATCATGGGAAATGTTGACGGAGTTTACAGAAGATCCCTAAGTCATTCCAATGAAGGTTCTAGTTTTCTCAGGGTCCTTTGGTGTGTTAATGATTGGGAGAGACAAGCCAGAGGAAAACTCAGGACAAATAGGAGCATTAGGAGAAGTGTTTCCACTTGGAATATTTACAAGGGCATCTAACCTTTGGAAGAACCCCAGCTTCCCTGAAGAAAGGGTATAGTGGGTACTTAAAGGAAAAAAAAAATTAAACCACAAGGTTACCGTGGGTTTCTTCATTGTCCTCACTAGTGGAAATCCATGGTCCCCCCACTATGACCAAATACACATCTGCAGGCATCAGTGCCCCAAAAGTCAGAGAGAAATTTGTTTTCACCAGTAAGAAGATGGAGAGAAAGAGAGAGAGCGCGAGCGGGAGAGCGACCAGTCCAAATTCAAAAGGCATGGAGGAAATGAATCAAAATGAAAAGAAAGAAACAGAGATTACAATGGTGTCTTGTTATCAGCAGAGCATGTGTACCAAGACCCCCAGTGGATGTGTGAAACCATGAAGAGTACCAGACCCCCTGTATCTATTACATTTTGTGTGTGTGTGTGTGTGTGTGTGTGTGTGTGTACATATATGATGAAGTTTGATTTATAAATGAAGCATGCCCAAAAGATCAACAGCAGCAACAATGAAATAGAACAACTGCAACAATGTATTGTAGTAGAAGCTACGCGGTCTCTCTCTTTCTCAAAATATTTTATTGTACTTTCATCCTTTCCACTTCAAGGAAGCATTTGCCACACGTCTCTTTGGCATATTTAAAATTTCCGGCATCAGTTTGAACTTTGGAGCCATTGTAATGTAAAATAAGGGTTGCATGAACATAAGCACTGAGATATTGTGACAGTCAATCTGATAACTGAGACAGCTGTGAAGTGACTAACTGGCAGGTAGCATATACAATGTGGATACGCTGGACAAAGGGATGTTTCCCAGGAGGGATGGGGCAGGGTGGATTGGGAAGGCATGAGATTTTATCACACTCTTCAGAACAGTGCATAACTTAAAACTTTGGATTGTTTGTCTCTGGAATTTTCTGTTTCATATTTTTTGGACCATGGTGGACTGCAGAAGGTAAAAACTATATGAGGGAGACATTTAATAAGAGAGGCAGTTTCAGTACAGTGATGAAAAGCTTGGATTCTAGGATCAGGAGGAGTGTGTTGGAATCTCAGCTCCACCACCTGCTTGGAGTGTTATCCACCAACCAGTTGCTTCTCTGTGACTCAGTTTTCCCGTCTGCACACTGGGATTAATCATATTAACTTTCATGTAAGGCCACTGTGAGTATCAATGAGCAATTGCCATGAAAATGTTCCAAACATTTCTGGCACACAGTGTCCGACAAGCATTCGTTGTCTTTATTAGCCATTGATTTCTTCAAACCTCTACAGATTTCAATCCAGAGGGACACAGAGATGAATAGAACACAGGTTCTGCCTCTGAGCTGTTCACCGTGTGGTGGGATTTTGAGATACTCATGGAACGTTTGCATACAGGTCAGATGGGGCTTGGTACCATACAGAGATACTAGGAAAGCTACCGTGGCACAGAAAGGAGATGAGATCCAGTGGGAAGAAGTTGGGAAGGCTTCCTGAAGGAGGCAGTATGTGGTCTGGGCCTCAGTGGGTAGTCAGGATTTCTCTAGACAAGAGAAGTCAGGCATACGGCTGACGCTGATGAAGATGTGGCTCTGTAGGGGTGCTGTTCCTAAATGCATTCACTCCACAGTTTCTTGTCTGGTTACCATCAGATCACAAAACAGTCATTTCAGGTCACTTTAGTTCTGCAGGCATCTATTGGCCACCTGCTGTGTGCCAGACACTGTGCTGAGCCCTGGGAAAATGATAAGGGAGAGAGGATCTCTCTTAAAGAGCCAGAGGGGAAACCAAGTCAGACGGGAGGGATTGCTGAGAGAGAGAAGTCTCTGGCATTTGTGGGGTCACTGAAGAGGGGACCCCACTCAGAGAAGGTCAGAGAGGGTTTGGGAAGAGCTGATGACTATACATCAGGGAGCTTGAGTTGCAGTTTTCGCCACTGAGTTCCCTCTTTCCTCAGAACATTCCAGATCTGACTGCTTCTTGTCATGCAGCATCCAGTCCATAGGTCACCTCTCTGAAGAAGTCCTCCTCCTCCACCTGGTCTAAGCTGGCTGTCCTTCCCCAGTCCGCTCTCTCTTCTACCACCACTGTGTTTTATTGACTTCATACATTTTATTACAATTCAAAATTCTCTTGTTCCTTTTTCTTTTTACTTATGTCTCCCCAAATAGGCTGAAAGCAGAGATCTCATCTGTCGTCTTTATGACAGAATTGTCAAAGCTCAGAGTGGTGCCTGGCACCCAGTAGGTGCTCAATAAATATGTGTTGAGTGACTTCACTTAGGGATGACTAAAAATCAGCGAGTGGGTCCTGGTCACCCATTGCCCCATCTCTTTATTTGGCTGGTGACACTGGTTCTGATGGGATGAGAGGATTTGGATGTTGGTGACTCGGTCTTCCACCAACAGATATTTATTGTGTATCTACAGTGTGCCAGGCACTGTAGTGGTCACTGGGGAGGGAGAAGGGAAACACTTGGTCAAAATCCCTGTCTTTGCCAGGCACAGCGGGTACACACCTATTATCTCAGCAGCTCGGGAGGCTGAGGCAGGAGGATCTCAAGTTCAAGCTAGCCTCAGCAAAAGCAAGGTGCTAAGCAGCTCAGTGAGAGCCTGTCTCTAAATAAAAAACAAAATAGGACTGGGGATGGGGCTCAGTGGTCACGTGCCCCTGAATTCAATCCCTGGTACCCCCCCCCAACCCTGGGGTGGGGGGGAATTCCTGTCCTCATGCTGGTTACTTTCTATGGGGTGGGGGAGAGATGGTCAAAGGATAAGCAAAACATCTGTGTCAGCTAGTGGTGAGGATTGTGGGGAAGGAGGGGAGAGAGGGTTTGGTTGGGGAGGGAGTTGCCCTTTTGAAATAGGGTAGTCAGGAAAGGCCTCACCAAGAAGGTGATATTTGAGCAAAGACCCAAAGGAGGTAAAGGGGTGAAGTGTGCTGTGATGGGGGGGGAGCATTTTAGAAGGGAAAACAAATGCAAAGGCCCTGGGGTCAGCAGAGTAGCTGGGGTGATGGAGGAAAGCCCTGGGGCCAGGCTGGTAGAGGGAGGTAGGCAAAGAGAAGAGGGACCAGGAGCTAGAGGAAGCAGGGCTTTGCGAGAACTTTGCATTCCCCTCTGACTAATGGGGAAAGAGTGGATGGACTGAATGACATTTTAAAAGGATCTAAGGAGCTGCTATGCAGGGGGCAAGGACAGAGAAGCAGGAAGAGTGTCGAGGAGGAGGCTGGCGAAGCAATGAGAGAGGGGAGGGAGAGGTCATTTCAGCAGCTTGAAGTGCAATTGTAGGATCTGCAGTGGGTTGCACAGGGGCGAGGTGTAAAAGAGAGGCGTCCAGGAAGATGGTGACAGTGACGGTGATGGTGTGGCTGGGGCTGGTACCTAGGCTTTAGAGTGTTTGCCTTGAATATTTCCATCTATTAAGGACATGTGAGCTCTCAGGCCCTTGCAAGTGACAGGCTGAGATTTGAACCCAGCACTGTGCTGGCTACAGCCCTGGACCTGACGGGTCCAGCATGCATCTGTAGGTGTCCCTGAACTAACAGAAGACAAGAGCATTACGTTTCACTGCAGGCTGGAGCCTTCATTCCCAAATAGGTGGAAGACGGAGGAGTCCCTCTTTCTAGGTGTCTTGGGGACCCTTTTTATAAATGCAGAGTTCTTAGGTAAACTCTTGGGACCCTTTGAATGTTGAATTAGTTTTGCTCCAACCCTGAAAAGTCGTGTGGGTCTCTGTCTGTGCCACTCAGCTTCCTTCTCTTGCCCAGCCTCATCAGTATGCATGGCAAGGTAGTGGCCTTGATGACATTAACAGATTTAGGGGGCTTTTGTGTGTGGTTTCCTTCAAACAGAATTGAACACTGCGGTCCTTCCTTCCAGGATAATCGGGATCGGACTCTCCCCAACTTCCCCAAAGCTGCTCAAGCATAGGGAAATGTTCTCTGCTTTGGCAGACTCTTCGCCCCGTGTTTCTGCTTTGATGGTTTTAATGAAGATATGAAATCATCTCACAGCTTTCATTTTGCTCGGGCGAGATGGCTTAAAGTGGAGGTAGCGTTTCCCAGGATCAATCCCCATTTTCAGAAGTGGTTGGTTAAACTCTGTGCAGTTTATAGCCACTTCTCACTGCAACAGTGTGGGATCTGAATTATTAATTCCATGAAAAATGAGTTAAGTCATTGCAAAGCTCGGTGGGGGCTCCCTCCCTGCTTCAGACGCCCTTTCTGGAATTTTCTCTGGCACAAATATCTCCATTACCCGGATGTTCCAGGGTAACTTGGCCAGATCTCTGTCTGTCAGTCTTTTCGCCAGGAGGGAAAGAACTCGACTTCATTCAATTTTTTTTTTTTCTCTCTCTCTCTCTTCCTGTGGGAGAGGAAGAGGAGGAAGCAGGCATAAACAACTCTGAGAGGTACTTCTGCAAAGCCATTTGTAGGTTCTGGCACTTGGGCATCATTCCGATGACAACTGTGCAAACGAGGTCATCTCTAAAACATGAGCCTCCAGCACCTCTGCTCCATCAAGGTGGCTGATGCCAAAGAGGAGCATGTGGAACAATAGAGAGGTTCCGAGCTGTTTGCATATGGCACTGCCAGCTAGGGACAGTGACCGAACTTCACCGAGCTTCTATCCTATGGAGCAGCGACAGCATCAAACACTCAGTATCCTCAGGGACCCCGTGGACATGTAAAGGAATGAATGATGTTGGCTTGGGGACAATAAGACTAAGTGGGGACTTGTCTCAATCAATGACCCAAGTCCCATTGAGAGAGGGGACTTGTCCCACTTAGCGACCGCAACCACTAGTCAGTTCCAAATGAAATTTTTGGCCATCCCCCTATTGCCAGATCACCCAACTATTTTTTTTCTTTGCAGAAAAAGCTTAAAATATGGCCTTTAAAAAACTGTGAACTCTCCGTTTATAATTGTGTCTCATGGATTCGCGACTTTTATAGAACTAGTTTGGGGGCCAGGTGTTACCCATCATCTGCCACTTCTTGAATCTGACAGGTTGGGCCTTCGAAACAGACACTACTACTGGCTTCTCATATTGCTTCTGCCATGTATTTGCCCTGGGATATGTTGACTCATCTGTTTAGGCTTTGTTTTTTTTCCTATATAACATAAGGCTATCTATCCAGTGTTCCTACCTCATGGGTTGCTGTAGTGACTGGATATAATAAAGCATTCCATTTTATTTTTATGGCTTTGGGTGTCCCTTCCAGCATTGTGTTTGGTGCAGGTTTGACCATCTCTAAGCTGATGGCCGTGCCTAGGAGATCAGAGACAGTCCCTGCCATACTGTGGACCTTTGTCAAGGAAGGTCTTACCGCTTTGGCCAATGAGGAGAACAATGTGGAGCCAGAGTGTCTTGCGGTTGGAGAAACCCATTTGGTTGCAGGACTGGACCCCCAGGGAGGGAGCCAACAGTCTCCACCCCTGTTCATCATCCCACAACACCTGTGCCCACAGAATCCCCGCAGGATGTTGAGTGTGTGAAGCTGTCACTGCTCCGGGCTGCTTCTCCGTGGGAAGCTCAGTCACTGCTCCCAGCTCCCAGTACCATAGCCACCAGGGCTCAGAGTACCCCCATCCCTCTGTAGGCTTCTCTTGGTGTCAGCCACCTGGATGGGACAGAGGTGCCCAGAGAGTCGTGTTTTAGAGATGACCCTGTTTGCACAGAAGGGGAATGACTTTCTGATTCTGGAGGTGTGGAGTCCACCCAAGGGAGGGAGATCTAGCCAACAAGGAGAGGCGCATGGACGAGGAGGGACTGGCTTTGATCAGGACTGAGCACCTGCAGATAGAGCCACATTGGGGTCATGGTGGAGGGGCTGGAGGGGCAGAGGAGATAAAGAAGGCTGGAGTAATGGATTAGTGTGACGAGCAGAGAAGGTGACCACCTCTTAGGAGAACAAATCTTCACCAGATGTCATCAGAAATGACCTGGTTCTCTTTAAAGTCAAGCAAAGCTTTATGCGAAGCAAGGTCCCGTGGACTTGGTTGTGTGGTCACGATGGAGGGCCTGGATGAGCCACAGAGGGAGGAGCTGGGAGATCATCCCAGCTGCATCTTGCCTCTGGAACAATCTGTCTGCAAGCTCCCCCAATCATGTGGTTGTTCTTCCCCAAACCTAACCGATTGTTTCCCAACCTTCAGACATTTGTGTGTGATGGTCACGGTTGGGTTTTGGACATAGCTATAAAAACCCTCATTTACTTTACTTCATTGTAAAGTCCGCTGGTAACTTTTACTTAAAGGCATTTGCTTCCAAACAAAACCTTATATCATGACCCTATCTGAGACTCCTCATAACTCCTGCCAGAAATAGAAAATAGTAAAAAAAAAAAATCCAGTTATAACCAGACAATGCAGTTCCATCCTCATTGGCTCTTCTCTGTTCAGCCCAAAGCAGCCTCTTTCTCTTGCTAAAGAGGGAGATCAGAAACAATTAGAGAGGTGTTAACAGCATTCTAGAACCTCACCAAGACTTTCTTCCTGATGTAACAGGAGACTGGAACAGAGTGAAAAAAGAAAGGTAATTATTCCCTAATGATGTGGTTAGGTGGCATTTAAAGTCACCATGTGGACCTCCTGATTTCTCTTAATCACGGGTGGAACATATCCCACCCTTTGGGAAATGCTCACCTATCCACTTAAGTCCCTCTTGCTTTGATGCCACTGTATTATTTTATCATATTTGGTTGTCACAGCCCATCAACAGCTTGGGAGGGACTGGCTGACATTACAAAGTCTGAGTGGTTTAAAAAGCTGTGATTCCAATTTAAATTGCAAATGGATGGGGCATCATGGGAAAGCAAATGCAGACGTGAAAAATGGGAAGGAAAAGATCCAGCTCTGCAGTATTTTTAGATCTTTTTATTTCCCCCCCTCCGGGTAGGTTTTGCATAATCTGTATCTGGACTTTGGGTTTGATAAGTTCCAATATCTGCTCTCTAACATCTTGCCTGGGGCCTCACCCAAAGTTTCTTTTACAATTCCCATTGAAATCACCTATGTAAAACCTTTGTTGAAGGCTCCTTGAAAACACTGTAACTGGGATGAATCTCATGGCGAAGGCCTTATGCCAAGAGAAAGAAAGTTATGTACTGTATGTTCCCATTTGTATGAGACTCTCAGGCAGAACCAAAGTGCTGGAGAGAAAATTGGTGGTTGTCAGGGCTTAGGGTAGCAAGGAAGTGGGGGTATGAAAAGGCAGATGAGAATTTGTGGTGGGAGGGGTGTTCAGTAGAGACGCCCTTCAGGACCTGCTCTGTATCCCGATGGTGGTGGTGGTCACATGAATCTATACACGTGTTCAAATTTCTTGAGTGGGGAGATAGCTCAGTGGAAGAGCATTTTCCTAGCATGCATGAAGCCCTGGGTTCCATCCCCAGCACCAAGCACGCACACACACCAGGAGTAGAAGCATAACACCCCCAATAGTATAGTAATTCTGAAGATAAAGTTTTTTAAAAAAAATAGACTTTATTTAAAAACCATCCATGAAGGCCGGAGTTGCGGCTCCATGGTAGAACACTTGCCTAGCACGTGTGAAGCCCTGGGTTCAGTTCTCAGCCCTGCATATCAATCAATGAAATAAAGGTCCAATGATAACTAAAAAATATGTTTAAAAAAAAAAAAAAAAACATCCATGACAGTAGAACTTGGGAGTGATGTCTTCTATCTCATGCCCCTCAGTAGTGATTGCTAATTCTCAGAGACCCAGCACTCAAAGTTTTTGGAGTTTACAAGCTTCCGTATCATCCATCTTTATTACAAGTTAGAATCAAGTATGTAGGTAGCATTGAAATCGCCTCCATTCCACCTCCACACTCCTGAACGATGCTGGAGTCTGAAGCCAGGGCCGGGGGCAGGGGGGCCAGCCCAGAGGTCCAGTCCAGCTTCCGCCTCTATCAGGCATGAGGTCCACACCCACACGGTGGCAGGCAGCTGGGGCGAGGGTATTTCTCTGTCAGAGTCACTGTTGGTGACTACGTAGATGGAGCTTCCCACTAGAGGTCCAAGGAGTCACAGAGAGGGGACCTCAACTCAGGACACGTTGGGTCTTTGGCACACATGGTGCAAACTAACTTTAACCTGTGCCATCCAGAGGCAAAGACAGAGGTTTATTTAGGAAAGCAGATGCACGTTTAAGGGAGAATGAGGGCTCTCTCAGGAAAGAGACACCTTTTGGGGTAAAGCAAGGAATACACCTTCAATGGAGAATGCTGGCCATCTCCAGAGGGAGAGATGTGGGGTGTTTCTATCTATAGAGGGACAGTTGTTAGGGGCTGGACTAGAGGTGGGGGCAGGGCCGAGTTACACAGTTTTGTTCCAGTTTTTCTAGGGCTTATACACTGCCCTCAGATTACTTTTGCAGTCAAGTGCCTGGGCCCAGGATGAGGGCTGGGTTGCTCAGGATGGCTTATTTTGCATTTCAAAGGTTCATGGTGTTTTCTGCATTCCAGGGCCTCCTGCACACTTCTTTGAGATTCAGTCTATTCTTTTTCTGTATCCCCAAATTCCTATTGCAGGCCAATGTCTTGGGGGGAGTTAGGGGGCGGAATTCAGGATAGGGAAAGATGGGTCTTGGAAGCCACTTTGGAAAGGGTATCCAAGGATTTTCTCAAAACAAAACAATTTGCAATCTACCAACAGCACCCATGACCTCCTAAGCACTGAGCTGGCAGCACCCCGTGCTTAGCACCCCCTCCAGCCTGAGCCAGCAGAGCAGGGACCAAAGCCTCCCTAATGCCCCATTCAGCCACCACACCCCAGAGCTGGAGAAGTACAATCACTTTGGACCAGAGATGCCCACGTGTCCTCCCGCCCAGTACTTTGTAGAGAACCTGTGCTTCCCAGAGCCCCAGGTGCCACAGGACCCCGGTAAAGATGGGCCACCAATTATATTCTCTCTTTCTATGGCATCTAGACACTAAGAACACATGCACAAGATAACACACACACACACACACACACACACACACACACACACACCCCAGCCATTAAAGCCTGGCTGAATCGCTTGCACTTTATATCCACAAGATATCCCTGCATTCTTTCCCAAATCCTACTTTTTAAGAACCTGGGTTAGTTTAAATAATTTTATTTTCTTTAAATGACTAAGTCATGCTTGGATAGTTGTCAATCCCCTCACTTGGGGGTGGCTGTACTGAAGCCACCTGGACTGGCAGCCTAGACGTGGGTATTACTCAGCCTGTGGATGATAACCAAATTCCTGGAAGTGACTGGAGTCACCCAGGACCCTGCATGGAGAAGGAGGCCAAGAAGTGGGAGGTCACCAGGAAGTACCCTGCAGAGGGATGAGGAAGCGCAGAGTATGGTGTCACTTCCTAAGCCACAGTGGAGCTGAGGGCAGGTGCCCAGGGCATGCTGGTCTCCTCCACACCTCCTGCTACTCTGATTCTTTGCTCATCTCTAAGGGAAAGACATGCATTTTCTAACTCTGCCATTTCCTTGTGGTTATTGACCAGCTTTGTTTATTTCTGTTTACCTGTTTCAAAAAAAAATATTGTCCCCAACGCATAAATACTTTTATTTGTTCTGATTATAATAGTCATTGATCTATAAGGAAACAAATAAACAAACAAGGAAATAAAGACACATCCACCTGGAAATCAGGTAAAGAAAAAATACACACTCACATGAAAAGTTCTCCAAATGCATTGCTCACTTAAGAGGAATAGCAAAATGAAAAACATCTTATCTTCCATATAAAAGGAGGGAAAGGAATCATGTATATTCCCATTTTCTCATTTATACATCAGTACATTCTGAATGATTATGAGAAACAAATAACAGCAGTTTTCTAGTGGTAGAATTGGGTGGATAAAGAACAAGGAGCAGAAACTTTTCACTATATGCTTTTTTAATTTTTTTTTTTTTTTTTTGGTACTGGGGATTGAACCCAGGGGTGCTTTACCACTGAGCCCCATCCCCAGCCCTTATTATTTTTTAATTTTGAGATGGGCTTTTACTAAGTTGCTTAGGGCCTCACTAAGTTGTTGAGGCTGGCTTTGAACTTACAACCCTTCTGCCTCAGCCTCCCAAGTCTCTGGAATTACAGGTGTGCGCCACTGTGCCTGGCTGCAATCTACTTTTTATATATATATATTTTTGTGCTATGTGAATGTATTCTTTGAGAAGTTAAAGTGGAAATTGTGCATTGTGGATAAAATAAGAAACTGATAATAGAATTTAAGTTAGCCAAAATTATACTCCTCATTGTAACCATTGTTCAAACTTTGCTCTTTACCATTTCAGACAAATCACTGTATACTTTACAAACCATTTCATACTGCTGTATATATCAGTGTATGTAGTATATATTTTGTGCTTTGTGTGCCATTTTATAACTGGAGATTCCATTTAACAATATTGCATGGATATCTTTCTATGCCACTAAGTATAGATCTACAGATTTATTTAAAATGCTTGCACAGGATATAAAATCAACACGCATAAATCAAATGCATTCCTGTATATCAGCGACAAATCCTCTGAAACGGAAATGAGGACAACTACTCCATTCACAATATCCCCCCCAAAAATAAAATACTTGGGAATCAACCTAACAAAAGAGGTGAAAGACTTATACAATGAAAACTACAGAACCCTAAAGAGAGATATAGAAGAAGACCTTAGAAGATGGAAAAATATACCCTGTTCATGGATAGGCAGAACTAACATCATCAAAATGGCGATATTACCAAAAGTTCTCTATAAGTTCAATGCAATGCCAATCAAAATCCCAACAGCATTTCTTGTAGAAATAGATAAAACAATCATGAAGTTCATATGGAATAATAAAAGACCCAGAATAGCAAAAACAATGCTAAGCAGGAAGTGTGAATCAGGTGGTATAGCGATACCAGACGTCAAACTATACTACAGAGCAATAGTAACAAAAACAGCATGGTACTGGTACCAAAACAGGCGGGTGGACCAATGGTACAGAATAGAGGACGCAGTAACCAATCCACAAAACTACAACTATCTTATATTTGATAAAGGGGCTAAAAGCATGCAATGGAGGAAGGATAGCATCTTCAAC
This sequence comes from Spermophilus citellus, assembly GCF_964194105.1. Lineage (NCBI taxonomy): Eukaryota > Metazoa > Chordata > Mammalia > Rodentia > Sciuridae > Spermophilus > Spermophilus citellus. The sequence goes on from NC_138187.1 coordinate 16,217,780, forward strand.
AAATGGTGCTGGGAAAACTGGAAATCCATTTGCATCAAAATGAAACTGAATCCCTTTCTCTCGCCATGCACAAAAGTTAACTCAAAATGGATCAAGGAGCTTGATATTAAATCAGAGACTTTGCATCTGATAGAAGAAAAAGTTGGCTATGATCTACATACTGTGGGGTCGGGCTCCAAATTCCTCAATAGGACACCCATAGCGCAAGAGTTAACAACTAGAATCAACAAATGGGACTTACTCAAACTAAAAAGTTTTCTCAGCAAAAGAAACAATAAGAGAGGTAAACAGGGAGCCTACATCCTGGGAACAAATCTTTACTCCACACACTTCAGATAGAGCCTTAATATCCAGAGTATACAAAGAACTCAAAAAAATTAGACAATAAGATAACAAATAACCCAATCAACAAATGGGCCAAGGACCTGAACAGACACTTCTCAGAGGAGGACATACAATCAATCAACAAGTACATGAAAAAATGCTCACCATCGCTAGCAGTCAGAGAAATGCAAATCAAAACCACCCTAAGATACCATCTCACTCCAGTAAGATTGGCAGCCATTATGAAGTCCAACAACAATAAGTGCTGGAGAGGATGCGGGGAAAAGGGTACACTTGTTCATTGTTGGTGGGACTGCAAATTGGTGCAGCCAATTTGGAAAGCAGTATGGAGATTTCTTGGAAAGCTGGGAATGGAACCACCATTTGACCCAGCTATTCCCCTTCTCGGTCTATTCCCTAAAGACCTAATAAGAGCATGCTACAGGGATACTGCTACATCAATGTTCATAGAAGCACAATTCACGATAGCAAGATTGTGGAACCAACCTAGATGCCCTTCAATAGATGAATGGATAAAAAAATGTAGCATTTATACACAATGGAGTATTACTCTGCATTAAAAAATGACAAAATCATAGAATTTGGAGGGAAATGGATGGCATTAGAGCAGATTATGCTAAGTGAAGCTAGCCAATCCTTAAAAAACAAATGCCAAATGACTTCTTTGATATAAGGGGAGTAACCAAGGACAGGGTAGGGACGAAGAGCTTGAGAAGAAGATTAACATTAAACAGGGATGAGAGGTGGGAGGGAAAGGGAGTGAGTGAGAAGGGAAATCGCATGGAAATGGAAGGTGATCCTCAGGGTTATACAAAATTACATAAAAGAGGAAAGGAGGGGTAAGAGAAGAATAATACAAGTGGAAGAAATGATTTACAGTAGAGGGGGTAGAGAGAGAAAAGGGGAGGGGAGGGGAGGGGAGGGGGGATAGTAGAGAATAGGATAGACAGCAGAATACATCAGACACTAGAATGGCAATATGTAAATCAATGGAAGTGTAACTGATGTGATACAGCAATCTGTATATGGGGTAAAAATGGGAGTTCATAACCCACTTGAATCAAACTGTGAAATATGATATATTAAGAATTATGTAATGTTTTGAACGACCAACAATTAAAAAAAATAAAAATAAAATGCTTGCACAGCATTTAGTTGTAGAGATACATCATTATTTAACCAATTTCTTTCCTAAGGGGGAAAAGTCTCTTTTGAAGACACTTTACGCTCTAAGAATAAGCATGCTAGCCGGACGCGGTGGCAAGCGCTTGTAATCTCAGTGGTTCAGGAGGCTGAGGCAGGAGGATTGCGAGTTCAAAGCCAGCCTCAGCAACAGCAAGATGCTAAGCAACTCAGTGAGAACCTGTTTCTAAATAGAACACAAAAAGAGCTAGGGATGTGGCTCAGTTGGTCGAGTGCCCATGAGTTCAATCCCTGGTAACCAAAAAAAAAAAAAAAAAAAAAAAAAAAAGACTGAGGCTGTGGCATTATATTTCACTATTAGAATCTAAAAGAGTATTTTTCCCTTGTCAAGGGGCTGTTTTCAACCTTGTTGATACTATTAACCATCTATATGATCTTTGCCATTCCAATGCATGAAAATTCTCTTTTCAATTGAAAAACTTTTGATAGTTATTTAAAAATGTATATCACCCACTTCCACTTATTTCCCTCAATTTTTTTTTTATGTTGGAGATTTTTTTTCTATTCTCATAAGAAAATGCTTACAAATGAGTGTTTCTTACTCTGGGTTGACTTCATCTTTTAGTTTATTTTTTCTGGTTGTTTCTGGTGAGTTGAATTTGGCTGGATTTTGTTTTTATCCAGCCAGATAATTTTCATCTGTCAGTAAGAAAGTCCAGATTATAAAGTATGTTTGGACGACCAATATATTTGGATATTTTCGTCATCAGTTTTGCCCATTGTAATTATTTCTTCTCCTCTTTTCTCTTGACTCTGCTATTGGGTTGGTGCAGTTTTTCTTATTCCCCTTGTTTTCTTTCCTTAGCTAGAAAGGAAGTTATATTAGCTATTTCTGTGCTTTCGGTAGGTGCCTCTATATCTAATCAAAGATTTAATAAAGTGTCACAGAAAACAGTGATTCTGAGCTTCCCTCTCCTCCAACACTGTCCGTGAAAAGGCTGCCAGGCATTTTCTCTTCTTCATTTTTTTGCAGTATTAACATTTATCAAAACAGTGTGTCTACACGGTTTGAACAGTCAAATAATATCAGAAGGCTGGACAGAACACAGCAGCCCACGACCTGACTTCTGGGCATTCTGATTCCCTCTTAAATGGAAGCAACCAATGTTCCATTCTTTTTGGCTCTGTCTACCTCTGTGCTCCTCCATATTCCAAAAGAACATGTTGATATTGCTACATCTTATAAATCACACAAAAAAAGGATAACCTTGGGAGTTATACCTGCCAATCATTCTGATAAAAGAAGAATTTCAAAACCACAATTGTACAAGAAGTAGAAAATAATGATAATGTGTACAATACTTAGGGAAACTTGTCAGAGGTGACCAGAACGATACCCAGCAGCCAGTTAACTCCTTTATTAAATGAAGAAAATTAATTGACTCAGGATTCGACCCCAAGTGTTAGAGGAGTAAGACCGACATCAGGAAACAAGGAAGTCGATTGGAAAGATGAAAACAGAAATGAATGACTCAAGGAAAACACTAACATTGATTTTTCTAGGAAATAAATCCAAGGACCAATTCTTTGAAACATCAGCCAACAGCTATAGTATCTAATCACAAAAAGATAACAGAGATAGATGAAATTAGGAGTTAAAAAAGAGGATATGACTGCAAGATTTTTTTTTTTTTTTAAACTATGCAAAGGGCTCACCTAGGTCCATGATACTGGTAAAGAGTTGAATGAAATCTTAACATTTAGCCAGGGACACATGCTTGTAATACCAGAAACTTGGGTAACTAAGGCATGGGTCACGCAAGTTCTCAAAAGTCACAGAAAGGAGTCGAGTGGCCGGTGGGAGCACTGATTGCTGAGGAGTTTATTTCTATGTCTAATTGTTAAATCATCTTACATAATTTACCTTCTGTTTTAAATACTCCATCTGATATTGAACTTAAGCTCCATAACCACATTAACAACTTAAGTCGACTTTCTTTCTCTTTTAATTCATAGCATTTTTTAGTTGTTTGGTTTTTTTATTTATCTCTCCGATGATGGACTTTTATGAATTGCTTTTTTTTTTTTTTTTTCACTTACGGATTTAATTTGAGCCCTTTGCAGGTTAAAGATTATCTTTTCTGTTTTTCTCCTACTTGAGAGATAATTGGGTGGATTTGAAATTTAGAATAAAATCTGTTTTTTCCCCCAATTTCTTTATAAAACAGAATCTTTTAAAAAGCACCTCTGAAAACATGATCTGATTGTCATGAGGCATCTCTGTGGGTGGGTGGCAGAGGTGGCAGAGGAGGTCCCCTCTTGGGAACACTGTTTTGTTTTGCTCTGTTCTCTAGGCATAGATGCTTATTATTTAAATTTTCTTTATTATTTAAATTAAAAATAGAGGCTTGAAGACAGACTTCCCTGGGTTGGACCTGAGCTCCTCTACTTCCTTGAGTGATATACTTAAATGTTCTGCACGTCCCTTAAGAGCAAGAGTGATAACAGTACTGGTCACAAAGGGATAACGTGAGGATGGACATGAATTATCATATGCAGAGTGGTTAGAAGAAGACCTAGCCCACAGCAAGGACTTTATAGGAATTTTCCACTTTGATATTAAGTTATTGTCACCACTATTAAATATTTCAGCCTTATCTTGCTATTAACTTGTTCCTAAGGGTAGTGAGGGTTTCAGCACCCCCTAAAGGGGTTTTCCAAAGGGTCGCCTATCGTCCTGACAGGAGTAACCCTATTGGCCAAATTGGCTTCTGTAATAATCAATCTGAATTGTCAACTTGATTGGATGAAGAGATGCCCAAGATTACGAGACTTCTGGGTGGGTCAGTGAGGGTGTGTCTAGGAATGATTGGCATGTTGAAGAGCCAACTAAAGTGGAGGCCCTCCCTAAGTGTGGGTGTGCCTAGGAATGATCGGCATGTTGAAGAGCCAACTAAAGTGGAGGCCCTCCCTAAGTGTGGGTGTGCCTAGGAATGATCGGCATGTTGAAGAGCCAACTAAAGTGGAGGCCCTCCCTAAGTGTGGGTGTGTCTAGGAATGATCCGCATGTTGAAGAGCCAACTAAAGTGGAGGCAGGACAGTCCAATAGGTTGGAAGCAGGGATGGAATAAAAGCTGGAAGAAAGAAAGCAGATGCAAGCTCCATTCTTCTTGAACATATTCTTGATTGCTGCTGGGATCCTCTGAGAACCTCAGACTCTTGCTCCCTCACTTTTTCCCAAAGTTGACTCTGCCAGTGATTCTCCAGGGAGTTCCCAGGCCTTGGGTCCTGGACTGGGGTAGCATCGTTGATCCCTCTTGTCCTGAGGCATCTTGGATCTCACGGGTATTGGTTCCACCAGCTCCCCAGCCTGCAGATGACCACTGTGGCTCCATCCAGCTTCTGGTTTGTGTCAGTCAAATAAATCATATATACAGATGATTTAGAGAGAGAGAAAGATAAGTGTGTAGGGTCTTTGCTCTCCGAGACCTCCAATGTCTGAGAAAACCCCCAAGACATTAGGAAGATTGAGATTTCCACCCCCACCCGTCGCCACCACCGGGTGACACGAGCCAACCCTTCCTCCACGACTCTCTTTTGAATTCAGGTGTGCTTCCCAGATCCCGCTGAAGTCTTTCCACATATATCTCAGGCAAGCTGTTACACCCCATGCGGCAAATCGCAGGTTGGTGGGGTCTTCCCCTCAGTGTGATCTCATCTTTATTGTATCTGGTAAAAAAAAAAAAAAAAAAAAATCCAGAAAATCCTGGAATGTAAGTTAAATCATCTCCAGGTCTCAGAGCTGACACAGACAGATTTCTCCTGTTTGTCCTGACCAAAAGGGACCAGAGAGATTGGGTGGAGGAAGCGGAAGCTGCAAGGAGCCCTTTTAAACTGAAGCTAGCTTGTAGCATCATCTGTCCCCTCCCGGGACTACTGGGTTTCTTTGTAGTGGGGCCTGAATTTTAAATCTAGGATTCTGAGCCAGGTGTAATGGCTTATGCCTATCATACCAGCCAATTGAGAGGCTGAGGCAGGAGGATAGCAAGTTCGAGACCAGCCTGGGCAACTTAGCAAGATCCTGTCTCACAAAAACAAAATAATAAATAAATAGTCTTCTTGCTTAAGGACAAGGCCTCCAGTATCTGAGAAAACCCCCAAGACATGAGTGTGATCTCATCTTTATTGTGAGAATAATTCCTGTCACACTGGCAGGAATTCAGTAGTCACTCTCCAGGAAGAGTGCCCTCTGATGAGAGGGATGAGGGCTGATCTCCTCTATCAGGACATCCTGAGATTGTAACCTCCCTGAAGCCTGACACACACCTGGGCCACATCTAGATTGCATGAGGTATTGGCTTGCTTGATTTTCCTAAAAACAGAGCTGGAGATAAGAACGTGAGTGTAGTAGTTTTTTAAGGAGGTGATTCCTGAAAGCGGGAATGTTGGAATGGAGAGAGGAATACCGGAAAGGGAGAGAAGTCAGGTAGGAATAACTGCTTGTCCCTGTGGTGACTGGGACTCAATCCTGCTGGGGAACCCCAGGAATCATGGAGAAAGTGCCTCATAACTTTCCTCCCAAGGAACCATTGGTGGAAAATTTCTGCACGGGGCATTTCCTTCTCTGTGCTTCTTGTCTGCCCTGTTTTGGGGAACAGCAGGCCCCTGTACTTTGGATAAAGCCCTGGGCAGAGCCAAGAGACTCCCTGGTTCCTCTGACCACCACAGCTGCAATGGAGTTGGGGCCCAGACTGTGTCTCCTACATGATGTGTCAGAGCCCTCTCACCCACCAACTCAAAAAGACGTCCTTCTAGCTGCGTCCTCATCCAGAGTTCTTTTTCTGGAAGCCGATCTGGAGAACTCCCAAAGACCATCCCATCAGGGATCGGGTTTGCTGCTCAGTGTTGCTAACTCAGCCGCAAATTTCAAGTTTCCTGGGTTTTTCAGTTGATCTTGGTCTGGATGAGGAGTCCCAAGACCAGGTTCAATCCCATTCTAGGTGCCTTAGCTCAGAGGTGCCTATCAAGGCCTGATATGGCTCTGGGTCCTGCAGGCCAGACCTTCTCCTCCAGAGCAGAGCTCCTGCAGGCCCAGGCTGGAGCAGCCAGGCATTTCTATGGCTCTAGCACCCCAGGGTCAGAGCTGCCTCAGATGTGTGGGAGACAGCTAAGCCTTGCTGTGACTGATAACATCAGCCTGGTTCTCCCAGGGGAACCAAATGATGCTCAGGGGCCCTGCATCACAATGGAAGGAAAGCTTTGGCCCTTAGTCAAAAACCACTATTTTAGTTTAAGGACGTTCTTGCCTTTGACCTTGAGTTGATGTCTTGCAGACTCTCAGTGTCAGGGTTTTTTTTTGTTGTTGTTTGTTTTTTTAATTTATAAAATTAGAGGATTCAACTAGATTTGTGTACCCCGAGTGGTGAACACATCATAACTGAGTGGTTTCAACTGAGACCTGAGGGGATACGGGATGAGACACTCACGTTACACACCAAGAGTGCGTGCATGGTGGACACATTCCTTTTCTGTTTTTCATGGCCTCGTTCTAACGGAGTCCGGGAGAAGGTCTTGGTTTGGTGTTCGTAGCTCTTGAACACTAACACCTGTAAGTAACACACTCGTTAGGATTTAATCTTTAAAAATGTTCCCTGCAGTTATTTTTACATTGGCTTGCTGTTGGGTGGCAAGAGCTGACTGCATTTCCTGTTATGCGTCTAACAAAGTTTTAGGAGCAAAAACTAAAAATATGAACTTTAATGTAAATTTCAAAAGTCAAGTGTATTTTAAAGAGCAATGTAAATAATAACAAGAATATGGCAAGAGTTGTGTGGGAGTGACTGATTTGGGAGAAAAGGAATTTAAAGATCCTTTATCAAACTATAGAAATCCCTTTGAACAAAAAAAAAAATATCTGTGTGTGCAGTTGGGGATGGCGGATGCAGCACTTTTGGAGTCCTCTGGAAGATGTCCATAGCTGACACACCGAGCACCACCCCTCCTGGGCCACACGTGTCTGGTGCAGTGGATCCAAGAGTTCTTTTTGACAGTCGGTGGAGGCCTCTCTCCTGCAGCAGCTGCAGAATGAGTCCTTAAATATCATAAACGACAAATTGCTTCTTTGACTGCTTTGATGTCCTTGTTTAGTTCAATCCAGGTGTGATGTAGCTGGATAGTTGGGCAGGAGTCCTGGCTGGGGAGAAAATCATTATGAAGAGCTATCGATTAGGTGTCTCCAGTTGCCGAAGCTCAGCTGCAGAAGGTCTTGCAGCTGCATTTATGAAAGGGCAGGGGTCGTGGAGAAGGGCACGGATGAGACAGAGTGAGGAGGCAATTTGTTTAAAGGACGATGGTGTATGAAGGCAGGTGGGGCCCCTGGAGCCAGTTTTTCCACATCCCACACAGTAGGGCACATTGGATGGGTGTTTCTGGAAGGCTGTGCCTCACTACCTGTTGCAGACTGGAACAGGGAGGGTCAGAAGGTGCTTTGTCTGTGCCTGTATCTCCCAGACCCTAGAAAAGGGTCTGGCATATAAGAAGATGAATAAATATTTGTCGAATGAACGAACTCAGGTTTGCACCCCAAGAGCAGATCAGGACTCAGAAATTCTAATTCACAGGCCCCCCACCGCACCTTGACGGACTGTTGATTCACAGTTGCAAATGCACGAGACAATAAAAAACTGCTCAGGAAACCTGGCAGGAGCTCTTGAGGAAAGTATAAGTAGCGAGGGAGGAGTATAACAACGTTCCTTCCTGCCTATGGCTTTGGAATAGTTGTAATTTTGAGTGATCTGTCAATCACATTTGATAAATTAAATCATACCTTAGAGCAGCATTTCTCAATATTGTTTTCTGCCTGGTACAAAAGCTGCTGCATAGGTAACTTCTGTGAGCTCTGCGAAATTTCCTTTCCTGAGTAGCAGTAATTTCACTCTTTTTCTTCAATTCAAGGCAGGATATTATATTTTTTTTTCCTTGAGATGACACACAATTTTCCCCCCTTTCTCCCAAAGCTTTAGATATGCCCCCTACCTGCTCCTCTTGCTGGCTAGAATTAATGCATTGGATGCCTCTCGCCTTTCTTTTGTTCATAAATTTCCCTGAGACTCTGATGAAAGCCATACTCCCACTCTGCTCCTCTCAAATTTATATCTACATACGTACAACATTTTGCAAAGAATCCATCTTATTGCACTGGAAGTCGATCTGCCTTCAAATCCTTGCAATATGAGAGTAATCTTTGCATAGAGTTATCTAGGACTTTTTGCCCCAGCTTTTTAATGTAAAAGCAAGTGGCCATTTTCTGGGGGACAAATATGAACTCAGAGTTGTGGCAGAGTAAGACAAAAAGTAGCCTTTACGTTTCCTTCAAAAGCAATGTCAACGTTAGAGCTGCATGAGAAGCTGAAATTGTGCTGCACTACATGCACCATTCTTGACATCCAATCGATTCTGACTTTTGGTTTTGATGATGATGGACACTTATTTACAAAAATAAACAGAAGCAAATGGAATCAGAGTTTCCACGAGTAGCTTTGCCCGACCAGGGTGGCCTTGGGTCAAAGAGCCCACGATTCTCTAAGATGCCTCCTGTGGAATTCAGGCTGTATCGTATTCTCTGGACTTGTGTCCAGAAGGTCACCTCAAGCCCGGTCTGCATATTCTTTGCTTGGCAAAGAAACTTCATTATTTCAGAGATGTTGTCTGCTTTTGCAATTTACCAAAAGGAGCTCACAGAATGGGAATTCTTTGATGGTGTCAGAGAGCATACAAGAAATGAAAACAGGCTACTTACTGGGTGAATGGAAAGACAGTAGCAAAGTTGTCCAGCTACAGTCTGGGGGGAGTGGTTTCCTGATGATTTTCTCCATGACCTGCCTTGTACCCTGAGGAGACATGTCAGTGATTCTGGAGCAGATGATGACAATCTATGGAGGTTATATATCTGGTAATATATTTTGGCCTTTACTTTCAATGAAGAGTTTAGTTCAAGACAGAATTCCACGTGGAGTTATTTCCACCCCCCCACCCCACCCCCACACATTCTGGAAATGACAATTCCAGTGTTACAGGAACTTTCTTATTGTTTCTGAGAAATCTGCTCTGGAAACCACACTTGTCCATCTTTTCTCTCTGGCTACTTTGTACTGTATCTTTGGTATCCTGTAATTTCAAGATGACCTCCCTAAACACAGATTTGGGGTATTTTCTTCGTTTTCAATATACAATACATTGTTATTAGCTATCGTTACACTGTGGACCTCTTGACCTTATTGCTGAGAACTGAAACTTTATATCCTTTAACCAACCTCCTATTCCCCACCCAACTCTACTCCTGCTCCAGTCTCTGGTAACCACAGTTCTACTTTTTTTTTTGGGGGGCGTCAGAACACATTTTGATTTCAGATCCTGAATATTAATGCATTTATCAATTCTTGAAAATGATCATCTCCTTGAATATTTTGCTTTCCATTCTATCTCCTCCTTAGAGAACCCCCCTGTTGGACACAGTCTGCACCTTCTAGTGTGTTTCCCCCATCTCTGAACATTTCTCTCTCAATTTTCTTTCCTTTAATCTCTCTTCGATGAACTATAGAAATTTTCTTCTGTACTTACTCGTTTGCTTGAGAGTATTTTTAACAAGAAAAAGGCTCAATTTGGAAAGATGAGAACCTGTGCCAAGACTTAGGTTTGCCTCCCCCAACATGATGTTCTATTCTTTCATTAGTGTTTCTATTTTTCAATCTCTTCAATTATGTTAAATATACTTATTTTACAGTTTCTCTTAAATTGTTTTATCATCTCAAGTTTTTTGGGGGTAGACTCATTTCCTTTTAGTCAGGTCTTATATTGTCCATTATTCCTGGTGAGTTATAGATTTTTTAAATTTCCAGCGCATCTTAGCTGAGGTTCTTTCTATCATATGTCACTGTGTCCTGGGTGTGGGAGTTATTGAATGCCTTTGTATTTGTTTCTGCTACACTGAGACAAATTTTTTTGTGTGTGTTAATTTCTTGCTTAGAGATTCCTGCACCAGGATAGACATAAGCTCAGGGTTTCAATCTCTCAAGACTTGGTTTTTCTTTCTGGACCCCTGAGTAGAGAAAAAGTTCCTTACAGTTACCCTGGAGCAGTGGAAGAGCTTCTTTCATTTTTCCTTGTCAAAAATAGCAACCTTTCTAAGGTTCCCAGCTTTGTGCAAGATCTCAATTCCAGATCCCCACCTCACTTAAACTTAGGGCCACACCTTCAGTCCTGGGGACATGACAGCTCCAAATACTAAGGTCTATGCAATAGCTTGAATATGGTTTGTCCCCTCCAAAACTCATGTTGAAATTGGATGGCCATTGTGGTGGTGTTAGAAGGAGGTGATTGATTGGGTCCTTGAGATGGATTAATGCCCTTCTCAGGGACTGGATTAGTTATTGTGAGAGTGGGTTGTTACAAAGCAAGGCTGTTCCTTGCATTTTCCTTCTGGACTTCCTTCCTACTTTCTGCCATGCTATGATGCAGCCTGTGGCCCTCCCTCATCAGGTTGCTATATCTCAGTGTTTCAGCCTTCAGAGATGTGAGCTAAATAAACATCTTTCCTTTATAAATTATCCAGTCTCAAGTAATCTGTAATAGCAATGGAAAATGGACTAAGACAGTCTATATAAGGTTGTCTCTATAGTTATTATGGCATTATGCAAGCTATCAATGTTCTTATCATTGTGGGTATTTAGGAATTTCCCTTTCTTTTTCTGTATTTTTTTACCATAGATTTCATCAGTCATATCAATTGATAGGAAAATCCATGCCAGCCCAGGTTACTTTGGTAAGGGGGCCATGATGTCTCTTCAATCATGGCAACATCTGTTTAGCAACATGATAAACAATTTAGCAATTTAGAGGTTGAAAATAAGACTTTTGTATTAAGGCAAATCTAACATTTGGTTAAAGTTCTACTCTTTGCAAATTGAGTTTTCTTTTCATCAACGAAGACCCTTGTGGTCTGTTGTCACTTTAGGTTGGATAGTCATCATGAGTTGGCCCTTTGGATTGATTGCTGCAGTATAGCCAGTCAACACCTGTTAACACATTACCATCAGCTTTGGATAGTTTTGTCCCTGATGCATCTCATTGTAGACTCTTTCTGTGCCCTGCCTCTTAATACCTCCCTGGGTGTATTCTGGTCCTACTTTGTACCCTGGTGTAAACTTAATGAGAGATTTGGCCAAGTCATATACCTGTTCCACATCACCCATGGTGCCAAGCACATAGCATGTGTTGGAAAACCTATATGTGTTCTGGGAACTCATTTGTAACCCGATATAGTAAAATTAACTCAGTTTGAGATGTTATTTCACACTGATTAGATTACCAATATATATATTTTTTTCTTTTTTGAATGCCACAATTTGGAGTGCTGAGACTTGAAGAACTGTCATGCACTGCTGATAGGAAGGAGGACCAGGGTGATTCTGAAGAGCAATTCAACATTGCTGTCAAATTAAACAGATCAAGCCCCGGAGGCCCACTCCCGGGCATATAGCCCAAAGACATTCTCACCAAGCTTCATGAAAAAAACATGTACAAGGAAAATAGTGGAGGAGTAGTTAGGACGGTGGGGAATCGAAGATCGTCTTGATATCCAGCTCCAGCAAATCGGGGTGGGCAAAGGTGGGGGTTCTCCGCAGCACTTAGAATCAGCAGATCAGAACACCACAAGACAACGTGGATAGACCTTGAAAGTGTAAGGCAAGTGAAAAACTCAAGACAGGAAGAGAGGTATTTAGCACCATAGCATTTGTGTAAATTTTTAAAAACCCACATACAATACAAGATAACATTTTGCAAGAACAGACTCCAGCCAAAAGATACACATTAAATATGAGAACTGGATTGCCTGTGGAAGAAGGGAATGAGGATGCAAATGGATACATTAAATCATAAATGCACAGAAAGGGGCCATGCTCAAGCCAACAATGATGTTAAGCTATAGGTTGGGGGTGGGACTAACTCTCAACACCCAATGTTGAAACGATAATAATAAGAGGAAAGAAACAGTTTCTATATTGAGACTCACTGTCTCCTTGAATTCTTGCCTGTTCAGGTTATCTTTGTGTGTTTTCTGGAATCCTGTAATTCTTATTTTAATCTGTGTCCTTTCCCTACAACCTTCTAGAAAGCTCTTTAATTGCAGGATTTGCATCTCATTCGTTGGTACCCAGTTGCAGCAAGATGTAGCTGGAAGAGCATGGATTTCGGAGCCAAAATGAGCCTCCTCCACTTCTTGTCTATTTGACATTGAGCAGATCACTTTATCTTCTGAGCCCAGGTTTCCTCATGTAGAGACTCGTAAGACCTTCTTGAGGATTGGTTACAGAGACTAAATGAGAAAATAGATCTATTTCTGGTACAGTGACTAAATAGCTGCTCAATAAACGCTAGCTAGTATCCACTCCTCAATTGTATTTCCTATGGTCCCCAACACATCAGAGGTGTTCTGTCAAGATTTTTGGAACAGAAATTAATTGACGTTCACCGTAGATGGGAGCAAAAGATCACGGCTTTGGGTGCCAATTTAAAAAGAACTTCCATACAACATTAAAAAGAAAAAAAAAAAAAAAAAACATCAGGGCTGCTTCTGCGTGTGGTTGTGAAATATTCCCCTTTGAATACCTTCAGAAAGGAATTCTTTCCTTTCCCGCCCGCCTCCTCCCTCCCACTCCCTAACTCTATTTCTCTGCCTTCAGTCCTGAGGACTCTGTGACTTCTCACTCACCTTCCCCCGCTGGTCTCACGGAGAAGTACTCTCAGTATTCAACTTGACTCCTCTCTCGCTTTGTTCTCTGCTGTCCCTTAGAGAGGCCGCCACTGAACGTGAGGCTGTCCGATTATCCCCACGCCTGCTGCCGAGAAAAGAAATCCTGACACGCTCCTGTGGACCGTGGTGCTTTTCTGAGGCCTTTAGATTGATTGCATTCATCTTAGCAGCAGGTTATACACGCTATAAAATTATCCAGCTGCTTTCTTAAAATCTTGCATTCAACCTGAGAGTCTTTAAAAGCTTTCACATTTTGAACATTTTGAATCCAGCAGATTTGGACAATGTGACCGACTCGCCGAGCTGATGTTTTTACCTCTCGATGCCTTGTTTTTCTCATCTAGGAAACGGGAATGATCTTGGGCACAGTGTATTGAGACACCCAGAGGGATGAAAAGCATGTAATGTGGTCTAAAAGGCAGGGTTAGTGGATGTGATCACACCCTGTGGTGATTATGGCCTTCCCAAACCTCTACAGAAAGCCAGCCATGTGGTCTCACCCATGCCTGCCAATAGAAGCTCCTACCTGTGTAATATCATCCGGTCCTCTGTCTCTTTAAAATAATGAGGCCACCTGCAACTGAGAGTATAAAATTAGAGGAAAATAAACCTTTTACTAAAATGTTTGCAGCACAGGTATATTGTAGCCCCTCTTCTCTAAGTGGGAATACCACCTATTTTATTGTCTAGCTCTCACTCTATTTAGAGACAGAACAGACTAGGATGTGCTGCAGTAACAAACATCCCCCAACATCACCATGGCTTAACAAGGAAAGGCTTATTTCTTTTTCATGCTACATGCCCTTGGAAGTCAGCAGGAGACCTGTATTCACCGTTGGTCACTCGGGAACCCAGTTCATGGAGGCTTCATCCTGCCATCAGCTTCCTGGGTCATCCTAGAAGTGAAAAGGGAAAGTGGTCAATCATGCCTTGGCCTTGAACATTTCTGCCCAGAACCACTTCAGGAAAGGCTTGATTCAGGGCACAAACAGCGTCATTATGTTCCATCATGCAAATCTGCTTCCCCTGGCGTATCTCCATTCTCAGGTTCTCATTTATGACCTCAACAGGAGAGGCAGGGTCCCCTCAAATCCTTGTCAGACAACCCCTGGGATTCCCTGTCTCATTGCCCTGGATGGGTAACCTAGCCATCATGACCTGATAACTGTGACAGGGAGAACACGATTGGCTTGGCATAGGACGGTCCTGCTCCTGGAGATGCTCCTGGGAGTAGGGTTATTCCTACACAATAAAAATGAGGACGCTCCCATAAATTTCTGTTTCACAGAAGCAACTTTTTTTTTTTTTTTTTTTAGTATAAGTAAGTCCAAAATATTGCCTGGAACATACTTACACCAAAAAATTTATTAGTTGTTGATCTGAAATTCAAATGTAACTGAGTATCTTAATATTTTTGTTTGCTAAAATCAGCAGCCCCATATAGAAGCCCATTCATTCCCAAACCACATTTAGGGAAAGGACAATTTCTCCGAAGCAAAAATGGGATGCTGTCCTATCAGAATGAGGGACAGTGGCTACTGATTGGCATCAGCCAGTAATTAGTAACTAGTAACTACATTGGGGCTGAAAGGACCCAGAGCTCCCCCTAGGTGTATATGTGTGGTGTACCCCTAAAATAATCCCTTGCAATGGCATGTCTTGTTCTAGTAATCTACTGCTATATAATAAACCACCCCCAAATTTAATTAATTAATCCAGGAATTCATCATCTCTCAAGGCTCCATGGGTTGACTGGGCCAAGCTGGGCAGTTTTGGGTTAGAGTCTCTTGTATAGTTACATTCAAATGTCACCTGGGGTTGTCATCACCTGGAGGTTCTACTGGGATGAATGTCCAAGGTGTCTCACTTACGTGACTGACTGTTGATGTTGTCTCTCAATTATGAGCTTAGCTGGGGCTGTCAGAGTCACTACACGTGGCCTCTCCATGCGGTTTGGTCTTCTCAGTGCATGGCAACTGGGTTCTGAGAAGTATTTTGAGAATAGGTGCTCCAACGGGTCCTTGCAGAGCAACAGGACTTCTTATGACTCAGTCTCAAAAGTCCCAGACAATCACTTTGGCCTCTTTGGATAAGCAAGTCATTGAGGCCAGTCTATATTCCGGGGAAGGGGAATTAGGTCCCTCTCCTACATGAGGAGTAGCATGTGTATACAGGGAGAGAAGGATCTGATGGCGCCATCTTGAATACTATGAACCACATATGCATTTTATGCATAATGTAGTTTAACTTTCACATTAATTCTATTGGGTAGAAACTGATTCAGACTCATTTTACAGATGAGAAAAACCAAATCTTAATGAAATCAGGGCACTTGCCCCAAATTCATCAGCTAACAAGTGACAAAGCAACGATTAGAATTCAAATGCTCTATTCCCAGTCGGTATTCTTTTCTCTGCATTGCGCCAGCTGTCTCCTCTTTGGAGTGGTACATTATTCCCTTGATATCCACGGGCCATTGTAGATACCTGAATCCATAGGTGCTCTTATAATAAATTGGCATAGTAATTGCATATAAACTATGCACAGCCTCCCGTATACTTTAAATCATCTCTAGATTACTTGTAATACCTAATACAATGTCAGTGCTATCTAAATGGTTGTTATAATGTATTGTTTAGGGGGAAAAAAAGGACAGGAAAAAAGTCTGTGTATATTCAGTATGGATGCAATGTTTTCCGGAATTTTTGATCCATGGTGTGTTGAGTCCATGGACATGGGACCTGGGGATTCTGAGGGCTGACTATATAAGTATTGAACATGGGTTTCAGAATAAAAATGGAGATCTATCCTCCAGAAGGAAGAAGCTAAACTCTATATTCTCTTGATTTGTGGGAGATCCTCACTCTACTTGATCATATTACCTGGGTCCTCTCTGGAATAATTGAAGATAAAAGATAAGGAACTTCCTGGATTCCTATAATTTTAAGCCAGTGATGGTCTTGATGATGGTGGTAGTGTTGTGTTTGGCATCTGAAATGTCTCCCAATCTCCTATGTTGAAGGCTTGGTCTCTATTGTTGCCATGTCCAGAGGTGGGGGCTGTTAGGAAGCATTTGGATTATGAAGATTCTGACCTCCTCAGTGGATTAATAGTTTGAAGGCATTATTGGAAGCTGTCGGAGGTGGGGTCTAACTGAATGAATGGAGGTATGCACAGGGTACTTCCTTGATCCATCAACATTGGGCTTGACCGTGTGGCATGCGAGCTGATGGAACACGATCAAAGGTTCGAAGTGTGTTGTGTAGTTGGACTTGCTCTCTTGTGCTTCTGCCGTTGCAAGAAGCACAAGAGCAAGTCCAGGTGGCCAGCTGGTTTAAAAAGGACATTGGACACTTGGAACAGGCCTGGACCCAACTTGAAGCTTAGACCCAAGCCCAGTTGAGCTCAGCTCAGACTCAGCCTAGACCAGTGTTTCTCAACCAAAAGTGATCTTGCCTCTTAGGAAACACATGGCAATGTCTAGAGGTATTTTTGTGGTCACAACGAGGAACAGGCTACTAAGGCACGTAATGGGTGGAAGTCAGGCCTGCTGCTAAGCACCCTACAGTGTGCAGGACAGGACTGTAATCAATCACCGTCTCTCCCAAAATGATAGTAGTGCTGAGGTTAAGAAACGCTGGTCTAGAGCAACAAATTCCAGCCTACCTGTGGGCTCACAAGCAAAACTAAGTGATTATTCTTTGAAACCTCTGAGTTTTGTGGGAGTTTTAAAATGCAGCATTATTGTGGCCATAAATGGCAACTGTGATGGCAATTGTGAGCACCCTGTTTTATGAGGCAAGTTCCATAAATGGTCCCTCCCAGCTAAACTTTGCAGTCTCGTTGCTGGCACCGGTCCCTGATCAATCCCTCTGGCAAAGGTGGGGGAGGGGCCTGGCTCTGCAGATAAGCTTAGATTCTTACTAGTTCTTAGCCCTCCTGGCAGAGGAAGGTATTACCTCAGATGAACAGGTTCCTCCCTGAAGCTTGATTTTGTGTCCCACATACCTTCCGAGGCCCTTCATGCCCCTATGCCTCATGAGGTACACCCTTGCCCCTCTTAATCACTTCCAGTTTGAAGACTTCTCCAGCTGGTGACTAAGGCTGGTTTTCTCCTGCAGAAAAGCTCAGCCCATTTGCTCCTTATTTCAGCCCTGACAACCGCCTGCCTTGATGGTGACCCATGTTCCTAATTTATTCTCTGCTTTTCCAGAAAGTGGGAAAAGTGTTCCTTTTGACCTTTCACAAAATCCCCACACCCCTTAGGATATTTGTGTATGGTCTTGCTTCCCAAACTGAGAAAAGGATAAGGTTCGGATTAATCAACACACACCAAATAAATTAGAGAAACATCTTTCATCTACTGAACAAAGCTTCTTAGGTTATACCCCTCACCTTTTCACTCATGTTGGAAGATATTTTTTTTCAAAAATGGAGATATCATTTTGCATAGGGTAAAATGCCCAAGCAGGAGAAGTACACCTTGATAAAATTTCCCATCGGGAGACACCTGTGTCACCGCTTCTCGGGTCAAGATCTAGAACATTCCATCACCGCCAAAGGTACCTTGTGGCCCTTCCCAGGCATTCGCTACTCCCCCAAAAGGAAACACCTATTCTGTCTTCTGTCACCAAAGAACTTCACATAGGTGGAATCATGCAGTGTGTCTTACAAGATACGGCTTCTTTCTTTGAGTCATTGTGTTTTGAAATTCATCCACAATGTTGGGTGTACCTGTTAGAGACTTCTAAATGCCTTCTTCCACAAAGATGAAGGATTTGGTAAAATTTCAACCGCTGTTATTTCATGAGTCCATGAATGGGTAATAGAGAATTTAGAACTAATGGACACTTGAACACACACATCTAGCACTGCCCCCTCGGCCTCCCCTCACTCCCTGTCAGTGATCGGCACAACACAACAGCGGGGAAATCTGCATTGGCGTTTACACATAATATGAATATCCCGAATCAAAAAAATTCCATATCCAAAATGCTCCGGAATCCAAAACCTTTTGAACATGGACATGATGCCACAAATGGAGAAGCCCACACTTGACCTTGGGCAATGGAAGACAGCCAAAGCGCAGGCACACTGAAAGTATCATAGGAAACTACCTTCAGGCTATTGTGTGAGGCTTCTGTGGAACATAAATAAATTTCGTGTTCAAACTTGGGTCCCATCCCCAAGAGATCTCATTATGTGCATGAGATATTCTAAAGTCAGAAAAAAAAGATCCAAATTGGAAAGATTTCTGGGCCCAAGCATTTTGGATAAGGGAAATTCAATCTGTACCAGGAGTGGTTTCACCTGTTTAATAGAAACTTCAAGGAATTTCTGTGAGACCAATAGAGATGAGACTGGTCCATGGGCCATGGGGGGGGGGGGGGCAGCCTCACTGTCCCCATCCTGAGAGGAGCAGAGATGGCCCTTGGATGGACAGAGAAACCAAAGCCAAGCCAGCATATTGGTTGGGCTTCCTCTGACACTGGCACATGGCCACAAGCCCCAAAACTCCACAAAAGGCATCTCCCCAGCACCAGCAGCCAAAACAAATAAAAACCCACTGAGACACGCTCCTCTGAGGTTGGTGGTCTGGTCAAGCAAGAAGCCCAGCACATCTATTGGTCTAAGCAGGTAGACTCTTCTTTAGTCAATTTTGATGATTTTTTTTTTTCCCCTAGGAAAGCATTTGTTTCATCCAACTTTTCAATTTATAAGCTTGCACATGTGGTCTCACAATTGCCTTCCGAATCGGCTGATGGCTGGCCGGAGTACTGTTTCAACAGAATGTGGGTATTGAACTTTCTAAGCCCTTGAATATTGGGGAAGATCTCCCTGTTGCTGTGCATGGGAAAACAGCCATGTGGCTGCCCAAGCTGAGTCCTGGGAATGCAGATTTCCAGAACCTTCCAAACCTGACCTTGTCCTTGAGGTCTAATGCCACAAAGGTTAAGTGTGAGGTGAGGTTGACGTCTTCCGTTATAAGTTTTCCTTAAGTATGTGTAGCATTTTTTTTCCTTGAAGTTGGAACCTTACCAGGATGCATGTCTAGGTTTTGATGTCTTTGCATGATTGTTTTTTTTTTTCCCCGATATGATTTATACTTCACTGAAACACAGATTTAGTGAGAACCTTTTTCTCATTTTGACTATTATTTCTGTCACAGTTATTTTGGTACCTTGGGCTCAGGTACACATTTCCTATGTGCTGTATCTTCATTGCTGGCTGACTTGGGTGTC
This sequence comes from Spermophilus citellus, assembly GCF_964194105.1. Lineage (NCBI taxonomy): Eukaryota > Metazoa > Chordata > Mammalia > Rodentia > Sciuridae > Spermophilus > Spermophilus citellus. The sequence goes on from NC_138187.1 coordinate 16,237,322, forward strand.
CCCTGCCTCAACATTTCACTCTCTTTTTCCCCCCTCTATCCTGCGACACTTTCTTGCGTTCATCTTCAACATCACTGAATTGTGTTTTTCTGCAACATTAATTTAGCTGCTACTGTATCGAATGCATTTTTAAATTATTTAATTTCCTTCCGCCTCTAAACCATAATTATTCTCGTCTCTTTGTCTTTTCGTCTCATCAATATTTTAGCTTCATGGGGTTTGCATTTTTAAAACAATTTTTGAAAGTTCAAGGGAAATACTCTTGCAATTTACTTCTATTTTCTATACTAAATCAGTTTCCCGCCCCCTGCCCATTTTATGACACAGATAATTTTTGTAGGCATTGCTTTATTTATTTTTATTTATTTATTTTTTTTGAACATTCTGGCTCACAAGGTCAGTGAGGCCAGACTGTCCCAGCCCTGGGCTGTGACTTCTCCACGTTCAACAAGGTCACCATGGCAGGTTCCAAACACCCCAAGTGTCCACATTGCATCTGTGTGACAGCACCCTACACCTATGCATGAAGCCCTGCCACCTTGGAGGACTTCTCCTCAGCTACAACGGCCAGGACTCTGCTGCTTTGTAGAGATCTTGCAGAAGTGTCTCTTGCAAGGGAATCTGTATGGGTCTTTGCTCCTCTGCCACCTCTAGGCCTTACCCTCAAAATTAGGGGGCTTTTGTGCAGCTTGGGATTCTTGGATGCAAACCCAGACTGGCTTAAGCAAAAAGATAATGTATTTGGTTTCACATACCTGAAAAGTGCAGGGGTGATCCTGGCCTCTGGGCTATCAGGAGAAATATCTCCCCTGTCTGTCTCTCCCTCTCTCCCCTTCTCTCTTCCCACTTCCTGGGTTGACGTCATTCTCAGACGCCTTACGCCTTACGTAGCATGCTATCTGCTATAGCTTCAGCCCTCACATCATCACAAATCCAAATGTAACAGAAAGAACATTTTCTTTTCTCCCAGCATCCCCCGTCTAGTTGTGACTTGTTGGATCTGATGGGGTCCCCTGTCATCTTTGACTTATTCGTCACATCCAGGGGGTGGGATATTCCACTGAGTTCAGCATGGGTCATCTGCTCACTTCATAAGCAGGGATGTGGATCTGCCTCCAAACCCTAAAAAGAGATATCGGGGTACGATTGCTGTAAGAAGGATGAGTGGCACAAAGAAGAGATATTCTTCATACAAGATTTCTCCATTTAATTCTGCCAAAGCCATTCAGCTTCCTGAGCGTGGTGGGCTGTGAACTGGCTTTGCAGGACTGTCATTTAAATTTGGGCAGGTTGTGCCCACTGTGCCACCAGGCACATCTAAGGGCCTCCCAGTCACCTCACAGACACAAGGGATTTGCATAACCTTTATAATTTTCCAACAGATGGAAGTAATATTTCGTGGAAGGGGCACCTCTGGCTAATTGTATACAGGTGTCTGTCCTACAGAACGCTGATCACTGGCAGCCCTCTCAGGATGTCTTTACTCCGTGTTTCTGCAAGCTGCAGTTCTTCTCCCTGAGCTGCCAGTCCCGACGCTGTTTCCCCAGATTATTTTGTGCATATTTGAGCTCGTAAGTGCTCAATCTTCTGTCTTTTCCCAAGAATAGAAATCCCATTGCAAATATAAGATCAGTCAAAACAAAACTTAGACATGCATCCTGCCCCCACCCCATACATACCCCCAAACATGACTCCACTGAGAAAACCAGTCGGGGTTTCTTTTCTGTCCTTTACTCTTTGGTTCTGAGTATTTCTAAGGCTTTTTGGTTTCTGATGTGTCATCAACTTGGAAGTGACCTCAAAGTGCCCCAAGGAGCAGGCCTGTGCCAGCAAGAGTCCAGGCTAGGAGTCACCTGATTCTAAAGCTGATTTTTCTCTGGCTTGGGTGGGTCTCATCACTTCTCTGGTCCTTCTATGGGAAATAAGAGTTGGACCATGTCTGAAGACTTGGTCACTTGTAGACCTGATGCCTGCTTGTGTGTGATGGTAAGAATAAAAACATTTTTCACGGGATGCTAGATAGTCTCAGTAAAATCCCTTTATTCAGGTTGGGTGGGGAGGCACATGTCTGTAATCTCAGGGGTTCAGGAGGCTGAGGCAGCTTCGTGAGTTCAAAGCCAGCCTCGGCAACTTAGTGAGGCCCTAAGCAACTCAGCAAGACCCTGTCTCTAAAATATATATATATTTTAAAGGCAGGGGGCTGGGGATGTGGCTCTGTGGTTAAGCACCCCTGGGTTCAATCCCTGGTACCAAAAAAAAGAAAGAAAGAAAGAAAGAAAAAAATATTCCCTTTTTTCACTACTACATAGATTCACATGAGGTGCTGCCCTAGTGTGTAGCTACTGGTGTTATATCCCAATAAGCCCATCGTAAGTTGAAAATATTAGAAGCCAAATATGTATGTCATCTATCTCATCTACCCAGCATACTAAATGAGTGCACTGTGGAGGTGTCTGTCCCTCACCCTCATGACTTTGTGGCTGGTGAGAGCGGCAACTTCTGTCACTGCCAGGCATTGCCAGAGAAGATGGTCCCACCCAAATCTCAACCCACAAAGTCCATGAATGTGTGTCCCTTTCACACCATCGTAAGTCAAACCTCCGTTAAGTCAGGACCTGTACACACAATGCTATTAGGTCCTTACGTCACCCCCGCAGGGATGTGTCACTATATAAAGAGACCTATGAGTGGGGCTCGGAAGGGCTTAGTGACACCTTGGTAATTAAAAAAAAAATCAGTTAGGTCTCATTCTCCTGACTTCATATGTGACTTCTTGGTGCTTAGTGATGAAATTCAAGTTAATTCCCACAGTGATAATGTTTTCTACTGGAAAGCAGCAACGCTGATTGTCTCACAAGATGCTTCTTGTATCTTTCTGTACACCTGTTACCAAACTAGAGGCCCTGGGATGATTTTCTGCTAGGAAAACTCCTCCACGTTATTTTCTCCAAAGCCTCTTGATGAGTATTTGAGATGGTTTTAAAGCATAAACAGTGGAAAAAAATGTGTTAATATAATTTCCTTTCCAGCCCCATTTCAAAATGAAAGGGAAACGTGTTTGGGGGAAAATTCACTTACAAAGTTTGGCCAAATGCCCAAACTGTGCAAAGAGCCTGACAAACAGAACAAAGTTCAACTTCTCTCTAAATCAAATCCCCCATGTCTCTGATGCCAGGCTGGGGACGGCTCTTAGGGTGACCCATTTGCTAATGATAGCCCGGACATCAATAATGGAATGTGAAAGACAATCTTCTAATCAATTTTTTTTCCTGCTGGTTTAGATTAAAGCACAGAAAATGCCCAAATGCTCCATCTGCTTCCTCTAAGATTTCTGGTAGGCTGGAGCCCAATTATGGCTGCCTTATCCATTTTTAATAATCTTCTTATGATCATGCAAACACAGGGTGTGATTATAGCCACATCAGTTTCTGTTTCAGAACTTCCATTTCCATCCATAATTAATAAGCTGCTTGGTGCATTGGGGAGAAGCTGAAGGAGACAGACGAGGTGTTCCTATTAGGGTAGCTTTTTTTTCGGGTGTTGTTCGCTCATTCATTTTACAAACCTTCACTGGTATCTACAATGAGCTAGGTGCCACACTAGACCCGAAGGTGGAAGGATGATAACCCATTCTCCTGCTCTCACCCAGAGCTCCTGGGCTACAGACAAGGATGCACATATACATGTTTGTCGTGTGGATTTTGCTTATTTGTTAACTTGGAAAATTCAGCGACTGAGACACCAAGAAGAAATGTTTTACATTCCTAAATGATGAAGTGCAGGATAATTAGATCACTATATTATTACAAATATAATTCTAGATGGCCTATTTTGGAACCAAGTGGCTTTTGTTTAAGAGGAAGCAGGTTCTTCTGGAGAGGTAGTCTATTTAGTCAGGATGTTAGGATAGAAAGAGCTAAACTTAGACAGCTGAGGTTCGAGTCCTTGTTTTGTGCTGTGTGACCTCAAACAAAGTCTCTTAACCTCTCTAAGACATTTTCCTCATTTCTCTTGCTGGGCTGGTCTGAGATAATGTGCATGAACTAGCTGTATGGCTCATCAAGTATTGTATCAGTCAACAAAATTCAAAGTCTTGCTGACCAGGAATAGAATAAAATCCTCTTCTTTTCCTGATCCTCTCTGCCCAATTCTCCCCTCAAAAAATATTACCCATCGTCCAGAGAGATCAAAGCCTTCACACTGGAGACGAGTATTAAGAATTTTGCAGAATTCAAAGTACAAGTTATTCTTATCTGCAAACAATGAACACTGCATCTAATAATTCTTAGCACAAAGGGGAAACTTGGGGAAGGATATTGGGGACTCACCAGTCGGCAGAAGGCAAGATAACTTGAATGTAGTACATGTTCTGTTATTATTTTCTGAAAATGTAATCGAATCAATAATTTAATACTCATTTTCATTCTCAGCATGACAACTGCCAGACCTCCTTACATCTTTTATGGGCCTGGCATTAAGAATCCTCCATGGCCCCCTCCCTGTGTCCCAGAGGACACAGGCGAGGACTCAGGTGAGCCAGACGGGTCCTCTCCCGCCCGAGGTGGTTTCTCAGCCTGTCCTAGAGGAAGTCTCTAGTTCTGCTTTCAAAATTCCCACTGCTAGGCTCGATGGAACATTCCAGCAGTCTGTATCCTGTGATGTATAACTAAATGAAACATGCAAACATTAATTTCCAACTTCAAGTGAGGCCATAAGCAATAAATGTCGTATTTCCAAGGGGAGGGACAAGTCACTTCCACCTGGTCTGGTTCCAGAGGGCTTCTCAGGGGACATGGTGGATGCCCTGAGAGCTGGCGGAGGAGCTGGATTGGGGCAGCAGTGAGCAGATGCAGGGCTGAGAGTTCTGACAACGGGTACCGAGGTTCCGTCGGACCTGCTGGGCCCAGTGTCCTGCCACCTGGCCCTTCCTCAGCACCTGCTGCAAAGCCTTGTCCTTGCTCGTACCACCAGAATCCTTTCCCCCTGTTGGCACGTGGCCTGCCCCCCCTATTTTGCACAGATCTCTGCCTCAGTGTCGGGGGACCCTCCTCAACTATTCTATTTAAAATTATAGCGTGTCCTGCGACGCCATCTCTATGGGCTTTTCATTTCCCTACTCCAGGCAGAACTGCCCTCTATTCTGTTCCCTGTTGTCATTTCCAGCACCGAGGACCCTTGGGAGCCATCGCAGGCTCCTGGGAAATATTTATAGAAGGAACAAGTGAAATAGCCACAGACTTGAACATAGGACTTTTGTGCATCACAGTCACACATGTGAATATGACATATATGTGAGTATAAATATGGATAAATAGAGGATCGTATAGGGTTCATGTGATGGTTTGAATGTGAGGTGTCCCCCAAAAGCTCATGTGTGAGATGATGCAAGAAGGTTTAGAGGGGCCATGATGGGGTTATAAGATCCTCAGCCTAATCAGTGGATTAATCAACTGATGTAGGATGTGGCTGGGTAGGAACTGTAGACAGGTAGGATGTGGCTGGAGGAGGGGGGTCCCTGGGGACATGCTTTAGGGTTTATATTTTGTCCCTGATGATGGAGCTCTCTTTCTTCTTCCTGGTGTCCATGTCCAGAGCTCCTCTTCTCCTCCAGGCCCCTCCGCCATTATGCCTCACCTTAGGCCTGGAGCCACGGAGCTGGTTGTCCTTGGACTGAGATCTGAAACTGTGAGCCCCAAATAAACTTTCCCACGTGTACATTGTTCTTACCAGGTCTCTTTGGTGACAGTGGTGAAAAGCTGACTAGTGCAGTTAATCAAGGTCCCCTGGGGACTCTAGACTTGGGTCAGTCGCCCCACCCTGGTCTCTGCTTGTGACCTGAAGCTGGCAGAGTGGGCTGGGGACAGCATGGACACCCTGTACCTGCTGGGGAGGCTGTCCTGGGGCCCGGGCAGGGCAATAGAGAGGGAAGGTAACGAGGAGCTGGAGATGCCCCGGCCTCAGGACCAGCCTCAGTCCCCCCTTTCCAGCAGGCATTGGAGCCAAGACCTGAATAGTAAATGGTGCACAGAGCTTTGGGCTCTTTAAACATGGAAACTGATTCAGAGTTGAGGACGGAGCTCCCTTCTTGGAATCATAGTTGAATGAAACTAATAAAAGGCAGACCTCTCACAGTAGCCTCTAAGATCTCGTGTGATATGGCTCTTGCAGACCTCTGTGACCGCATTTCCTGTTCCTCCCTTGCTCACCACACTCCAGCCCACAGGCCCCTGTTTCTCAAACCTGCCAACCCTCTTTCCTGCCTCAGGGCCTTTGCACTTATCTCCTAGAGTGCTCTGTTCCCCAGTCTTGGCTTCCCCTCATCATTCAAACCTCAGCTCAGTACCTCCCAGGGGGGAGACTTTTCTTTCTAAAATAACGGACCCCATCCTGCTTACTTTCTCCACAGGGGAAAAAAAAGCAAATTCACTTGTTAAATTCCCGTGGCTCGTCCCTCCCCCTGACCTCAGAAAGGTGAGTGCTGTGGGCACCTGTTCTCCGGTTCACTTACCACCGTAGCCCCGATGCCACCCCGTACAGAGCCCTGCACTCCACAGTGCTCCATGCACATCTGTGCAGTGGCCGAATGCACCCACAGGCCAATTAGGCATTCCTGAGTTGGGATCTAAAAAAACACTCACTGTGGGGATGTGAGTCTCATTCAGGAGACAGGCTTTGAAGAGACTCAGCAGCACCGGTTGTAAACTGGTAGGCTGTGGGCTACAGGGAGCCCGTGGATTTGTTGAGGAGGCTTGATTGGCCTCCCGTGGTGTTCTAAAAGGGAACTCACCAGGCACCTGTTACACTTGCCTCCGGCTGTTAGGCAGGTTGCTGTTTCCCACGGGACCCCTGCAGCGGGGGAGCCTGCCAGCCCCCGATTGACGTGGACTCAGAACCAACCTTCTGTGGCTTCTGCTGCTGCCCTCATGGGTCAGAGTCCCTTCCCAAGAACCTGGCTGGAGAAGCAGAGTTCCCACCCGCCACTCAGCCTCAGGCCTGGCTACCACATTCCTGGGCTCAGGGGCTGGTGAGATGGGGCTGATGGATGGCCTTCACCTTTCCCCAGAACTTGATCGCCAGGATGAACGGGGGTGAGGCAGAGAGCAAAGGTTTGAAACTTCGGCTAAGGGGATGGGATGCAGAAGGCAGCCCTCGAGAGCAGGCAGGATCTGGGATCTTGGGGCCATTACTCAGTCCAGTTCGTATGGTCACCCCTGTTGTTCCGGGCAGCAGCAGGCACTAGAAATGGCCAGGAACCTTCCAAAGACCTTGTTGGATTCCTAGTAGCCCGACTGGTGCCTCCAAACGAGCAGCTCATAGTCGGTGTTTGAGAATGATATGCCCCTGGATCTTGCTCTCGGGGACGTCATGTGCAGAGATATCACTGTCCGTCTGTCCCCTAGGGCTCTGAGGGGCTCTTATCTCACGGATGTGCTCAGAGAGCAGCCATCCCAGCGTGGTTTACCCCCTCACAGCTTCTGACTCAACACCCTTCTTCCTCCTCCAAGAAGCCCCCAAAACCTCTGTCCTGCCTCTAGCTAGGATCTGTCTCATGGATGCCTTGATGTCTTTTGCTTCTGCTACTCAGAGTCAGAGAGCCACCTCTGCTCACGGGGTTCCCAACACAAGTGCCTAGAAGTCCCAGAGATGACACAGCCATCCGACGCTCAGCACGATCCACACTTCTCCTGGACCCGAGCCTCAGTGGGAAATGCCCGCTGCCCTTTCCTTCACCCTCGGGGCTCACCGTTCCTCCCTGTGCTGAGTTTAGGGGCAACTCTGGCTCCTCGCTGTATCTGAAAGCCTCCAGCCTGAAGCCTGTGTGATCAGGGTCACCTCCAAGGACCAGGCAAACCCCCTTAGCAAGTAGCTGGGAACTGGGTACCAGATACATGTAAACTTAAAACCCCAAAATATAGAGGGACCGGCAGTCATACAATCCACACGGTTCCTTCAGGCAAGTCCATGCCAATGTGGCATGTGATTTCTCCTACTGGGGTGCTGGTACTGTGGAAGCAGACCCCACAGTGGTGGCCTCAAGTGACATCCAGTTGCAAGGAGCATGAACATGTCCAAATCAGGCAAAGCAGAAAGAGGGGGTTTATCATGAAGTCACAAGGATATTTGGGGGAATCAGGTAGAGAAGATACAGGACTTCAGGAAGGGCGAGAGCCAGGAACCAACACAGTGATCATCCAGCTGAACAAATGGCAGGCATTCGCTGGCATGTCTCAGTTCCAAGTTCCAGGAGAGATTGTTTGGCTGGTGTAGCTGGAGCCAAGTGCCCACAGCCCAAGTCAGGAGGTGTGAGTTATTCAGTTCAAACAGGGCTGCTGAGGTGCTGGTGATGGGCGGCTGGGGAAGGGACAGGGAGGCTGAGCAGGCAGCCCACAGCAGATTCGTCCTGGCGGTGGAGTTCCCACAAATCCCTTGCTGTGCTTCTGGGAGCTTGGCCCTCAAGACACTGTAGTTAACAAACCAACCCAACTGCCCAAGGGCTGCTGCTCTCAAAAGACCAAACAGATCGCTGGCAGGAAAATCAAAAATCAAGGAAGGAAGGGAACGAAGAATATTAAACAAAACAGCAGATTTTTTAAAAAATAATTTAATTAAGCCAGGCACAGTGGTTTCTGCCCATAATCCCACTACTTAGGAAATGAAGGTAAGAGCATCCTAAGCTTGGTTTGGGCAACTTAGGGAGACCCTGTTTCATATGTGTGTGTTTGTGTGTGTGTGTGTCTGTGTGTGTTTGTCTGTATACACACATACATCCATACAAAAAAATAGGTAACACCTCATTTAAGAAGATGGTTTTCTTTATATATAATATATATGTATATTATTTTTTAGTTTTCAGCAGACACAACATCTTTGTTTGTATGTGGTGCTGAAGACGGAACCCGGGCCAGACACATGCCAGGCTTGAGCCACATCCCCAGCCCAAGAAGATGGTTTTCTAGAAAAAAATTTTGCCCCCCCGCCCCCGCAAAAGGTAGAAAACTGATAATATCCCAACAAGCGTAGAAGTATTTTCAAATAGTATTATTTAAATACTATTTTTTAAATACTATTTTAAAACTGCTAGACCAAAAAGATTTTATGTATAAATTCAATCAAATCTTCAAGGCTATTTAGGCTCTTCCAGACGTGGGGGAAAAAAAATACTTCTTTCTTTATTTTACTAGCAAGAAACTGGATTACCTTGAAAACAAACTCTGAATACAGATGCAAAAAAAAAAAAAAATCTGAATAACTGAAGAGCAGATAGTACCCAGCTAAATGAGTCAAGAGAAACCGGCGTCTGGGGAATATGGGGGGATGTATTGTAACCCAGTAGGGTTTCTTCCAGGAATGCCAGGATGTGTTGCTATTTGGGTGCTCAATAATATAATTAAAACACTGCAGAAGGAAAACACATAATCAGTTGGATGACTTATTTCTAAAAACGAAATACTAAATTAGGCTACGGGATACTCTTTTTATGTGATAAATAATATTTATGTAACTATGTCCTTTGTTTTGCCTCTGGCAACCCTTAAAGCCTAGAAAAATCTGACTTTGACTACTTAGGATTGTTCTGGAAGGTGCAGGCAATATAAGAGGGCAGCAAAAGAGAAAATGGATACAAAAATCCTAGAAAGAGGTCAGACTTTTTCATGACTAGTAGACAGTATGTTGTCTGCATACAAAGCCCAAGAAAGTGAACTGGCAACCTATTAGAACTAATCAAGAGAGCTGGGCACAGGGGCACACGCCTGTCATCCCAGCAGCTCGGGAGGCTGAGGCAGGAGGATCTTGAGTTCAAAGCCAGCCTCAGCAAAAGTGAGGTACTAAGCAACTCGTCTCTAAATAAAATACAAAACAGGGCTGGGGATGTGGCTCAGTGGTGGAGTGCCCCTGAGTTCAATCCCCAGTACCAAAAAAGAACTAATCAAGAGCATCTGGCAGAGAGGAATCACACACACACACACACACACACACACACACACACACAACTAACCAGTGGCACAATTCTGTGTGTGTAGGGGAGCTGGGAAAATGTTCTTTACAACATAATTTAAAATGCTAAACATTTGGTACAGAAAGAATCTGTACCAAAAAAATAAAAAATCGTCCAACTACAGAACATTGCTAGATAATTTAAACAAAAGTCCTAAATAAGCAGAGGATCTGGTATGTACCTAGATGTCAGTTCTCTTCAAATTAATGTATTCTATTGATTCAGTTAAGTAAAAGTCCAGTTAAAAGAAAACTTGTGAAGTTCATCAGCAGGTTGGCAAGAACAGCGGAGAACGTTTTCAACACAGATTATTATAGTAAAACATAAGTGTGTATTAATTAAAAGGATAGTGCAGCTATGAGGGAAAAAAACAGTGAAATAGGAGAGAAAAATCCATAAAAATATTTAGAACTTAATATGCAATATGGTGGCATTTGGATCCGTGGAAAAGACTTGTTCAACCAATAGTGTTGGGACAACTGGCTAGCCATTTGGAAAAGAATCCTTCCCTCACAGATTCCAAAATAAGTCTCAAAATGATCGCAGATTCACAGGTTAAAAATAAAACCATTTTATACGTATGGTGTGGTGAAGATTGCCCAAGTATGACACCCAGGATAGAAAACACCAAGGAAAAGATGGAGAAATTGGACTAGATTAAAAAATGTAAAACTACACAAGATATAAAAACATAAAACATTTTTACATGTAAATATCATAATGGTAAAGCAGAAAGAAAAATGGATAATGGGATATTGAACACATAAAGTCAAAGCTTTCTGTAAGAAGATTTATTACCTATAAAGAAGAAAGAGACAGACCCCAGTATGCAAGTTGGGCATAGCACATTAGCAAGGTGTGTGGGAAGGCAGAAGTTCAAGTGGAAGATCACCAAGTAAAAGAAAAGAATCCTCAGCTCTGTTGTCAAGGGAAAATGAAGTAAAAAATAATAAGCACCTTATTTTTTTGTCTATGAATTTGGAAAATATTGAAAAGATCTTCTGATGCTATGATGAATGTCAATTGCTACAACAACCTTCTGGAAAGAAATTTAGCTGTTTTTTTTTTTTTTTCAAAACCTATAATTCAATTGCCCGCAGAATCTGCTTTCAGAAAATCATTCAAAGGACATACATAGCATATGCCTATTTAACCAGGAATATTTAATATAGTTTTGTTTGAATATTAAAAATGCAAACAAATACTGATAATTGGAGATGGGTTTGGAATACTATACAACTGTTTTGAAAGATGAAGTAGTAAATGGTGGTAAACTACTAACATGAGATATTATCCATGGTATATGACCTAGGGTAAAAAAAATTCACAAACCAATGCATTCCTTGAGTGTGATTGTGTTTATGCTTTCAAAAATATCACATGTGCCTACAATTGGACGCCAGTGGAAACATGAGTGTCCGGAAGGATATACACCAAACTGTTCCTAATGTTGACCTCTGCATGGTGGACGTATGCAAGATCTTTGAGCTTTTTTTGTTTTGTTTTGTTTTACTTTTGTGATGTGTTATATTCGTGAACATCAGCCAGACATCGAAAAGTCAGGAGAGATTTTAAAAGTCGGTGGTGATTCAGTTTTAGCTCCATTTCTGTGCCTGGGTCCTGCCCAGGACTGTGGCTCATCTCAAGACCTAGGGAGCCAAAGGAGCCCTTTCACAATCACTCCATCTGACAGTTCCAGGCATTGACGGGATCCTTTGGGGGAATTCACTTGGCTTCTGCAGTGTTCTGAGGTCTCCCTCAGCGGAGGATGCCTGCTTAAATCCTGCTCCTTTGTGTCCCTTGCCAGATTTATTCAGCGGTTTATCAAGTGCTTTTCCTAATTAAATAATACTCATAATTTCATTTTTAGAATGCATGGCCCCATTAGTGTCAGTAATTAGACATTAACAAGTACGGAGATGGTCCGTTAACGAAGCAGCAGTTTTAGGAGCTCCACTGGTGAGTCTGTGGGGGAATCACTTAGACATGCTGTCCCCTGTGGATTCATGATGGACCTGCTTGGGAACATTGGAACAGCGCTGGAACTTACAATGAAATTAGCATTTTCCTAACAAGCAACAAGAACTGCACATGGGATGTATGTTGTTGCGAGAAGCACCCAGAAGCCCAGTGAATCAGGAGGAGGTCTCTGTCATCTAAACCCTCAGAGACAGAGCCCAGACTTTGCTCTGATATGGGGCCTCCTTCCCCTGGCCTGCTGGAAGCATCTTGAGCAGGTCCTCCTGAATCTCACGTGGGGGGCCGAGTGGCATCGTAGTTAAAGGCTCAGATTTAGCATCAGACATCAGTGAGTTCAAACCAGCCTTGCCACTTTCTGGTTCCGTAATCTTGAGCAGGGTTTTGTGAATGACTTTGCTAGCCCAGGATTTGGTTTCATGATTCAGTATTAGAGAGCGCCCCCCCCCCCAATAAAACTGCAAGGTCTTTGACCTCCTAATTTAGACCTAGGGAGCCAAAGGAGCCCTTTCACATAACCTGTGGTCTAGCCATGGTAGAACGCATAGCCTCAGAACATCCATTTTTATTTGAGTCACTAGATCTTTGAGAAAACTGGCCAAAAAATAGTTCATGTATATTGAACATTTACTATGAAGTATTATATAACCATAATCCTAAATCCTCACATTAAATTTATAAGGTAGGTACAGTTAATGAATATCCCTGAAAAGCATCTAATATGCTTTAACTCTTAAATATTTTGCATATCCATCTTGCTTATTGTCCATCTCTCCACAAAAACACAATCTCCACGAGGGCAGAGAATTTTGTCTCTTTTGATCAGTGCATCGCTGGGCTTTGGAACAGGACTAGCACATAGTAGATGCTCAATAAATGTTTGATGAATGAACGAACCTGGTCCATTGCCCTGTTAGCCACAGGGGTCTTGGACCCAGGAAGCAAAAATCCCAGGGAAACCAGCAAGCCTCCTTCATGGATAGCTACCGTTAGAAGCCACGCCTCCTTGGCTAGAAATGCGCATGTGACTCAGACTCCAATCTTGGCAGGGATGGGGATGGCCCACCTGGAAGGTGGGGGAACAGTCCTAGAATTGCCCTGTGGGGAAGTGACCAGGCATACAAACATTTCTCTGGGTGACAGTGTAATGATTACAGATGGAGTCTGTTCTCTGGGCAGCCTGTTTTTTTGTTGATGGAAATGAGATCTGTCTCCTTTCGATACCCAGAGAGCCAGTTGCACGGCAGCCACTCTGAGATGAAAATTTCAGAACTTGGCTTGTAAATCTGCTCTCTACACAGAAGCAGGACATTCTTGTGATTTGTCAACTGAGCATTAGGATGTCAAATGGCAGCCCTCAAGAAAAACCCAAGCAAAAGAAGACTATTTAATAATCGACTCTTCACTTCTCATATCGACCCTAAAGATGATCATTCCAGACTTATTTTCCAGCAGATAAGTTCCCCCCTTAAACTCATTCTGATTTTTATGATCATTTACCCTGAGTTTTATCTCCCATATCAAATTCAGCAAAGGCTGCTCTTGGGTAATAGTTGGTCCAGAGAAGTTCGGTTTGGCTCATGTGGTATTTTGAGGAAAACAAAAAATTGTTGCGTACCAACTCAAAAATCAAAACCTACTAAAAAAAAAAATCACATTTCTGGATTATCTTGAAAAATAGGGGACTCCAGCAACGTTAGATCCATATGCCTGCTTATTAACAGCCAGCTGGGAAGGAGCAGTTTCCCCGTTAGATGGCCACTGTCACAACCAGGTAAATATTTGAACCCTCACTTCTTCGACTGAGGGGTGAGCTGCCCTGTTAAGGATGGGAAAGGAGCCCTGGGCCCCAGATTACAAGTTTCTTCCAAACTTCATCCTAAAGAACCAAAAGCTTGCTTCCCTGCCTGGAGCCTCAAGTCAGAAGAAACATATCAAGATTTTTCAGCTTCCAATACTGAGCCCTCTGGCTGCAAGAGTAGGCTCTCTAGACAGAAACCCCAGTGCCAAATCCTGCCTCAACCACTCACCACATGCGTGACCCTGGACAAACTGCTTGACCTATCCACGTCTCGGTTTCCTCATCTGTAAAGCAACGATAACAGGGTTAGAGCAGAGGACTGACTTACTCATGTATAGCATTCAGGAAAGGACCTGGCTATAGAAGCAGGGGACATATGGCAGCCATCGCAGCAGTATTTGCTGGCATAGGGGATCTGGGGTGTCAAGAAGGAAGTTGAACTAGGAGCTAAGAGAGTGGAATCCAGGCTTCGCTGTACCACTCCTGGGGAAAAACCACACCACTCTGAGCCTCAGAGAGTCTAGATCCTAGGAATTCTGGAGGCAAACAGAGCCAATGATTTCTAAAACATCCCAGTTCAAAGCCCGGAAGACGGCAGGCATTTAAACAATCCATCTCATCTCACTTTAATGGCGAGTTTCCTGAACGCTTTTCTCTTGACATTTACTTATATCCAACCCCAACTGTTGGGTGGCAGGGTAAACAAGACTGAAAGAGGCAGCAATGGGAGATAGCTCTTTATCTCTGGAACAGGCAGTTTGGAAGACATAGTTACTCTCTTTGCTGTGTAAACGTTGCTAATGATGACCATTCTGGAGTGTTGTGAACAGATACCCTAGTCTAGCTGCTGTAAGTCTAGTCTCTATCAACACACTACGTGGTACACCCCCAAAACTTAGTAGCTTGAAGCAATAGCCATTTATTGAGCCCAGTGACTCCACAGGTTGTTAACTTGGCCCAAGTTCACCTGGGCAGTTTCTTCCGGTCTGGACCAAGCTGGGCTGCTCCTGGCTGGATTTGATCCTGCATCTGGAGCCTACTTAGGGCTGACTGATGTGTGGTGGTCTGGTGCAGAAGGCCTGAGGTGATAGGGACCCCCATTTTCACATGGCTGCCCCTCCTCTGGGGGTGCTCATTGGCAGCCACAGGACCCCAGGAGTAGCAGGAGGGTAAGCACCTTACAATCATTGGAACTAGGGGCCTAGGGACCCGGGATCCGGGAGCTTTCCAAGTGCCCACGTGGGTCACATTTGTTATTGTCCTGTGGCCAAACCAAGTTTTGAGTCAGTGTGAGAGGGTACCCCCAAAGGGGATCCATCCAGGAAGGGGAGTCACTGAAGCCAATCATGAACCTCATTGTGACCATGGCTAGGGGGTGGCTCCCTCCTTCCATCAAGTAAGTGGAAAACTCAAAAGGCAAATTGTCCTCCTCCTGCATCCCATCTGCAGGTTCTTGAACTGGCGGGCAATTTGTTCCAGCTCTTCTCAAGCCCGGTTCATTGTGATCCCCGTTCAAGTCTCCCCAGCCCATCCCTCCCTACATTGCCCGGCCTGACCAGAGAGTAGCTTAGGCAGTGGGCCCATATGTCTGTAAGCCTGAGTCTCTGGAATGCCCAAATCTGCCAGCGCCATATGCTGTCTGGGCAAAGGCATTATTTACAGTGAGCATCGTTGCCGAGAACTAGCAGAGCATCTGCTGGGGCTGGAACCTGTCACAGTCAAGACAAGTGCTGGGACCTGGTGTACCTCCAGGCCCCAGAAAGCTGAGCCACCTGAACCAATGACAAATCTCCTGGTTCTGCTCAGATTTCTGGATCCCGTGTCCCTAGGCCCCTAGTTCCAGTGATTGTAAGGTTCTGAGCTGACAAGGTCCTCGGATGAAACCCATCAGGGTTTAAACCCTAAGACTTGGCCAGAGTCTGGAATGTAAGACATGCCTGATCCTTGTACCCTGTGGAATGGAACGAGGACTGGACCAGTGGAGTGGGCAAGACTCTTACAGTGGGTGTGGAGTCTGGGGCCAATATCAAGTTCAAGAGAGGGTATTAGGGTCCAAGGCTACAGAAGCATCAGACAATCCCAAGAGCAGCCACCATTGACATAGCACCATGTTGCGCACTAAATCCTGCAATTAGGTGCAATTACTATTATTATTATTATTATTATTACTATTACTATTATTATTATTTTGCAAAAGGAAATTGAGACATGGGAATCACTCATGTGCCGGCTCAGCCAGAGGTTAAGTCAAGGAGGATGATCAAGCCTTAGTGTCTCTGTCAGACTCTACGGCTCATGACATTAAGGGCCTTCATGATGACACCAGGGTGCCCAAGACGGGGAAAGTCAGGTGGCCATGAGAGGTGGGATGGCCTAGGTTCTGGCTACAAGGTCAACATCAGTGCTGTGTCACTGCCAACCCAACATCTCTGTCTAGACAGCCCCACACTCAGGCTTTGTTTTCTGAGCAAAGAACCAGCTTGAAAGATCATTTCCTTGGATTCCTGTGGAATCCACCATGTGTTTCGGTGGCTGGTAGGACACGGCCAGTGCGTTCACACACCTCCTGCCCCACAGGCAGGCCTGCTTCTGGCGTGTGAGCTGTCCTGTCTTTGGGACTGTTCCTGAGCTCCCCAGGGGAAGGAGATTGAGCTCCTCTGTGGACGCTGTTCTTGGCCAGTGTCCTGCAACATGCCCTTGGAATGGCAAAGGCAGATGGAGAGGAGGGGTGGGGAGTGGAGCCCTCTCGGCTGGGTTGGCAGCCCAGTTGGGAATCTACCCCAGGGATCTGACCTTGAGTACACATGGCCCAAGCGAGCTGGCCCCATTTTACATGAGATGAGCTGTGTCCTAGGTGTGGTGAGGGAAGGAAAGGAGTGCAGAGCTAATGAGCTGAGTTCATGGCAGCATTAATACAGCTGCACACCCAGCAGGCTGGCCATCCATCAGTCTGTCAGCCTCTCTGGGGTTGCCGGAGTGTAAATTAATCTGGAGGTAGCAACTCCACTGCTGAATTCTTCCTCCAAATGTGTTTGTGTCTAAAAATCTCTCCCTGGGCTCCCAGAGAGGACACGACAGTCAATTCCACCTGCTGCCATCAAAACATGGGGATTTTCCATGACCATGAACCCCAGACAAGGCTCAGGGGCCATTGGTCTGGGAAGGAGAACTTGACGGCCAACCAGGGATGGGGTGAATCACAGTGACAAAGAACAAGAAGCCTCTGCTGATCCACAAAGCTGCAGGATGCAGAGAGTCTGGCCTCTGGGACTATTTAAAGACTTTACGGTAGGTATGAGAGAGTGATCAGGTGACATGAGGAAAGGCTCACATTTGCTAATCTCATATCTTCATTTGTCTTCCTTCCAGTAAAGATGTGGGGGAAAAAAGACTTTGATGTCACAAAGTATAGATCACAGCTATGGATTTTGCCTGCCAAGCACCTATTCTCTTTGGCTGGTACCGGAACTTGATTTTCCATCAGAAAGTCTCTTTAGAGCCACGTAGTCCTGATTGAGGACCACACACCTGAGATGGACCTGGGATGGCCAATAAGGGAATCCCATGCTCCTTGGTCATTATGACCTGTTTGGCAATGGCATGTGACTCAAAGTGGATGAATCCCAAACTCCCTAAGATTTGAAATACAGACTCTGGTAGAAATAAGTCGCTTCCTCTGAGACCTCAAGATGTATTATGTAACCCAAGTGCCATGGACATCTTTGCCAAATACATGAAAGAAGTGGTCTACAAAGTAAGTCCAACATACAGAGGACAGCAGAACCAAGTGATAAGGACTGAGAGCTTTGAGGACACTATTTGGCCCCCTACATCCAATTGCTCCTGAAGCTGAATAAATCATGGGAGTTCCAAAACATATCTGGTAATAAATTCCTTTGTTGTCTGAGCTTAGTTTTTTTCACTTGCAAGCAAATGGCAGAATTCAGCTCAAACTCTAGCTCTTCTGAATACTAGTTCTTGTTGAGAGCCACAGCAGAAGGGGCCCCAGCAAACTTCCAGCTGCCAGCAAACTTCCAGCTGCCAGCTGATGATTGGCTCACAGCAGCCCCAGCAAACTTCTAGCTGCCAGCTGATTAGCTCCTCTAAGGTGATGCTCATTGGGCTGTTTCCCCGCCCTTTCAGACCACGGAGCTGCTCCTTGGGGGACTTTTTGGCTCCACCCACGCGACCCAGCCAATCTGCCTCAAGAGCAGGAGGAGTGGGGTTGGGGGGGTTGAAAGACTTGTGGGAAGCCAGTGGTGGCAGTTGGGCTCTGAGGGAGTTCCTGAAGAGCTCCTGTGCTGTGGCAAGTTCGTTTCTGCTTGATAAGTGGCTCGTGAATTGTGCCCAGACAGACTGTGGCAAGTTCTATATGTTCTTGGGAAAGAACTTATTTTTGTCTAAAGTCATTTTTCTTTTCTAAAAAATATAAACAACTGCATGTGCCTTGTAGGGCTCCCGGGAGGGTTAACAACACTGAGAATGCACCTGTTCATTTCTTGACATGAACAGGTGCTCAGCAAAAGGCCAGTTCCCTTCCTAACCTGGCGCAGAAGAAGTCTGGAGTGAACATGGTACCACATGCTATGTGGTGAGGTCATTGGCTCTGTCGGGAGAAGATATGGCAGAACCCACATGGACATACCGAGCCCCAGGGCTGCTCTCAGACCTTGCCTCTCACACTGTCTGTCCCCCTTTTATCTGTTTCCCAACCACCCTCAGTCACTGGCTCCTCCATTCTCTAAAAAGGGCAACTGAATACACATCCCACCATGTTGGAATGATAAGAGTCAAAGTAAGCCCACAGGATTAGGAGCCAAGAAACATAAAGAGAGGTGACTTCCATATGACGGAATCCTAACGTCTTAGCAAAATGGGACACAGAAGTTTCCAGTGGCCTTGAGAAGCTGGAGAAGATTCTTCATGACATTTAATAAATTTATGCCAATGGTTCTTAACTTAATGTAATTGTTTGCAGGATCTGCAAGGGCGAGAACGATGGGTCCTTCACGTTCGTCTCTTCTCCCAGCATCTTCTCAAGTACCTGGCATTTCACAGTCCTTAATAAGAATCAGTGAAAGAAAGGAAAAAAGTGCCAAAGGCTTAGGCACAGTGGCCACAAATGCAGCCAATAGACTGTAGCATCGGGAGACACGATTTATTTGCTGCTTATCGTGTTATTTTTTTTCCCTTGATAGCTATTAATGTTGTTTAAAAAACATTTGCTAATATCTTACAACTGGGAAATTTCACATGGAAATCTTTATTTCTGACTTTGTGTATATATATATATATCTCATATGTGGGATTTCCAAGGAGAGTCTTAGGGAGCAGAGAGGGAGGTGAACTTAGCTGCACTGAGATTCCCAGACCACGGTAATAGTCCTGATATCCATATGCTCCATTTGGGGAAAATGCATGTCACTTTACGGTGCTTGCAGAATATCCTAAACTGCCAGCAGATGCCAATTCCGGAGCACATTGACCATTCGTGCCTCTGAGAGTCACAGGATGAAAGCAAATGATAGCAAAGAAGCTCACGGGGGCGGGGGGTGGGGGGTGCAGCTCACCTGCGTCAAGTAACTGCTGCCCAGAACATCAGCCCAGCAACTCAATCTGAGGGTGCGACACCCTGTAAGAGAGTCAGACAAATTAAAAGAGACCAAAAGGCAAGAAAACTAATGAGCTCAATGAGCCAAGAATTAAAGGCATAGGGGATATTTTGCCAGGACACAAAAGTTGTCTAAGGGATAGTTGAAAAGCTATTACATGAAAGAGAAATTGGGCCTGTACTCTGTACGTTAGAGGGGAACTTCAGGGAGTAACAATTAACACTATCAAAAAAAAAAGAAAAGAAAAGAAAAGAAAAGAAAAGAAAAGAAAAGGAAAGAAAGAAAGAAAGAAAGAAAGAAAGAAAGAAAGAAAGAAAGAAAGAAAGAAAGAAAGAAAGAAAGCGAGCTATCTTGGGCAGTCACTACAGTGTCTAGAATAACCAAGTGAAGTTTTGGGGTGTTTTTTCTTTTTCTTTTCTTTTTTTTTTTTTGAGAGTTTTTTTCTGACTTGAAGATAAAATATTAGATGTCAGTTGAACTGTATATATCCCTTCCTTCTGTTGAGGTTAGATATTAATTATAGCTCTTCACATGTAAAGTTAAAATGTAATTTCTACCTCTTTCTGGGCAGGATAGATTGAAGAATGTATCTTTGACTCAAGATCCAAATGCTACCCATAAACCTACCTTTTGGACCTGCCTTTGGGACAAGTTAGGGCATCTGCCCAGCCAGCCACACAGGGGATCTGGGCCCTCTTTTAGGTCTAGTAGAGGAACATCAGACCTGCCTCAGGAATCAGAAGGGCAAAGCAGAGGTTTGAATGAACTCAGGTGCCCATGGGTCTCCATAGAACATGCTGGAATGTAATACCCCAGACCTGTTCCAGGCCAGGGTAAGAGCTAAGGGCTAAGGATATTCCAGGTGGGATAAGGGTTTCATCATTTCTCTCTGATAGGCAAGTCACAAGATAGAAGAAAAAATAGGGTCGCGAAAGACGCTCACATAGCTTGACCCAAATTCTACCCTATAAAATGTTAATTCTGGCATCTAACACTCACAGAGTGCTAATTCTGTGTCCGGGACTATTCTAAGGGCTTTATATTTTCTCATTTATCTGTTTAACAGCCCGTGAAGTGTCCCTATTATCATCCCCATTTTACCGATGAGAAACCTGAGGAACAGAGAGGTTTTACCAATTTGCCTAAGAACACACTAGTTAAGAGGCTGGGCTGATCTTCAAACCCAGATTCCTCTGACTTTGAATTGGAGCCTCTGACAAGGCAGAAGGAAAATCAAAAACTTCCCTCACAATAGTTTCCTGAGGGGATGTAGAGTGTTTACGGGGATGTAAAGTCTCCTTAGCCTGTTGCCACAGAATTTCATAATAGAGGGAGATTCACATCCCGCGTCTTCTCCCTGGGCCTGGGAACCGGTCTGGAGTATCACGTTCCAGTATGTTCTATGGAAACCCATGGGCACCCGAGTTCATTCACACCCTCTGCTTTGCCTTTTTTGTGTTGGATGACCTTGGATAACTTCCCTAACTTTAATTGTTTCACCTCCGTAATGGAGATGAAATGTACCTACGGTTGCTTTTATGCCCCATGAAAACCTGCCTGTTAGGTGGATTCCGCTCCTCTCTATAACCATCACTCCTTAGGGCCAGATAGGTCTTCAGCTCTAAAGCACGGTCTTTTTCACTTCCAGATAACACGTTATCACCTCCTCACCTCTTTGTTTTGGCTTCTTTAGCTTAAGGCTTTATGAAAGGAGGCTGGAAAGGAAAACCCTTCTCAATCTTTGTTTCCATAAACCCCCAATATAAGAGGACGCTCAGCTTCTAATCCAGTTCACTGTCTTTGGAGATGAAGTTGAAATCAGTGAAAACCTCAGGAAGACTAGAAAACTTGACCTTGGGGCTCTAGCCCTCAAATATCATTCCTTCCTAGAGTGGCCTCACTGTGTGTCCCTATAAATTCCATTTTGCCCTAGATTTTTCCAGATAGACTCCCCTCTATGGGGAGAAGGTGAGGATCCTTCTCTAAAAGAACACCTTCGTGGTGGACCCTGGATTCAGCGTTGTGTGGAAGTTCTGGTCCACCCTCTTTGGTCATTGGTTGTAAAGTCTGGGAGTCAAAGATTTCAGTAGACCATCTGGCCCAACCCTCTCAGCTACTCCCTGAGGGTCCGGCCATGAGAAAGCAGCTTTTCTTTCCCAGTTCCTTACCTCCCAAGCCTGAGAGTTAAATATATATCACTTACACATGCATTATCTTCTAAGCAAAGTAGCCCTCAGGGCTCATTTACTTTTCCCTCAAAATGCCCTCCAGGCAGCCAGGGATTCCACTTTATGGCTCGAGTTAGCTGCACAATTAAACCCAAAGCAACCCATTTATGAATAGGAGATGCCAAGTTTCCCTGAAAAACATAGCAAAGTAACAGATGCTTTAGTGCAATAAACAAATTGATGTAGAGCTTTTTGTTCTCTCTCTCTCTCTCTCTCTCTCTCTCTCTCTCTCTCTCTCTCTCTCTCTCTCATGCTAATAGGCAGGAAACCTTTCTTGGGAAGTACAACTTGGAGACGGGGTGCAATAAGACCATAGTATGTTCACATTACTCCGTGAGACCTGGGGCCGAGATGGCCCACTTTTGCATATCTGCATTGTCCCAAGCCCCAGTGAAAGACATTCCTTCTACGAAGCCCAAGACCACTACCACTTCCTGCAGAATAGGCAGAAGTGTCGCTTCTCAGTAAGCCCAACTGCAGGAGAGACAGCCCCAGGGAGACTGGGTTTAGCCTCCATTTCTCCCTTGGTCAGGAAATGCCTTGCATAACTTTAAGTACAGAGTCTGATGCCCTCTGGGGGGGTGTAAAGGTACTACCCAGACAGTGACCTCTGTGGCATAGAGATGGAGAACAAACTCAAGGACCCAAGAAGGAAGACGTTGGATCCACTCTTCCTTGCTGGTTTTGACTTCAATTTGGAAGTGTTTGTGCGGCATTGATTTCCACTTTTGAATAATGAGTCACAAGTCATCCAAGTCCCTAGCATATCCGAGCGACTTGGTTGTGTGCACCTGGTAACCTCTCCCTTCCATTCCCCAAGGGTATCACAAACCTTTCATTCCACCTTGAGTCTCCAGTGCCATCCCTGCCCGCCCTTCAACAGGTGACTTGCTCCTGCAAATCCTCCCGTCGCCACTGTAGTAGACCATTCCCACTGTAACACAGTCCCACAAACTGGGTGCTAATAAACCTTTATTGCTCTCAGTTCTGGAGGCCAAGCCCGAGGTCTAGGCACTAGCAGCTGCAGTATCTGGTGAGGGCTTGGTTCCTGGTTCACAGGTGGCCATCTTTTCACACTGGATCCTCACATGGTACAAAAGACAAGCAAACTCCTTGGGGTCTCTTTTTTAAGGACACTAATTTCATTCACAAGGGCAGAGCCCTTCTGAGAGCCCCCCCAATCCCATCACCTTGAGGATCAGGTTTCAACGCATGCATTTGAGGGGCAATATAAACACCAGTGTCTGGCACCACTGTCACCTAGTTACTCATTTACAGGCACTCACTGCAGACACTGTTCATGCCCTGCTGAGGTCTGTGTAGGTCTTCACTCTTTCACAGTGAAGGCTACAGCTCAAGTAGCATTCTTGTCTGTCAAGGGCAAACCAATGTCTGGAAACTTCATATCCCTGGAACAACCCTTGACCAGTAACAAAGACTCGGTGGATAGGTGATCCAGCATCTTTTTGGGGGACAACTCTCAGCTGTATTCCACTCATCTCCCAGAATGCCCCTGTGGGATGGGCCTCTGCTTTACCCATAGTGGTAACTGGCTTAATAACATAGCTTGCTTGCTTTCTTTCTTTCTTTCTTTCTTTCTTTCTTTCTTTCTTTCTTTCTTTCTTTCTTTATTTTGGCAGGGGATTGGAGAGGGTGCTGGGGATTGAACCTAGGGACACTCAATCACTAAGCCCAAGACCCAGCCCTATTTTGTATTTAATTTAGAGACAGGATCTCCCCGAGTTGCTTAGGGCTTCACAGTTGCTAAGGCTGGCTTTGATCTCATGATCCTCCTGTCTCAGCCTCCCGAGCCGCTGGGATTGCAGGCGTGCGCCACTGCACCCGGTCATAGCATAGTTTTTATTGGCTTCCTTGCTTGCTGTTCCCTCTCTCTGGTGTTTCCTAAGATCACTTGCCAAATAAAATCCTTGTCTCCGTATCTCCTTCCAGGGAAGGGACACACCTAGACACTACCCAAATGCTTCGATGGGCTTTCTCTCAAGGCTGGTTACTGATCTGTACTCTGACACTCACTTCCGGCTAAGGCTTCCTGTGATCTCTACATACGAGAATATATTTTCAAGGACATTTTTGACTTGCCTGCAGCACTAGGCACCGCTGATCATTTGCTCCTTCTGGAAACCCCTACCCCTTGGTTTCTCCTCCATCTGAGCTCTCGCTAGTTAGGGAATGGATTTAAGCAAGTTGATGGTGACTTAAAGCTCTCCCCGCCTCCTGGCCTGCTCTCCTCGCATCTTGAACACATTCTCACCTTTAGCACTTCTTATTGTTTTGTAGCGTTTGTTTCATGGGCTACATTATGAGCTCCTTGACTAAGGTTTTTTAAAAAAAAAAAAAAAAAACAGCTTTCAGAACCAAGGACAGTGCACACCACAAACAAGTTAGCTCCTGGATCCACATTAATTGAACCAGTTAACAGAACCATCCAGACGCCATTGCATCGTGAAAAATCAATGTCAACCCGTGTTGTTTTGTGCTCTGGTCACACATAGATGTGTCTAGGTGGAAAGTCAAATGCAAAAACAAATACATGTGCACACTTCCTGAAAATAAAGGAGTAAGCATGGAGAACACTGAAAGCTTCCAACTCGCAAACTTGGGTAATAAATTTAAAAATCAAAATCAAACCTAGCTGTCATGACAATAAATGGTGGTGGGGGCAGGGGTGCTGTGTAGAGCATCATTCCATCCTTCACATGCAAGGCACCATGCAAACACCTTGAATGCATTTGACTCCTCACGAAAGTTTGTAGGAAATAAATGACTTTCTCTGTTTCATACGTGTGGAAACTGAGACTCAGGGGAGTCTGTGTGACTTGCTGAGTATCCCCCAATTTTTAAGTGATGGAGCTTACAACTTAGATCTGTGTTTTTTTTCTACACAAACATAGTTTCTGGTGGGAATTGCTCTTTTGCACATTCAACAGGTTTTTACCCTAACTAGGAGATGAGAGGAGTCCTGGAGTTTGGGGATTGCCTAATAATTTCTGGGAAATAAAGGTCTTTAGATAAAAATATTTACCTAAAAATAATGTAACAATACAACATTGTTACTTTTGGAGCAATGATGATCCTCAGGATTGACCTCCGGATATAACAATTAAATTGTGACTATGTTAGCTAGTCAGGGTTCTTGCTAGAACAAGGAAGAACTCGTGTATCCTCCATGGCAAGCCTTGTACAATCAGAAAAACAAAAGTGGACATCTCTCCTTTGACCTCCTGGCTAATCAGGAAATTACTTTTCATAAAGAGCTGAGAGTTAAATAATAATTAGTTACATTTATATAACAGCCTACCTACCCCTTGGACAAAAAAAAAAAAGTGATGAGAGATTCCTTTTGATAATCACAATAATAACTCGAATGTGGGGGTTTTCTAAAGAAATTTTCTTTTCAAAAGAACATTGTTGTTTTTCTTCTTTGAAATCACTGAAATGTTTCTGACCTTAACAGAATTGTAGTTCTAAATAGTTTCTCTTACATTTCCCTTTAAGGGATATCTAATAAACAAGTTATTTATATGCTTAACAGAGGACAACAGGAATGTTCTTTGAGACTGATACCTTTTTTTTTTTTCCTGGTTGTTAGAAGATTGCTTTAAAAAAAAATCTCAGGTACCTTCATCTTTAGGCAGCAGGTTTCTTTCTCTGATGGTCTTCATGAAGACATTTTCTCTCCCTCCGGATCTGCTAATGCAAAAGCTCATACATCTTTGTTTTGTGTTGTTGATATCTTTTGAGAATTTACTCGCACCAGGCACTGTACGAAGCACATTTGATGATTTCATTCTCATCCATCTTTGCACTACTTTATAATCCTATGAGGCAGGCACCACAATGGGTCTCATTTAACAGATGAGAAAACTGAGGCTTAAGGAGATTAAATAACTCCCCCCAGGATCTCAGGAGATGAGCAAACAGAATTAGAAGCCATGTCAGACAGACTCCAGAATCCCGTAGATCTAACTGGCAATATTTTGTACTATCCTGATTTAAAAGAGCCATCAAACTGACCAAGTGCACTAGAAATATCTTCCCATGGGCTTAGTAAAAGTTGGGCCTAACTGTCTAATTCTTCCAGCATCCAGCCTCTTGCTGGAGGCACTGGTAAAAGAATTTGCCTGTGTTGAACAGAAAAGGGCTAGGGTTTGCTGACACGTTTAGTTAATCCACATAGAGATGGCTGATGAGGATTCTGGTTAATTAGTTGTGGAATTTTAAAAAATGAGCAGATGTGCAATGGTGAGATGCATTTTACTTCCCAAACCCTGGGGGAAAGTGCTGGCTATGTTCTGCAGCTCTGCGTACTTAACACATCTCCATGGAACATTCAGCTGCATGTTCTGCAAGACTCAGGTATCCTGGCTCGGTGCCAATGTGGATAATTACATTCTGCTCCAGTTCTCCCGACCGTCCCAGGCAGGGACACAATTAATAATAATAACTACAGCCAACAAGCGCCTACTATGCACTGAAACATACTGGGAAATTTCCAAGCAACATCTCCAGAACTTTCCACACTCCCAAAGAATAAATTCCATTGTCTTCCCTTTAATGGGGAAACCAAGGCTCGGAATGAGTGACTCACCTGAAGCTACACAGTTCTACCAAACAGGGATTCAAACTTTCTCCTTCTCCACTCACCATTTGAAAAAAAGAATGCATTTGACCAAAAAAAAAATTGATAGAAAAAGGATACAATTTGTACTTCAAAGGATTAAAATGACAAAGGACCAATTTCAAATTAAATTTTACTCTAATTAGTTTAAATTTAACTATAAAATTAAAACTGCAAAGGATTTGACCTGTGTTTATTTATAGCTAATGAATTTTGATATTTTGTGAATTTTGCATCTTCATTCAGGAATTATGCCGCTTAAGGAGAAAGAGTTGCCTGACAGCCTCTTGGTCTCCAAGTTCCCTTCCCAGAGTCTGCCCGCCATGTCCTTTTCCTCATTCGATATGTTCTATGCATCTCACCCTAATTTCTCTTTGAAGTTGCTGTTGTAAGTTGTTTGGCAGAAATGGACAACGATCGTGTTCTGATGTAGAATTTATAAGTGTTTTGGGAGCAAAGCAGCCAAGAGTGTTGTGTGCATATCAAACAAACTATAGTCTTTCAGGGACCGTCGAGAACAGCAAATAATATGTTTAAATATATATTAGCAGAGGAAGAAGATACCAGAATATCATGAAGTAAATTGTGCCCTTCCTTTGGGTACTGGGGATTGAATCCAGGAGGGCTTAACCACTGAGCCACATCCCAGCCCATTTTATTTTATTTTTAATTTTTTTTTTTTAGTTGTTGATGGATCTCTACTTTATTTATTTATATGTGATGCTGAGAATCGAACCCGATGCCTCACACATGCTAGGCAAGCTCTCTGCCACTCAGCCACAGCCCCAGCCCCCATTTTATTTTTTATTTTAAGACAGGGTCTCTCTAAGTTACTTACAGCCTCACTGCTGAGGCTGGCTTTGAACTCGCAATCCTCCTGCCTCAGCTTCCTGTGCCACTGGGATTATAGGTGTGTGCTGTCAGGCAGAGTTGTGCCCTTCCTTTTGATATCCAAGTATACACACACTCACAGACTGGTTATCCTGGGGACAAATATTTACTAACTTCTTTTTTTTTAGCCTGCCAATTTAATATCAACATTTTCCCTTTGTCTCAAACACCTGCTGAAGTGTTATTTATACCAAGCATAACATTTCTTTAAATAAATGTTGGTCTTTCATTTAATCAATATTAGTGTTGTGTACATTTAGGTTATTTCTATTGTTTTAAAAATCCTTGTAATATGCATCTTTGTACAACTATCTTAATATGTTGATGGGATAAATTCTAGAAGTTGTCTTCATAAAATTTCGTTTCATTTGCAATCCTGGGATCGTCTGAGGGTGTATTTCTGTGTGCCATAGCTAACACTAAATAATATCCTAGCATTGCTACCTTATTTGGATTTAATATGTGTGTCTTTAATATCTAGTGAATTAGAGTATTTTGACAATTTTATATCTTCTTTCAGGAATTATGAATTTTTCTCCATTTTCCATTGAGATTTTTTTTCTTCGGGAATTTATTAAAACACGATGTATTAAAGGTATTAAATATGTGTATATTGTATATGGAACACAGTCTGTCTTTTGCATTTTCTTTCACTTTACAATGAAACTTTGTTTTCCAAAACTTTAAAATGTCTATACAGTCATGGCTGAAGTTTCCCCTTCACTTTCTTCCTAAGGCAGCCTGGTGATAGACCTCCTCCATTTTCAAGAACATATTCCTATTTATTAATACTCTAATTCTCCATGTCATCATTTGCTTATTGACATTGAGCAATTTCATTCATCTTGACTTAATATTGGAGGAATCTGTGAATGAGGAACCCCAACTCCACTTTTTCTGAAATGATCAGCCAATTATCCCAGCAAAGATCCGATAATCCACAATTTCCCAACTAATTTGAAATGCCACTTTGATCCTATTTTTTCCCTCACACGGCTGCTTACTTCTGGTTCTGTATTACATTCTATTAAAATCCATGTGCCTATTACTGAGCCAAAGCCACACTGCTTAATTACTTCAGCTTCACTATGTACATTACTATACATCATATTAATATCGAATATTTCAATCCCCCCTTCCTTATAACAAAAAAAATGCTTTGGCCCTATTCATGACTTTACGGATCTAGTAGAAACTTTATAATTATTTTGCCAAATTCAATTTTTTAAAAAATCCTTTTGGGGTTTGGATTGGAATTATACTTGATTTATAGATTAATTTGAGAAGAATTGGTGTCCTTCTAATATTATGATTTCCCATCTCTCCATTTATTAAAGTTTTAATTGAGAGCATTATTAAATATTAATTGTGTTCACAGTCATCTTGTCCTGCCTAACTTTAATGAGGCTCGCAGCCTGGCTTTTGGAAGAATAGACTGGAATCAGCTTACTGGGGTTTAAATAATCCTGACTTCACTTCTCGGTACCTTGGGTCCTTGGGTAGGTACCTTTTCTGTGCCTAATTCCCTTCAGTCAAATATAAATCTATAAAGCTAACAGTGGTACCTACCTGGTGCTGCTGCGAGGTTTTAATGAGATAATACATGTGAAGAAAGCACACAGACACACCACCACGTACACACAGGGTCAGCCCTTGACGACTGATGCTATCTCAGCATCTTTCCTAAGCTAGCATCCAGCGGCGCTGAGAGGAAGTTCCGTTTCCTGTTGAAGATGCACCAAGCCTGACTTCTTCAGGTTATTTTTTTCTTAATTAGTAATGAATGTTCCATTTACTAAGTATTTTTCCAGAACCTCTTGAGACCATCTCTTTTTTCTTTTGACCTACTTCTGAGTTATAACTGCATCCCATGCAATGCTATTGATCTCAATGGGACTTGGCAGCTTTTCTTTTAATAAATCGTGCCTTGGCAGATGGGTCTTGCCATCCTGACTGGTAGGTTTGTCTCCTCCACTTGTGATCCAGGCGTAGATGCACTTGTCTCCCTGCCTTCCAGCCTCCTGGCTCAGTGTCACCCCACCGTTCACTGTGTCCAGTGTCACTGTGCCTGGATCCTCCAACTGACCAGTTTGAGTCTGTGTTGAGAATCTATTTTCCCCCATGGTTGACACTCAAGTTTCAAAGCTCTCCTAAGACTGATACCCTTGGTAAGGCAGCTCCCTCCTTCCAAAATGTGTCTATACGTATTTATCACCAACCCCCCATCATTTCTCTTTGATATTTTGAGGTCATAACTTTTTACCCAGTTCTTATCAATGTAGTGGTGATTGAGGGGCAGTAGGGATAAACACAGAGCTTGACTCCCATACTGGACACGAGTTCTAACTATAAACTGGACCTTTTATCAACATTAAACCCTTCCTTTTGTCTGATTTAGTCTTCTGCCTCAGATCCCACTTTTCCTGGAACTGATACCCTGACTCTAGCTTTCTTTAGAATAGCATTTTCCTGATGTATCTTAACCTCTCCATTTTCACATAAAACGTGTCTGTCCCTGTGTCCTGGGGTAGTCTTCTGAATACTTTCGATATGACTGCCACTCAGCCACATCCCCAGCCCTTTTTATGTTTTATTTTGAGACAGGGCCTCACTAAATTGATGAGGCTGGCTTTGAACTCACCATCCTCCCTGCTCAGCCTCCCAAGTTGCTGGGATTCACTGCCCCCAGCTGCTTGTTTTTCTATGATGCTGTTTCTTTTTTTATGTGAGCAGCATTTTCTCACTTTCATATTTTTTCAGTGCTTTGGAAAGTATCTGTCCTGTTTTTAACTCTTCATTGTACATTTTCTGATCAACAAGTAGACAGTGTCTTTACCTAAGAGTCTTGGATACTTTTATTCCATTTCTTTCATTTTTTTTTTTTTTGGTCTTTGTTAATTTAACCTGGGATTAGGGGTTTAATTTACCAAATTATTAATGTTTATTTCTTTTGGTAAGAAGATGTTCATTTTATATTATATTTAATTGGCATATAATAACCATACACATGTATGGGGCCTGGTGTGATACATACAGTTCAATACCTGTATGTACACAATGTGTAATGATCAGATCAGGTATCTAGCAAATGCATTGCCTCCAGTATTTATCATTTCTTGGTGCTTGGAATATTTAAAATCTTTGCTACTACATTTAAATATATATATATATATATATATATATATATATATATATATATATATATATTTAATTGCATATTATATATGCAATTAATTGTTGTCCCATAGTCATCCCACTGTGCTATAGAACATTAGAAGTCATTCTCTGATCCATCCCCCACCCTGTGTCCACTCACGGTCCTCTCCCCATCCCGTCCTTTCCCCAGCCTCTGGTAACTACTCTATCCTTCTATGAGATCGACTTTCTTAGCTCTGCATATAAGTGAGGGGGTGTGGTATTTGCTGGGGGGAATGATCTTGATACTGGAAGTTAAAAGCATTACTTATTGGGGCTCGGTGCTCTGCTGAACCTCAATTATTGTCCTTTAATGCACATATTTCCCAATCATCCTGAGCCCTCTCATGCAGTTACTCAGGCAGCTGCTTTAATTTTCAGGGGAATTTTTGGAAGGCAAGATTAATATTTTTCAAGCGATTGAATGTCTTACAAAGCTGTTCTTTTGCCTTCACAAGCAGAGCGACTAATAAATATTAGGAGTCATATTTTTCCCCAAAAACTCTGGATAATAGTTGGATTCTCTCACATTTAATGCTGCTAAAATGTCTTTATCAGGCTTAAGTGTTTATAAAAACTACTTTGCTTGCTTTACCTGCCCTGGGTACCTATAATGCTTGCGAAACCTCTGCATTTTACCTCTAATTTGCACTGTTTGCTCTGATTCATTTCTGAACAGATAAATGATGGATGATGGATGATGGATGGAGGATGGATGGATGGATGGATGGATGGATGGATGGATTCATGGTTGTGGGTTTTATTTCACTGGGGCTCAGCAGGCCTTTGAGTCTACCCACATAGTCATCTTCTCTGTCTAGAAATGTCTCTTTCGTGAGATCTTTACCTCTAGTTCTATCCATTTTGTTTCAGGATTCTTCTTGGATAACAGCAGCCAACCACACATTGCCGACCACCGCTCATCTCCCAGGCCCACTTCCCTCTCATGGGGTTCTCTTGTAGACCTTGACTTTAGCACCTGAGGATCTGGCTCAAGTTTGTTCTGACCTCTATTTTCTCCATTATTCATCCTTTACTTTTTTGTGGCGCCATCTTGCATCCGCCATATTTTCCCGTCCAAGCCTGGGATCACCACTTGACCATAAGCTCAAATGACCCCAGCGGGGTTTCCCTGACCACTTAATTCTCTCAGGACACTTGTTTTCCTTCTTTTCCTTTATTACAAGTTGTGTTGAGATATTTTTTATTTGCTCATTTTCTCTTCCACCAAGCCAGAAACTCCATGAGGAGACTTACTACATTTAATTCTGTGTATAGCCATGACCTCGGGACTTAGCAAAATAGCTTGCAAACAGTAGGTACTCAATAAGTATTTATTGAATGGGCATTCTGTTCACATTAATTTGGTTCGGACTCCCTTGGGTGGTGACACCAATGCTGTTTACTTCAGTCATCAAAGAGCGACCTTTTACCACATCTCTATACCATCTGTACTATGACTGATTGAATCTTTATTTTTAGATCAACTCACATTTTCTACATTCACTACCTCTGTAAGCCTCATCCTGAGTGATAAAATCTGTCGAAAAAAAAGGTGATGTCCCACTTCCAGTCTCCTAAAACATATTAAGATAAACACATAACTGTGAAAATGTACATTTTTATCCAGGAGTCAGTTTTGAGCCACAGATAACAGGTAAACACACTTTGAGAAATCCTTCCTGGAGATCTTAGGTGGCTTCCTTTCCTCAGAGAGCCCATGTCTTCTTGATTTAAGCTTTGGTTCCTTCCCATCTTATTCATTTGACAAGTAAAAATATTTGGTGGATATGATTCATTCCCTTTCGCCTGCTTTGGATGGGATGGCACAGTGACAAGGTTTAAAGACTCTACAGCCCACAAGGCAGACGCCGTCCCTCCCTGATGAGGTTGACAGGCTCACTGGGGGGAAGGCAACAGAGAAACAAACAGATATGCAAGACAATGACAGCGTGTGCTTAGAGCCACAAGGAAAGCAAACAGTGGGATTTAGACAGGGTCACTGGAAAAGAGGAGACATTCAAACTGAGACTCTTTGCTTGGGCCAGGGGAAGAGTCAGGGCCAAGTGTTACAGGCAGAAAGGACAGCAAAGTCCTTGAAACAGGAAAAGTAGGACTTCAGGGTTCAAGAGCGCTGCTAGTTCATCTTGCGGGGTTTCCTGTATGCCTTCCAAAACCGAAATGCAGAGCAGGACCACTCTACACCAAAGCCTAGACAAGAATCCAGATTTGTATAGTTTAGGCAGCTCTTGGATCTGGAAAAAAGTATTGGTGACCCAACCAGCACACATGTAGCTTCAAGGCCACATCTGAGGCCCCGGGTGATACTGAAACAGCTGGATTCCTGGTGCGTTGTCCATCAGCACTGGACACTGATTCTTGATGGTGCAGGAAGCGTTAGGCAACTCCTGCTGACCCTTTGCAACCATAGAACTTAATCTCTTCTGAGTCACCTACAATGTTCAAGAAACAAAATGGAAGAGACCCTTATCCATGGGTCATGTCTCCCAAGCAAGCAACAGGCAAGTATTTGCAGAGGGACCCGCAGTTGTTCGCCTCATCAGCTGTAGTTGGATTACCTCCCACTAGGGGGCACCGTTACGCTGCAGGAAGTGGGACTGGCTTGTGGAACTCATCCCTGCAAAACCCTTCACACCCCTGGGGACTCCAGAGTGTGAGGTTGCAAAGCTTGGTGTTAAAAAAGTGAAGTACACTCGTGGATTCATCCAATCATTGGCTGGGGGGTTTGCAAGTGCCTGGGAAGTACCCAGAACTTGTGGGGACGGACTGGTCCTCCAGCAGATCTGAGTGCAGACAGGGGCCCGGGAGCTCTATGCACAATACGGGCAGGAGACACTAGGCAATGAGGATGAAGATGCTCAGACCAGGGAGACTGGCACCAGACGTCTGCCAGGCGGATCAGCTCCGCCTTCAGCTGAGTGCTGGTCAGTGCGAGAAACTTCGTAAGTCTGGTAGCAGGGTAGATAGGGTGCTCCTTTCTATTTTTTTTTTCCTCCTTTTTAAAAATTCTCTATGGAGTATGGTGCAAGCTCACTCGCTGAGAGTGTCCAGAAAGGTTTGGCCATTTTCAGAAAAAAAAAAAAAAAGAAAGAAAGAAAGTTCTGAAATTGTGGTTGTGCAGAGGAGGAGAGCCAGTTGGCTGGCTGAACACGGTGGGATTGCCAGCTGGGGGTAAAGGTCCCCTCTGTGTTGGCAATCGGGCGTCTGCAGAGGGAGCAACCTGCCAATGTAAGATGTTCCCTGGCATCGCTCTTCTCCTTGGAGTACCAGGCTAGAGAAAGGGCAGCCAGGCCCCCAGAACCGCTGGGGAAGCTCCTTGGCCTTTGTGAAAGCCCCCTGTAGGTCTTTGGGGGATGATCTGTCATTCTCTGGAAGTAGTGGCTCCAAAATTTCTGAAGGGGGTGAAGGGAAGGAGGGGCAAGCCACTCCTTCCATTGGAGGAAGGATAGAAAGCTTGTGTTGGAGTTTCTACGGGTGCAGTTTCACTTAGATTGAGACCGAGACTATAAGGGGGGATAAAGATCCCCTCAACCACCACTTGGCACCATCACTACCCCCAGGTGCCCTCTTGTGTCCTGGATGTCAATGTCACACAAGAGCAAGCTGGTTCAGAATAGATGCTAGGAAGCGGAGCCCCGCTAGAGAAAGGTGAGGAGCTGCTCTCGGCTCTGACAATACTAAGAACTGGGATGATCCTGAGCTGGCTGGAAAGGACACTGGAAGACAGCGAGGGAGAAGAGTGAGAGGTTATGAGTTGGATTTGGTTACACATCAGATGTGGGCATTGCTACAGCAACTGGTGGATGATGGAACCCGTTCATGGAGACAAGGGGAGACCGTTGGTAGGTCAAGGAAAAATGCGTATATGGAATATGTGTGCAGGTTCAATCCCCTGCCTCCTCCCTCCTAAAAAAAGGAGAGAGAAAGAAAAAAAAAAGAAATATGTATGGAGACCAAGAGCATGTGTTCCTGAAGCCAAATTAAATAATAAGTTTCAAAAGTATAAAGTGGCTGGGTGCAGTGGGGCACATGCCTGTAATCCCAGTGGCTTGGGAGGCTGAGGCAGGAGGATCGTGAGTTCAAAGCCAGCCTCAGCAATTTACTGAGGTGCCTAGCAACACAGACAGAGCCTGTCTGTAAATAAAATACAAAAAGGGGTGGGGATATGGCTCCATGGTTGAGTGCCCCTGAGTTCAAACCCCTGTACCAAAAAAAAAAAAAAAGGAGGAGGAGGAGTATGGAGTGGGCAAACATCCCAGATGCCACAGAAAAGCCAAACAAGACCAACCAAAGGTGGAATTGGCATTTAGGGGTGTGTTCATTGAGAGCCACCTCAGAGCCGGATGGGACAGGAATCTGAGTGACAAATTGAGAACATGAGGGAGGAAGCAGAGCCACCGAGCTTTGGGTCAAGGACATTGGCTGGCAGAACAGGAGATTTACAGGTCTGTAGCAAGTGGTGGTGGAGGTCGGACCATGCGCTTCTTGAAAATGAAAAGACTTGAGCTAAAGCCGGGAAATCAAGGAGAGAAAGAGGAGCCCCATTTTTGGAGGGGACCGTGCTTCCTGGTTTACAAGGGACTCTTGCCTGCTTATTCAGTTTAGACCTACAACAGACAGGGACCTCGGCATTACATCACCCCAGGGGTTGCAGGTAAGGAAGCTGAAGGGACCTCAGGAGGCCAGGAAGTGGAAAGGAAGCAACTGGAATCCAGGTTTTCTGAATTCAAAGCATCCACAATCCCTTGCCCATCATCCATGAGCCATTTCCAAGGCATACAATAAATATGCATCCGATACAGAATTTGTGCTTGTAACGCCAGAGCTGCCTTAATACCTTGCTGCTCCAATAGCAAGGACCAGCAGGTCAGCTTGACCGTGGAAGAATGCAGGACCTCGGGCTCCTCTCTGAGACCTACAGGATCAGACCTCCTGACTCCAATGATGCAAATGCACCTTTAAAGTGTGATAAGCGCTTGGCTTAAGGAATCCACTCCCAGGGAAGGGAGGCAGATAGGAGGCCAGACAAAGAAAGGGAGGGATATCGGACTTGCATCTAGTATCTCTATGGTCAGTCATAGATGGAGCCTGAGAAATTGAGGTTCAGTTGCCTGGAAACTTAGCAGAGCTATACAGGCAGCTGCTAAAACATTCATTCCACACCCACGATCACCTGCCTCCCTTCTTCTGAGCCAGGTTCTAGAGAAAGGAGCTATGCACCCTCAGCCTGCCTGTCCTTGCTGCCCACTCACACCTCTCCTCACTCCTCGCCATAGGCCCTCTTCTTCCTAAATAGTACCAATGGAATTGTTTTAAAATAGCTTTCCATTAGCTAGTGTGTTTTGAATGACAAAGAATACATGTTCACCACAAAGAGTGGGGGAAAAAAATCCAATGAGCTCAGAAAGCTAAAGGTGAAGATGAAGTCCCATTTTACACTGCAATCCATCTCAGATCCCCCAAGGTCGTTCACTGTTAAGGATTATTTTGTATTCTGTTAGAGAGGCTTATGCCTATACACATCCGCATCTGTGTGCATATTTTGTATGCAAATAAGGACATAGTAACCCAAGCGCAACTTGCTTTATTCACTTTAGAAGGCATCCTGGACTCCTTTCTGTGTCCATATTTATGTAGACCCACCTCATTTTATAACAGCCACATAATAAAGTACTATAGGACCTCATCAGACTCCTACTAATGCCACATGGGCATTTTAAAATCTTTTTTTTTTTAATTATGAACAATATTTTGAGAGTCAGGTTCATGCTAGCTGCTATAACAACAACAACAAACTCTCAAGGAACAATTTTTGTCTTGCTCAACATAGTCCAGGGAGTCTGTTTCCTAAGTTGTAGGAGGTCTCCCATTCCCCTGCTACTTTTCGGATACGTCCCATTCTAGGGCTGGAGAGTCCTCTGGACTCAGTTAGTGGATCAGAAGAGACAATCAAGAGGACACACCTATTTGGTCACCACCTTGGCCTGGTTGTAGTACACTGCAATTCTACTCACTGTCCCTGTCAAGAACCTGTCCCAGGCCAGGCATGGGGGTGCACACGTGTAAACCCAAAGATTCAGAGGCTGAAGCAGGAGGATCGCGAGGTCAAGACCATCCTGGGCAACTTAATGAGACTCTGTCTCAAAATAAAAAGCAAAAAGGGCTAAGGATGTAGCTCAGCAGTAGAGCGCCTCTGGGTTCAATCCTTAGTACTAGGAGATGGGAGGAGCAAGCCAGGGCCCCCACTCGGGTGCAGAGGAACTTGAGGAACCTAGCCTTGGGCTTACGGCCATCTCTGGAACCACACTGTGAAGGGAGGAGCAGATATCTTTGGTTGCTGCCTCCATCTCTTCAGCAGATGCTGCACCAAACATCCTTGTATGTGGACATTTTTGCACTGGTACAGATGAACTTCTCCTCAAGGTGGGCTTGCTGGATCAAGGGGTGTGTTCACTGTGCATATTGATGGACACTCTCCTCACCCTCCTAGACCTGCATCGACTCACACTCCTACAGATATTAGGAGAGTGTTGGTTCTTTACACTCTTGCTAAAATTAGAACTGTTAAAGTTTTTCTTTTTAAGTGTATTTTCCAGCCTTAGAGGTGAATGATATGATCTCATCGTGCTTTTAGTTTGCATTTCTTTAAATTTTCAGACATATTGGATAATGTCAAAAGACATAAAGTACAATATTAAAATTTTCTCATTATGTTTATTTTCCATTTGTGGCTTGTTCTACCAATTCTTTCCTTTCGGCCTGTGTTCCTATTCTGGCTGGTTCTCTTTTATTTATTGATTTGCAAGAAGTCTGAAAAATACAAATAAATATACACATATATCGATAAAAATAAGAAATCATCCCTCTGCATCTCTAGTGTAAATACTACAAATATTTTTCCAATTAGTTGTCTTCCTTTTATTTAATTTATGGTAATTTTTCATTCCAGAGACTTACCTTTTTTTTTTTTTTTAATGTAGCCTCCCTTTTCAATCTTTTCCTTCATGTTTTCGTCTCATGCCTCGAAAGGCCGTCCTTGTGCCAAGATTAATTTTTTTATACTCTCACGTTTTCTTCAAGTGCCGGAGTCACACTTGAATCCAGATTCTGCAACTGACTGTGTTGCTTTGGTGATTTACTGTAGTTTTCTGTGTCCTAGTTTCCTGAGCCCCAAAACAGGAACAGTGAGAGAGCTTGCTTGGTAGGGTTATTGTGAAGTTGGAGGGAGATGATTCATACCCAGAGCTTAGCACAGCATATGGCCTCGTCATTGCACAAGGAACGCTAGCTATTAGCTTCTTTATGTCCTGGGTTTATGGCACCTGACCATGTGTATGGCCGATGTCTGCTCCAATCCCATTTCTTATGGCCAGCAAGTGCCAGGACTTCAGCAGAAAGGCATCTTTGATTCTAAATCTTAAAGGCATAACTGTCCATTAAGATATTCCACCGTCCTCTGTCCAGATGTATCACGCAGTGTCTGCCTGTCACAAGGCAGGCCTCAAATTCCATGATGCAAAAGGTATGGGTGAAAGAACTGGCTTGACTGGGGACCTTTGCAAGCCAAGAGTCACAACAGGAGAGTCAGGGAGACAGGTCATCCTGTCTTTTCACAATTACACAGAGAAGCCCAACAAGGGCCGCCATCAGCTGTGGGTTTATGGCCTGGGGAAGAAAATCTGTCCCCAAACCTCCATCAATACCCTTTCCTACAGGACAAGGATAAGAGTAGCCTTATCAGCAGGGGATAAGCAAATGGTCACTTGCGGGATAAGCAAATGGTCACTTGCTTATTGATTGGGTTCAGGCACCAGCGGTTTACAAGAGTTAGCTGCCCAGCCCCTGGGGACCTTGGGCACCTATAGGAAACCAGGCTCAGACATAGACTCTCCTTCCAGGGGGAGGAAGCTGTGGGTAACTGTGGGAGCTGAGTGCAGGTGCAGCCCCTCCCATGGAAGAAGGGCACCTCATCTCTTCCCGCTGCAGTTGGTCCACAAAGCTGTTATCCCCATGAGCCAAGAGACTGCACTTCACTTATCTTTGTATCCCTGGCATATAGTAGGTGCCAAACACTTGCTCTCCTGATGAAAGAATCCACGAATGCATATCAAACACAGGACGAGGCGTTGCTGATGTAGAGATGTGACATCCGTGATCCCTGCCCTCAGGGACCTTACAGTCTAGGGGGCTGACAGACTCATTTAATGTGCCAAAGGGGTGAAATCTTCAGTGGGTACCATGGAATTGCAAAGAGGTGATGCCCAACTCTCCTGGGCTGGGGTGGGGGGCAGCGATAATAAGGGCACAGTCTGAGAAGGCTTCCTGGTTGAATGTGATGAGCCAGAGAGAAAAACTTTGGCTGGACATTAAGGAGGACTTTAAGCAAATGGGACAACATGTCAAAGGTCCCTAAGTATGAAAAAAATAGTCTTTGGGCGGAAGCTCAGACCGAACCACGTTAGCCATGGGCAGGATCAAAGGGACCACAGAAATCTCCATCAAGGACAACATCATGTGACCAATGACAAATGACTAGTGGCGTTTAACCTGGATTTAGTGTTTTACTCCTGGGTCATATAAGAGTAAGGATTTGGGGCTGTGGACCTGGAAGGAAGCAGTTTCGTGATAGGGGACTCAGGTCTACGCTTAACTAGATAAGAATGAATGGCCGCAGGTGCCTGCCTGGCTCTCAGCTCGGCTCGTGGGAGTCTAGCGGGTTTACATTTAAGATCCACTTCCTCGCAATACAGACTTTCTCCTCTTCTTCTCCTCCTCCTAATTATCCCTCTGGAGACCACAGTGATTTTCAAGGAGACTGGTCGCCCAGTTAGGAGCTAATAAATCACCCAGGTCCCCCAGGCGGCTGGGACTTTCACACATGGAGCAGGACATGAAATCTTCCAGAGAATCCCATCAGTAATCATCAGAGGCATGCCAGTTCTGGAAGTTTCTGACAATGGCCTGCTCAGACAGTTTCCACACACGCACGGGACATCCCTTGTGTGGACAGCAGGGGCCGAAGGAGTTGTCTCTGCTCCACTGAGTGGGTAAATACAGGTTTAAAAAAAACAAAGAGAGTTTCCAGAGAGCCTCAGATGGATGAGAGTATTTGGGTCTTTTTCTAGTAGATACCCCAGGAAGTCTGATATTTTTTTTCCCCCTTTAGAGGATAAAGCATGGAGTTCTGAGGCATGGGAAGAGCGGTCATCTCTGCTAATACATACAACAAGACTGCCTTATTTTCCAGATTAAAACCTTGGCTTTAGTTCTTTCCCTTCAAAAAATATTTTCTGAACCCCTACTAAGTGCCAGCTCCCTTCTGGGTACTGAGAATACAGCAGTGAACAAGACCGACAAGGACCCTGATTTATAATCTCTGGTGGAGGGTGGCACGGCCCCTGAACATACAAATATAGAGTATCTCAGTGACGGGTGTGATTATATCACTTATGAGGACATTTGTTTTATTACGATTAAGGTCGTACTCCCCAGACTCCTCTGATCATCAGAATCAGAGAGGAAGACTGTTAGGACTATAGATTTAAGGACTCCGCCCCCCAACCCACAGAACAGGAAGGTACAGGGGAGAAGCCTGTGGATTATTTTTTCCCCTGAGGCTCACCTGAGATGATCACTGTGCAAAGCATCTTAAAGAACAAGTGGCTAAAGGAACCCACGGTCCACACCAGCGGTTCTTAGCCCACCAGAATCATCTGGGGAGCTTTCAGATCATCGGTTCCTGGGCCCTGTGCCCAGAGTTTCTGGTTTAATTAGTCTGGCTTGGGACCCAGGCATTTGCATTTCTCCAGAAGCTCCTCAAGTGGTCCCAGCCACACGGCAGAGCCTCGGGCGAGGGACAGCGTGCAGGCGGTAAAACAGGAAGGAGATGTGCTCCGATCTCCTCGTTTGGAGGTTGTCGTGGAAGCCAGAGCTCGGATTCCTCTCTGTGAATCAGAGAAACTGTAGCCACCATAAAACCTTTAACGTAACAAAAGTGACTCCCTCCAGGACCACCTGCCAAACCTTCCTTTTCCCAAGGCCAGAAAGCTACGCAAGAGCTGGGTGTCATAGACCAGCAGGTCCCTAATCTGACCCTGGATCTTGGATCCATTCATTGAGCACCTGTGGTATGCTGGGCAAATGTCCTAGGAAGGCAAACATGAATGAGCAATAGATCTAAGTTGGTAATGATCTGTTGATAGGAAAAGAAGCATAGATCTAGTGCGGCAGCACATGCCTGTAATCCCAATAGCTTGGGAGGCTGAGGCAGGAGGATTGCAAGCTCAAAGCCAGCCTCAGCAATTCAACGAGGCCTTGAGCAACTCAGCAAGACCTTGTCTCTAAATAAAATATTTTTAAAAAGGACTGGGGATAATGTGACTCAGTTGTTAGATGCATCTGGGTTCAAACCCTGGTACAAAAAAAAAATAAATGTATATATAGAGACAGAGACCTCTGATCACCAGAATCATGGAGGAAGATGGTTAGAACTATAGATTTAAGGACTCCGCCTTAGTGGCCATTGTGGTTCACTCTAGAGATAAAGCTGCAAATAAGATACAGCCTGCCCTGTCTTCATGGAGGTTATAATCGAGAGGAGTGAGTATAGTTTCCTCAAAGGAGAAGAAGGCAGATTGTAAAAGAGAAGGGTATAAGCAACAGAAACCAATTCGGACTTAAAGTAATAAGAAGACATTGGAAGCTTGTGTAGTATCTCACAAAGTCTGGAGGAAAGGGCAGGAACCCAAAGACCAGTAGGGATTCGGCATCAGACACTGATGGGGAATCTCTTCCAGGGCCCTGTGTTTGGCTGAAAGAGCTCCATTTTTTCAGTCTAGGACACATTTTTAGTCTCTATGACACAACTGGCATTTCTTGGCCTCACTTCCATGGTGCACCCACTCTTCAGCCCACCAAGAGTTTGTCCAAAGTAGGAGTGGGGGTTCCTCCAAGAAAACTCTGGGGGCTGTGGCCAGATGTAGGGAAAATTATGGCTGAGCAAGTTAAAACAACAGATGGGAGGTAAGTCCAAACAGTGGGCGCTAAACTATTCTTCCAGTAATTCAGAGAAAAGAAAAGAGGCAGAAACTTAAGAGGGTTGGGGTGAGAGAAAAGTTCAGCTGCTCACCAGGTGCGAGGAACTAGGAAGCAAAATTTAATCTGCAACATAAGGAGAATGAACCTCCAGGCAGGGTGCATCACCCCTCTCAGTGTGCACAGAGCAGGGATGTGCACACAGAATCTTCTGGCACACTGTCACCAACAGGCCTCAGTGTGCTATTCTCATGACCTATGGAGAACTAAATATTCAAGGGTTCTTGATGGGATGGTTCTTTGCTGCACACAGGAGACCTTTGGCTTCTGTGTGTCCACTACAAATTTGTTGCAGTCCTGTTCTTACACTTTTGTATTTGTCATTTGGTTTTGCAACTGAGGTGCCCCTTAGGAATCAGAACCGTGGAACTTCACTTTGGTGGTCGGCCTTGGACGGAATGATGTGCTACTCTGGAGATCATGGGAATGGATCTGAATTTTCCAAACTGGTGACAAAGAAAGATGTTCACTCACGCTCCTGGCAAACATTCATAGCTCC
This sequence comes from Spermophilus citellus, assembly GCF_964194105.1. Classification (NCBI taxonomy): domain Eukaryota; kingdom Metazoa; phylum Chordata; class Mammalia; order Rodentia; family Sciuridae; genus Spermophilus; species Spermophilus citellus. The sequence goes on from NC_138187.1 coordinate 16,279,276, forward strand.
GTGGTCGAATAAGCTCAGGAAGTGCTGAACCCACGAGTCTTTTCTTGGATTTTGTGTGTGTGTGTGTGTGTGTGTGTGTGTGTGTGTGTGTATTTGAGGATATTGCAAAGAAATCTGTTTAACGGCCTGCAAAGTCAGCAACTTTGTGTTGGGGAGACCGTTCTATCACCCCCGCAGGGTTTAGAAAGTTCTTAGAGTTTAAATGCCTGCTATCTATCTAATCTATCTCTGTGTGTAAATATATATATATATATATAAATGTATAAAATATATTTATATAAATATATGTATTTATAAAGTGTACCAAGGCCATCAAGTAATATAGCCAGAATCCTTAAAAAATCCAAAGAATTCCAATCAAGTTCATTTGTGATTGTTTTCTCATAAATACCTTTTAAAAAGAAATGTGCATGCTTCACTTTAATAGCACTATTAAAACTTTCGGCCCACAAGTGTCTATATCGACCTTGGGCCTAGAAGCAAAGCATCACTTGCATCAGCCTTGCATGATGAATTTGAAGGCTCAAGGGACTAATGGGTGGGTTCCCAGTGGCTACTTATTTCCCAAGGTTGTGTTTTGCCCTCAAACTAGGATTTTTATCATCCTGGCTGCACATAACAACCGCATGAGGAGTTTTGTCTTTTTTCCCAATAAAATTGACTGGGCTCTGTCTTAAGACAAATTGATTCAAAACACTTAGGCGTGGGTACTTTTTTTGTTGTTTTTAACTCAGATGGTCCAAAGTGAAGGCAGACGGAAAAACACCTTCCGCAATCCTCCTCTTCTCACTCCTAACACTGTGGTTTCCCAACCCCCAGGACGTCCATTGATGTTCCACTCCTTGGGCATAGAGATCCCTGGCTCCTGGTCTTCTGTTTCCTAGTTTCTATGATCATCTCCACCTGGCCTCCCAGTTCTTGGACCACCTCTACACCAAATGTCTCCATTTTCTCTTCCCTTTAGCAACGCTTATTAATGGCCATACCTGGATCTTGTCATTGAAATGTTCATGATTCTGAAGGGTTAACTCTGGAATTTCACAGGGTAATGTTATAGGTTGCATGATGACCCTCCAAAAGAATATGTCCACTGAGATAGACCAGTGAGGATGAACTTATTTGGGAAAGGGGTCTATGCAGATGTAATTAAGTTAAGGACCTGCAGATGAGATCGTCAGGGATTAGGGTGAGACTCAAATCCAACCATGAGCGTCCTCTTAAGAGAAGAAAGTGGGAGAGAGGAGAGGAGACACACAGAAATGAGGGCCACCTGGGCAAAAGCAGAGTGTGGAGTAATTTATCTATTGCCACCAGCAGCCACCAGAAGCTAGTTTTAACAAATGCATTAAAGTTAGGAGCATTAAAGCTATCTCTCCTTCAGAGCTTCTAGAAGAACCAGCCCCTGCTAACAACTTGGCTGCAGACCTCTGGCCTCCAGAATTACTAAGGAATCAATTTGCGTTGCGTTCTGTTGCCCAGTTTATGGTTATTTCTTACGGCACCCACACAAAACCACACATTACAACCTTGATTCTTTCCACATTTACCACAGTCTCAAACTCATTAAATGTCTTATCCTCAAATTCATCTATGACCCTTTCTATTTCACTTTCCTCCATTCCTGCCCTGGATTCAATCAACAATCATTTCAATAGCGTCATCACCACCATTAATTCCTTGTGTGACTTGCTGTCCCAGTCCCTTAACAGTGCACCAGTGCAATCTCTCATCCTTCCCATTTTTTGTCCCTGGATTGTCAACCAGCATGGACAAGATTGCTGACCCTTACAAGCACATCCTGTGTATGTTTATCAATTCTAGTTTTAACTGAATCTTCGGCCCTGCCAAATAATCTTAAATTTGTCTTTACAGGACTCCCCTGCCCTTTGCCACCCAATCATCCTTCATAGTAAATGTTCCAGATTCTCATAATTAACCCTCTACCCTACTCCTGTCACCACCCTTAATGTCCAGCGAGTCTCCTGTTACACTAGAAAGGTATAAGCTGTCACATTTCAACTCTTTCAATCTTCCTCTCTGGAATCTTAAACCTGACCTCTATTTGTACCCATCCTGAACCCCTCCTGCTAGTCTCAGAGAAAAGCATATGCAGGGGGGCTTACCTATCCACCTGTCCTCAGACCCTTCCACCTCCATCAAGGTCTGAAAGCACACCTGGGAAGGAGACTTCAGATCCCCTACCTATAGCCCCTAACATCTCAAGCAGAGCCAGGAAATTAAAACAGGGAGAGAGAGGGGTTGTGTTACCTGACTCTGACTGAGGTCCCAACCCACCTGGAGTTCCGTGCTTCTTCTAGTCCACATGAAGAATGTATTTCAGATGTTTTTGACAGAGAAAGATGCCAGACCTCATTTCTGTAACAGTTGCTATCCCTGCAAACCAAGCTTTTTTTTTTAATCCAGAAAAAGATTTTCTTAATGTATTTGTAAAAAAAATCTTTGCCAGAACAACATTCAGTGACTTACTTTGTATTTTTGAATATGTAATAAATGCATTAAAAATTTCAAGCAGTGTAAAAGATTATACAATCAAAAGCAATTCACATTTATCCCTGATTTCCTAGTTCTACACCCACCTCATCTTCCCTCCCTTGGAGCAACTTATCTTTACCAGTTTCTTGTGTATCCTTCCAGAGATAAACATGCTGTATCCTGCCTGTCATCATTAGAAACTATCAAGTCGATCCTTGGGAAAAAAGGTTCCAGGACCCCCAGGGATTACTAAAATCCATAGAAGCTCATTATACAAAACGGTGTAGAATTTGCTTATAACCTATACACATCCTCTCGTATAGTTTAAAGCATCTCCAGAATGCTTATGATACCTAATACAGTGTAAATGCTATGTAAATGATTATTATTATGCTTTATATAAGGAATAATAAGAAATCTGTGCATTTTGAGTACAGATGTAGTTTCCCTGTAATATTTTCTATCTGCGATTGGTTGAATCCAGAGATGGAGAACCCACAGATTACAGAGAGTTGTTCTGTTGTATGTTGGAAATCCTCCCTATAAGCATGTGCAGAGCGGGGGATGTAACTCAGTGGCAAAGCACTCACCTAGCATGAGCAGAGCCCCATATTCAGTCCTGAGTGCCTCTCCCTGCAAAATACAGAGCTGCCTGACTCTGCTAATTGGCTATTCCATAATTTGTTTAACCCACAGTGATGTATATTTAAATTATTTCCAGTCTTCTGTGAATGTGTGTGTGCACACATTGAACTCAGGGGCACTCAACCCCTGAACTACATCCCCAGCCCTATTTGCATTTTATTTAGAGACAGGGTCTCCTTGAGTTGCTTAGGGCCTTGCTAAATTGCTGAGGCTGGCCTTGAACTTGCGATCCTCCTGCCTCAGCCTCCCAAGTCTCTGGGATGACCGACATGCGCACCATGCCAGGTTAATGCCAGTCTTAAAGCAAGCCAGTTAAAGACTTTTTTGTTTTGTTTAAAATAAATCAAGAATTCTGGTGGGTTCCTCACCAGGTGAGAACCTCAAAGGTAACAGAGAGGAGAGGGCCCAACTGACCACTGGGCAGAGGCAGCTGATGGGGCAGTGCCTGCGCCCCCCACTCATCCCACCAGGGGAACCCTGTCTGACCATGTGTCCCCCTTCTCTCCCCCTCCCCCCACCAGGAGCCTGATGCCTAGGACCCTGGAGACCCAGATCACGCTGGAGAAGACGCCCAGCTACTTTGTCACTCAAGAGGCCCCTCGGCGGATCTTCAACATGTCCAGAGACACCAAGCTGATCGTGGTGGTGCGCAACCCCGTGACGCGCGCCATCTCGGATTACACCCAGACGCTGTCCAAGAAGCCCGACATCCCCACCTTCGAGGGCCTGTCCTTCCGCAATCGCAGCCTGGGCCTGGTGGACGTGTCCTGGAACGCCATCCGCATCGGCATGTACGTGCTGCACCTGGAGAGCTGGCTGCGCTACTTCCCGCTGGCCCAGATCCACTTCGTCAGCGGCGAGCGGCTCATCACCGACCCCGCGGGCGAGATGGGGCGGGTGCAGGACTTCCTGGGCATCAAGCGCTTCATCACCGACAGACACTTCTACTTCAACAAGACCAAAGGGTTCCCTTGCTTGAAAAAAACCGAATCGAACCTCCTGCCTCGATGCCTGGGCAAATCCAAAGGGAGAACTCATGTACAGATCGATCCCGAAGTGATAGACCAGCTCCGGGAATTTTATAGACCTTATAATATCAAATTCTATGAAACGGTCGGGCAGGACTTCCGATGGGAATAAGTCACCTACAGGCAAGGGTTTCCCCGATGGCCTCTTCCATGAAGTTCCATGAGACTCATCCTCCTCTTCCAACCCACAGGCTCCATCCCATCTTGGAACCAGGATGTCCAGCTGCCTCTAGGACAACAAGAGGGTCCTGCCCCTGGCTCTTACTGCTCCTGGCACACCCATTCAGCTCCAGAATCATTCTCCCTCCTGCCCATCAGAGAGAGGCCTTGAGCAATTCTGCTATCAAGAAGCGTGGCTCTCCCAAGGATAACAGATATAATAAGTGGTGATGGTTCTGTTGCTATGAACACAGCCGTCTGTCCCCATCCCTGTCTACCCAGGAGTGGGGCTTGTGAATTCCAAGTGGCATGTATCTTCCCTCTGAGCTCAATTTCCCTGAGCATCCCTTGGTGGTGGGATGGGACACCGTCTTAGTAGCTCAACAAGAGATGGTAAAGCCAGAAGCATCCGTCCGGCCCCTCCTGGGAGATAGACCCTTTGATGATGAAATAAGCCAGTGATTTCAAAAGCCTGTGTGGTCTCAACTGTTCTGGAAGGACACTGTCTTTGAAAACCACTCTGTGACTCCTTGCTCCCTGTGGACAAAAAAAGCACATAATTTTGCTGTTACGGGTACTTTCCTCACGCAAGCGTTCATGTTCAGCATGCGATGGAATCATGCTTGTCCATGTGAAATAAATATGGCTCTCTTGTGTCCTTGAGGCTGAGTTCTTCTCCACACACCCATTCATTCATTCAGCTCCTCCCAACACAAGGTGCAGCTAGGCCTGAGGACGGGCTGCAGCTTTTTGCTGCTGTGACTAAAAGACCTGACGAGAACAATTTTAGAGGAGGGAAAATTTATTTGGGGGCCCATGGTTTCAGAGGTCTCAGTCCATAGACTGAGCCCCCTCGGGACTTGAAGTGAGGCAGAACATCATGGCAGAAGAGTGTGGCAGAGGGAAGCAGCTCACATGACAATCCACTTGCCAGATGCAAAATATATACCCCAAGGAAGTGCCCCTAATGACCCACCTCTTCTAGCCACCCTACCTGGCTTCAGTTATCACTCAGTGAATGCCTCTTTAACAGTGGATTGATTCACTGATTAAGACTCCCCAAACCCAATTATTTCTCCTCTAAACCTTCTTGCATTGTCTCACATGTGAGCTTTTGTGGGGGACACATCACATCCAAACCATAACAGCCTGGCATGGGGGGAGAGGCCAGGGGGCAGAAATGGCAGGGGGGATTTCTTGCTAGCAAAGTCTGGCAAAGAAGGATCATATGGAGACGTGCAGGGATGTTCTCTTTCTGAAACGTAAGTCTGGCTGGGTCAGTTCTCTGCTTGGACACTCTGGAATCAAAATCTAACTCACAAGGGCAGAAGACACAAAAGTCTAAGACATGAGATTTGTGTCTTGGTTCATCTTTCTGACCTAAGTATCTCCCAGGGCATCAAGTGATGGGTCCATGGTACAGAGAAATCAAGGCTGTGGGTTCGCCCCTCTGAGCTTCCTCTATTCGGTTGGAGGGAATTGGAGAAATGATGCAGAAGGAAGCGCTATTATCAGCAGGAACCTGAGGTCCTGAGCTTTGGTGACCAGAAAAGGGATGGCTTATATATAAATCGCCCTTATATATCCCCCATCCCAAAGTATTTGGTGTCCTGGAATCCTGAGCCAAGCAGTAGCCAAAGCTGGATGCAGAGGGACAGAATCACACAGGGGTGTGAAGAAAACACCTGATAAAGAGTCAGTTAAATGTGCTTGTTTATCCTGATTGGGAAGAGTTCAGTCAGAATTGATGAAGATTCTGAATTTTATGTGCATTAATGCAGCTTAACTCCTTGGCATTACAAACATTCTCAGACTGCCCAGACTAAGTAGCCTCCCAGTCTTAATGAATAGGTATGAGTCTATTGTAATTAGCATATCAATCATTGTATGCAAATGAGAGAGGCAAAAGTACCTTAAAAAAATTCTAGTTTAAATGAGTGAAATTCAGAGTACATGAATCTACTCAGCAAACTCTAATTTTTAATCCAGTGCAAATGGTCCCTTTTACCCAGGCTGCCCTGGGGCAAACTTGCACACATTCCAAATTAGTGAGGTTTAAATAAATGAAGTCTGACTATTCAATTGGAAACCAAAAAGGAAGTCTCTTGTGTGCGTGTGTATCTTTGTGTGTGTGTGTGCATGTGTGTGTGTTTGCTGGTGTATTTGCTGAAACAGAATCCCAAATTGGCAGTGCTTTAAGAGACTGAGGTGTGTTTCTCTGTAACTGAGAACCCAGAGCGTGTGACAGGTCCAGGACATCAGAGACTGGTCTCTAGGTGCCTGTGATTCAGGATGGTTCACCTTTGTGCGTTCCACTCAGCAGGAAGGGAGTGAGACACTAATGAGGACCACCCAAAAGAGAGCAAACAGGGCTATCGATTGAGAGCTTGCTAGAGCAAGGAGCCGTGCATCTGGCAGAGACTCAAGGCAGCAGAGGAGGAGAAAGGTTTATAGTGGAACCAAAGAAAGGCTTCAAGTCACCCTGGAGTGGAGGCTGCTTGTTAGAGGGGCTGTTGGTGGAGGGGAGCTAGAGACAGACTCATTCGAAGTGGGACAGCTTCTGTGATAGTTTGGGGACACACTTGACTTTTTCTAGTTGGTCCTGAGTTGGAGGCAAGGACAGATATAGGGAAGTGAGCCATCTTTGACCAAGTCCTGAACAGTTCTGGCCCAGATGGTGCAGAGGTGGTGGGTCAGAGGTCCACTGTCAAGTTGTCTGGCTACTGTCCATTCGTATAGTTAGTATCTCGAGAGCAAAAAGGGGCACGGGAAGAACATGCCTCTTCCATTTGAGGTTGCAACATCACAACTTTTCCGCACTGTGGATAGTGCCCCCTAAGGGTGGATGGAGGTAGTGCTACTATTTTCACCCACATTCCCTTGACAACTCAGTCCCTTGATTACACTGAAATGTGAGAGAAGCTGGGAAATGTAATCCTTAATTTGCGTGCTACTGTGTTCAGCTAAAAATAGGGGATTCTCCTGTAGAAGGAGAGGACAGATATTAGGGATACCTAACCCTCTTAATCAGAGAATCTTATCCACACAGCAAATTCTGTGGGTGTGTATGTTTCTCTCTACACCTTGGGGAATGCCGGCTGTGAGTCACCTTACAGATAGCATGTGTCCACCCTGTGTCTGACCCTGCTTTGTCCCCACCCTGCTTCTATCTACAGACAACATGCTACAGAGGCAAACACCATTTGGGGAGCCCAAAAGGACTGACTTGAAGCCCTACCTTTGCAATGTCCTGACTGTGGACAAATTATCTAACTTCTCTGGGCCAATTTTTACCATTAGTAAATTGGGACATAGAGTGAACTTATGATAAGAGATTTCCAACGTGCCTTGAATTAAATCACTCTTGCAACCCAGGATCAAGTGGCTTGGTCCAAGCAGGCTCAGTTTAGACTCTCGGATCCAGAGTCTCTGGCCAGATAGAACTAATATCCATGGCCCCCAGGGTGTGAACAAAGTCCCACTTGCTGATTAGATAAAACAGGTGCAATGACAGTGCATCTCCCAGGAATCAGAGGGACTTGATATGGTCTGTTCCTCACCCTGGTAAAGAACCTACTGGGTGAAATCCCAGAAATGAAGAATTGATGGGATTTCACCCAACCGGCCTCTACTTACTGAACACCTCAGCAGACTGGCCGGGTGCCAAGGCTGCACAGCGTGTGGTCTTTATCCCTGTCCCCACCCATGGAGCTCTCCAACGAAGGAGAGTCACAGAAACAAATAACTGTTATCTACCTTGATGAGGATAACAGGAAGTGGGTGGGGACCTTCCTAGAGAAAGTGACATCCTCAGGATCCTCATCTTTTGGAGAAGAGTGCTACCTGCCAGCCGGAAAATCCCCTGGGGGCATGATTTTTTTAGGGGAGCTCCTTAAGATCAAGGATTAAGGATCCTGGGCTAAATTCTGGAACAGGATTTGTCTCTAAGTCTGTCTGCACCATGCCCCAGTCTAGGGGCTACTCTTCCCCCGCCCCCCCCCCCCAATTCAAGGTGGATCTCACACCTGTCTACCTGTAGTAGGTGCAGAAATAGAGATCCACTCCTTTCCCAGGAGAATACGGACTGCTGTCTTCCTGGCTAGACAAATGTCACCTCATGTTCCTTCCTCGCCTTTCAGAGTTCAGCACCAGAGATGAACAGTCAACTTAGGCCAATAAATAGGTGTCCCGTGGGCTCCTCGCTCTGACAATGAACTTGGCACTGTTGTTTTTTTTCTGATAAGTCTGGAGAGCGTGTGGCTCTTATCAGTTGGGGGTGGGAAGTCCGCATAAATATCCCAAAACGAATGTATAAAAGACTCGTTCCATTTTTCTTGTGTGGAATGAAAACATCAATGTCCTATTTAAATAGAAAGTGTATTCCTAATGGGCTTTTTTTCCCTCCCCCAGACCAGAGTGACTTAAACGAATTAAAGAATTAGCCTCTCCAATTCAAGAAGCCTGGGGTTGGAATGTTAGAGCCAGAACAGCAGCTGTTGTATGATTAGGGACTAAGGCTCTTTCTGTCTTTCTATTACAATCCTGAGCCCACGGTTGTGTGTGTTGCTGTGCCCAAAATATCTAACAAGAGTGACTTGGAGGAAGGGAGGTTTATTTTGGCCCATGGTGCAGAGGTCTAGTCCACAGTTCTGGGAAAGGTGGAAAGCCATGGTGGAGAGAGCTGCTCCATTGAAGAGAGCCAGGAAGCAGAGAGAGGAAGTGGATCAAGGGGCCAAAGATAAGATGCACCCCTCCAGGACAGACCCCTAGTGACCCACCTCCTCCAGTCATGCCCACCCTGCCTACAGATATCACACAGTTCATTTAAACTAGACAGACTGATTAGGTTCCAGCTCTCACAACTTAATCAATTCACCTCTGAACATCCCTGCATTAACACAGGAGCTTTGGAGGACACTCCATATCCAAACCATAACATTTGGCTTCCATCCTCATAGTCCAAGATGGCTGCTGAGGCTCCAATCACCACGGCTATGTTCCATCTAGAAAGATAAGGAAGGAAGGAAGGAAGGAAGGAAGGAAGGAAGGAAGGAAGGAAGGAAGGAAGGAAGGAAGGAAGGAAGGGAGGGAGGGAGGGAGGGAGGGAGGAAGGGGGGGAGGGAGGGAGGGAAACTTTCCTTCTAAGTCAACCCACTTTGAGGAGATTTCTCCCAAAATCTACCAAGTGACTGATGTTTATCTTTTGGCCACCTCGAGTTGCAAAGGCCAGAAAATGTCATCTCTTTGCTGAGTGAATACATTGCCTCCCTGACAACCCAGGATTTTGATGCTAAGGAAAAAGGAGAGAAGAGATACGGAGAAGGCACTTAACAGTCTCTGTTACAATGCAACCCCGACCGTTTGAAAAAGCTGTCTCTTTGCGTACCAACATTTTCCAAGCAATCTTCAAAGTGGCTCCAGCATTTCCCATATTTAAGACCTCCAATATCTCTTCCCATCCTTTCCCATCATGACCAGTTTTAAACTACCGTCATGGCACCACTGAATGCAGTGCTAGGAAGAGATGTGCACCATCAACTATAAGGAGACAGAACTAACCAGCCCTGGCACATCTCTGCCTGATCTCTCCTCTCCCTGTTTCCCAGTCCAGGAAACACTGGAGAGGAGGAATCAGAGACAGTTGCGTTCGTTACGCACCCGTGTGCCGGTGCCCAGATTTCACCTGAGCCCTGAGCACGGGACCAGACACATTTTCAACACTAAGTCAGATGACATTTCATCTCATGACGCGATGGAGTCACTTCTAGCATGTAGTCCACCTAAATTCAATTCCATTCTGTCAGAGGGAGAAAGGGAGAGATGACTTCAATGGCGTAAGTAATTTTGTCTCCCATTTTGCAGATAAAATGAACCTATAACTACACAATATCCATGAGAAGGGAGGTTGGTATCTTTTGCCCTCCAAGTCCAAGGATGCCCTTCACAGTAGGAGCATTCTGCCTCCACACTAACTGTGACTCTAATGTTGATCGTTACTTTTTATGCCCCACAGTTCCTCAGTGCAAATCACCTAGTTCCTCAGGTGTCCAACTGGAAAACAGAAATCTGTTGCAAAGATGGTCCATTCAAATTGTGGTTTGAATATTTATCCTCTGCAAAATTCATGTTGAAACCTCATCTCCCAAACACAACAGTAGCAAGAGGGAATTAGGCCATAGGGCTCCTCATTCATGGGTGGAGAATGAGCATCCTTCAAAAAAAAAAAAAAAAAGCTGAAGGGGATGAGTCTGTCCACCTTTGGCCCCCCCATTCGCTTCTGCCATCGGAAGACACAGCATCCAGGGCTCCATCTTGGAAAGAGCAACTGGGGCCTCACCAGACACAGAAACTACTGGTGCCTTGATCTTGGACTTTCCAGTCTTCAGAACTATGGGAAATAAATTTCTATTGTTATAAACTCTGCAGCCTGGGGTGTTTTGTTATAGCAGCACAAATGGACTAATACAGCATGAATGGTAAAACCGGCAATGTTGGATTGAGGGGACTTCTCAAAGCAAGTTTTGCTTATGTCCCTTTGTCCCTGATCTGTTGACTTTGAAACCCCATCTCTGAGTAAGATGTAGCTCCACTTTATCTGACCTCACCATTGGGCATCTGTCCCCACTGGCACAGAGCCACAAGTAATAATCATCAGACAGGAGGAAAAGGGATTAGATTATGAAGGAAAGATATAAGAGAAAAGCAGGGGGGGGGATGGAAGGGCTTCTAGAAACTTCTGAATTCTTACATGGTCCTTCCTCCTGCTGGGGGAGAGGGGTGTGATTTGTTCTCTTTCCTCACTCAACAGAGTGTTTGGGAAAACGCATCCAGGGGACATGTGTATGACTGACATTTATTTTATCCCCATGTGCCTCGAAGGCCTGGAGATGAGTCTACGTGACTGACACATGTCTGGCTGATGCCCGTTTGACTGGAACATGATTGACTGCACACGGCTAATTGGATCATGGCTGACTGACATGGCCTGTCTCAGCACACCGCAGTCTGGAGCTTGTCTGAGGAGTATGGGTCTGATTGACATATGCTCAACCCTGCAGTCTTGCCACCTGTCCATCTCGCCATCCTGTCCTCGGGCTCCTAGGAAGGGGCTCTGTTCCTCTCCAGACCTAGTGTGGGACAGATGCATTTGTAGCCTGACTGTGGCTCTACCTCAGCCCCCGACTTGGCTCTTCCGTGCTCTGTAGTTGGCTGTATCTGCAGCCCACTAAACCCAGCAGAATTGGATCCTAATGGAGTTCCGTGCAAGGCTCTTTACCATAGCTTTAAAGGTCTTTTATGCCCATTTCAAAGTCCCCTGCCCTCATGGCAAGGCTAGCGCCGTTCAGAACCCTGAGACAAAGGCCCAGGAAGGAGATTCTGGGTAAGATGGAAAAAAACAAAGATTCAATGACAGAGGTAAAGAATTCAGGACACAAAGGCATTTTATACAGGACTCGGATTTTTCCTCCTGTCCTTGAATAATAATATCACGACTTCTATACTAGTTTAAGGGAATAAAGTCCTATCACATACTTTAAATCATTTTCTCTTTGCAATAACTAAGAATTTTATTCCTGCTTCTCAGAGGGAAGAAATTGAAGCCCAGAGACTTTTTTTTTTTTTTAAAGGGAATTGCCTGAGGTTACACAGTCGGGACTCAAATGGGCTACTTCTAACTTGAAATTCCTTCTCTTTATAGGGAAGAGACTTAGGCCACAACGCTAAATTTTAAATTGTCTTCTGAGAAGAATTGGCCACCAATGAAGTTTGTTAGACCTGGGAATGGAAAACAGATATGCAGTGGCTTTGATAGTGTCTTCTAAGTCCAGTATGTTATTATCTGAGAAGTGGAGATAAGAAGAAGAAATTGGGCACAGTTCTAATATTTCATTTACGGCTACAAAGACAAGTCTCAAGGGGTATGGAGTGGGAATTGAACCAAGCCTGTCCTCCAAAACCAAACTGTCTGGGAGGAGTGAAGTTGATACCACAGGGGTCAATACTAAATTCTAGATAAAAAAAAAAGTTCAGTAATTAAGGGGCTGGGATTGTGGCTCCGCGGTAGAGCGCTCACCTTGCACACAGGAGACCCTGGATTCGATCCTTGGCACCACATAAAAATAAATAAGTGAAATAAAGGTATTGCATCCAACTACAACTAAAAAAGAAACTATTTTTTTAAAGTTCAGTAATTAAAAAGAAAATAGAATCCGATCAAGGATACTATCAAACAGAAAAGTTCTGCCATGACTGAGCTCAAACATAGCTCTGAGTTTCCTAATTGTCAAGACAAAGAAAAAAAATTGATGGAAAATATACCTCCACTGGTCTAAATGTGTGAGCTCAACGGAGAAAGAATCAATCTCCTAAAGGAAATCTTCATAAAAGACATGCTGGTCAATATAATGTATCTTTGATAATTACTTTCACAGGAAATCCTAGGATAGTCCACACATTAGTGTTTGCTAGATAAAAAATAAGGGTAAATCTGAATTAATAAGTGTTTAAGATAATGGTTCCATGAAGGTGATTCTGTTGGGGAAGATCGAGATGGTATTGCACAAGGATTACAAATTAGGGGCAATCGAGTTTGACAGAAGGATAAAACCTGTGGAATTCAGAGAGTGGTGATCATCTGACCGCCCCCCCACCCCGCCAAAAAAAAAAAAAAAAAAACCCTCAGCCATCTTCTTCTGTTACTAGCTGTAGACAGAAGATTCACCACGAACACTAGTGACTACACAAAGGACAAGTGTTCTGTGGCTTTGTTCGAAAAAAAAAAAAAAAAGGTCTACCTAATAGAGAAACTGGGCAAAAAGTCAACAAAAATGATAATTTGTAATGAAAACAATTAAAAGCTTGGTTATTCTACAAAAAGGAGGATTATTGGAAAAGCCACAGTCCGCCAAGAGTATGCCTCTTAAGACGGTTCTAGGTTAATTAAAAAATTCAACAAATGCTCTGTCAAGTCCCTAAAATAACATCAGAGCCCTGGCCTTGAAGATTCTGAGGTTAGAAGGCTCCAGAGTCCCACTGTGACCTTGTCACTCAAATGCCTGCCACGGCCAAGGGGAATCTACTGAAGTCCCAATGATTCTTTTTTTAATGTGTTCTGCCAACTTGAGTTTATGATAGTGAATCACACGAAATTGCCCGGACTTGGCTGTGTTGATCTTGTAGGCAAACTCCCAGGACTCCACCTAGTCTCAATTTTTAGGAATTTAGGTTACATGGTCAGCTTCTACCCCTAATGTCTAGTTTACATTAGTGACTTGGATATATTTAAAATCAGATCATCTGCATAAACAGATGGATTTAAAATGTTGCTTTCCCACTCACGCTTTATGAAATTATAATATGCAAATTCTCATTAATCTTTGGCATCTGGGTCTCATTTTTTTTTTTTTTTTTTTTGCCTTGCCCAACAGCTCTCTGCTGAGGCTGTCTGGGAAGCTCCTCTTTGCAAACCCAGGCATGGTCACCTGGCAGAACCTCCTCCCAGTTCCATGCACCCATTCCCAGGACATTAAGACAGTTGAACTTTCTGGTCCTTGGTTGAGAATGGATGGAGTCATGATCCAAGCAATGTCATCGTGTCACATGGGGCTTGTTACGAGGACCTTCCAGGAGCTTGTTTACCTCCAACACTTGCACTGTGGGTTCACGTGGCCCAGAATGAGGACTAAATCTGCGCCAGGTTTCTCTGCCTTCTCTGTATTACATTTCTTCTCCTGTTCTGTCTCCAAGTCCATCCAGCGACCTATATAAACATCCCAAATTAGCACTGAGTCAGCTCACTTCAGGCGGCACACACAGAACATCGTGATTCCAAAGACAATAACGTAAAGGGTGTCTCTTTTAATATAGACTTTATAAAGTCTCAAATGTAAGATGACTCCTGTCTTTTCTGAGAGAGTTTCTTGGTGGGGGAGGCTGTCACCTCTAACAGTTGCATATTTGATTTTGAGTACAATAACCTTTGGGGTGGGGGAACTTATCAGCAAAATGGCCCACAGGTAACAGTGTGAATGAAATCTTGGTGTAGAACGATTTAATGTTTCTCATTTGGATGCCAAGATTTTTCTGCCAAATACAGGTTTTCTTCCCTTTTTCCTCCCTCTCTCCCTCCCTCCCTTCTTTCCTTCCTTCCTTCCTCCCTCCCTTCCTTCCTTCCTTCCTTCCTTTGGCATAAGTCCCATGTAGCTAATTCTACCTGGCGTCATTTTGTCATTATCTCTTGGAACCTGTGAACATGACCTTGACGTGCGATGGATGAAAGGATATTGGTGTCCCCGTTTGTCACATCAGTACAACTGAGATAAGACAGAAGAAATAAAAGATAGGTAAAGAGGACCCCAAAGGAAGGACAAGAAACCATACCTTCAATCAGAAAGACTTTAACGAAAGTTCCACAGACCTTTGCTCCCTAAGCCAGATCTCTCTCTGGGGCCTGTCACTTCCAAATTTCAGGTAAATCTACAAATTTTCACTTAAGATCTTAAAAGGTACTGAAAATTCAACCACTTATGAAAGTTGCTCTGTGCGCTGTTTATTAGCCCAATAAATAACTATATTTTTAGAATAGTTGGAGCAAAGAAAAATAGGAAGCCTATAATATATTTTTCCAGAAACCTAAAATATAGGGTACTCTCCCAATATTATCTATTGATAAGATAGTGGAGAGCTGTCACCCTAAGGATCCTGAGAATTGCCAGACCACCCTTTGTGATCACCAGATTGATGTCATGCCTGCTCCTCACAGGGTTTCCTTTAAAAGAAGAGCCTGAGACCCCAGAAGCATCTCTCACTCTGAAGACAGGCCTGTGCTCTCTCTTGCATGTGTCTCTGCTTTTCTAAATAAAGCTCTTTCTATGCCTCTAACCTATCCGTCTTTAAATTCATTTCTGTGATATCTGCCAAGAAGCCCACTCGTCCTGAGTTGGGGTTCCCCTCTACAGGAACTCCCCAATTCTCCTCTAGTGACAGAACATGTTTCTGGTTCATCTAAAAACTGCAGTCTCCTTTTATGCTGTTGAAAAATGGAATTTGCTCTCCTACCCACTTGAATTTTCACAGTAAATTTACAAAAATAAGAGAGAGACCAAAAAAAGAGAATTAAAACTCTTGGATCAATACTATTAAGATAATCTGACTTGGCCTATAAATGATTTATACATATGAAATCAAAGCCAATCATATATCAAGGGTCTGAGCTTATTTGTTCTAAAACTCTCTACTGAGGGAAACCCAACCAAACCATGGCCAATGGTCAGATAACTGAACTACAGCCTCCATCCCTCAGGAAGAACATTAGGTAAGAAGTCCCGATCTTCAGTTTGTGAAGCTGAAATATGACATTGAGATTTCAGGGATTCTTGATGGGGGTCAATGTTTCCTGAATTTTAGACATCTGAACATCATTTTATAATTTTGGCATATTTGCATTTCATTTGTACTATTATTATTTACTCTTTGTCTCTAAAACATCTCTTTTTTTATTTGCTTCAGTTATTTTAAAAGGAAATTCTGTGTTTGCTGTCATAAATGGAAAAAATCAGTTCCACGAATGAATTAAAACACAAAAGAACCACCCTTGCTATAAAGGAATGTCTCGCTCCCATTCATCGGGTTCCCAGGAGAAGGATTTTTTCACAAAACACTCTTAGATTCTGGTCTACCCTTCCTCTCTGTGCAGAATTTACCTGGTTGGTGGGTGTTATGGTTTGGATAGGTGACAGCCCTCAAAATTTCATGTGTGCAAAATACAAGAATGTTCAGAGGTGAATTGACTGGGTAATGAAAGATGCAATTTAATCAATGGCTTAATCCACTTATATGGATTAATCCACTTATATGGATTAACTGGGTGGTAACTGTAGGTAGGTAGGGTGTGACCAGAGGAGGTGGGTCACTGGGGGGTGTGCCTTTGGGGTGTATATTTTGTCCCTGGTGAGTGGAGCTCTCTCTCTGCCTCCTGGCTGCCCTGTCCTGAGCTGCTTTCCTCTGCCCCCTCTTCCACCACGTTCTGCCTCACCTTGTGCCCAGACTATGGACTTGGCCAACTGTGGACTGAGACCTCTGAAATCTTGAGTCCCCAATCAACTTTTCCTCCTCTACTTGTTCTTGTCAAATCTTTTGGTCACAGTGACGGGCGGGAAAGCTCGATGAAACAGCCGGTTCAGTCCTTGGTTCAATTTCCTGATGGGATTGAGCTGATTTATCAACAATGTTTAGTTTTTGTCTCTTTACGTCCTTTATCTGTCCAGGCCAGGGTCAGGCACCATCTGGGCAAGTGTGCCTGTTCCTCAGACTTGGCGTTTTCCTCAGGGGGACTCAATTCACAGAATCAGGTCTCAATTCTAGCCTTTATCATAATAAGGATATGGTTGTCATCTCCCAATCTACCTTCTGGTTTTGACATTTTTTTTTCTCAATTGGTTCAGAATTCAGATGGAAAAATATATATTTATTTATTTATTTTACCTTGTGGTATTCTTTCAAATCCCAACAAATATTCATATATTTTTTTTTTAAAAAAATTCAGTGCTATAGCTAAAACCCTCTCACCTACCAACAATAAGACAACTCTTCTCACTTTGAAGCACTCTGAGTATGGATAATGAATAGGGAGATTACAGAAATTTACCCTTTTTTTTTTTTCCTAGCTAGAATATATTACACCTTGAGTTCACCCCCAATGGACTCCATTCAAGGAGTTAATAACAATAATTTGCAATAATTGGGGCACTCAAATCTGGGAGGAAAATCCTAAAGCATTCTAGCGGCTGGACATTTTCTCCAGGAACAAGGGTGATATTCAAAAAAAAATTATAAATTCAGTACCACAGTGGCTCTGACCAATGAGGCTAAAGGCCAACTGTATACAACCAGGGTGACTTTCTTCTATTCAGAGTCATGGAAACTTCTCTAAAGCCTTGCTACCCAAAGTGTGGTCTGCAGACCAGCAGCATCTGTAACCCCTGGGAGCTTCCAGAGATGCACAATCCCAGGTGGGCATCAGAATCTGCATTTTCACAAAATCCTCAGGTGATTCGTGCGCACATTAGGGTGGAAGAGGCCCCAATGCATTTCCAAAGAGCTGCCAGGTAACGCTAGTCTGCAGATCCCATAGATACAGGATTGGGGGGGGGAAACGCTTCCCAGCCATTAAACCTGTATGTGCACCCCAACTTCTCCCTCAAGTTCTATGAAAGGTCTGAGGCCACAGGAGCACCCCTGCAAAGCCAGATTCCGTCACTCTGAGAGCCAGGCACCAAGTCTCCCATTTATAGTTTCTGCTGCCTCTTATGCTATTAATAAATAAACCATCTCCTGAAGGATTTTGGAGAGTCCCCAAGTTACCTTGCATCCAGTATTGAAGTCATTGACGATGAGAAGAATAGATGTCCAAAAAGCAGAAAATCTGAAACGGACAAGAGCCGATGTTAACATGTGCTAAACTTTCACGGCGAGTTCACAGATGTCGGTTCTAGTATGTTCCACATGTTTGACATTTTGAAATGAAAAGATAAACGACGAGGTAAAAGTAATAGAGACCCCAAATGAGATAGGAAAAACTGCAAAGAATAAAAATCACTCATCATTCCACTGCCCAGAGGTACCTTGGAGTATTTGTCCTCTTAGTCCCTTTTTTTTTTTCCTTATTAAAGGGGACATTTCAAATTTGCATTTTTATTATAATCATTTAAGCTCACGCTGTTAATTCTTTCTTCATAAATTCCAACTGTAATGGTCACAGAAGTGGAGATAAAAATGGGAGAGGAGGGAGAGACAGGGAAGCCAGCCAGCCACAAGCCAGGGTGGGATTCTCCTTGGAGCGGTGGGCACAGGGCAGGACACGGGACACCTGTGACATGGGCGGCATCAGCAAGGGCCCTCAGAGGTGTGGGCCCCTGGACAGCAAGCCAAGCCCAGCAGAGGCATTTCCACAGGGAGCTCCTAACGAGGGAGCTTAGAAGAGAGGCCAGGACCCTCCTAACTTCTGCTGCCAGAATAAACTCAGAGAGGAAATTGCTTTGCCCATCAGGAAGCTTCTCCTGGGCGATGCTGACTCCCCGGAAATTCACTTCCTACTCATCACAGCAACCAAAACCCTAGACCAGAAAAAGAAAACTACAAAAATACAAGCTTTCCCGTCTCCTCTCAGTCTGAAATTAAAAAAGATGGAACAAGGGCCCCATATGCTCTCCAGCAAAACCCATTTTTAAAAAGCCAGCCAGGCATGATGGTGCAGGCCTGGATTCCCAGCCACTGGGAAGGCTGAGGCAGGAGGATCCCAGGTTCAAGGCCAGCCTTCCAGGTTCCATCCCTAGTAACACGAAGTCTCTCTCTCTCTCTCTCTCTCTCTCTCTCTCTCTCTCTCTCTCTCTCTCACACACACACACACACACACACACACACCCCGCGCACACACACAAGAATGCATAAGAAAATCCCCCTCTGTAAAAATACCCAAGGAAAGAAAAATTATAGGAGGAAAAAAAAAAAAAACTGAGAGAAGATTCCAGACTTTAAAAAAAGAGTGCACTCAAAGATTCTTCGGAAATGTAAGCCAAGACAAATGAAAAACTTTTTGTAATTATTCCTAGTCTGTACTTTTTTTTTTTTTTTGAGACTTGAGAAGACATTGCATTTATAAAAAGAGAACAATTAAGAAACCCTGTTTTCGGCCACAAGAAGGCATGGGTGGGGTTAGGAGGACAGGCTTTGGATTTCCATAAACCAGGTTCAAATGTGTGCCGTCGTTTTTTTAGCTGTTCGAGTTTGTTCAAGAAAACGCCCCTGTGCCTCAGTCTCCTCATCTGTAAAAAGGATTGGTAATGATAGTTCCTCCCCCACAGAATTCCAGGGAGTATTAAATGTGATTATAGATACCAGGTGTTCGGCAAAACGGTCAATAATGCTTATGTACTTTTTTTGCTGTAAAAAAAAAAATAATTTACTGACTCTTAAAAAGTGACAGACCACTTTTGTTTTCTGGGGTTGAATCTAGCCTGGGTGTTCACTTCTATTCCCTCTCCAAATTGCACTGGAATGATAAAAGGCAAATCCCTTCAATAACCCCAGAATAAACTCACCAGAGGCTCTGGAACATTCCAGGAAGGCGTGAAGCGGACAGGGCCCAGGGCTCTCTCCCTACTATTCCAAGGCACATGGAGTCCTTGGCAAGACCATCCCTGGTTGCCCAAGGCTCCCTGGCTGGCCCTCCCTTCCCAGGAAGCAGTGCGGCTTAGAGAGGAGAGGAATGGAGAGAGCAGAAGTTGCTGATTCAAAAGGTTGGTAAGGGATGAAAGGATTGATTTGAAGGAATTCAAGAAACGGTATATATCAACATATATGTTGGTTTTTCCTTCATAGGTGGGACAGGTACCAGGAGCTGCACAAAGTGCATGCTTGTGTGAGCGCGCACGCGTGTGTGTGTGTGTGTGTGTGTGTGTACACACATTGGGTTGTCCGCATGAGAATCTAGGAACAGCTAAGAATGTGGCATTGGGCCAGGCATGATGGTGCTCACTTATAATCTCAGCAGCTCAGGAGGCCGAAGAAGGAGGATCGTGAGTTCAAAGCCAGCCTCGGCAACTTAGCAAGGCGCTAAGCAACTTAGCAAGACCTTGTGTCTAAATTTTAAAAAAGGTGTGTGTGGGGTGGGGTGGGGGGGCTGGGGATGTGGCTCAGTGGTTAAATGTCCCGGGATTGAATCCCTGGTACACCCTTGTCCCCAGAGGGGAGGGGGTGGAATGTGGCATTGGAGGGATTGTGTGTTTAGAAAGTGGAGTAAATTCCTGAATGTCTGTCTGTACGGAGATGCAGAGATGCGTCTGGAACAACTAAGAGGAAGAAAGATCTATTCTGGCTCATAGTTTCAGAGGACGAGGTCCCTGGTCAGCCAGCTCCAAGCCAGACCATCATGGAAGAAGGTCCTGCAGAGGAATAATTCTCAGAAAACAGAGAGAGAGAGAGAGAGAGAGAGAAGAGAGAGAGAGAGAGAGAGAGAGGGAGGGGCAGGGACAAGCTATCATCCCCAGGGGCAAATGCCCAGGGACCTCCTTCCGCTAGCCACACCGACCTGCCCACAATTGCAGCCAGTAGTCCCTTCAAATTATTAATCCACCAAATGGATGGGGTCCAAGCTCTTCTAACCCAATCACTGCCTCAAAGCCCCACCTGTGAACCTGGCTGCCCTGGGGACCATGCTTTTCCCACCTGTGATCTTTTCGGGGGAACATTCCAGATCCCAACCATAACGAAGATGAAATAAAAATACTGGGAAATCCCTTCGCTTTTGCCAGGTACGTGGAAAGCACTCAGCAGATGTGAGCAATTAATACCACCTGACTGCATACGTGCAGAAGTGTGTGCCTAAGTGCGCGCGCAGATGCATGGACGCATATACCTTTCTGTCTCTGGAAGGTAACCAGGTGGGAAATTTGAGGAGCGGTTGAGAAAGAAGTCCTCCCTCCCCCCATCAGACACAAAGGCAGCCGTAATCCCGGGCAGAACAGGCAGTGAGGACCCCCCAACACAGCTGTCTTCATTCCTGGCCGGGGGGGGGGGGGGGGGTCTATACATCCTCCCCAGAGCAGGAGGACTCCGAGAGACACTGTGGCTTGTTAATAATTTCCGTAATCCTCGCTATCAGGTACTAAGCCAGCAGCCTACTCCACATAAGCAATAATAATTTATAGTTGCAGTTAATGGGCTGTTTTATAGGAACCCACAATTATAATTGGATGTCAAGTGTTGTGAATCTCAGCGGACAGAAAGTGACAACCACTGAGGCCTGCTGTTTCATTTTTTAATGCGATTACTAAATTTCCCATCTCCTCGCTCCTGGATCTTCTCTCCCTGTGGCTTCCAGCCGTGGCCTCCCTCTGTCCCTGCTGTCTACTCTGGCCCAGAATCTCGAAATTTACTCCTATCAACCTGTTTCTGGTTCTGTGGACTTTTTTCCCGTGGGCAAAGGTAGATAGCCGGTCAGTGGCCCGGATTCTGCAAGAATAGGGGAGGGACCTAGGAACTCCTCACCACACTCCCCTCAATCTAGCCCCCTCCCCCAAACTATCCCAGGTCCCCAGGTTTGCTCAGCTCACTTTGCACATACTGAACCCAGTAGCTCATGACCTGGTGCCCCCCGCCCCTCAGTTCATTCAGAAGGTGATCGTTGGAAGTCCCTGGATCTTTCAACCCAGTGGCCTTGAGCCTTTAGAAAGGACTTCCTTGGCATTCTGCAGTCAGCATCTGTCCTTAGACATAAAGATTAACACCAACCAGGGAAGTGGTGTCATTTTGGGGGGAAGTGGTAAATAGATTAAGAAACCATGCAAAACACAATTTTTCTATTTTCACTCCTCGGTGAAGGAGAAACGATGGCCTTCTTCCAATGAGGCTGAGAAAGACTTCCCAGATAAATGTCACATGCAGTTGGAACAAAAGAAAGAGCAACCAAAGAGAAGCCGGCCAGGACGTCACAACGGATGGTGTCCTAAGTCCACCTGCCTTATCCATCTCATGTCCCAGCTCTGCCGAGACCCCAGCACCCAAAGCCAAGCACTGACGGAGTGAAATATTTAGTCCTGAGCTTAGCCAAGTCTAAATCTAGGTAAAGACCCAACATTTCCCTGGGCAGTAAGTATAATCCAACTAGAACCCTCGAGCCTTCTCTGGACACCATCCTAGAACACAATCAAGCTCCTGTCTGAGAACTCAGAGGGGATCCAGCCTAGAATTCATTCTTGCCTAAAACCCATACTTGGGGCCCAGATCCCAAGCCTATTTCAAGATGAGGGGAGTCAAAAGCATTGGATATGAAAACTGCTGTCCATTAATCATGACCTGGATCTAGAACCTTCTCATGTAGAACTTTTCCACAGGGCAGGGACTGCACTCCAAGAGGACTTATCTCCTGTCACCCAAAGCACCTTATTTCACACGGACTTTCGATTCTTTGGGGACACAGACTATCTTCCACCACTCAGCTAGGAAATCTTGAGCCCAGCACCGTGTCCAGCGTATAAATGCCTGCCCTGTAACAGGTTGGAAGGCACAGAGCCGGTTAAGAAGAAGCTGGTCCTTGGAGTCCATCAGACCTGGATGAGGATCCCTACTCTGCTACTGCTCAGCTATGTGACCTTGGGCATGTGCCTTCCCCTCCCTTGGCTCAAAGGAGAAAAACAGAAAAATGAATCTCAACTACTTGGCATGGAATATTGGTTTCCTTTATCTTTCTCCAAGGAGACTGTCTCCGAGGAGGATGGAATTAGAAAATATCTACTTTCTTCTATCCATGCACAATCCTCAGAGGGTTTCAGATTTGAGAGTCCTTGTGATCCACCAAATCTACTTTGCTCTCCTGCTGTCTGAGACTCTATTGTGCATCTTTCCGGGATGGAGTCCCCATAGCCTATTGGACTGCTCAGCTCTTGCCACCAGAGTGCTGTCACAATGAACAGTCCTAAAACTTCAGTGCGAATTAAAATAAACATTGATTATTGCCACAATTTCCTGGGTTGGCCGAGCCAGTCTGCCAAGGTGGGCCATCCTTGACCCATCTCTGAGTCTCCTTAGTTTTGTAAAGATGACTAAGAAGCCACAGAGAATGGCATGCTTAGACCAGAGCCAAATATTTGGTCTTGAGCCCCACACCGAGTGCTTAGCCTTTCTGAACCTCCGTTTCCTTTTCTATAAAGTGATGTCGATAACAAGAACCGGCCAAGCGTGGCGGCGTATGCCTGTGATCCCAGCAGCTCGGGAGGCTCAGACAGGAGGATCACAAGTTTGAGGCCAACCTCAGCAACTTAGTGAGGCCCTAAGCAACTTAGAACCTGTTTCAAAATTTAAAAATAAAAAGGGCTGGGCATGTGGCTCCGTGGTAAAGCACCCCCGAGGGCTAAATCCTAGTACCCCCCCCCAAAAAAAAGTAAGAACTACTCCCATAGTCCTTTGGGGCATGCCCCACTCTCTGGTGTTGGTAAGATCTAAGCAGCAGATGGTCAATGTTACGGTGTGGTGATGCTGTCCATCTCAGATCTCAGGGCAGCCACAACCCCAGTGTCCAAAGCCAAGTACAAAGCCACAGATGACCATGAAGGTGGTCTTTCATTATTTTCCCCAGGAAAATGTCTCTGTGCAGGGCTGTGCCGGGGGTGGGAGGGGACAAGCAAACCATGATTTCCTATCCATCCCACTTTCCCCAAACCCCCTGGGAGAAGCTGCAGGTAGAGGCCTTGCCCCCTCTCAAGGTAACTTTCATACGCAACACAAGAGTCCTCCCTCCTGTCCCCACCCACTGTCTCCTGTCCCCCCAGGTAGCACTAACTAGGCCACACCATGTTCCTCTCTAATTACTGTTGATTTCATTTGCATTTTCCAATTATAATGTTCTTGTCCTAAAGTGAGGGTCCCATTACCAGGGCAACCAGAAGTGGTGCCTGTGCAGATTCAGGCTCTACTTAGACATGACTCCTATTGGATTAGAATCCGCCCTTGGGATTGAGGAATAAATAACACGGCCACGGTTCTGCCTGAACGATTGCTCGCATAATTCATTTATTTCTACTCACCAGCTACAAGATGGTCCTCCTCCTATGAGCAACTCCCCCCTGATTAATACTGTCCACTCTCCCTGTCGGGTTGGGATGAGGTTAAGTTGATAAGGCATTTATTTAAGTTCTCAGTACGGTGATCAGCACATAGGAAGCAACTCCATAAAGATTAACTACCAAGCATTACTATTATTACAAATAGTGTTAGTCAGAGGAAAACATCCCCATCCTAAATGGAGTCTTCACCTTTCTGGCTCTTTCCACAGCTGTTGTCCTCTTTTGAAAACAAAAAGTCTCCTCTTACTGTGGCACATGCCTGCAATCCCAGCAGCTTGGGAGGCTGAGGCAGGAGGATCGAGGGTTCAAAGCCAGCCCCAGCAAGAGTGAGGCCCTAAGCAACTCAGTGAGACCCTGTCTATAAATAAAATACAAAATAGGGCTGAGGATGTGGCTTAGTGGTCAAGTGCCCTAAATCCAATCCCCGGTACCCCCTGCAAAAGAAAAGCCTCCTCTTGACCCAGATTCTTTAATCCTCTCCTCTCAGTAGATGCCCCTTACCTCTACCAGGTAAACCCAGGTCAGAGAATTGTTACTGCCGCCATCTGCAAAGACACATCTGGGCCAAGCCTAGAGAGCAAGAGGGAGAAAGTCCCTGTGCCCTCTGCCTTTTCCCTATTGACTCCTGGCCCCAGCAGAAGCCAGCACCATAGGGACCAGGTGGTCCTGGGCAAGTACCCTCCAGAATTAAGATGAGGAGGGCAGCAGTTGGCAGGAAAGGAATCTGACAGGAACACTCTGCTGGAGTTGCTATAAACAGGGAGAGTCAATGGAGTGGAAAGGAAAACGTTTAACAGCTGATGTTCTCTGCAGCAGCAGGCTCACAGCTCGCTTTATTAGGTATTATTTACACAAAAGAAGGTGTGATGGTGCACCCCCAGGCACGGACTACTTCCCTAACCTTGAACACAGAAGCCCAGAGGAAGCCATTCCCCTGAATCTCCTCAAGCACACCCTGGAACCAAGGTTCCAGGAAACCAGCTCAGCCACCCCTTGGCCAACCAGAAATCCATCCACACGTCACTTCCTCTCTTGCTCACTTCTCAGATGCACATAGAGTAGATGGGAATCTCTGTCCCAAAAGCCGGGATGCAAGAATGGTTGCATCTTGTTTTAAAGAAGCAGCTGAATTTCCCATCTGGAGCCTCACAGAACCAGCAGGAACTCCCACCTGGGTTTCCTAGGGTGTCCCTCAGCTCGACCAGGCTGTCCTGCCAAGGATACGGGCTCCTCTGCAGTGCCCGGTCACAGAGCGCAGGGTCTTTGCCACCAATTGTCCCTGAGAGTTTGCTCTTCCATCTCTGTGTGGTACTTTTGGCCCCAGGTCCTTCCTACTGCTCCGCCTGGTGTGGGTCACAGGACTCACTGGTGAGAGAGGAGACCTGGGTCTCTGTGGCCTCATGGCCATGGATACACCATGTACCCATTTGTCCCCTGGGGTCTTCCTGCCTCCCCCCGCTCTAGGAACCTACTGGCTCCCTCCTCTACCCTACCTGGCCCTGTCAGGGTGAGGGGTCTCTCTTTTTCTTGGTTTGAGGGAAGCCCATCTCTCTCTCTCTCTCCTCTGAATCTTCCAAGTCATTCTGCTTAATTTCACAAACTGATCCTCCACACATTTGAGTTATTGGCCATAATGGCCGAAATCTCAGAGGATGCTTCTGCCTTTGGCCTGACACATCCCTCCCCCAGGGCAATCAAACACCAAGCCAGCCACCCACCTGCATGGAAGGAAAAGGAAGGAAATACAAATTAGCATGGCACCACAGTATCCAGGCAATGAGCGGCATTTAATAAATGCTGACTACACGTTCCACCCACCCCCACAGGGTGTCCTTTCAGGGACACACCGAAGCCCAGACATTTGGAGCATTGATGATTGCTTCAACCAAGCCTTGGAGATATTCACCTGCCCACCGGCTCCTTGCTGGATCAGCTTGTTCGTGCCGGACTCTGAGGTGGTCCAGAAGAGAGGTGGTTCAGGGAAGAGGCGGATGCCAGGCACCATCGCTCGGGGCTGACCTTGTCTTGAGGTTTATTTCTTATGTTTTCTGGATTTCAAGGACCCTCTGAAGAATAAAACCACCACATGGCCAATCCTGAAACACAGTCATGCCCTGAGGTGATGGCGCAAAGCCATTGCCAACCCTTCAGTCACTCCAAAAATGAGTGGTTGCCTGGCTTGTGCTAGAGCCCAGGGGATCTCCAAATGGTGATTCATTTTTTCACTCATTTAACCGATAGTTCTTGAGTACTTGGACCATGACAGGTGCTGTTCTTGGCTCAAGGGAAACAACACTGAAGAAGATGGTTAAAGCATCTTGTGGGGAACAAAAACACTTGTTGGGGGAGATATAACATAGATGGTAAATAAGCAAATCAATTGATGGCAGAAAAAAATAAATAAAGCAGAGGGGCTGGGGATGTAGCTCAGTTGGTAGAGTGCTCGCCTCACATGCACAAGGCCCTGGGTTCAATCCCCAGCACCACCAAAATAAGTAAATAAAATACAAAATAAAGCAGAGTAGGTGGATGGAGAATGGCCAGAGTCCCTATTTCACACATCGGAGAGAGGTGGCCTTTTTTATATCATATAATTATTTTATTAAGTTTATAAAAATCCCACAGTCATTTTCCAAGATCCATCAATGCCCTCGCTGTGAAGTGTCACTCCCACTGCTTGAACTCCAGGCCACAGAGCCACTGGATATGCAGCCTTCCTCCAGCCCACCATCTTGAATCTCTGGATGAGGTGACTAAGTGGAGGTGAGAAGATGGAGACGATGGGGGAGAACAGAGTTCCAAGCAGAGCAGCAAGTTATTTAGAAAAAAAAAAAATGAAGGTTTGCTTGGTGTTATGACTTGGATCTTTAACATCTCCCCCAAAGCTCATGTTGTAAAGGCGTGGTCCCCAGTACAGGTTCAGAGGTAGGACTTTTAGGTGATGATTAGATTATAAGAGCTGTATCCTCATCAGTGGTTTAATGCATTTGATGGATCAATAATTTGAAGGGACTGCTGGGTGCTAACTGTAGGCAAGTGAGTTAGCTGGAGGAAGTAAAGTAGGCCACAGAGGGGTGGGGCGTACCCTTGGGGACTATATCTTGTCCCTGGCTCCTTGCTTGCTCTCTCTGCTTCCTGGCTTCCCTGAGCTGAAAGCTTCCTCCGCCATGCCCTTCCGCCATGATGGTTTGCCTCACCTCAGACCTAGAGCAATGTAGTCAGTCAACCATTGACTGAACCTCTGAAACGATGGGCCCCAAGTGAGCTTTACTCCTCTAAGTTGTTCTAGTCAGGTGTTTTGGTCACAGTGACGAAAAGCTGATGAACACACTTAGCTTACAGTTCTGGAGGCTGAGAAGCCCAAGATCATGGCACCAACCACTGTGAAGACCTTCTTGCTACATCATCACAAGGGCATCACGTGGCCAGAGAGAACAAGCATGCCAGCTTGGGTCTCCCTTTTTCCTTTTATGAAGCTACTAATGCCATCCTGGGGGTTGCAGGTAGGTAGACCCACTCTCATGACTCCATTAATCCCAATTGCCTCCCAAAAGGCACCATTTCCAAACTCCATCAACATGGTTTGAGGATTAAGTTCCCAGCACATGAATTCTGGGAGGCAAACATTCAAACTATGGCACAGAGTATATTTTAGAGGTAGAGACAGCAGGTCATGCTAAATCACAGGATGTTGGGGTGGAGAGGCAAAAAGGAAACTATATATGATAAAAACATTGTCCCTAATCTAGAGAAATTCATTGATCACAAAAGACGACCCCTGCTGACCCCTACACAAATCAACAGCCCATCTGTTTCACTCACACATCTTTATGATTATAATCCCTCCCTTCAGTCTTTGCTCTAAAAAAAAAAAAAAACTTTCATAAAACACTTAATTCCCATCAAATGCCAAGAACCAGTTCTTATTACCTGGCCTTGGAACTTTCTAGAAAGAGGAGCGTTCACATTCTCTAGTTGCCAACTCAGCTTAGATTTCTAACCAGGTAGTCTCTTGAGCTGGGAAAGATTTATGTAAATATCGGATGATGTTGAGTTCATTAGATTCTGCAGATGAAATGCCCCCAGATACATTATCTTCCTCTTAAGAAAAAAAAAAAGGCAGAGCGACTACACACATTTATTTATAAATGCATTGGCTGTACATTTATTTATAAATATAGTGGCTCACACACATTTCTCTAGTGCAATGAAAATCGGAGCATTCTTATGTGCAATAATAGCAGATTCCTCCTTAATGAGGCTAAATAAGGTATAATTGCCATGTAGCTTGGAGCCCTGAATCTGGCAAGGCCCAAGGCCAGTCATGGCCTTTGGGTTTCATCCTGAGCACCAACTCTTGATTAGCTAGTTGGGAGTACCTTGCTGAGTCTCTCTGGACTGCACAGGATTGACTGCTGCCATCCATTAGTCATGTCTGCCTGGCTGCAGAAGAGGCAATGAACCATATTGTGCAAATCCTGTAACAGCAGCAACTTGAGGAAGCTGATTTATAATTCCACTTCACAGATGAGGAAACTGAGGCCCCAAAAGCAAATTTCCCTCAAGTCACAGTCTGTAAGAGTTTTGTTTGTAGAGTTCAGGGCTCATTGCTGGTAACCACTATTTTATGGTGAAGACCCCCTAAGGTGACATCAGTTCCTGCCTGGCTCCTGGGCAGAAAGTGGGTATTGAGGGCTACTTCTGGGTGGGGTTATAGCCCCTAATTCCACCAGTTCCAAGATCCGGGTTCCATTTATGCCAAACCCAACCCCCAAACACTTCCACCAACCGCAAGAGTTTCTAAGGCCCAAGGAACCTTTCAGGGACAGGGAGGCCCCATCCTAGCCAAGCTTCAGTCCTGCAAGCCCGTGTGGTTCCTTGGCCCGGGCCCCCTGTCTGCCCTGCAGGGTGCACAGCCAGGCGGAGCCAGCCATCAGTCCCCAGCTGCGCAGCCCAGCGCCCGGGCGCTGCCCTTGGCGGGGCAAGGGCTCAGTTATTGATCCTGGCGCTTCCCTCAGCCGCCTCTGCCAAGAGATGCAATTTACCACCAGCTCGGAGGTCACCGCGGAGGAGCCCGGCCGCCCGCTGGCGCTTTTATACCGCTATAAAAACCATTTAAAAGGCCACTTTGTGTGCCGCAGCGCTGCGTGCAGCGGGGGAGGAGGGAGGCAGCGGAAGCCGCGCGCCCACAGCCCAGGGCCGGCTTCCCAACCCCCAGTCGGGCTCCAGACCCCAGAAACCTCTGCTGCCGGCTCTCGGTGCAGTCCGGGGAGGCTTGGGGCGGGAAGACGCACCCAAGACCAGCCCTCCCCGTCTTCCCGACCGTCTCTGAACTGCTCTGTGCCCTGCCCAGCGCGCCTCCGCGCCTCGCGCCCCCTTCCATCTTTGGAAGGAGGCAGGTCCTCTTATTCTCACGCCCATTTCTCAGAAGGGTAAACCCAAGGTCAGAGGATTTTGTGAAGTGCCCCCCCTCCCAGGTTTCACAGCTGGTAAGAAGCAAAGCCTGGATTTCAACTCAGTCCAACTCCAAAGCCCGCGACCTTCATGGAATCGCAGGAAGACTCCACAGCCCCCGCGTTTGGGTAGAGATGAGGCCACCTCCAGCCACGACATCGAAAGCCCCTTAAACCTACAGGGTCCTTCCCACCCTGATCTGCCTAATCAACCAGCGCCACCTACAGGAAGAGTTGGTCATTGTTTCTTGGGGCCACCGAATCCATTCATTTCCATGAGCATCTGTGGGTTTTTTGCTGGGTGCCAGGAGCACGGAACTGGGCTGGAGGCTGGGGGACAAGTGATGCCTACCGTTTAGCAGGGGGCACAGTAATTTAAAAAGACAACTGGAGTACAAGAAAACCGAGGGGAGGGAAGAGGGCTTCCTGGAGAAGGAGTCACCTGTGTTAAGATCTGAAGAAATTAACCAGGAGAAGAAGAGTCAAGAGATGTGTTCCTGGCAGATGGAACAGCATGAAGGAAGACTCACGGATGCGCGCAGGTGCAGTCGAACCGAGCCCCAAAATGACTCACCTGTAAAGCCACAGAAACCAATGGGTGGCCTCCATGTTCTCAACCTCCCTACACCTCCGTCCTTTGAAATGGACCATCGAGGATGTTTCTGCTCAATGTCGTCCCATTGGTCTATACCAGCTGTTGTCCCCTGGAACAGGATGGAGGGAAGGGATCAGTCTAGAACTGTCCTCACTTTGGTGCTTTTTCCCAACTGTTTCAAGCTGCCCCAGAAGCCCCCCTCCTCCTCCCAAGAGGTTCCTGGCAGCTGAGAGCTTCAGCCTCCGCCTCTCTCTGCCTCCAGATTCCTGGGCATCTTCCTGCTGGCACTCTAGACTTCCTCTCTGCCGTGGAAGATGTCTCAATAAATGAATAAAGATCTCCTAATTAATGAATTCACTCATTTGTCAAGCAACCATGGGAATGACAATCATCCTCATCTTACAGATGGGGAAACTGAGGCCCGGGGAAGGAGGATGAAGCCAATCGCTCAGTCATCCTCCTGACCCAAAGCCTGCCTCTGCTCACTACCCCACTGCCTCCCGTCTGCTGTTATAGACCCTCGACAAGGACAGCTGTCATTCCTTGTTGTACCCCTGGTATATCTGAGACATAAATATGTATTGACTGAAGAAATGTTCAAACACTCGGATGGCTCTTTGCCAGCTTGCCTAGAGACCTTCTCTCCACAGTTCTGTAATTTAGTAATAAATATATTTGGTAGTCATATTATCCGTACCATTGTGTCTCATCATCGCAGAATTACTTTATGAATTAAATATCTTGAAAATAGAATAGATTGAAATTCAATACGATTCTAAACCCATCTATCTCCTGCCTTCATCCCGGCTGTCAAAGCACCAATGTCTTCTTCAACAGGAGGGAACACTGACAACATATTAATTTGATTTAGCCCGTGAAGGGTACTTGAGCATGCACAGTGCAGAACAGAAGCCCCCAAATCAAGAAGGAGACAAAAAAAATAATGAAAATGGATGAATTTGGTAAATCCTATTCAAAACGCTGCTACAGGTCTAAAAATATTTATTGGAAGAAATAGACAATTTCAAAACAGGTTCTTCAGCAGAAAGAAAAGGAAAAAAAGGACATCCGCAAGAATAAAATGGCATAAATGTTTCAGATAAGTTAAAAAAATCAGTTAAAAAGTTCCCTTAGGGAAACTGAGACACATAATTTATATTTATATGAACAGGCAACCAGGTGGATTGCCTTTAGATAAATGACTTGGTATCAGTCAGAATGGGTTAGGTTCTGCTGAAGTAACAACACCCACATCTCAGCGGCTGAACACAGACAGCAAAGGTTATTTCTTGCTTGTTCCACATTTTCAGCCCAGATTGACCGGGGCTCTGCTCCATGTTATCTTTATGTGAGGATCCAGGTTAATCATACTGGAATATTACTGAGGGATAGTAAACTCAGTACTAACTTTAAGTGGCTCTGCTAAGAAGTGATTCTTCTTCACATTGTCCAAAGCAAGTCTCATTGCTTTGCCTGAGCTCAACAAGGCAGGTAGTATATAGTAGTCCCCCACCTTTACCCTTAAGGGATACATTCCAATACCCCCAGAGGATGCCTGAAACCACCGATAGTATCAAATCCTATATATACTGTACACATATCCCTAAGATAAAGTTTAACTCATAATTAGGCAAAGGAAGCATCTTAGTCTATTTTCTGTTTCTATAACAGAATACCTGAGACTGGGTAATATATCAAGAATAGAAGTTAATTTGGGCTCATGCTTCTGTTGGCTGGGAAGTCAGAGATCAGCTGGCTGCATCTGGTGTGGGCCTCCAGCTTCTTCAGCTCAAGCAGAGGGGAAAGGCACACAGGCTTATGCAAAGAGGCAAATGCTAGGGGCAATCTCTCTTCATACTAACCAGTTCTCTCAATCACTAATCTAGTCCTGCAAAGATGCATGAAATCCATAGATGAGGGTTTCTCCCCATGACCCCAACCCCTCCCACTGGGTCCCACCTCTCAACACTGCCCCATTGAGGTTCCAACACATGAAATTTGGTATGGGGGGCACACTTAAACTATGACAAGGACAGATTAACAATAAGTACTAATAAAAGAGAATGATTAAATGATATCCTATTTTTAAAAAGTTAAGGGAATGTGATCTCTATCTCTCAAAATATTTTATTGTTGTTTTACTTTTTCACTTAAATAAAGCACTTTACAGCTTTGTTTTGGCATATTCAAATTGTCGGCATCACTGTGAGGTCATTATTAAGTTAAAAAAAAGGAGGGTGGGGGTTCCTAGAACACACGCATTTCTATACCACAATAGTTGATCTGAAAACTGAAGCAGCTACTGAGTGACTAATGGGAATGTAGCATATACACCATGGATACTCTGGACCAAGAGATGATTCAAGTCTCGGAATAGATGGGCGGGACAGTGCAAGGTCTCGTCACACTGCTCACACCAGTGCACAATCTAAGACTTATGAATTGTTTATTTCTGAACGTTTCCACTTAAACTTTTCAGACCCATGCCTGGTTACTAAAAGTGAAAACACAGATGAGGGGGGACTGCTCTAATTCTCCTGCAGAGAGGAGTAGCACAGTAACCTTCCACTTTAATTTTAGGCAATTGGATTTACATAATGGTTGATAATCTACTTCTTACCTCCAAACATTCCCTTCCTTTAAATCATAAGCTTTAATGTGCATAAAAAAAAAAACACTGGGGGTAGGAAAGATGGTGGAATGAGATGGACATCATGACCCTCAGTACATGTATGAAGACATGAATGGAGTGACCCTACTTTGTGTACAGCCAGAGATATGAAAAATCGTGCTCTATATGTATGATATGAATTGTAATGCATTCTGCTGTTGTATATAACAAATTAGAATAAAAAATAATTTAAGAAACACTGGGGAACAAATTAAATGCATATTTCTGATACTCACTTCCAGAGAGTCTGACTTAGGTGTTCTCTTCATGGGATCTGCAAGACCATGACTCGGGATCTGCTCTGTCATGACAGGAAACTCTAGTAAAAGGAGCATTTGGGAAAAACTGACAGTCTTAGATGGAACTTGCTTTCTGATCCCTCCCACACCAAATGACCTTTCTTCATTTTTCATTCGACATGCATACGACCAAAACCTTCAAAATACCAGTGACTTGAACAAGATGGAAATTTAGTTTTCTCTTCAACAGTAAGTCAGGAGGTAGGAAGTCCAGGGCTGGTCTGATGACTCCAGGGTCCTCAGGAATCCAGACTCCTCCTGTCCTGATGGTCCACCATCCTTTGCCTGTCCCCTCCGAGATGGCTTCCTGTGCTTAGCCATTACATCACATTCCAGGGAACCAGAGGAAGGAAAGGAGGGGAGAAGATGTGTCCTTCCCCTTTAAGGACACTTCCTTGAAATTGTGTACACTTCCTCTTACATTTCATTGGCTGCAACGTAATCACATGGCCCTATCGACTGCAAGAGAGGATGGGGGAAGAGTCTTTTATTCCAAGTAGCCGTGAGCCCACTGAATATCAGCACTTCACTGTTAAAGAGGAAGGATGGACTCCTGGCCTTCCCTGTTGGTCACCTCTCTGCTCCTGTGCAGACACCTCCAGCGCGCCTACCCTCCCCTGTGGGCTTTGGGGCTATTAAGTCTTGCTCTGCAGACTCCAGGGCAAGACCTGAGGACACCGGAGCTGTCCTAAAGTCACTGGAGATGGCTTCTCCTCCTCTTCTTTCACTTAACAATCATTTTTCAGCTTTCTGCTCTCTTTGCCCAGAGGTGAGCCACATCCAGCATGTTTGTTGGGTCCACATAGGATTGCTCCTAATGCTTTTAATCAGCTTCCCAAATTTAAGAA
Organism: Spermophilus citellus; assembly: GCF_964194105.1. Taxonomy (NCBI): domain Eukaryota; kingdom Metazoa; phylum Chordata; class Mammalia; order Rodentia; family Sciuridae; genus Spermophilus; species Spermophilus citellus. The sequence goes on from NC_138187.1 coordinate 16,313,086, forward strand.
TCGGGCTATTTCACATGAGAATCCAGATCCCTGGATCCTCCTTTTTAAGAAATGAATTGGAAGACCTGGCCCCACGGGCCCCACATCCCTTTGTGAGTTCGGGATCCTGGATCGAATCCCGGCAGGGGAGAAGGATCTTCAGGAAATCACTGGGGTCCTTCAGATCAGCTGTGTAGTCTGCTGAACAGAATGGTCCCCTGGTTAAAACACTCTGGTTTTTCCGAATTGGGCTATGGCTCCACTCGACGTTCACGTTAGCAGAAGTTGGGTCAAGGACCTATGAGATCTCTCTACGCTATTTTGTTACCTTTTCTACCTAAAATTGCTTCCAAGTTAAAAAGTTTAAAAACAACCAAAGTTATCATCAAATATTTATCTCATGGGATCAAGGCGATGGGAAAGAATAGAGTTTCTATGACTCAGTCCCCCCTCTCTGCAGAGCCCTGCCCAGTGGCCTGCCCCCTGCAGGTGCATTCTCTAAGAATTTGACATTGAATTAGCTCAGGAAAAAGGAAATTGGTATAAGTCACACCACTTAATTCTTCCAATAATCCCGTGAGGATCGTATTATTGTCCTTGTCTTTTAGATGAAAAACAAAAAATGGAAGCACTCTACAGTGTATGCACACCAATGCAGTTAGTTTCTACCTGGCTTCAGGGAAACTGGGGGAGCAGCCCCCCAGCCCCACCCAGTGCCCCCAGGCCACACTTTCCAGCCTCCTGGTTTGTGCTTAGAGAAGGCAGAGCGGTCCCTGCAGGTCGGCGAGGGTATTGCATGAGCAGCACATTGTCATTGAACTCTTATCCACCGGCCACAGCTGGGTAATTAATCAGGCTTCTCCCCAGCTCCCATGCCCTCGGGGAGAGAGAAAGCAAGGCAGCCCTCAGTCCTCATTCCCAGGGCCATGTACCCTCTCTGGTGCTTGTCGCCACGTCTCCCTACGTTCCCAGGACGCTGTGCACTTAGTAATTTCTAAAGAAGGCTGTTAGATGCATACAGTAATCACACAGCCCCCTTCTGGCACATTCCCTGGACTCTCGGCCTCATTGCACATGCTCTCATGGCCGCTTCAGCCTCTCACTTACCAGCAAACGCCAGCCTCTGCCCCCCTGCCTGCCAGACTCTCAGGGCACCTCTGCTTACTTCTTTCTTAATGTAACATTTATTGTCATTCCCCCCCCCCCCCCCCCGTCTCCGATTAAAGAAAGAATACACGTTCATTGCAGGGAAACTGGGAAATGGGAAAAATCACAAAGAAGAGAATAAGATTCAATTCCAATGGCACCGGCTGGAAATAAGCCCTGCTAGTACGTGGAGGAACCGGGGATCCTTGGCTGGCCTAAATAAGGCTTTGGGGAAAATGACACATTATGTATCCAGATCCCTAATTCAGAGATGCAAAGCGCATGTTAAAACAGAGGCAGGGGCCCCACGTGGCACGATTTCCCAGGAGCGTCATTCTTATTATGCTCCACAGGAATGGAGCCTCTGAAGTGGTGCAGTACACAACCTGAGCAGCAATACTTGGCAACCATGGGCAGGAAGCAAGTCTGAAGCAAACTGCTGCTGATGTCTGGATTTTGTGATTTTTTTCCGGAGGTGGAAAAACAGATCAGCCTAGTCTGCTCTTGTCTCAACTAGTCCGAGTAGTCCCAACTGAAAATGACTTTGTGTCCTCTATGATCCTCCCCTCATGTGTTCCAGTTTTAGCCTCCCTCCTCTTACTTCTATTTCTTTGTTTTCCCCACAGGAGGACCTCAAGAGCCACCATAAGTAGGGAGCTTTGTTCTCCTTCTCCTGCATCTGAGCAGTGGCTGCACCATGAGCCCTGCCCGTACCCTGACCCTAAGACAAGAAAGAAAGACCATTTCCTCTGTCACTTTGTGGTGTGGAGGACTAAAGGCTGGAAGCTGCCTCCCCACTGCCCTGGGAAAAGAAGGGAAGGGGACCCGCAGGTCCTGGGTGAGGGAGTGACTCAAGCCCACGTTCCCACTATTACTGCTCACGGGAATAGTTGACCGGATTTCTTTAAGGTCACGTGCACTGGTGTGACCATTGCTTTAAGATGTGTCCTCCCTGCACTGAACCCTGAGCTCCCTGGGAACAGGACGTGGAGTGGTGTCGCTCCCTGGCGTGTTCCTGGGCCTGGTACCTTCTGTGGGCGTGGGTACGTTGGACTCAGTAAATACACTGAATGAATAGAGAGGCGCAGGCACCTGTCAATCTGTCAGTTGTCAAAATATTATAAGTATTTTCCTGAGACAATAAATGATCTTCTATAACATTATTTTTAACAACTACATAGCACCCCATTACATAAACGTACCCTAATCATATTTCCTGTTGATGAATGTTTAGATCGTTCCCAATCTTCTGATGTTTTATAAATAAGTTATCGTGAGACATTTTGTCCAGAAAGGTTTGTCCAGAATCTCCAATTATTTGACTTATGTAATAAGTGAATTTTTGTATATTATTTTATGTTCAACTTCCTGATCTGATGGAATGCCTTTTCAACGTACAAACTACACCAGGCAAAGATTGTGCATCAAATTACATACAGTCTACGAGGGCTCATTCTCCCACTCCCGAGCCACAGTGTATTAGAGCATCAGTCAAACACTTGTGAACCCAAGTGTTGCTGAACATTGTATTCACCGACATTCCTCTCGGTTAGAAGGTATGTGCTGACGAACCATGTCTAGAGGATTAAGAGAGGCCCCTCAAGAGACTGGCTTAAGGAACAAAAAGAGGGTCACTAAACTACTGTCTAAGGGATGTTATTTTGCTCTGTGGAGCGTGCAAGTTCAGGGGCAGAGCTGAATTGTCGGTGCACCAGTGGAGAGTCTGATGTCCACTCCTTCTCCACTCTGTCCCACACAGTACCCAGCCACTTCCCTACTGAACAAATATTTCATGAATATCAGTTTTAACCATGTGGAGTATTATCTATTAACTGGAAAACTACTTGTCTGTCATAAACCGTTAACTGGCCAAAGTGAGTGGGCTAAAGAGATATTTTGTATTCTCCACTTTTTAAAGAGAAAGAGGAACCCAGGTATGTATTAGTATTTTCATACATTCACATAAGCTAGGGGAAAGGTGCCTAATAGGAATATTACTTTGCACAAGGAAATATAGGTCATTAATACTATTTGGAAGCTCGAATGGTATCCATGGTTTAACTTAATGCAACAAGCATGCACAACTCTTAGAATTCAAATGTTGAATGCTTAAAATCAGGTTGGAACTAGCATTCCGCATAAAGGCTCACCTCTCTCAGTCCACCTCTGACTAGCTTTTATTATCTTTTAAAATTTGGGGCTGGAAATCTAGCAGTGTTAAATGTCGACGTATGGAAATCGTAACGGGCCTCTCTTTTACCCTTGGTATTTTATTTATTATCGTCTTATTATATTGTCATATTATGGAACTACATTTTTATCCTGATTTTACCTAGAGTTGGTAAGAAAAGTGAACATTGATTTTTGTCACATGGTTTTAAAAAATATCTGCTGATGACTTGGTTTTCTCTTTTGGATTTGCTGTTGCGACCAGATGTTTTCATAACGTTCCTAACCGTCATCGGTCCTAGCTTTGCAAGATGAAGCTTGACTGGGCTGTGTTCAGAACAGTGTCAGAATCAATCTGATGAGACTCGGTTGGATGAAGTCTTATTGGGGGTTTTTAGACCAATACTCCCCAGGATGTCTGGTTGGTGGATCTCACTCCTTCTCGGTGATGTTTTGGAGATGTGACTCTCGGTTACGCTAGGGTCAGAAAAATGATTCGAGGGACTTTTCTTCTTTTTATCTGCTCTATCCAAGTCGGGACCTTTCTTATGTACTTAAAAGAACTCACCCACAGATTGTCTGAGCACGGACTCTCTCAGGGAAGTGGGGTTCTGTGTGTTTGTTTCAAGGTTTTGCTGTTTATTTCAGGGGTACTGGTCTATTTACATTTCCCACTTCTTTCAATTTTACTTATTTGCATTTTCCTTGAAAAGAAGTCACTTTGCGCAGATTTTCAAATGCATTTGCATTGCTCATCATAGGGTCCTTTGATAAGTCTTTCTTGGGGGTGGGGGGTGTCAGGGGTTGAACTCAGGGGCACTCGGCCACTGAGCCCCATCCCCAGCCCTATTTTGGATTTTATTTAGAGACAGGGTCTCACTGAGTTGCTTAGGGCCTCACTTTTGCTGAGGCTGCCTTTGAACTCACGATCCTCCTGCCTCAGCCTCCTGGGATGACAGGTGTGTGCCAAGCCCAGCCTTGGTAATTCTTTTCAGACACCCTCTAATTCCATGGCTCTGATTCCTTTTCTGTTCTGAATATTGCTCCCTTTCTCCATTTGCTAGAAGTTTGTTTATCTCATTGGTCTGTTTAAAGACCCAGATCTCAGATGAAGCTATCAATTTTTATTGGTCTAAGGTTTTTCTGGTTTGATTTATGACGTATCTCTCTTTTTTTTTAAGGCCTTCCTTCTGCTTTCCTAGAGTTGATTTTCTTGTTCTTCTCTTCCTCACGCTTGAGGTCAATGTTCATCCCATTTGTTTTCACTCTCTACTTGCTTAATGACTAAAACATTCCAGACAATTATTTTTTCCTGAATCTAGTTTCAACTTATCCCACAAAATCGAAGATGTTATATTTCATTTCTACTTTCTTTGAAATGACTTTGTAGGAGAGAAATGTTTATTGTAGCTCTTAAAAATAACCGTTTTTAGAGATTATTTTAAATTAAAAAATAGGCTCATTATAGCAAACAAAAAGAGGAGGGAAATCAAACGAGGAGAATTCTACCCCTCAGAGGGTGATATACATCTTTCTGGCCTTTGATCCATCTGGTTGCTTCTTTCCCATTCTATTAAAAAATTATATTATCTCTTGGGTCTTAAAAGACACGTTCTTCCCCAAACTGAAGATCCTCCTGCCTTAGCCCCCCAGGTCTCTGGGATGACAATGTACATACACCAACACAGTCTCACCAGATCTGGTGAGTTTTCAATGAAATACGTGCACAAAGTTCCTCTGCACAGAGCCTCGCACATAATAAACACTCACTAAACGATGGCTGTTGTCATTGCGACTCCTACTTACTTTCCAAATAAGCAAGATGAATAAAGAGCTCACTTCTCAACCAAGACTCGGGGGGACCTCAGCGCGTGCTCCTCATCTGCAGTTTTTACAAAAGCAATTAAAGCTTGCTGGTGTTCGTGAGTCTCGGCACCGTCCTTGAAGCCAGAGCTGCCCTATCCAGAGCGGCAGCCAGTGCCCTTGTGTGCGTTCGGGGCTGTTTATTATGCCAGAGAGGTTGCTCAGCCTCATTACGGCTGCGGCACACGGGCCCCCAGGGGCTGAAGTGGAGCCGGATAATTACCAACAGATCCCTAATAGGTATGGACTCGATGGGAACAAGTCAATCAGGAACGCGGCATTTATGTCTAAACTATTCCAATCCACGCCCAGGGCCACGGGAGACTGCTAATGAGGGCCACACTTCTAGAGGCCAAGAGCCCTGACCACCACCAGCTCCACCCTGGAGACTTCTAGTGCCCAGAAGAATCCCCACAAGTGGGTCCCCCCTGCACCTCCCAAGGGATGCCACTCGGGGGGCGCCCCAAGAGGCCCTCTGGTTTGACAGGAGCTCAGAGAGCCTGAGGCTTCCCTCCTAGGTGACAATTGCTACTCCAACTTCTCCTTCACTGATTCATCCTGCCACTGGGTGGGAAACTGTCCACCAGGGCATCCACCAGGTAGCACTGTTTTAAAAATCAGCGGTGACTTCCGAAGTCACCTGTTAGGGTTGGGATCTGAAATGTCCCCCAGAGTCTCAGTGTGGCGGGCCTGGTCCCTAGGGCAGCAGTGGTCACAGGTGGGGCTTTGGGGAAGTGATTGGCTTGTGAGAGCTCTGACCTCATGGGTGGATTAATCCATTCACAGCTGAGTGGGAGGCGTGGGAGACGGGGCGGTAAAGCCGGTTGGAGAACAGACGTATGTCCCTGGAGGAATGTCCTGGAGGGGTAGTTCTTGTCTCCCACCCCTTCCTGACCCCATCTCTCTGTTCTCTTTTTCTGGTTCTCAGCTACCGTGAGCTGAAGTAGCGTTCCTCCCCCACGCCCTTCCTCCCCCACGCCCTTCCTCCCCCACGCCCTTCCTCCCCCACGCCCTTCCTCCCCCACGCCCTTCCTCCCCCACGCCCTTCCTCCCCCACGCCCTTCCTCCCCCACGCCCTTCCTCCCCCACGCCCTTCCTCCCCCACGCCCTTCCTCCCCCACGCCCTTCCTCCCCCACGCCCTTCCTCCCCCACGCCCTTCCTCCCCCACGCCCTTCCTCCCCCACGCCCTTCCTCCCCCACGCCCTTCCTCCCCCACGCCCTTCCTCCCCCACGCCCTTCCTCCCCCACGCCCTTCCTCCCCCACGCCCTTCCTCCCCCACGCCCTTCCTCCCCCACGCCCTTCCTCCCCCACGCCCTTCCTCCCCCACGCCCTTCCTCCCCCACGCCCTTCCTCCCCCACGCCCTTCCTCCCCCACGCCCTTCCTCCCCCACGCCCTTCCTCCCCCACGCCCTTCCTCCCCCACGCCCTTCCTCCCCCACGCCCTTCCTCCCCCACGCCCTTCCTCCCCCACGCCCTTCCTCCCCCACGCCCTTCCTCCCCCACGCCCTTCCTCCCCCACGCCCTTCCTCCCCCACGCCCTTCCTCCCCCACGCCCTTCCTCCCCCACGCCCTTCCTCCCCCACGCCCTTCCTCCCCCACGCCCTTCCTCCCCCACGCCCTTCCTCCCCCACGCCCTTCCTCCCCCACGCCCTTCCTCCCCCACGCCCTTCCTCCCCCACGCCCTTCCTCCCCCACGCCCTTCCTCCCCCACGCCCTTCCTCCCCCACGCCCTTCCTCCCCCACGCCCTTCCTCCCCCACGCCCTTCCTCCCCCACGCCCTTCCTCCCCCACGCCCTTCCTCCCCCACGCCCTTCCTCCCCCACGCCCTTCCTCCCCCACGCCCTTCCTCCCCCACGCCCTTCCTCCCCCACGCCCTTCCTCCCCCACGCCCTTCCTCCCCCACGCCCTTCCTCCCCCACGCCCTTCCTCCCCCACGCCCTTCCTCCCCCACGCCCTTCCTCCCCCACGCCCTTCCTCCCCCACGCCCTTCCTCCCCCACGCCCTTCCTCCCCCACGCCCTTCCTCCCCCACGCCCTTCCTCCCCCACGCCCTTCCTCCCCCACGCCCTTCCTCCCCCACGCCCTTCCTCCCCCACGCCCTTCCTCCCCCACGCCCTTCCTCCCCCACGCCCTTCCTCCCCCACGCCCTTCCTCCCCCACGCCCTTCCTCCCCCACGCCCTTCCTCCCCCACGCCCTTCCTCCCCCACGCCCTTCCTCCCCCACGCCCTTCCTCAGGCCCAAAGCCATGGAGCCCACCCAAAGTGGTCTGAAACTGTGAGCCAATGTAAATCTTTTCTCCTCTAAGTTGTCCCCCCGACACACGCACACACACACACACACACACACACACACACCCAGGTAATCGTCACAGAGACCAAAAATAAAAACTAACTGAATCTTCCCTGCCCACCGATTCTCTCAGGACGTCAGCATTGCCTTAAGGGATGGTGGCTTTATCTCTCCCATTTTTTATGGCATGCAGACCTGCAATTTAACCTAAAACCAGAATTGATTAGAATTCCTGACACACCGTCCCCAGAAGCACCAATTTCCAGTCCACATATTGGAGAGGCAAGAAACTGAGCCTTCTGGATGGTTCTATGGCCAACCTTCATTGATACCCCAGACCTTATCTCCTTGGGTGGTAGACACACAATCTCAGCCGTCCTAGGGGAGCCCACCTGTTCTGAGGGGTGGGTGGGTGGGAGGGGATTGACCCCAAAATTCTGGATACAGAGTGGCCAAAGGCCAGAGGTGGTATCCCTCATCCCTGTCCATCTCCCATCCTCCAGGCTACCCCCCTCCCCTCCTGTCTTGGCTCTCATCCATCACCTATCATCCATGAGAGTCCCCGCTCAGATCAGCTCCTCCCCACAGTAAAGTCACACCCGGTCCAGCCACTAGGCTATTTCCAAGCCATTCTCCCCAAAGAACACACATGCACCTGATTTTTCTGTGTGTCATTCCTCTGAAACACACTGTGTTGATGGACGGGGGAGGCCATGGGATGTGGGAGTGGGAATCCTGGGTCAGCACCTCCCACGAGTGTTCCAAAAATGAAAGATGGCATCAGGTCCGTCCCTCAAGCCATCCCCCAAAGGAAGACCCTTTGCACTTGGGACGTATTCAGAACTCAGGGACGGACAGTCTCACACACAGTGGCTCCTCCCGGGAGAAACATGTCAGGATGAATCAGCAAAAGGAAAATTAGAGGAGCCATCGCCATCAGAGAGGAAGCGTCCTCTGGGCTCAGGGGCCATCAGGGCTGTCTTCGTTCCCATCCACAGAAACCTAAGAGCACGCCGTTGGGAAGGGATATGCCATCCCACCGAGGGAAACAAGCAGCAAGGTCTTAAGGTCTTTCTTCTCCCCGAAGGCTGTCAGGGCTTGTGCGACTGTCACCTAGATTGCAATTCCGTCCCCTGTGGTGACTACCCACCCCTCTGCCTCTGCTTTCTATCCACCATTTGCTTTGGGAATGAATTGTTTGCTCAAGATCCACCAACTATGTGAGACCTTGATTTTAAAAACAAAAGCAAAAAACAGAGGCGTCCAGGGGACTCGGGGGTCTCCCGGACATTTGTCACCTGAGCTGGAAACTCAACAGCAGCTCATGCCACCAGACAGCTCCACTTTACGAAATGCAACCAGCTTGGATCCTGCATATCCTGGATCATTCCCATCTCCACATTCTCCCGAACTTCTTCCTCATCAACTCCTCCAATGCTAAGCAAAAAAAAAAAAAAAAAAAAAGAAGCCCACACCATCTAACCACCTATCTCCCCAGCCTCATCACTGTCACCCACGACCTCCTGGACACTCCCCCCTCGGTGGGGTAACTTCAGTGTCTGCAGGATGCCCTGCCCCCCAGTTCCTTGACTCCACAATACTTTGAAGTCTCCCCCCTTCAACTCAAGCCAGGCCTGAAACTTCTTAGCATCTCTCAAAAGAGGGGCATCACATCATAAATGCAAGTTTCTTACCCTGTCCATGGCTTCCAGGCTCCAAGGACACTGAGACCTTCGGGCTCTTTTCCTGGTCTGCTAAATTCTTAGCATCACGAGCCTAGACCCCCACGATCCCTCATCTCAGCAACCTGCTCACCCCACCCTCCATCCCCTGGCTCCTCTGCCACCACCTGCTAAACCCAGAATTCACTCTGGCTACTTGAAAAGCCCTGCGGAAACGCACGCAGCCAGTCCGTCCCCTGTCACTGCAGACACCTGAGCTCCAGCATCAGCGTCTCCCCCCAACACCCCCCCCCCCGCCTGTCTAGGAACCATTTAAAGAAGGAAGTCAAGTATAAATATGTTTGGGTTTCATTGTCAAACTCAATCAAGTCTTTCCGCTTCGTTGAGATGTTGTCACCAACACCTAGGAGGACCCCAGACGAAGGCAAGCCGACTGTTGAGCAGCAACAGGGTTCTGTTTGAACTGATTCTGCAGGAGATAGCTCGGTCACCATTGCTCCTTTAAAAAAATAAAAAGCAAAATATAAAACACCTTTTTTTTTTTTTTTTTTTTTGCCCCCAGGGACAGAAGATTCAGAAGATTCTAGAGTCAATTTTGCACCATTTTGCAATGGATACTGGTGGTAGCGCTGGTCTTGTGTCCTTGCATAGTGACCTATGTAAACAAAGCATTGTCCAGGCATGGAGCAATCGGCCTTCTGGGTAGGGCTAGCAGCTCCCGTGTCCACAGGCGCTCTGGTCTCCAGAGTGGGGGTGGGTGAGCCTCTTTGACATCACGTCTCCCCATCTTTGGGAACTCAGAGCCACCAACATCTTTGCCTGTGGGCAAGATGCTACTCACCTGATCCACAGGTCATAGGTCACCAGGAGGGAAGGCTTTGCCCTCCAGGAAAAGGACAGTTAGCCTTTTCTGAATCAACGCCTGCACGTTCTCGGTCCTTAAACCATGACTCAAGTACACCATCCGGATGTCATTTCGGTCTAGCTGTCTGGTCACGGATCATTGAAAATGTAGCCCACCCGATGGCCTTGAAAAACCCTGAACTACGGCTTGGTGGCCCGTGTGGCCTGAGGGACAGGGCTCATTTGGCCTGTCTGCCAGAAATATTCACACAGCGACACAGTCACTCACCCTCTCCCTGGGGTACATCTTACTTCCAGCCATATAAGTGGCCATTTTGGGTGTCCAGCCACGTCCAGCCTTCAGGTGACTAGGGCTTAGCTGCCCTCCACCTCCCGTCACACAGGAGGAACCCCAATCGAATCCCACCTGGCTGAGCCCATCCACCCCCAGGCCCTTGGGAGATACTACTAAATAGGCGTTTCAACCACTAAGTTTGGGGATGGTTTGTTACCGCAGAAATAAGTACCCAGAACAATGTCCACCCTGAGAGAGGTGGTCAGTACTTCCAGTTATCCTCCCACCTGCTTTAGACCATTCCTTCCTCCTTGTCAAACCCTGCACCTCTCACCACCTGCCCTTCCCTTAGAGCAGTGCATCTCACGGCATCGATGTCCCAGTTTAATTTTCAAACAAGGCAGGGAAAGCAGGCTCCGTTAGAAAGTCCATGGGACATGATGGGTGACAGATTTCCCCGAAACCCAAGAACACCCACCTGCCGAGGGCCCACTCTGGGCCACGCTTCCTGTGGTGACCACATCATCTGTGCTTTTTCTTTTCTCTGCTCTAAATCCTGTTGCCCCGCACCTTCCTCTTGCCGGGACACTGGCCCCCCTCCTCCATGACCCCTGCTCTGGGTGATGATCTCTCCAAGTGACACTCGGCCAGATCCTGAAGCAGGAGCAGATGGGCCACCCTCATTCTGGTCTTCTCCTGCTCCAGGCAGCACTGGGAAGGCCCCACGTCACCGGGGAGACGCTCCCAACAGGAGTGCAGGGTGACAGGTCAAGGGCTTGGGGACCAGGAGACCTGCACCCAGAGAAGGTCACCCCCACTGTTTTGCCTAATGCTGAAGCCACCCACTTCCCACCTCAGGTCTTGTTTCCTCTTGGGTAGAAGGAACTCATTCCCCATCAAGCGGGCGCCTGGTGGATGTTCCAGGAGGAAGAAGCACGTGGAGTTTTGGGGGTGCCTGCCTTGTCTCTTTGAACCCCCAAACCACCCTGTCCAGCAGGAACTCACGTCATCTTCATTTTACATTTGGGGAAACTGAAGCATGGCTAAAGTGGCATGATCAAGCCTCACGGTCAGTAAGTCACTCAGTCGGGGCCCAGCCCAAAAGCCCATCTCACCGAAGGCTGTGTTCTGAATCCCCCCCACTGCACCCCTTATCAGAGCTGCAGTCTGTGTGTGCCCAGGAGGAAAAAGATGGAAAATAAAAAGGGCTGAGTCAACAGTGTTCCTTTCAGCACCGCGCCCTTCCCTGGCCCCACATTTTGTTCCATTGCGCATTCAGAGACGTCAGGGCCCTGGTAGCTAATAATGAGCTGGATATAAACCAGAGGCCTCCAGGAGGGACGATGGCTTGCCATGACGTCACCCCCCATGGGACGATTTCATGATATCATATAATGCAAGGGGTAGGGAGACCCCTTTATCCCTTTCTGTTAAGACCATTCCATGGAAATTCTAAAGGAAACAGAATTTTGTCAGCTGCTGTGGCTGGAAAAGGGGTCCAAGGCCTCGGTCTCTGTAACCCCTAGAGCCCTGGGAAGGCTGGGCGAGCAGAGCAAGAGCAAGGCCTGCATTGAGCCCTCCCATTATCTGAGCTCTCACCCTCATTAGCACAGCCCCCCAAGAGGGAGGACAGAGCCCCCTGTGGGCACAGGAAGGGCTCTGCCCTCCCTGTGGATCACGGTCCAGGGAATAGGCTTTGTGGGGTCTCAAATGTGCATTTGAATGTCTTGCTGGGTGCTGAGCTCCCTGACTGAATACAGATGAGCCCCGGTGAAATGCAGCTGCTGCTGCTGCTGCTGCAGGGAGGGGCTGGCTGCATCCTGATGTCTGCCAGGAGAGGAGGGAGAATCCTTCCACCCAGGGGCTCTCAGCGGGGGTTCCCCCAATCCAGAACACAAGGGACCAGCAATGGGGGGTGCACACAATGTGGAGGGGGTCGGAGGTGCCCGCGGCCCTTGGCATTCAGTAGTTGCAAAGCAAACTTCGCAGGCGTCCTGATATTTATCAATTTTTTTTCAAACAGTTTTTGTTTCAATCATGTGGAACGCTCACGGTGCTGAGGCCCTGTCCTGAGAATTTAGAACCACTATATCATAGGTGAGGGGACTAAGGCGCAGGGAGGTCAATGGTGAGGCTGGGATTTCCATCTCGACAACCCGTGGTTGTAATCTGTTAGCTTTCGGAGTTTAATAGGCCATCCCCAAATGTAATGGCTTAAGACAGCAGATATTTATTACTTCTCCTCGTGCTGCGGATGGACAGGCAGGTTCTTCTGGTCGAGGTCAGTTCAGCAGATCGCTGTGGTCAACAGGCAGTAATGCTGGAGCTGGGTGGTCCAGGATGGCCTCATTCACATGTCTGGTGTTGGCTCCTGGTCAGCATCAGGGGTGGTGATGAGTTGGTTGTGTGCTTCATCATCCAACAGCTACCCTGGATACATCCACACCCAGTCGTCACCAAGGCCTCAAATGGACAAGATCCCAATAGTGGTTTTTAAGCCTCGGCTAGGGTCATGCTATGGTTTGGTTACAATTTGGGTATGTCCCTCAAGGGTTCATCTGTTAATACTTAATACCCATTGCGAGGTATTAAGAGGGTGGTATATAGAACTGGGCCGATGGGAGATGATTGGAATTGGATACGATCATCAGGATGGAGCCTCCATGACTGAACACCGGTGGCTTTGTAGGAAGAGAGGAAAAAGAGACCCACACACATGGTCCCTGTCTCTAGCCAGGAGATGTCCTGCACCATGTTGGGACTCCATCAGCAAGACGGACATCACTGGATGGGCCCTTGAACCTCCAGAACTGTGAACTAAATAAAAATTCTTTCTTGACCAACATGGTGGCACAGGCCTATACTCCCAAGGATTCAGAAGCTGGGACAGGAGAATCCCAAGTTTGAGATTAGACTCAGCAACTAAGGGAGACCCCAGCAACTTAGTGAGATCCTTTCTCAAAACAAAAAAATAAAAAGGACTGGGGATATGGCGCTCAGGGGTTAAGTGCCCTTGGGTTCAATCCCGTCCTAAGGGGGGAAAAGACTTTTAAAAGTCCCACGTCCTTTCTTTATAAGGTTACTAGCCTCAGTTTTTTCATTTTTGTAACACAAAGCAGACGAGCACAGAACATATATGTCAGCGGTCCATGGGTCAAAGCAAGTTAGAAGGCCAGTCCCGGGTCCCTATGGGAAAAGACTATCCAAGGAATAATTGGAGGTTATTTTTATAATCTCCACAAAACTTGAAGCTCTGAACCACTCATTTATCTGCCTTGTAGGCTTCTAATAATCTTAACTTTGGTTCTTAATGAAGCCCAGAGCAGAAACAGCTGAGAGAAACGTCTTCCAGCCAGGATGACCAGATGCTTCTCAACGGTGCCTAAGTCACTCCTGCCCTTCTCCAGTGCCCTGCCAATCGACATTCCTCACCACCACGGTGTGGACACAAAATCTGACTAAGCCTCCAAGATGGGAAAAGAAAATGGATTGTGGTTCAGGGAATTTGGAGCCGATGACCTCATTTCTCTGGGCCTCAGTGATTTTTATTCAATTCTGTGACCTCATTCATTCAATAGACACTTATTCAATTTCTACTGTGTAGCAGGCATTGCACGGAACAATACAGATACAGTTGTAAAAAAAAAAAAAAAATAGACGTAGTCTTTACCTTCATGAAGCCCACGTAAAAACTAATGGGATATGGAGATATTTATCAAATAACCTCAGTAATGAGCAAATCGTTATAGCCTGAACCCAGTTCAGTGACAATTTACTACTCTTCTGACATTGGCCATGAGAAAGGGAGATGAAAAAAGATCCCCTTGAATTGAAAGGGGATCAATTGAGAGGAAGTTACTTGGGAGGACAAACAGAGACGGCGTTGAACCCAGAGCTATAGGAAGACAATTCTCCATAGATCTCTTGCATTTCTGCCTTCGCCCCCGCCTGTCTTTGTCCTGGGCTATCTTTTCAAGGATGTCTGAATAGCAAACAACCTTGGAACATAATCGTCTCTCTCTGGAGCAATGGGTAGCATGCTCACTGCTCAGCACAGAAAAATTCCGGTTCCCTTTACCCAAGGGTTCTCCGATAACTTAGCTCTCGGGAACATACAGGTCATAAAGCCCTGTTCACATTACACTGTGGGAAGTGGGGCTTAAGTGAACCCAACACAAAAATGCTGCTGCTACTCTGGACTCTGTGTGGCTGGGAGTATCGAACTATCCTTTATCTCAGATCCACGTGTCTCATGTCTTCTGAGGGATCTACAAAACGGTAACCAGTGAATGCACAGACTTCTCAGTCCTTGATATTTTGGAACACCCCCATGCCCCAAAGTGACACACACTGAAGTCTGAAGGATGACCGGAATAAGAAGAGGGATGGAAGGAACAAACAAGGAATGTGTTCCATCTAACAGGAGGACGAGGACTTGGTAAGGAAGGGATGGAGAGAGACGGAGCCAGCCAAATGGGCAGGGTGAACAGATAGTGGTACGCCATGGTGACAAGGGACACTTTACCCTAAAGGCAAATGTGAGTCACTGATGGACACTGAAAGCAGATTAGAGGTGAAATCCATTCAGGGAAACTTTGAATACCCTCCATTACCACCTATCCTCCAGAATCTTTTCTACCTTGACAACCCCCATAGAATAGCTTGGGTTGCAACACTGGTTGGCATAGCAACGGATGATGTGGCAGGTTTTCACCACAGTTTTTATTTTTATCATCTCTAGACTGTCAAGCTTGCCCCGAGTGTCCAGAGGATCACAGGGTGCTAGACAGGGGACTTGGGCTTAGAGGGACTACGTCCATCTAGCTGAGGAGTGACGGCAATGGGGTGGGGGGGGGGGGGTGACTTCTTTTGGAAGACTGAGACCTCTAAACGGTTCTTTGTGACCTGACAGGTAAGTTGTGCTGACAAAACAGGCTCTTTTATTTAGCCCAAGAAATAGGTGCTGAGAGACATCGAACTGGGGATCCAGAAGGAGCCTCTTCCTCTCGTTGCAGTGTATATGCTATATTTCAGTATATTTGAGTGGATCCAGTAGCGTCAGATCCCCTGGGTTCCATTCCTGGTCCCTCCACCGACTGGCTTTATGACTTTAGGCAAATTACTTCATCATTCTGCACCTCAATTTTTCCTACCTGACAGATGGGACCTTGTTTTATAAGGTCGTGAAGACTAAATGCAGATGACCCGTGTGAAGTATTTAGAACCACTTGGCACAAGGAATGTATTTATCATTTTTATTACTTGTAGGAAACAGAACTTCTCAAGACCGCTATCATTCAAAAACTTACAATGTTTCCATCACTGCCCCTAGAGTCAGTGTCAGGCAGCAAATTAAATTCCTACAGTTACTTCATCTTCTTAAAAGAAATTCCTCCTTGGAATTCATGAGAATCACTACGTTTGGATATTCAAAGCCTGTCAAAATACCCATTGGAGGGCTTTACTTTAGTACACTTTGTTGATGGTTCCAAAGTGCTGACCAAGTTTCCTTGCTGGGGTTGGGGACAGTAGGCTTGCTAGAATTGCCCTTGAGATCCAGAGTTTTTAATCTGGAGAGGGTCCCCGTCAACCTACAGAACATGAGAAATAATAAATTATTGCTATTTTAAAGCCACTGTTTGGGGATAATTATTATTCAAGAATAGATAACTGATATAGGAAACAAGCAAATTCCTCACCACCACCACCACCACCACCCCCCAAGATTCTGACACATTGAGTTTCAAATAGGGTGTTGGTAGTGACTATCAATTTGTATGGCCAGGTACAACATAGTTTCCATGGGTGTCTCCCCACCTTTCCTGATAACATGAGTCACCTGGAGATTCCTGGGCCCCATCCCTGACCTTCTGGATCAGAAAGTCCAGAGAAGAGACCCTGATATTGAGAGACTGAATATATCAATGGACAATGGTCAGATCATAGAAAAAAATGGATCCCTGACCCATTGCTCATGGGTCAACTCCTATAACAATCAGCACCCCCCAAAACAGGACTTAACCAATAATGGACAACTTTTCTAATTTGGGGCTCTGATTTCAATGTAGGACTAATGATGGCCAAGTCCTCTAACCAATCACACACACTGTTCTAGTTAGTTGCTTTCACAGCTTCCGACAGGACACACCTGAATCCTCCCCTTTCCACTCTAAAGCTTTCCCATCCTCTGCCTGCCTTTGAGTCTCTGCCAAATGGAAGTGATGGCGGCCACCTCCTTTGCTAGAGTGAGCTCTGAAGAAAGACCCTTTGTTCTCATTGGGTGGGTCTTGGTTTATTGTCACAAAATTCATATATTTGACCAGAGCAAGTTAATTCTTATCATCAGGAAAGTCGGGAAAACACCATATCCCAGACCCTGGCTACTCAAAGTGTGGTCCCCAGACCAGCAGGATTAGCATCACTTGGGAGGTTGTTGGAAATGGAGAATCTCAGTCTCTGGCTTCCATCTGCTAATTTTATACAAGATCCCGAGCTGATTCTCCAGCCCATCAAAAGCATTGGCTGGAGCATTGATCCAGGTCAGGGGGTCTCAACCCTGGGTGCACATCAGAA
The DNA here is from genome assembly GCF_964194105.1 of Spermophilus citellus. Classification (NCBI taxonomy): domain Eukaryota; kingdom Metazoa; phylum Chordata; class Mammalia; order Rodentia; family Sciuridae; genus Spermophilus; species Spermophilus citellus. The sequence continues at coordinate 16,329,927 of NC_138187.1, forward strand.
TCCTCTGGGGGCTGAGGTCCTGGTCCTGAGAGGGGCTTGTGCATCCGCCATCTTAAAAGCTCCCAGGTGACTCTCCTTTGCAGCCAGTGCTGAGGCACGCTGCTCTAGCACAATAGTTCTCAAACCTTGGTGTGTGTCCGAATCATCTGAAGAAATCACCAGCCGCACAGAGGTCCAAACTTGATGGAGGAAAGTGGACCTAGGCCTTGGCCATCTCATGAAGGCCCAGGTGACTAAAACTGTCTAAAGCATGAGGCTGTGACCTTGGAGGACTTCCCTAAGAGTCAGCCTCCTATAATTCTCTTTTCTTCCTAATTTCTTCTCCTGCCCCCCTTCTATGTCTCCAAAAGTTCAGCCAATGAGAGGGGCTCAGAACTGGGAATAACCAAAGGCATCTTTGAGCACAGTCAATAGGACTGGCCCCTCAACTCCAAATCCAGATCATGGTGTGTGTGTGTGTGTGTATGTGTGTGTGTGTTTGTGTTTTATCAGAAAGTTTCTTTTTTTTTATTTTGTGTTGTTTTCTAAGGTTTGAACCCATGACCAACATTTTTAAAGGAGATTTTACATTTCTAAAAAATTGATATTCCAGATTCTTCTGGAAAATCAAAAGATCTAGAGCAACAGACCCACGTTCCTTCATAGCCATGAGAGGTGAGAGCTTCCCGTTGGAAGGGGCCTCACCAGCCCGCCACAGTCCCTGCCTGGCCCACACAAAAACTGGCTTAGTTTCCTGTCTGGCTCTATAAGCATTTGAGTGGAAAACCTTTATGTAGAGGGAGTCAAACCCCTTCTTGTGTAGTTGGGAAAGAAAAGAAAAAACAAGCCCCACCGCACAGGGGAAGCTAATTGCTTAATTCCTGGCCAAAGTTAGGATCTGGAGTCAAAATTTTGACTGCTCCCTGTTTGAGGAAGTTTGGGAATTTTATCGGGCTACCCTCACCCTTTCTGAGACCCCCCCCCCCCAAACCTCCAGCAGATGCCAAGGACTGAGGTCTTCCCTGTTCCCACTTAGATTCCCAGGCACAGCACCTGAGAAGTCAGGCAATCTCTCTGCCATTGACCTTGGGGCTCCACCTACTCAGACACACAACACAGCCATTTGCTTAAACTCTCTGCACCTCAATAAATGCACCCATCTGGTGAGGATAACAACGGTGCCCAACGGATAGGGTGGTTTTGAGGGTTAAATTAAATATTGTCTGTAAACCGTCATTCCTGAGATGTAGGAAGTACTCCACCAGTAAGCACAAAATACCAATAGTGATTTTTTTCAATATATATGACTTCCTGGAGCACTGCCCCTGTCCAGCTGAAGTGACACCCCCTTTCCCCACAGAAGAGTCTTAATTGGGCTTCTTCAGAAATCTCCACCAGGGCTGACATGGGGACTGTCAGCAAAAGAGTTCAATGTAGATAAACTTCCTATTTTCATGTCGCCCTGTTTACTTGGCCACTGACCGAGAAGATACCAGCACTCCAGGTGCTGGACAGCCCCTACTAGTTTCCAGTATAGTAGTTTGTAGAAATGTGCAAACAAGTCCTCTGGCCTTGAGCTGGGCTTCCCAGAGGTGTCTACATTTTTAAGATACCTTACAAATGGGCTCCATGGTAACAGCTGGCAGAGGGAGGGAAGAAAGGGGAGAAGAAGCTCCCCCCTTCTCAGGTGCTGTCCTTGAGGAGTTAACTTGCCCAGAACAGTGAAAGAAAAAGCTGTTTTTATGTGAACTTCTGCAGACTGTGAACTTCTGAGCTCCTCCCCTTACACACTGGGTGTAAAACTCTGAAACTCCCTGAACTCGGGGTTCAGGGAATTGATTGATTACAGCAAAAGCTGTGCCCTCTGAACCTGGCTGCAGCCAAATAAAACTGTCTCCTGCTGTCTTCGGTGCCTTGCCTCGTCTGTCCCTACAACACAACTGCAAAAGGGTCATTGCTTACTTTCCTCCCATCCCAAACGTACAATGTGTTAAGAGAGCCACCTATCGGGTAAGTGACATTAGGCAAAACCCTTAAAGTTTGATAAGTCGAAGGCTTTTTGGTCCGTAAATTACAGACAATAATAGCATTGACTCCTTAAAGTTGTCATGAAGTTTAAATGAGATGGTGTATGCAACATGCTTTCCTATGGAGTGCCCAGCTCCTGGTCAGTGGTGGGTTTTGACTTTTCAAAGCAGGGTCACCACCTAGTGGCTTGAGAGTGTAACTCCAAGCTCTCTAGGGCATGAGGGGGCAAAAAATGGCCCCAGAGGATGGTAAATAGAAAAGTCTGATTTTGCAGTGGAGAGTAGATTCAGAAACAGCAGCTGGCCCCACAACGAGCTTAGGAGTCACCCCCAGGTCTATTCCTGGGCCACTCTGCCACTGCATTCCATTCCTTATGACAGCCCTGGTTTTTCAACTTGTTTGGGGATCCTCCTCTTGGCTATGGCCAGCTAGACTCTGGGCTGAAATGCGTGGCACCTGGGTTTGGTGGATGGCTGTCTCTCTCAGTTCAGGCAGCTTTAACACGATCCCACTGACTGGGTGGCCTAAACAACAGTTTTGGAAAATAGCTGGAAATCCAAGATCACGATGCTAGCATGTCAGGTTCTTGGAGAGAGAAAGAGAGAGCCTGTGAGCAGCCTGGCCGCGTTCTAGTTGCTGGAGATCAGCTGAGAACAACACACACAGACATGCTCTCTTGGACCTTAACTCCAAAGCAGAGAGAGTGACCATAAATACTGTAAGTAATTAAGATGTGTGGTGTTGGCGGTAAGAGCTGAGGGAAGAATAAATCTGGAAAACAAGAAGGCACCATTTGGACACCGACCAAGGTGGTGAGGGATCTGACCATGTGGATATTTGGAAGAAAAACATTCCAAGTAGAAGAAAGAGCAAAGGCTCAGAGCTGTGGTGGGTTTGACATGGTCCAGGAGCAACGGGGAGGCTGGGTGGCTGGGGCAGGTGAGTCAGCAGGGAACAACAGGAGATGAGGTCCCAGAGTTATGGGATGCGCTAGAAGAGGAAGGTCCCTCTGCAAAGGGAGCCACTTGGAGGGGTGGTGAGTGGAAGAGGGAGGAGACGACGGATGGGTTCTTAACAGGGTCCCTCTGGGTGCTGTATGGAGAACAGATTGAAGGAAAAAGAACAAGGAGGGGCAGAAACACGAGTCCATTCAGAAAGCAAGAGATGCTGGTGACGTGGACCAGAGAGATTGCAGTGAAAAGGTTAAAAGGGGTACGAATCAGAAAATGAGTGGCCGTCAGTCTTAATAGGCAATGCTCGTCATGCGGCCTTTACCACCAATTCGATGAATTGCCTAATCATTTATTCTCTATCCATCTCACCTGACAGGCTGGGAGCTCTCTTGCTGTCTCTTTGATTCTGTGTCCCAGTACCCAGAATAGTGTCTGATGCTGCGGGGTCACTCAGTGAGTGGATGGATAAGCCAATGGATAGTGGGTGGGTGGGTGAGTGGATGGCTGGATGGATGGCTGGATGGATGGATGGATGGGTGGGTGGATAGATGGACGGATGGATGGGTGGGTGGGTGGGTGGATGGACGGATGGGTGGGTGGATGGATGGACGGGTGGGTGGGTGGGTGGATGGACGGATGGGTGGGTGGATGGATGGATGGATGGATGGGTGGGTGGGTGGATAGATGGATGGATGGATGGGTGGGTGGGTAGATGGATGGATGGATGGATGGGTGGATGGATGGATGGATGGATGGATGGATGGATGGATGGGTGGATAGATGGACGGATGGATGGGTAGGTGGGTGGGTGGATGGACGGATGGGTGGGTGGATGGATGGATGGATGGATGGGTGGGTGGTGGATAGATGGATGGATGGATGGGTGGGTGGGTGGGTGGATGGTTGGATGGATGGATGGGTGGGTGGGTGGGTAGATGGATGGATGGGTGGATAGGTGGGTGGATGGATGGATGGATGGATGGATGGATGGATGGGTGGATGGATGGATGGACAGATGGATGAAGTTCCCCATTTCTTCTTGTTCAACCTACAGAGTGCCAAGTGGTCCATTTTAGAACAATTCGTGGACATGGCCACTGGATGATATTCCAGTGGTGCTCTGAACTATACTTACATATTCTTTTTCTTTCTTTTTTACACACAGCTGAAGCCCTAACGAGGTGAGAAGTCATCCGATGCCTGTAGGAAAACAGAAGTGGAGCCTCCCTTCTTTCTCAGTCATCCCAGCCAAGGTGAGAGACATCCTAAAAACCAGAATTTGGACACTGAGGAAATTTCAGTTTCTGTGACGTCTGCTGACTTGGAGCTTGGTGTGTGGTCCTTTTCCTGAGCACTCTGTATATGTCCTTGAATGAAGAGGACGCTTGGGACCAGGCCTGTTCCATTTAGTATGTGTTCCCAGGAGTCCTGGGAGGAAGTCTGCCACCCGGGGGCGGGTGGGGAGGGGGGATATCCCTAAAGCAACTGCTGTCTGCGTGACCTTAGGAGGAGATTGTGCCTTTTATGTGGGTGTATCCAAAGACTCATCCAAGGTTGCTTCCCTCCTCCACTGCCCCTGGAGGAAACCCTTTCCTTGTTCAGCATCTCGCCTCCCAGGGGGCACCCAGTCCAGCCCAGACTGCCCTCCTAGCCTATCTCACCGGCCTCAGAGAGACTGGAGCCAAAAAGTTCACAAAAATATAAAACCCACTTTGACTACCTCAGCAGGCGGCGTTTCAGGAACAGTTAGTCATGCGACTCTGCGTCTGGGTGCAGTCTGGCCACAAAAGCTTCTTCTATTCCATACGGTCATTAGCAACCCTGAAATCAATAGCAGCCCAGGCCAGCCCCAAGCAATGCAGAGCCAGGTTTAGCCACAGCCCTGGTGAGCGGAGCTCACGATGGGAAACCGAAATCAGATGAAACCGTGGTTTCTCCTCTCTGTGAGATTCCTGTGTGACAGGTAAGTACGTACACCTCTGAGGGTCTTCAGTCTCTCTGCTCTGCTTGTGTCTCTGACACACACACACACACACACACACACACACACTTACACACATTCTGTCTATTTCTCTTGCTTTTATAAATAGCATTGGTAAGTGTGCACAGGGATAATAATGTCTGGGACATTTAGCCAAGGAGGGGGAGGGGACGTCTGCACAAAGAAGAAACAGAAGACCCACACCTGGGACAAAGTTTAAAGGCTTGTTTAAGTTGTCATCAGGATGCAGCAGTAAAAAGGATATGCTTGCTTGCTGGCCACACCCCCAAACTGCTCACTTTTCAAAATGGAGAAATCGATCCATATATTTAAATTTGTCTATTGAAATATCAATGAAATGGAAACCTCTTATAGAAATGTACAAAGAACTATACAAACAGGCAAATATTTTCATTCATAAGAATTATGTTTTAAATGAATATTTATTGGTACCAAATATGTTCATTATATATTATTAGTAAGGAAAAAAATTTTTTTAAATAGGACTTACATTTCTAATATTCTAGTAGGCTGGATATCCCGGGAAAACCTCTGACATAAAACATGTAGAGATGCTTTTAAATGAATAGATGAGCCAGTATCCAAATAACAGAAATCTTCCAATGCCAAAATATGAAGTAGAAGCTCAAAAAAAAAAAAAAAAAAAAAAACCAGAGTGGTAAGTTGGCATAGGGTTCTTGCCACTCTTAGGGATGTTTGCGAATCTCAGTGACCAAGAAGTCTTCACAGTTTGCAGATTTTAACAGTCAGATGGAGACAAACGACCAAGTTCTAAGCCCGCCTATACAAGGAAAATACCATATAAAGCCAGGACCCTCAAAGGACTACTCTCTTTGGCTAGAAAATAATTCACCCATTGCCAGAGATAACGGTTAAAGAAGACTATCGGACTAACTCATAACTGCAGAATTATTCTCATGTAAACTTGGGATTTAAATGTGACTCCCTGGGAGACCAGGACAAAGGACAGGCAGCTAATTATCAAAGAAATGGAAATAGGTAGATAGCACTACCCATCACCCAGTTGCTAACAACCTTTGGGGGAGGAGAAGGATCATATTTTCCAACACAAGCAAACACCCTCTGGACGGCTCTCTTCCGGCCCTTTTGGTCACTCTTGGTCCTGTAGAAAAGATAAGAGGCAGGGACATGGGAAGAAAGAAAATTTGAAATCTGTAAAGGGGCCAGACACCCCCACTCTCTTGGGCACCAGCTATGGACCCCCTTGCTCTCCAGAGGGGTCTCTCTCTCTCTCTCTCTCTCTCTCTCTCTCTCTGTTCTGTTTCTTAAATAAAATTTACTTTTTGCTCTTGCCTCTCCATTTTTTGGGTGTTTAATCTTCAACACTGGGGGAATGAGGATCCAATCCTGATTTTCAAGACCGGTTTCGCCTCCACAGTGTGAAAAAATAAAAATTAGTAGAGTGATTCCAAGTTGGTAATGCTGGAGAGTACCCAGAGGAAGATAATACAAATTCCCTCCAGAGGTAGCCACCTCCACCACAGGCCTCCCAGGAATCCCACAGATAATGCCCTATTAAAACATCTGCTCACTAGTCAAAACTAAAAATCACCATGAATGGAATCTAGGAGACACATAAACAGAATAATTAGGTTCCTCTGAACATCACGATGTAGAATTATCCGATTCAAAATAGTAACTACATTTGTTTTTTAAGAAAGAGAAAGACTGAAACATTTTTCAAAAAGAGCAAAAGGCATGGGAGAAAGGGCAAAAGCGAAAAATCACAAGCATAATTTTGGTAATGAAAAATGTAACTTGAATGGATGAGTCAGTATCCAAATAACAGAAATCTTGAGATGCCAAAATAAGGAAGTAGATCAGGGGTGTGACAGAGTAGAGGGGATGATTAGCACGTAAGAGGCTTTGGGTTCAATCCACAGCACCAGAAAAAATAGACCTGAATGAACTACCCAGAGGATTGTACAGAGAGATAAGGGAAGACTAAATTGTAAGTGCTCTAGAAACATTGCTTCTAGAGCATCTCTGTAATCCTATTTCCAAGAAAGTCATCAGCAAGAAGGAAGCAATTAGTGAAGAGACAAGAACTGAGCATTTTCCAAAACGGATGAAGAAATGAACATGCACTCTCAGAAAATAGGCAAATCCAAATCATTCAAGAAAACAAAACTAAAAACTCTACACCCAGACAAACTACAGCAAAACTCAAGGGTGTTCCAACTCTTCTCCCCTGTCAAGGAACAAGATCTTAAAAGCAGACAGAAATTAAAGACAAAGGAATGGAAATTTGAGCAGCAGGGGACTTCTCCAAAGCAACAATGAAAACTTGGAAATGATAGTAATGAAAGCTTCAAGGGTCCGAAAGAAAATGACTCCATGGAGAAGTGCATGCCTAGCTAAACTAGCCCTCTCTCACAAGAACAAAATAAGGACATTTATGAAAAGTAAAATGCTGTCTTCACTAAGTAATTAAATAAAAGAAGTAAATTAAAGAAAAAAAAAAGGTAAGTGAATCCCAGAAGAAAGGGAAAAAAATCTGCAAAGAAATGTGCATACAATCAGGCTTGTGGACATAGTCGCCTATGTCCACTTGCGGAAATCTGGTCAGAATTAAAACAGTAGAAGGCATCTGAAAGGAATCCTAAAGCAAAGATGGACTGAAGATGCTAAAATATACAGAAACACCCTCTGATACATGCCAAGAACTATAGAAAACCCTTTTTCTTTCTTTCTTTTTTTTTTTTTTTTTGGTACTGGGGATTGACCACTGAGCCACACCCCCAGCCTTATTTTGTATTTTATTAGGGACAGGGTTTCCCTGAGTTGCTTAGCACCTCGATGTTGCTGAGGCTGGCTTTGAACTCGCGATCCTCCTACCTCAGTCTCCTGAGCCACTGGGATGACAGGAGTGTACCACCGCACCCAGCTTAGAAAACCTTTTCTGACAGATTTCCAGTTCCTTGTTTTTGCCCTTGAGATACTCTCCCCTCTAGATGAACTCAGCCTGCAACTTGATCAGCCGCCCAAGTTACAGAGCTGTTCATTTTCCAGATAACACTTGAAGTTCATATTCCAGCTTTATACTCAACTGATTGCATTCTGAATAAATCAGTTTGAGGCCTCGAGTGAGTACTAAGTATATTATTTTGTATTAGCCTCCAAGTTTCCTTTGCCTTCTTAGGACGATGTCTGCCAAAAGAAATGTAAGACTACTGGCAAATTTTACTCACTTATTTTTTGGTTTGTCTCTGAGTATTTGGATAACACGGTCTAAGACGGAGAAACTTGAGACACGTTTCCTGATGTCAAGTCACCTAAGAGGTCTGTATCTTATCTATGGCCATCCCATCCTGAACACACCTAATCCCATCTGTCTCTTCATTTCACTGTAAGAACCACAAATGGAGTCAGGATAGTCTGCCTTGTAAAAAGTAGGAAGAAAAACATATGCTCATATGTTGAGGATGTGGTTTCAAGATTTACTATCATGAACCTCCTGAGACAAGTTACTCTGTTGCTTACGTGCAATAATAAAAATAGCTCAATATCAGCCTTATAAAACTAAAATTGATTGTCTTTGGTAGTCATTCCCAAATTTACTTACTCGATATTAAATTATTTTCTAGAGCAAGTTAAACTTTTTTTTTAAGTATGTCTATGTATTTTGCTGCTAAATCAACCTGGAAAACTCCTAGGGAGGCAATGTTCTCAAGGTCAAAAGTGTTTGGGAAACATGACTAAAGGGCCACAAATCCAGAAAACAATAACATAGACAAATTCATTAACATGATCAAGAGAAGGATCATTCAGGAACTTGAATATTGCTATTACATGAGTGTTGCGGGTAAAGCCAGATGTAAAATTGGAGAAATGGGTAAAAGTTAGCTCACAAAGATTGCCCTGCTGAAAAATTCAGAAATCTATTTTAAACCTAGATTTCTACCCACAGATTTTAATCTTGAAAGCAACAACAACAAAAAAAAAACCCACTTCATGTCAAAAATATGAGGTGTATCCAAAGCAACATACAAAGGTAAATTTATAGCTTATTGAATACTAATAGCTATAGAGAAGCAAAGGCATTTTACCTCAAAGTTGAGAAAGGGGGGGGGATCATACTCAAAGGAACTCAGGGAAATAATTAGGCTCTCAAATCTCATTTTATACCTCATTTTTAAAAATTTTTTCTCTCTCTTAAAATGTTCCTGGCTCTTTTGCCATATGCAAACTCTTACCCCTGGAGACCCAAATCCAACATAAAATCTGTGCAATGTATCCTGACTCCCTCTATATCAACATTATATCTTGCACAGAATATTCTAGTTTTTGCTGTTATTTCTATATGTCTGTCTTCACCGCTACACTGTGAACTTCCACACATAGTTTGTACTTATTAAATGAATGATGAACAAATGTATCGCCTCATGGCTCTGGATTTATATAGGAAATTATTCAATAGATAGAGACTATCCAATAACTAGGGCATGAGGTCCTTCATTCATATTCTGGATCCTAAGAGAAATCTAGCTCACGAAATATAAGAATCCCCAGTATACACTTTATAATGAACTTGGAGGATGTGATAAATTACAAAGTAAAGAACTAAACCTCATCAATATCATTATATGGATGCCCCGTAGGACCTGGGTCAAAGATCTATGGCTTGGAAATAATGCAAATTTGAGCCATGGGGTTGCAAAAACACCAGAGAGCTCTCAGACCTCATCTTACAGCCCTGCTCCTGGGGACATCGATGGAGAAACATACTTATTGGGTCTGCTGACCTCTAGGTTCGGATTTGACTGTCTGCTCGCTAAGCCATTCATTAACCTGCAGGACATTTTCTGAGCCTGGATCATTACTGTCCTATTAGCATATCATTAATTTCTATGTAACTTCAGGGTCACAGACATTACTGTGACACGATAATTACCCAAATGTAGGGAATTGGATCTTTTAAATTTATGAGCAAAATCAGTAAGATTTGATTTAAAAAAGAAAAAAAAACTGGTTCAGTAATAACAGACCAAGAAGCATCTCTGAGTAAGAAATGCCATTTTTATTGAGTAGGAAGGAGAATGTCGAAAAATTCCAGGTAAAAACCCCAAATAAAAAAGGATGTGTCTGGAGAAGGCCAATATGTAGTGACAGAAGGTAGGTTGGTGGGGACCCAGGTCTGGGGGGTGAGAAAGAAGATGAAGTGCATATGGGCTCAAGAGTCTTACTGGGTGATGGAAATTCTGGAAACTAGATTATGATGATAAATGCATGATTCTGTGAAGGTACCAAAAATCATTGACTTATTTCTTAAAATGGGTGAATTTATATATGATGTGTAAATTATATTTCAATAACATTGAGTTTAATAAAAAAAAATTAGTACATTAAACTGGAAATGGGTTTTGGCCAAATACCACATTCAACAGGGCTGGATCAGCCCCATCAAGATCAAGGGAAAGATTAGGGAGTTTATGCAAGATATTCACTGCCCTTCAGGAGAGTCCCTCGTCACTACAGAAAATGTTAGGTGTTATATAGTAGAGGGGATGGCGTCGAAGACCTCACATACCCAGCATGCACTCCATCCAATTTATGTTCAGTTCTATTTCATGTAAAGCCTCACCCATGAGTCACACCCCACACGTTAGATTATTAATCACTACGTATTTTTAGATTTTCTTGTTATGAAAAATGTCAAAAACGGGCCGGGCGTGGTGATGCTCACCTGTAATCCCAGTGGCTCAGGAGGCTGAGGTGGAAGGATCACAAGTTCAAACCCAGCTTCAGCAACTTAGCAAGACCCTGTCTCAAAATAAAAAAGTAAAAAAGGCTGAGGATGTGGCTTAGTAGTTAGGTGCCTCTGGGTTCAATCCCTAGTGCCAATAATAATAATAATAATAATAATAATAATAAAGAGACCCCCAAAATCTACCTCCCAACTGCATCAATTATTCAAACATGGCCAGTCTTATTTCTAGAAAGCTGTATTTTTCTCATCTGCCTATCTCTATGTTATTTGCGACCGGGCCCCAGACATCACCTCGTTTGACCTGCAAATATTTCATTAAATGTAGGCTGAGTAATCCTTATCCAAAACTCTTAGGAGGAGAAGAATTTCAGATTTCAGGGTTTTTTTCAGATTTTAGAATATTTTCATGGTCTATATACCACTGAAGGATCCCAAATCTGAAATGCTCCAAAATCTATAACTTTGGGGGGTTCAAAAAGATTTCAGATTTTGGACTTTAACACAAACAGTGCTCAGCCTGTATCTCCAAAGGTGAAAATGTTATTCTTTTATTTCACATAACCCCTGAGTCATGATCACACCCCAAATTAACTCATGATATTTTCCTAGCATTGCTAAATAACCTGTGTTGAAACTTCCAATTGCATTCTGCTGTCATATATAACAAATCAGAATAAATAAATAAATAAATGTCAAAAAATACGATTTTTGAGACTTTGTTTACTTGGATGAAGGTTCACACATTGCTATTTATTGATATGTCTCTCAAGTTTCTTCTCCCCCACCCTCACCCATGTCTGTCTCTTTCCTGGCAATTTCCTTACTGAAAAAGAAAAGAAAAAAAAAAAAAAACAGGTCATTTGTAAAGTTTTTCACAGTCTAGCTTTTGCAGCACTATTTTTAATACCCAAACAATAGAACCAGGAGATGCTGTCCATCAAAAGGAAGTCGGGTTAATAAATGAGGATATAACCACATAATGGAATTCATAAAAGCTCTGTGATTAATTTATATCATCCAGAAATTTGCAAAAAAAATTGTACAGTATTAAATATACACTTTGCGCCAGGTTCTATTTTAGGTGCTAAAGAGGTAGCTTTGAGCAAAACAGCATTTCTGCCCTCTGAAAAGTCTGTGTTTTAATGGAGGGTAACAGACAATGAGCACATAAGTAATTAAAATGCATAGACTGTGAGATGGTGGTGTCTGGGAATGATACAACAGAAAAAAAAGAAAGAAGGGGTCTGAGGAGGTAGAGAAAAAGAAGGTTGTCATTTCTAATAAGATGGTCGGAGAAAACTCCAAAGACAAGAGGACCCGACAGAGGTTATGAGCTAGCCAGTTGTGCAGATAACTGGGGGGAAAGAATCTAAGGCAAAGGGAACAGTCAGTGCAAATGTCCTGGGGTGAGAGTATTTTCAGTGTGTTCAAAGAACAACAAGGGAGGCCAATGTGGTGGGAGGAACCAAGGGAAGAGGAGAGGAAGATGTGGTCCAAGAAGTACCCATGTCCAGACTGTACAGGGCCTTGCAAGCCAATCTCAGGGACATTGGCTTTGCTCTGGGTGAGACCGAGCCAGGGGAGGATTTGGAGCAGTGAGATGCTCTGATGAGGCAATGTGAATCAAGCTGTGCGGCTCAATCCATTTTTGTTTGGGAAGAAGTTCTACATGTAGGAAAGTAGCCAGGGCCTTAGTGGACTGTCTCCATCGCTCTCTCCATCTTGCACATGATGATGAGGGTTCATCTTTCACTCCCCAGACAGGGGGCCTCTGCCAAGGCCCCTGCACCTCTCCACCTAAGCTTGGAACAAACAGGTCTCGGGTGGGTGAAGTGTATCAGGAAGAAATTTCCCCCAGAAGTCTAATTCTACGTCAAGACCCCGACTTCCTTCACTACAGCACCTGGGACCAAGCCCTGTCCTCCGCTTGTTTTGGAAATAAAGTTTTATTGACACACAGCCACGCCCACTTGCCCACATACAGTCCAAGGCTGCCTTCCCGCTACAAAAGCAAAGGTGAATAATTGTGATGGAGACCATGTGATCCCCAAAGCCTAAAATATTTACTGACTGGTTCTCTGCAAAGATCCTACTGGGTAGAGAGTAAGACTTCAGCATATCTTTTCGGGGGGACACAGTTCACCCTATAACAGAGTCTCTGTGATGAGATCCATCTGACCCACCAGCTGTCTCTATTCCCACTGGGGCTCCACCCTCCTGCAGAACCCCAAGACATCAACTGAGATACCCCAGAGGATACACTCAGGCCTACTGCCCTGCCCTGGGTCACTAGGGTTGGCCTAACCATCCTGATGGTCAATCTTTATCGTCAGCTGGACTACAGGGTGGGCAGGTGCCTGCCATCCTAGCGCTAGACCTGGTGAGATCGTGGGGCCAAGACCGCCAAAAAAGCCGTGGAACCTTCTAGCAAACTGTCCACTGTACTCAGCCTATGCTGAATGTCCTAAGTCACCAAGATCCCCAAAATAGGAAATACAAAGAACACCCCCTGACACCCAAAGCCATAGTGTGTGTGAAATTTGCTAGGCTACCTCTTCTGATGAGCAGGGTCACTCCCTGTCACTTGACACAGAATTAAGAGGACACATCGGCTGGTATCTTATTAAAATACTGTTCAAATGCCTACGACTCCCTGGAGTGTGCTGGGGACCTCCACAGTCCTGATCCCAAGTTACAGACTATATCATGACACGAATAAAACTTGTGAGATCTCTCGATTCCTTCTGGCCACGGACCCGTCTTGAGAAACTCAGGAATCCAGGAGGATCCAGACATTCCCTTCTGCCAGAGCCCAGTAGATCACTTCTTCTCCATCCCAGATGTTCCCCCTGATTCCCACACCAACAGGACCCTTTCCACCACAGCCGTGGCGTCTCCGGCTGTCACCATCCAACTGGGAAAAGGCTGGTTAAACTTCAGCAGCTGTGAGTCTAAGAGACAGACAGGAGAGACATAAGCCATTCCAGCTGGGTGGAGAGTGGGGCACCGGGAGACATCTGAAATAGTTCAACTCTAAATTGATCGTCTTTGTCAAGAGCCTTCTGTTCGGCATCCCCTGTCTCATTCTGTTCCATTATTTATCCAGCAGAAAGACACATCCCATTTTTTTTTTTTTTTACTAAATAGGGTTGTAATGCTATTTCGAAACCCATTATTTTTCTTAATTATTCCTTTTCCTTCTGGTTCCTTCTCCCAGCCTCTATCTTCTAAGGATGGTGTCTTGAAAGAAAACAGTCAAATAAATTGAATTCCCCAGCAAATTTCCATCTCACGAAGGCATTGTGTTGAGTGAAATAGGTCAGGCCCAGAAAAACAAATACCGTGTGGTCTCACCTACATAGAGAAGCCAAAAAGTGGACCTTGTAGAGGTAGAGAAGTGGAATCGTGGCTTCCAGAGGCAGGAGGGGGCAGACAGGGGACAGAGACAGGATGGCTAAGGGGAGCAGGATTGCAGTCAGAATATTTGTGGCCCCGTAGGGTCACTATGATTGACAATTAATTGCATATTTCATTATTGCTGGTGGAGAAGATTTTGAAGATTTCCAACACAAAGAAAGGATAAAGGTTGAGAAGACCGATATACCACCTATCCTCAGCTGATTATTACATATTGTATATATAGCTTGAAATATCACAGCACGTCCCATAAGTAGGCACAATTATATGTCGATGAAAAATAAATAAATAAAGGAGCCACGGTCTCATCAGAGTGTTATGTGCCAGCAGACGACACCTGTGACACTTGGCACTCGTTTGTAGTCTGCTTTTCAAATAGAGAAAGACACTCAGCCTAATAGCTAAGAGGCTTGGAAATGTTCTCACTAACAAGAGAATCTCTCTGTTCCCACGCCTACATTTCTGGGAGCCTGGCTACCTTCCTTCTCTAACCCAGAGAGAATTTTCATTAACCCTCTACACTGAGGACTTTCCAAATATAAAAGACATTGTTAGCTATAATTTCTTCCTGCTAAATTAACTCAAGCATCATTGACGAAGCACATGCTGTGTGTTGAGTACTATTTGGAGTCGCAAAAAAAAAAAAAAAAAACGAGAGCATCTCAGTTTCTGGGCTCTGGGGGTTGGTCCACGGGGAAGGAGAGAATAAGGAACGCATAGCAGGTTTTGCTAAATGCTGCACAGGGGGTTTGTAATGGCGCCATACAAACTACTGAGATTAAGTAATTTGCCAACAGTCACACAGCTTTGGGGGAACCCTGAGGTTCCAACACAGGCTGTCCTCCTTTGGATTCTATGATCTTAGCAGGTACTTGAATCAGGTGTCCAGGTGGATGGGACTTGCCAAGAACCCAGCACTCTGAGAATTCTGCCAGCCCTGCTCCATGGCGCTGGGGTGTCTTATAATAGGGGATAGACATCTGTCCTTGGTAACAATGACTCTGACCATCGACAAGTACCAGATAGAATTCACAGTATATCTCCAGCGGCACAAATAAATTTCTGCTTTGCCGGAGGGCAAACCGTAAAAGAAATCTGAAGCAACTGTAGATTACAGCTCACAAACAGGACAATAATTCCCAACTATCATGGTTAAGAAAACAACATAACAGCAACCATCAATCACTATGAACTATCCCCACGACCAGATCAGCTACAAGGACGTGGGATTCTTAACACACTAACTGTGGTGCAAAGCAGAGCGAGCAGAGCCTGAGGAGCACAGCCTTGACCCCATTCCAGTTTGGAGATTTGCAAAGCAAATCACCTAAAGACCTCTCCTCTCCCCATCTGATTGACATCTGTGCTTTGCCTACCTGACGTCCATTCCACCTCTGATTTTTGTCTGAGAAGCAAATCCTCCCTCTCTCCAATGTGGTTTGGGTATAGCTGACTCCAGTCCTGATACAAAAGGTGGGCATGCTTACTGTACCCCCAAAACATGATATAACCTTATTCACATGATTGCTTTGAGATCAGCCACCAAACTCAATCCGACTCTGCCGGGCCCATTGCAGGTCAGAACTGTTGAAAAAGGACAGCTTCTCCTGTCTCCTGGCTGGGAGGGTGGGAGTCCAGAGCTGCTGAGATCTGCACAGGGAGATTGGGTGGACACATAATTTAGCAACCAAACTGGGACACTTTAAGAGTAAAGGGAGATGCTATAATAATTATGCTGGCTGATAGACCAAAAATTGGAACTTGGGAAAAAATGGGGTGATTAGTCCTTCTGTCCATGACAAGCGCTTACAGCAGGAAAAGCAGAGCTCAGAACTAGAGGTAAAATTTATTTTGCATAGCCAACGGGAGGAAGCGACCCAAATACCCTTCCATGAGCGGATGGATAAACCATATTACATATGCAAACAATAGAATATTAGTCAATCTTACAAACTAAGGGAATTCTGATACAAGCTACACCATGGATAAACCTTGAGTGCATTAGGCTACGTGAAATTAAAAGGATGAATATTTAAAACATTCTAAGGCTTCAGCCAGAATCTCTAAACTTTTCCAAACTCTTCCCCCAAACCAGTCCTAAAGGCATCTGAACCACAGGGTCAGGTTAGTCACAGCTAGGGCCCCCACTTCTGGTACCAATTTCTGTGCAGTTAGGGTTTTCCTTGCTGTGACCGTGTCTGACAAGAACGACTCAGAAGAGGGAAGGTTTATTTTGGCTCACGGTTGCCGGGGTCCAGTCCGCGGTTGGCCAACTGCATTGCTGTGGTTCTGAGGTGAGGTGAGGCATCATGGTGGAAGGGCCTGGTGGCGGAGGGCTGCTCTGTCTGTGATGGCCAGGAAGCAGACAGAGAAAGGCGAGCAGGTTTCAGGGAAGAAGAACTCCTCCAGACCCACCTCCAGGGACCCCTCCTCCCGCCATGCCTCATTTGTCTCTAGTTACAAGGCCGATTAGGTGCCAGCTCTCACCATTCAATCATTCCCCCTCTGAATATTCCAGCATTAATACAGGACTCTTGGTGGACGCCTCATATTTAAACCATAAAAAAACTCACAGAGACAGAAAATAGAATGGTAGTTGCCAGGGTTGGGTCTAGGAGAGAACAGGGAGTTCTATTTTAACAGCCATAGAATCTTAATTTTGGAAGGTTAAAGAATTCTGTGTGTGGACGGTGGTGATAGTTGTACAATCGTGTGACTGAGCTTAATTCCATTTAAGTGTACACCTAAAAAGGTTAAAATGATGAATTTTGTTATGTATACTTTACCCTAACTTTAAAATCTTTCAAAGGTCATAGATTTTTTTTTTTTTTGCTAATGAATACACGACATTTTAAGAGACTCAATCCCACTTTTTAAATAACCTGTCTATTTGGCAGTGACTTTTAGCATTTCAGAAAAGTTGCAAAGATAGTTCAGAGAGTCCCTTGCACCCTATCACCCAGTCCCCACGACTGTCAACTACTTGTGTGAGCATGCTCCGCATGTCACAACTTAGACACTGACGTTGGGACACTACTATTGACTAAGTTCCACCCTTTCCTGGGGTTTCACTCGCTGTTCCTCCAATGCCTTTCCTGTGCCAGGATCCAATCTGGGAGAACACGGAGTGTGTTTAGTTATCCCGTCTCCATAGAGGTCTCTGGTCAATCACAGCTTCATGGTCTTTCCTTGTTTTTTAAGGCACTGAGAGTCTTACGGAGCACTCATCAGGCAGGAAATGGAATGCCCCTCCTCATGGGTTTGCTGGATGTTTTCTTTAATGATTGAACTGGAGTTTCGGGCTTCAGAGACAACACTACAGAAGTGAAATGCCCTCCCATTGTGTGATGACAGGGAATGATTCATCAAAATGATTCATCGCTGGGGACATTAACCTTCATTACCTGACCAACATAGTGTTTGCCCGATTTCTCAACTATCAAGCTATTTTCATACTCTGTTCTTTGGAAGTAAGTCCATACTCAAAGGAGAGGGGGGTAATTCAACTCCACATCCTGGCTAAGGATAATTCGGAGCCGCTGGATCCATCTATACCTGAAGCTAAACACTCCCAGCCTCCTTGACTACGTGAGTCAATACATTCTTTTATGGCTGTAACCAATTTGAGCTTCTGCCACTTACAAACCAAAGTCTCCTAACTCTTGTCTCCATTCCCATCCATCCCCCATGGAGAAGCCAGCATGATTTTTATAAGGGACTCAATGATAAGTTCCCAGAACTACCACTAGGTCGTGACCTATTTGTACAACCTGCCTGATGAACATTCCTGGGAGCTCTCAATCTGATGTAGCCCCGAGGCTTCAACCCCATCTCCCTCCCTGGAATAATATATATTCTGTTGACCCAGCCCTGTCAGAACAGCCATCTATTTAGACTTGCTGTTTTAGTGCCATTTAAAGAGCCTTAAATACCCAGCTTGTATTTATAGACATGATCTCTATCATAGGGGGAAAGAGGACCAGCACTTTGTCAACCTTGGTGACCCAAATCTGAAGTTAATGAACTTGCTGAGGCTGTTAAGTTCAATCCCATGAGTCCGTGCAATTCACAGCAAGGAGAGGAGCCTTGAAACCTGAGAACTCCCAGTTCCTTCCTTCCTCCCTCCAACCATTCATTCATTTGATTAAATATTCATTGAATTTCTATTATGTGCCAGATACTCTGCCAGGCACAGGAAAGAGTAGGGAACAAGACAAAGTTCCCTCCCCTTGTGGAACTTTTCTCTAGTGAATAAACAGAAGATAAAGAAGTAAACAAGAAATAAGCCAGGTGGTTTCAGATAATAAATGCAGGGAGGAGAATAACAGAACTGGAAACAGAGTAGCTGATGAGGAATGGGAGGAGAAGCTTTGTGTGGGATTGTAAAGGGAGGATCTCTAAAATCCAGAAGGAGGGGAAGCTATTGCCAGGCCCCACCAGGGCATGATCTTTCCAGGCAGAGGATTAGCAACTCAAAAGCCAGAAGGAAAGAAAGAGCTTCATGTGCCCAAGGAACAAGAGAGGAGCTAGTGTGGCTGGAACTCGGGGCGTGGGAAAAGGAATACAGAAGGATTGCACTGAGAAGTGAGCAAGGGTCAGACCGCGGAGGACCTTTGTAGCCATGGAAACAAGTTGTCCTAAGGAAGGGAATGGCAGGATCTGTGTTTCAGAGACTGTACTGGCTGCTGGGTAGAAAGCGGATTTCAAGGTGTCAGCGCGGAGACCAAAAGGACCAGCCAGCTGTCACTGCAGCCGGGGCCAGAGATGATGGTGGCTCCATCCAGAGCGGGCAGATTTTAGGTTCGGTTTGGATGAGAAGACTCGATGGTCAAGGAGAAGTGAGGAAAGAATGAGAAAGGACTCGGGTTTCAACCTTGATGATAACACCAAGACCCGAATGGAACAGCCAGGGGAGGGGACGGCTGCGATCTGGACATGCTCTATTTGTGACGTCTGTTAATGAATAATGGAGCAAGGGCAGGAGCTGAGAGGGAGAGGTCGGCGGAGGAGGAGGAGGCCAGGGAGGAGAGATGAAAACAGACCCAACAGAACTCTCAGAGAGAGAGGGAGCAAATTCAACCAGGGAAGTGGAATCAGGCTTCTGGGGAGCATTAGATGTCTTTTTTTTTTTTTTAATTTGTGGCCACCAAGATAAGGTGAAGCAGAGCAGCCCGGGTGGGTGATTTCCTCCTGTAATATTCAACTGCAGGGGTACAGACTGATGGTCTGGTCCAACCAGTAATGAGCTTTCCTTCCAGGTGAAGAAATAAAAAGAGAGTGGAGGAACGTTTTGAATCATGTCATCGTAGGATATGGAATCTGCACTGGGTAAGAAAGAATGGGAAGACGTTGGAGTGGTTGGATAAAAATTTAATTAGGTCAATGAACTACAGCAGCTGTATCCAACATGGTAGCCACTAGCTACGTGTGGCCGTGGAGCACTTGATAAGTGGCTGGTCTCAATTAAAATGTGCCAAGTGTACAGTACGCGTGAATTTCAAAGGCAGTATGGAAAAAAATGTGTATGATATCTCATTAATAATTTTTATATTGATTACATGTGGACAATAATGTTTTAGTTCTATTGGATTAAATATATTGCTAAAATTAATTTTTTTAAGAGAGAGAGAATTTTTTAATATTTATTTTTTAGTTTTCGGCGGACACAACATCTTTGTTGGTATGTGGTGCTGAGGATCGAACCCGGGCCGCACGCATGCCAGGCGAGCGCGCTACCGCTTGAGCCACATCCCCAGCCCCAACTAAAATTAATTTTAATTGTTTATTTTACATTTCTTAATGTGTGTTTTGTTTTGTTTTGTTGGTACCATGGGTTGAACCCAGAGTGCTCAACCACTGAATCATAGCCCCAACCCTTTTTATTTTGAAATAGGTTGCTTAGGGCCTCACTAAGTTGCTGACCTTACACTTTCCTACCTTCTGCCTCAGCCTCCCCAGCTGCTGGGATTACAGGTGTGTGCCACCGTGTCCAGCTTAATGTGGCTTTTAAATGGCATATATGGCTTGCATATATTTCCATTGGGTGAGAGTGAACTAAAGGTCTCACTAAGTAGGGATGTGGCTTGGAGTAAAGGTATTTAGTCAGAAAATGGGACACTTGAAATCCAGATCTCAGAGACTGAATAGTCACCAGCAGCTGTGAGGTCCAAGGTGTGGCTGTAGGACAGAGTGGTGAAGTAGTGGGGGAATAGATGGTGGCTGGGTGGGAAGGCCAAGGAGCGAGGACAACTTTGGCTGAGTTGTCCGTGAGTCTTGAAAACACCCAGGATGATGAGACAGGTACAGTGGGCAGAACATAGCCCCAGGTGGGCACGGGATTATCTGATGATTGATGGGACAAAGGATGATCTCTCTGAGGAGCAGCTGAGGCCACAGCTCTTCTGTCCAATATGGCAGCCATTGAGTGCTTGCAGGACAGCTGGTCTGAACTGAGGTGAACTGAGGGCTTTACATGGAAGGTTTCTGGGATGTTTTAAGTAAAAGGAACATTTTGAAAGTGACCAGGAGATCTCTGGGGTGCATGAGGTTAGAAAACACCCTGCATTTGAGAAGGCTGAACAAGAGGCACAGGGCCACTGGGTTTCATCTAGGACAAGAGAATAAAGACCATGTTTGGGAAAGACATTGAAAGTATCAGGATGTTTGCTGGCTGCAGAATGGGAATTCCAGAGGCACCTAAGGGATGTTCGAGAAGAGAACTGAGGGGGACACAGGCATCAGTGCAATTAGGGATGCAGAGAGCTCCAGGCTCTGAGATTCGGGGTGGTGCCAGAGGCCCTAGAAGACCCAGACTTCCGGAGGTGAGCAATCAGACGTGTGTAGCACAAGGACACAGGTCCTGCTAGTCTTTTAGAAGCCAGTGAGAAACCAGCAGAAGCCAAAAGTCCTGAACACTTAGTGCAATGTTTTGGAAGCAAGGTGACAGTCCCCTGGCATCTGCCATCCTCGTTGATCCCCAGAGTTAAAGTCACAGTAATTAATACTGACATTTTTTTTCAAAGAGAATACTTACAGTAATAAGAGGTACCAGAAATAATTAGAACTTGCAATGATGTTGCTGTTGTGAAGCGGGATATAGAAAAGGCTTTCATTCGACTAGATCAATGAGGAAAGATATTGGAAAGAATGAGTGAGAAAGTCTGAGTGTGTCGGGGAAATGCTGCTGGTACAGAATTTAAGAACGCTTACCCAGGAAAAATTTGCTCACATAGAGATTTATTTTTTGTGCAGTGTTATTTTAATGATATACATAGATTGGTTGATGCGTTTGAAGGATAGTGGAGAAATTGACAGTCGTTAACTAGTTAACAAGGCCACCAACAGGAATTTATTAAAGGGGAATCTGTGTTGTTGTTATTACAGATTTCTGTGATGTTATCATTTCTCTAATGTGTATATATTACTTTTGTAAACTTAAAATACGCAGATAGAGAAGATATGCACTTCTGAAACAGGAAATATACATGTTTGTGTAAAATGTGCAACGACATATAAATCCTTTAAAAGGGTTAGGGGTTTCAGACATAATCCAGGAATTGACAAGTTTTTGTTTGGTTGTTCTTTGTTTTTTTTTGGGGGGGGGGTACGAGGGATTGAACTCACGAGGACTTCACCACTGAGCCAGGTCTCCAGCCCTTTTAAGTTTCCAGCCCTTTTTATTTATTTATTTATTTATTTATTTATTTTTGAAACAGCTGCTCTGTGTTGGCCTTAGAAAGTGCTAGCAGCTGTGCGGTTTGCTGGGCTGGTTTTTTTTTTTTTTTTTTTTTTTATTGGTTGTTCACAACATTACAAAGCTCTTGACATATCATACTTCATACATTAGATTGAAGTGGGTCATGAACCCCCAATTTTACCCCAAATGCAGATTGCAGAATCACGTCGGCTACACATCCACAATTTTACACAATGCCCCATTAGCAACTGCCGTACTCTGCCACCCATCCTATCCCCCACTATCCCCCCACCCCTCCCCTCCCATCTTCTCTCTCTACCCCATCTACTGTAATTCATTTCTCTCCTTGTTTATTTTCCCATTCCCCTCACAACCTCTTATATGTAATTTTGTATAGCAATGAGGGTCTCCCTTCATTTCCATGCAATTTCCCTTTTCTCTCCCTTTCCCTCCCATCTCATGTCTCTGTTTAATGTTACTCTTTTCTTCCTACTCTTCCTCCCTGCTCTGTTCATAGTTGCTCTCATTATATCAAAGAAGACATTTGGTATTTGTTTTTTAGGGATTCAGCCCTTTTTATTTTTTATTTTAAGACCGTGTCTTGCTAAGCTGCTTAGAGCCTCGCTAAATTGCTGAGGCTGGTTTTGAACTTATGATCCTCCTGCCTCAGCCTCCTGAGTTGCTGGGATTTATAGGTGGGGGCACCACACTCGGCTGACAGTTTCCATGATAAAGGTCCCATGTGTTAATCAGGATTCTCTTGAGAAACAGAATGTACATATAATTATAAAAAGGGTCTTACTAGATTGGCTTGCACAGTCAGAGGCTGGAGAGTCCCACAATGGCCATTTGCAACCTGGAGAGTCAGGGAACCCAGTGGCCGCTCAGTCCAAGATCCTAGAAGCCTCAGAAGAAGAGAGACCCACGATGTAGGCCAGGTCTGAGGCTGAAGGCCGGGAAACTCCTTGGAGAGCCTCAGGCCTGAGTCCACGGTCAAAGGCTGAAGAAGCTGGAGTTTGTAGTCAATGGCTGCAGCAAAAACTCAGGTGCTCAAGAACTGACTACACCTGAATGAGCTTCCTCCTGCTGCTGCTGTTTGTTCCTCTGGACCCCCAGACTACTGAATGGTTCCTTCCACGTTCAGCTCGCCGACCCACATGCCCATCAATCATCTCTGCAAACGCCCTCACAGCACACCGAGACGTGTGCTTTGCCAATTTTCTAGGGTCTCTCAATGCACTCAAAACTGACAACAAGATTAGCCATCACAGCCGGGCACGGTGGTGCACCTGTCATCTCAGCAGCTTGGGAGGCTGAGGCAGGAGGTTCGAAGGTTCAAAGCCAGCCTCAGCAAAAGTGAGGCCCTAAGCAACTCAGTGAGACCCTGTCTCTAAATAAAATACAAAATAGGGCCTGGGGTGTGTGGCTCCATAGTCAAGTGTCCCTGACGTCAATCCCAGGTACCCCCCCAAAAAAAACCCCTCAAGATTAGCCATCACACCCAAGTAGTAAATATTTTAGGCTGTTTGGGCCATATAGCCTCTGTCACAATGACTCAACTCTATCATCAAAACACGGACTCAACTCTGTCATCAAAACACGGACGCAGTCCTAGTCGGTGTATAAATTAGTGAACATGGTTCCAACAAAAATCATTTGGATGAAAAAGACAGCAAGCCCGATTTAGCCCACAGGCCACGGCTTGTCGGCCACCTAAATGATAAATACACAGAGTGAAATAGCCAGTTGAAGGGAAATAACAAGACAAAAAGAACAGGCATCTCTCACATACGTTCAGTAAGAGTCATTCAATGTGATCTCGGGTGCAGTTTGTGCTGTTTGTTTTAAATTTTTGAGAGAATTAAAACAATAAAAAGCAAAGCAGAAACAAACAGACATCCTAGACTGACCGGCCATCTACGTTATCCATAAAACTGACCTTGGAGCTCTTTTGAGGTCAAGGCAAAGAGGCGTTTCCCAACATCCCATGCATTAGTTGAATGTCAAAAGAATCTTCTTTTTTCCTCTGGGTCTTTATTCAGGGTGGGGTGATCAACTCACCTCTCTTTTCCTGGGACTTTCCCAATTTTACATTGGAAGTCTCTTGTTGGGGGGAAACCCTTCCAATTTTAGTTTTAACTCCAAGTCCTGGGTTCCAAGAACTCTCTCAGCCCTGGGAAAATTAAAATGGTCTATCAGCCTAACCAATTAAGGAACACTGAGCAATGCAAGGGATGAGTCCTCAATAATAGTGCTTATTTGGTTTGGGGGAGGGGTTGGTTTCTTGCAGCGCTGGGGATTGAATCAAGGACCTTGCACATGCTTGGTAAGTGCTCTCCCACCCTGGTGCACTCCCAGTCTTCAGTCACAATGTCTATAAAAAGCACAGAGTTATTTTGCATGTCCTTTGTTTACATAAAACCCAAAATGATGACCAATGTATCATCTGTCCAACGTTCAAATATTTATTGAAGGCCCACCTTGTACTAAGAACTGTAGATACTAAGGTAAATACGATATTTACTTTTCCTATCCAGAGTCGAGAACCCACCACTCCCTGTTACTCCTTCCTTGGCACCGTGGGTCAGGGACAAGCACCATTTGTCAATACACCTGTCCTGTTCTTCTGTTCGCATGTAGACAGTTTCATTTATTCATGTGAAGTCGGTATTCCCACTGAGTTAGTTACCCCCTGGTTTAGTCAATACGCTAAGACATGTAGTCTCCTGGTGACCCTCGGGGCTCAAAGACAAGTCCCGATTCTTAGGGGACTCAGTACTCTCTATAAACAAGCTGGCAGGGACTTGAGGTGTAATGTCACCTGGGAGACGGTGTCCCCAATCCTCATATAGGTTCTACCAACCCTATGTCAATCCGTGCCCTGTCATGCTCAGCCGACATTCTATTCCCTGGTTCCTTCCCACTGAACCCCACATTGCTCTTTGGGGGACACTCACCATCTTTATTTAATCAGCTATCTCACCAGACCATCAATTCCACATGAGCTGTTCTGTCTCCTGCCAGATACAAGGCCCCTGCAACCATAGGTTCTCAATCAATGTGGCTGGATGAGCGTAGAAAGTGTCCATCCTTCCTCCAAGACTCATCCATCCTCCTGAGTCCTTGACATTGTGAGGGTCTTCCCCCTGGCATCCAGAGATCACCTTTATTTCCCCCCAGGGAAGGGGAAGCTTACGTATGCTAAGATAAAAGGGGTTGTTAGACATGGCAGGCAGAATTCTAAGCTGATTTTCTGCTCAAATCCCTAGGATTCTGAATATGATGTCATGCCATGGGTTACCTTGGGTGGCAAAAGGGATTTTGCAGCTGTGATTCACGTTGCTTATCAATGGACTCTGAGTTGAGTGAAAGGGAGGGTATTCTATGGGCCCCACAGAATCACATGAAACCTTTGAAAGCTGAGCATTTTCTCAAGTTATTGGCAGAAACTTAAGTCAGAGAGAGTCAAAGGATGAAAAAGATGGAGGACACCATTACTGACTTTGCATATGGAGAGGCCACGTATGAGGACTGGAGAATGGCATCCTGGAGGTGACAGTGGCCCAGCTGGGGAACGGCATCCTGGGTGTGAGAGTGACCTCAGTCCTACACCCACAAGCACCTAAATTTCTCCCAACCACAAGAACAAGCTTAGAAGCAAATTCTTCCCCAAAGCCTTCAGATAAGAGCCCAGCCCGGCTGATGCCTTGATTTCAGCCTTATGAGACCCTAAGTAGAGAATCCAGCCACGCCCACCCCAAATTTCCCATCTACAGAACTGCAAGATAATAAGCAGGTGCCATTTTGAGCTAAGCTTCTGGTAACTTGTTACACATCGCACAGCTTGTCACCACCGGGCTCTGTTTAACAGACAAGGAGATACAGGATGACCATGGTGTAGAAAATGGCCCCCACCCGGAGATCAACAACCGGACAGCACAGGCTAGGCATGTTTGTTCCAGAACTGCTGCCCATTTGTTGTGTGCGCCCATGTCCCCGAGGCTGGTCAATGTTCCTTTTGAAGCCCGCTCCCCGGGAAGCAGCCCGGGTACCAATGTGCAGCCATGTCTGCGGGGAGAGGACTTGGAAGGAAATGCATCGAAACGGACAGCACTGGGGGACAGGGGACACAGTCTAAGATGGGGACTGCTGAGGTCTGTGACCATTTGAGAGGAGCCTGGGTCCCAGGAGTGTCCCAGGAGCTTTGCTAACTCCCAGGGCTCTGCGGTGCTGAGCACAACGCAGGGTGGTTATGTAAAGGAAACGTCCCCAGGCCTCACCAGCCTCGGGGCACGAATGAGGTGGCGTCAGCATTTATGCCTGTAACTCGCTTGCTCAGACCCCTGTTGACTGCATTAGTTAGGGCGCAGGATGAGTTGCTGAAACAGCTGCATGTACTTTGCAGTCTGAGCAGAATAAAAGTGTATTTTTCTCTCTCATGTAACATCCCAGAGGTGGATGGCAATCCTCCTTCCCGCTCTGAACTGCTAAGCTGGCCTGTGCCCTGCAGGACACCCATTGACTACACCGGGAGGCAACTCTGCTCCACAATGTCACTCGGGGTCCCAGGTCCTTTGACCTTGTTGCTCCACATTGCATTGAGATGCTGCTCTCATCCACAGCCCGTGCACCACCACCACCACCCCCCAGTCCACGGCCAACCCCCAGAAAAGGGCATCAGAGGAAGTAAAACCAAACCATTTCCTTTAAGTGGTGACCCATCACTTCCGCTCACATTCCATTGGCAATAAGAGGGCCACACTAGTTGCAAGGGAAGCCTGGAAGTGTAATTGCCACTCGATACTCGGCCTTCCGGAGTCCTAGGACAATAAGGAGTCTCTGCCATGGCACCACCTCAAGTTTTGCTGGGTGTCTATGGGAGATGTGTCATAGGCGCTTGGACACCACCCGAGGACCCCAGGCCCCTGCGCACCAGCCACGTATGCTGTGGCAGCCTCCGCAGAGAGAAGAGCACTGCCGCTGTCAATCAGCGGGATCTCCTGACCACTCCTGGATCTTAGCCAGCTCCCTCTGACCAACCCCAGTAGGACAAGGGATTCTAAAAACCCCTTTTCCTGTCCCAAGGGCTCCCTGCCTGCCCTAAGCCCATAAAAATTCCATTCCAGTCCAGCCCCAGAGCGCTTCCTCTCAGACCCTCTTCTCACTCTCCTGGTCTAAGGGTTTCTCCTGGGAGTGGAGTCTCAATAAAGCCTCGTTCAGCAGCCTTTTTAAATCTACCTCCTTTTGGTCGCCATTGCCTGACCTTACAGGAGTGAAAAAAGAAAAGAGAGGAAGAGGGAAGGAGGCAAAGTCAATACGTTGTGGGTTATTGACCTGCCTTGGTCCATTTTCTCTTGTTATAACAAAATACCGGAGACCAAGTAATTATTAGGAAAAAAAGGTTTATTGAGCTCATGCTTCTAAAGGCTGGCAAGTCCAAGAGCTTGGTGCCAGCATCTGGTGAGGGTCTTCCTGCAGCAGCATAATGTGCAGAGGGCATCACACGGTGAGACAGAGCAAGCCCAGCCACTAATGCCACCACGGGGTCCCCAGTCTCAGGACCTCAACCAACCTAATTACCTCCCTAAGTCCCCGGCAAATGCCATTGACATTTAACTTTTGGGGATTCCTTTTCTAGCATGTGAACCTTTGGAGGACACCTTGTGTGCATGAGGACCCCTCACCAGGGCTGCTGTGAGGTCTGACAAGGGCTGAGGGGTTGGGGTGCGAGGCACCGAAACCAATACCAACCCTCGAGCTCAAGAGATGGGCTGGGCAAGGAAGCACCCGCCTGTCATCCCAGCGGCTCAGGAGGCTGAGGCAGCGAGGATCGTGAGTTCAAAGCCAGCCTCGGCCACTTAGAGAGGCTAGAAGTACCTTAGCAAAACCCTGTCTCACAATAAAACACAGGAAGGGCAGAGGATGTGGCTCAGTGGTTAAGCACCCGTGGGTTCAATCCCTGGCACCTGAGACCAAGTAATTATTAAGGAATAGAGGTTTCTTTAGCTCATGATTCTGAAGGCTGAGAAATCCAAAAAGCATGGATATAAAGATACAGAAATGAAACACAACGTTACCAAAAACCCAAAGAGTGTACTTCTGTCCCTCACGTTCACACCCCCTCAGTCCATGGGGCTGGCCTGAGGACACAGTGTCCTCTCCGCTCTGATCCTGGAGATGAATCCTTAAAATGTCCTTATCACAGTCCCCTGTCTGCATGCCACTCACTCCTGCAAATAATGCCCAGGAGTCCTGGGCTTCGGTATCCAACCTTAGATTAGGCACATCCCTGAATACCCCCCAAAAGTTACCCATTAACGTGTCTGTCCTGTGGAGATTAGATTAATTAATCAAGAAGCATTGTTTGGTTCTCAATGAACGTTAGCTAGTATTATTATTAGCGTGTGGGCTTATGAACAAAGGCCGGCCACCAAGAACAGGCTGTACGTGAAACCAAAGCTACCATTAGGGGTTGGGGACGTGGCTTGGAGGTAGAGTCCATGCTGAGCGCACACGAAGGCCCTCGGTTCAATCCCCAGCACCCAGAAAAAAAGAGAGGGAGGAAAAACAGCTCATATTATTTTAGACTGAGATTTGAGATTCCATAGTTATTAAAGAGTGGGGCCAAGATTGGAACCCAGGCTTCCTGGTCCCAGGTCTAGGGTCTGAGCCACCATGGCCTGCCCCCTCTCCTGGGGCACTCACAGGGGACATTCATTATTTCATAATGTGACACCCCAGGATGATTGCTCAGGGGCCAGAAGGGTCACTGTTGGAATTCTCCACCAAAGCAGGCCCTCCGGAACAGCCTCTCTCTCTGTCCTCCACCCTGAACAAGGCAGAACCGGCACAGAAGAGACCATCTCTGCACTTCCCATTGCCAAGCCCTGAGAGCACCCCCAACAGATGGAGAGGGCTGGGCGGCGGGGAGGAGGTCGGGCCTCAGAGAACACTGAATAATGGCCCGGGAGTTGCAGAGCCGTGGAAGGAGTGATTTCAGCCTCGTTAGCTTTTTAGGACACTGCAAAGGAATTGGAATGAGGCAGGGGGGCGGGGGGGGGCAGGTGCGGGGAGCAGCCGCTGGGTCTGGGTGGCCGCCCCACCACCTGCAAAGGGGGAGAGCAGAGAAGGGAGCTCATTAACTGTCCCCGGATCATTAACTTGGGGTCCCCAGGGGCACAGTCACTGAGTTTGGACTTTTTCATTTTGTTAGGTCTCTGTTGGGGGGTTCCCAGGGGCCTCCAGCCCAGGCCCCGGGCTCTCATCTAAGGCAGGCGGTGGTATAAGCGACCCCTCCAGAGAGAAGGATCTAGTAATGGTTGTTTGGAAGAATAACCAAGTGGCTGCTGACGGAATGCACTCTCCGCTCAGGTGGGAAAACCGAGGCTGGGGCTCAGAGAGTTTAATTAACTTGCCCAGTTTGCAAGCGGCAGAGGCAGAGACCCAAGCAAGCCTGTCTGGATGCCCCAGTCCATCGTCTTGACCATGACACTGCTTGGGTCTTGTAGGACCGTGGACAAGCTTCTCCGGGGCAGAGAGGGCATCCAGGAGTGTTCTGAGTGGGGCCGAGGGGCAGGCAGAAGGGGGTGAGGCTAGAGGAAACCCTGCCAGAGAGCAGGGGTTGTTCAACCATCCCTCGTTTGGAAATTGTCTTCATCTGTATTGATCTAGAACCTTCTATTTGTCAGGCCCTGGAGGTGGAGGGACAAATGGAAGAAACTGAGTCCCAACATCCGTGGAGAATGGAGTATTAAGACCAGTGCCCAAGGATCTCAGAAGGAAATAGAGGAGGCTGCTCACGTGGCGGTGACCCAGGCTGCGGAGCAGACAGGGAAAGACAGTGTCCTGGAGCCAGGGTGGTCACCAGTCAAAGCAAGGGAACAGCAAAATCCCTAAGTAAAGACTTGACACCTTCAAGACCTGGAAGAACCCAGAGAGTCCAGAGTACGGAGGGAGGTGAGGGGCCATGATGAGCGAACGTCACAAAGGTGAGAAGGGAGTGAGACGTCCCTTCTCTGCTTCTCATATTTAGCAAGTTCTCGAGTTCCTGGTCTGGTTTGCCCACCAGTCTCTGAGCTTCAGATGCCTGGCACAGGTCCACGCACAGAGCAAACTGATGCTCACTTGACAGATCTGACGTGACCCCCTGAGAACGTGGTAACTGTGAGCAGAGTCTGGGTGACAGCCCCTATGACCTCCCAACCATGGGGAACAAGTTAAACTCGGCTGTCAACAATGAGATAAGAGCTTACCTCTGGGTTATGAGGGGAACGCAAGGCTTCTCCCTGAGGGCTGGGGGCCACGTCATGGCTGCTCCAGAGTCAGGCAAAATTCTGTCCCCTCTGTCTGGACCCTCTTCCTGAGGGCCATGTGGCTTTCTTGCTTGCCCCTTTCAGGACTTCTCTTAAATCTGACCTTTGGGCTGGGTGCGGTGGTGCACACCTGTCATCCCAGTGGCTCAGGAGGCTGAGGCAGGAGGATCTTGAGTTCAAAGCCAGCCTCAGCAAAAGCGAGGCTACAGGCAACTCAGTGAGACCCTGTCTCTAAATCAAATACAAAATAGGGCTGGGGATGTGGCTTAGTGATTGCATGCCCCTGAGCACAATCCTTAGTATTAAAAAAAAAACAAAAACAAACAACTTCTGACTTTCTGGAAAGCCTTCCCTGATCACTCAGCCCTGGGAACTTCTATGCCCATTCCCCGCAGAGCCCTTATCTCTCTTACCATGTGATGCAGGTTGCTTATCTTCTCTGTTTATTCCCTGTCTCCCCATCACCTGAATGTGAGCTCCACAGAGGCAAAGGGTTTGCTTATTTGTTAGCTGCTGTGCTCAATAAACCTTTGTTGCATGTTTATTGAATGAATAAAGGATACCAGAGCCAGACGACTCAGGAGGCTGAACAAGGATCATCATGGGGCATGAGCCAACGCAGCAGCATCCCTAGAATAAGACTGTTTCTGTCTCAATAAACATATTCATTCAACATTTCCTAATTTGCACCTCCAGAAGAAAGCCATTTCAACGTGTAGACGTGTGTTTTACTCTTGACTATTGTTTTTATTTGGAATTCCTATTGACAGGTCTGGGAACACCCTAATCTCTCAATGCTTTTGCAGCCTCAGGTTCCAGCCTTCAACACTGCAGTTTTCCAGACAGCAGCCTTGTCTAGGAAACAGAGCCATCTAGTGAAAACCTCAACGTCCACCGCCTATATATTGTTACGCTTTCTTCTAACATTTAGAGCCTGAATCAGTTCATCTCAATTTTCATGTGAATATGGTTTACCACGTGAAGGTGTGGCTTGGTAACCATGCAGATTCCTGGACTCAGTAACTCCAGGGTGGTGTCTAGACCGTAGATCCAGGTCCCCGCCCCAGGTATGAAGGATCCATTCAGTGCTGGTCTCCATCCTCAAGGTCAGACCTTAGCGGAGGGACCCAAGCACCACACTGTTTGTGAAAACCACACAGCCTTCAAAAATGATGAGCAGGTCTTAAAAATCCTGAAATGATGAAGAGTTCAGAGTGAGAAAATGGGGACCCTCCTATCCCCAGGAAAAACAGCGCATCGATTTGTCTTTGGTCTCCTGATTGCATGCCTTCTCCACCCCCTTGTCCTGTCTAGTCACATGACATGGCTACTTATAATACTTTGGGGAGACTAAAAACTGGAAGATTGCTTAGAGTCGCCAGGGAGAAGGGTTTCCTGTGCCTTATAAATTTCAAGGCAAACGCATCCCCTTTAAGAAAAGATGAAGGCAAGTAATTGGGCACTTGAAAATTGTCCACTCCTTTGGGTTCGACACCAGCCAGTTGTGTTTGTGATATCTTGGAAACTTTTCCAGAACCCCAACAAACCCAGTCTACCAAAAAAAAAGGGGGGGGTGCTATACAAGTCACCAGCCCACATCTGAGCACTTTTGCTTCTGAGACATTCATATCTGTTATCTCTTTGTCTCTTCCCTGCAGGACCCGGGTCCCAGAGCCTCTAGTGGTCTGCCCAAGGCCACTGGGCACAGTGTGGCAGAGCGCATGGCAGCTCAGAGCAAGCCTGGGCGGCATTTCAGTGAACAACCTCAGCTCCATGGGAAAGGGCTGGCAGTGGAAAGAGGCCCAGGCTTAGAGGGCAGGGGTCCCAACCTCGTATCCACCGAGCCCAGGCAGGCAACAGCTGTGACTGAAGTGATCCGGGCTCACTGTGGGGAGCTGAATGATGCATGTCCCTCTAACCTGGGGCCACCTCTACTCAGCCTGTTACAGTTTCCTCCAAGTTTTTTAAGACAACCTGGAAGTGTAGATTTTCAAAGATGTCAATGGATTTCACTTTAAAAACAAAAAACAAAAACAAAACTGTGCAAGCCAAAGAAAACACATTCATGGATCATCACTTTGTAATTTCCTCCGTGGAGAAACCGGAAGCGCAGGCCATAGCTATAGCAGGAATCTGAGATGGGAGGCAGGATGGAAGCACCGTCCTATGACCCAGAGGGGACAGCTCAGGACCTGGGTACAGGACACCTTGATCATGTGGGGGAGACTCCACACAAGAGTAGCCTGGGACTCTGGGATCCTGAAAATCAGCCTGCCGGAAGGTGTCCCCCACCACTGTATTTCATGAAATTGGGTTCACTTCCTCCATTCTGGCTTGGTCTGTCTTGGGACAGGGCTGGGCTGGTGGAGGAGAATTCTGTCCAGCCTCCATGGAGGCAAGAGCATGGGAACAGCACCTTCCCAGCTCCATGCCCTTTACCTAAGGTAAGCTTTTCTTCAGAGACCCAATCCCCCGTCCCCTCTCTCTATGCACTTAGAGTAGAGGTGACCTTGGAGAGTCCATTATCCTATCTTCTCCCTTCCTCCACAGCCATTGGTTCAAAGCTGAGCACATGACTCAGTCCCAGCCAATCAACAAATAGCATCCTGCCAGGGGCCATCAAAAAAATCCCAGATCAAATCTCATGGATCTGGGGACTGGGATTGTGGCTCAGCCATAGAGCGCTTGCCTAGTACCAGTGAGAACCTGGGTTCAATCCTCAGCACCACATGAAAATATATAAATAAAATAAAGGTATTGTGTCCAGCTACAACTAAAACATAAATATTAAAAAAAAATATATCTCATGGATCTGGCTTGTGTTAAGTGCCCACCGCTGAATTATCACTATGGCCTGGAGCATATGAATCCTGGTTGGACAGACCTGATCTGTGGCCACCCCCAAATCTATGGCCACCCCCAGATCAGGGGGAGGTCAGTCTCACCTGAATTTAGAGAGTGGTAGGGAATAGCTTCCTGACTTATGAGCTCATGTTCTATTTACCTTGTAAATGTCAGAGCATACAAATACTTCATCAAGACAGAGAATAAAAACAGCCTTTGACCATCGCCTCGTAGAAACCTCCCCGATTGCTATTGAGGGTGGATAAAAGCGTACCCACACCAGGGTTCAATTTCTGGCTATTCCACTCCGTGGTTTTCTGACCTTGGAAAAGTTGTTTACCATTCTGTGCCTCCATTTGGAGATAGCATTCAATCCGTACCCAGTGAAGCTGTTGAAGAGACTTGAAGAGCTTAGGACCTGAATAAGGGATGTCGTCTTTATCTGAGATTCTGAGATCCACTCTTTGGCCACTCTCACACTCTCACATGGTTGAGGTGGGAGTCAAGTGCAAGCTGTCTAACTGAGTCCAATCTGTTGAGTAGGCTGGACCCCAGAGTCCATGCTGCATGGAGGAACACATAGCATTGGGGTGTGCACTAGGGAGGAGAATTTCAAGATGAGCCCCCTTGGTAAGATCAACATTAGGGGGCCCTGTACAAGGTAAAGCACAAATCCCTTTAAGTGCATCTTTTGATGCTTTCCCACATTAATCCTCACCAAGCCTTGTGCTTTTTTCCCCCTCAACCTGCCCAGCGTCTCCCAGAACCCAGCCCTGACCCTTCTGTGAAAGGACTTAGTGGAGAGATTTGGTCATCTGAGGGTCTGGTCAGCTAAATCAGAAATGCAAACCACCAGGCTCCCCTAGTGTGGTTCATTGGGGAGGGGGATGTCAACTCCCAGGCAGCAGATGAGGACACTGGTGATTAGGTGACTTGTCCCATGTCCCACAACCCGTGTCAGAACTCGGGTGAGAATCTGTATTCCCTGAGTCCTGATCTAAACTATTCTGGAGGTGGGTTGACAACTTCAGTGGAAAATCGTCTCCAAGGTGCAGACCCCCAAGGAAAAAACGGGTCTACAGATGGGGAGTGGCTAATTTTTAGCCCAGAGAAGACACTCCCATCTCAGGACACAGACTCCCTTTCCTTCTCCCTAGAAAGGGCTCAGGATACCCAGAGGGAAGCCTAGTTTGGGATATTCAGACATCTTGGAAACTGGCCAGATCTCAACACCTGCAGGGTCATGGATTCAGTAAATGACCCCCGTGACTGAGCAGGGCTCAGGATGGTGGGCAAAGTGCTAGGGGGCACATTGCAGGCAGGGAAGGTCTATGTTGGGACTCTTGGGTTGCAAGAAATAGAAATAATAGTAAAGTACTCCAAAAGGGAATCTACTGCTTCAAAAAATTTAAGTCAAGGAGAGGATGCTTCAGTTGTGAATATTAGGTGGATGATAACAGATATGGACCCAGATGAGCCTCTCTTCTATCACCAGGTTTCGACCTCTCTTTCCCCATCCCTTGCTCTGATTTCCCTTTTCTTGATCTTCAGACACACCATCTTGCCATGGTGGAGAACTGGCACTTGGAGATTTCTGTTTCAGTGGTCCTCTCAGAACTAAAGAGTCTTTCTCTTTCTCAGCATCCATGGTATTTCCCTCTAAAAGGACTCTGGCCCTGCATGGCTCACAGACCTCCTGGATGCCCCCCTCCATCTTGTGGGGCAGGTGGGCCTGGCACTCGGCCTTCACAGGTCCGCCCTGAGTGTGGGTGAGAGCGTGGACCTGCAAACTCGGGTCACTAGAGCCACGAGGAGAGGGGAAGGGCAAATTCGGGAAGCAAAGGTCCCAACAGCATGGAGCAGAGGTGACAGCTCAAGACTTAGAAGTGCAATCGCCCAGCATGTGACCTTGGGCAAGTACCTTGCCCTTTCTTTATCCACTTCCCTCATCACCATTCAAAAGCATCTTTTTAAGATGATTAGAGTTTCACATGAAGTTTTAAGAAAACAAGAGATCACAGATTGCTTTACCCCATTTTTCCCGACAATACCTTTGATCTTGCATAAATATGGTGCAATTCAATACAACCAGGGAATCGACATGGATATGATTCACCACCTTTATTTGATTTTACCAGTTTTACAGTGTACTGAGGTGTGTGTGTGTGTGTGTGTGTGTGTGTGTGTGTGTGTGTATGTGTGGGTGGGTGGGTGGTTTTTATTCAAATCTTTAATAGGCATAGATTTATGTGGCCACCACCACAATCCAGATCCATCACCACCACCAGTACTGTGGTAGCCACAGCCAGTGTCTTCCTCTGTTCTCCAATCTGCAGCCACCATATGGAGTCTCCCTCCATGTCCATAATTATGTCATTTCAAGAATCTATCTAAATAGAATCACGTAGCACGTAACCTTTGAGGATTGGCTTTTTTACCACTCTAATTCCCTTGAGATCCATCTAAGTGGTTGCGTGGATCTGTAGCTTGATCCTTTTTATTGCTGACCAGGAATTCAGAGTGTAGATGCTTCACTGTTTGCATAACCACCCACCATAGAAGGACATTTGGATTATTTCCAATTATTGGCTACTAGGTAGAAAGCTGCTATGAATACTCATTGTGCTAGCTTTTGTATGAACAAAAGTTTTCATTTCTCTGGGACAAAGACCCACCTGCTGGGTTGTACGGTAAGCACGTGTTTAATTCTATAAGAAACTGGGGTCCATTTTTCAGAGTGGCTGAATCACTCTCCATTGCCACCAACAATGACTGGGCCATCCTAATCCTTGACATCCTCCCAGTATTTGGTGTTATCACTTTTTAAAAAAACTTTTTAGCCAGGCACGGTGGCGCACGCCTGTCATCCCAGCGATTCAGAGGCGGAGGCAGGAGATGGCAAGTTCAAAGCCAGCCTCAGCAACAGCAAGGCACTAAGCAACTCAGTGAGACCCTGTCTCTAAATAAAATACAAAATAGGGCTGGGGATGTGGCTCAGTGGTTGAGGGTCCCTGAGTTCAATCCCTGGTTACCCTCCCCAAATTTTTTTTCACCCTGCCAATGGATGTCTAATGGTGTCTCAGTGTGGCTTATTTTGCATTTCCCCAATAACTAATGATGGTGAACATCTTTCCACGGGGCTCTCTCCGACTCTTATAAGGAGATCAATCTTGAGAGAGCATTCTCATCTGATACCCAGATATTAAAATAGGACCACATCCTATGGATGTGTGGACACCGACTCTTATAAGGAGATCAATCTTGAGAGAGCATTCTCATCTGATACCCAGATATTAAAATAGGACCACATCCTATGGATGTGTGGACAACCACACAGAGATGTTGTGACAGTTCTCCAGAAGAACCCAGCACACCAATATTCAAGAAACATTAACTGTTATTTATTCTAGTAAGAAACATTAACTGTTGTTATTTCTGCAAGAGAGGATAAAAAAGAAAGGCCCCAGAGACTAACAGAATCCCACTCTGCTATTGTTGAAAATCCTCTCCCTAAGCCCAACTTTATTCCCCTATGAAATGGAAAGAATATTACTTTACACCATTGCTGTGAACCTGAAATAGATAAGGCATTCAAAGGACTTAATACACTGCTTTTCCCTCTGGTATTCAGCATGTCAGAGGCTCCCAATTAAACCTTGTTCCGCCAGCTCACCTTTTATGATCTCCCAGCAGCACCTCCCAGTGGTCAGGGTCACTTGCCGGAGCCAGGGTGGGGAACCCCGGATACAGACTCTCCCTTCCAGGGTTATTACTGTGCCCAGGCCCTCCGCTGTTCCCAGGGAAGAAACAAAGGATTCGGCTGGGGAGCCGAGTGAAATCACATTTATCTAAGAAGCTTCCAAATGAAAACTAGCATTTGTACTTATTGCATTTCACCTCCAAATTTGATTACATTTCTCTCCCGCTGTAAATCTGCCTTCCCTTCTGCCAACTGATTATTAAAACCAGGATGGAATTGGTGGAGTGATACGTAAAATTTCCATCTTGGCTTTGACATTCCAGGAAGTTACAAACCAATTACAGCTGCTGAGCCTCGGGCGCTGATGAATCTCAGAGCCCAGCAAGGGACCGAGGAGGCCGGGGCGGGCAGGGAGGGAGATCGTGAATGGGGAATCAAAGGTCAATTAAAATGAAACAGTCCACTTTAATTTGAATGTCTTGCTTACATTCACATCCCTGTCCTAGGAAAAGAAAAAGTCAATGAAGATTGTTCATTGGTGGGAGTGTGGTGTGTGTTGTTGGAAGACAAAGAAAGTGGGTGAAATCATTTTGGAATCTCCAAGATTTGAAATCTGAACTGTCCTGGTGCAAAAAAAAAAAAAAAAAACAAAACAAAAAACGTGCAATCTGGTAACCTACCAAAGTGTCCACAGTTCTCGAGTAACTGCCTAAAAAAGAATCATTGGCACTGGCTGCCCACCAGGATCGTCACAGAGTTCTGTTCAATGACCAGCACCTTGTAACACCTTCTATTCATGTGGATCTAATGTCACCAGTGGTGGCTTTGGGAATGGAATCCTCTGTGGTTTGAGCCCTGGTCACCACTTTATAGCTGTAGGAGTTTGACCAAAGTATGAGCAACTTTTCTTGGGCCTCTATTTTGTTATCAGTAAAATGAAGATACTAATACTTACCTTTAGTTATTCTAAAGCTTAAAATAAATTATGTAGCCACAGGAATCCCAGCGGCTCAGGAGGGTGAGATCACGAGATCACGAGTTCAAAGCCAGCCTCAGCAACTTAGCGAGGCCCTAAACAACTCAGTGAGACCCTGTCTCTCCTTAAATAAAAATACAAAATAGGGCTGGGGATGTAGCTCAGTGGTCAAGCACCCCTGAGTTTCATCCCTGCTACTAAAAAAAAAAAAAAAAAAAAAAAAAAAAAATTATGTAGCTTCAGTGTCAAGCACAATGCCTAGCCAAAGATTCAATGATATTTCCTTTCTCCGTGGTCATGGATCACAAGTCCAATCAGACAGCCTCAAATAACTACAGCTTAACTAGAGCCTAATTTAACAGTTTGCACCTTCTTGATGGGGACAGTAGCACAATTGTTCCTATTCTCCTTCCTGTGGACCCACTCTTGTTCCTCTCCCAGGGGCAATTTAGCACCATGGACAGCAGATGCGCTGCCCACCAGGATCCTCAGAGTTCTGTTCAATGACCAGCACCTTGTAACACCTTCTAGTCAGATCACAGCTCAACACTGATTCAGCTTTAGTCTGCAGTTTTACAGTTCTGACCTTCCTCCATGGGGGTCATTGACTTCCAGTTTACTTCCAAGTTCATATTTCTCTCCTCTGGTTCAGGCCAGGGATTCCGCTAGAAGAAATCCCGAGTCTTTCCTTTGGAGGTTGCTCTGTCTGTAGGTGTGATGTTGGAACAGGAAGGGTCAGGTAAAGGTTACTGGAGAGAACTAAAATTAGGAACTGCCCATGGTAGCCTAGGAAAGGGATTCTTGGGTGGAGAATTCAAATCATTTCTGAGTGCGGCCAAGTTGGTACCAATCTGAAGGCTGAGGAAAGGAGACGAATGGGAGAATGAGTAGCAAATTCAATAGCCAGGAAAGTCAAATCCAGAATGAAGCAAGCTGCAATGAATGAATCAAAGTTGTTCAAGAATAAGCAAGGTGTGGTGCTGCACACCTGTAATCCCAGTAGCTTGGGAGGCTGAGGCAGGAGAATCGCAAGTTCGAGGCTAGCCTCAGCAACTTAGTGAAGCCCTAAGCAACTTAGTGAGACCCAGTCTGGAAATAAAAAGGGTTACAGAGAGAGAGAGACCATGCACGGTGAGTGCATACCAGTGTGTTTTTTCTAGGTGGTGCATAGAATATGCAGGAGAAGTTATGTCATTTTAAAAGTGAGCCTGAACAGAGAGTGAGACACAAAATGGGGATTGTGTGTCCAGACACAGAGCAAAGCTCAGATTGGTGGATGAGGAGTCGCACAGCAACAGTGATTTGTGTTTCCTTTCCCTGCCTTGATCTTACCTGGGACATGGAAGAAAATTCTAGCAAAGGTGGTGGTAATGGTGGACATGATGGAGGGAAAGAGGAGGGGTTTTTCCCTCACTCCATCCTCCTCTTCCTCCTCACAGAGCAAACCTTACAGTCGACGCTGGGGAAGAAGGGGCAGAACCCTGCGCCTGGGGAGAAGTCCCAAATTAAGTCATAGGATGCAACGGGAAGGGCTCAAGAGAAGCTTGATGGAAGCAGGGGATGGACGTGGTGATGCGAGCCTGGGACCCAACGGGAGAAGAAGGCAGGAAACCATATCCACACGCAACCCACCTCTGCCTGGCGGCAGTCAACACCTGTTAATTTGTTTGCAAGGCTCAGTTCCTGGGAACACCTGCTCCTTTAGTCCCTGAGCATCTGATGTTGTCCTCGAAACCAGAATGCCAGCTTCCCAGGGAGGAGCAGAGACACCAACAAACACAGCTGGCAGGAGTCCCCACCAGCCCTCCCTCCTTCCTCCTCCTCCTCCTTCTCCTCCCCCTCCCCCTCCTCCTCCTCCTCCTCCTCCTCTCCCTGTGTCTGTGCTGAGGAGGGACAGCCCACAAGCCAAGTCCTCCTTCTGCCCACACCTGAGACTTGCTCTATAAGAATCGCTATTTTTTTTTAAGTTTGCTGAGTAATCCAGCCCCATTTTACTTGGCTCATTCTCTAAGTGATAAGGTGGGAGGTCCAGGCCAGTGGAGGGTAAATCAGAGGGTCCCTCTGCCCCATGCCTGGACTTCTGTCCAAGGCGTGCGTGCTCTCTCTCTCTCTCTCTCTCTCTCTCTCTCTCTCTCTCTAATGTGCTGCTCCCAGATCTGGACTAGATCTCATTTTAAAAAGGTCTTCTCGTTTTTTTCTATATCAATGTTTTTTTCAAAATATGGTCCTGGGACCAGAAGCATCATCTGGGAGCGTATTTAGAAATGCAAATTCTTGGGCTCCATCCCAGACTTACTAAAACAAGAACTCTGGAGATGAGGACCTGGCATCCGTTTGAACAAACCCTCCAGGTGATTCGGATGCATGCTAAAGTTTGAGAACTCTTTCTACAGGAAGAACAGAAAGAGAAATACCCAAACGTCCACCAGATGGAATTGTTCCACTGTTCGTCCCAGTGGGTGGATTCCTAGATGAGTTTCACTTTTTTCTTACAATAAAAAAAAAAATCTGTATTGAACCTTATTTCATACACATCTTCATAGACCCAGACAAATATTTCTAGAGGACACATTCTTAGAAATGGATCTGCTACAATAAATAATGTTCACACTCAAATGTTAATAAATGTACTGAATGGGCTTCCTAAAAGGTTGCCCCAATTTGCACTCGCAGAACAGAAAATGAGAGGCTACGTTCCCTCTCCCCCAACACTGTCATCCTTTCCAGCTGAAACTAAGCCTTCTCAATATTTTCATTTTCTTTCCAATCTGAAAGGTGAAGATGATAGTGTGTTTTGATTCTTGTTTCTTTAAAATCACCATTGAGCATCTTTTCTTCCCTTAATTAGTTTGAGCATCATGCTTTTTGGGTTATCTCTGTTTTCAGCAATCAAATGCATGACTTGTATAATTGTTTTACACAGAAAGAAAGGAAGAAAAAAAGCTGACTCCCTGTTTTATGTGAAATGAAGCTCTGAGCCAGGCAGAAGTTTTAGGATCACATGAGGGATGACCACAGTCCTGTGAGATTTGCTCAGGAACAAAGGGGTCTCCCAGGACATTCAGTGCTAAAACTGGGAAAGTCCCAAGCAAACCCCAATGAGGTGGTCACCTAGTCGAGTGACTTGTTCAGGGCTATACACAGCAAATTAGCGGCCAGCCTGAGGGGAGATCCCAGGTCAGGGCTCCCCTTCTCCCCCAGATATTTCTCATGCAGAAACAGAAACGGAGAGGGATGTTGATTGACTTGTCAATCTCTCCAAACTCAACAGGATGTTCCTCTTGCTCTTTACCTCTTAGGCATTGATTACGGAGCTAGGCAAGGAGTTGGAGCTGGATTTGAACTTCAGGCATTATCAGGATTGGGGAGGGACACAGAGGTACACAGAACCACCGTCCATACAAAACCAGACCCTCTCCCATGACGGCACAGGGAGACGTCGTTGAAGAATCATGGGCTTTGGGATGGGCAAACCCGAGCTCTGATCATCCCAGTCTGATCA
Source organism: Spermophilus citellus (assembly GCF_964194105.1). Taxonomy (NCBI): domain Eukaryota; kingdom Metazoa; phylum Chordata; class Mammalia; order Rodentia; family Sciuridae; genus Spermophilus; species Spermophilus citellus. The sequence goes on from NC_138187.1 coordinate 16,371,067, forward strand.
CTTCAAAACTGCACAGTGATCATCTGAGCCCCCAAAGTTCTCATCTCTAAAGTGAGACCAACAACACTCACATCACAGCCCATGGCTAGGTCACAAGGAGGACGCAAAGAAGACTGGACACGGAGAAGATAGATCTTTCTTTCTCTGGAAAGAACCTGCACCTGGAGAGGTTTGCTCAACTGTCACAAAAGAATGAATAACATTCACTTCAGGACTCCAGGGGCCAGCGGGAGCTACACTCTCTGCATGGCTGAAGGGATAAGGTCATGCTTTCTTCTAGAAGGACGAGCTCTTGTGTTGCCCAACTGTGTGGCAGTGGGGCTGTCTCCCCAGAGGGGCACAGTTTGCAAATTCACACTCTGGGGGCTCCCAGCAAGGGTTGATCAGGATTGCCCTGGTGATATTTTGGTCTTTCTGGCCTTGGCTAACCCTGTGGACATACAGGATGGGGTCCCCCACTGTGGACTCCAGCCCCAGGTCAGACTTGACAGGTCGTCTGAAAGGCAGATCTCTGGTTCATCGTAAACCATAAACCATTTGCAAAATACAAAGTTACTAACGCTGGTATGAAGTCTCTCTGAGTCCCTCGAGGAGACAGATGGGCTGCCGATTAAGAAGGGACTCGGTCATCACAGATTCAGGAGGGCCTTAAATGGAGTTGACCCACAAGTAGAGGTTCTGATTCTCCATGCTGGGGCACCTTTGCCCAGGCCTAGCCATCAGGAGCCCGGCTGTGGATGCTCAGGGAGACCCTTAGGCAGAATACCAATCCTCCCAGCAGCCAGGCTCCCGTTCAATTAAAAGGAGACAGAAAAGATGTCTGATAAATGTTCAGTTTACTTTCATCCCTGCAAATATCCAACCCAAGGGAGAGGGTCATCTAATATATTCTGAAATGATTCAAACTCATTTAAATATTTTTTAAAAGAATTCTGCTGCATTGACTTACCAAGAGAACTGGGGCTTCATGACTCCACAGAACAAGCCAAAAATGAGGCTTGGAAAAGAGAGGAAATCCACAAAGGTAACTTGAAATCTGACCCACTCAACTGCTAGCTAGACAACTAGTCAGACAGGCAAACCAGGGCCAGGAGATGAGTCCTGACACCATGTGAGACCAAGATGGATGGCTCTTACTTCTGCTGTTAGTGTCAAACCCCTGGGACTGGAGGAGGGACAATTAAACTGAAATAATATGCTGATAAAAGGGCTACGTGATAAAATTTAAGCACGTTCACTCTAGTATGAGCCGCCATCTTGAACACCCTGGGTTCAAGGCACAGAGTCAAGACACAATTCTGTCATTCAATGCAACACATCCTCAGCATGCATCTCATTCCCCCCAGAGGCCACCCAGAAATGCCACCCGCACCCACGTCCACTCGTTCACCCACCTCAGAGCTGCACATAGACCAGTGGCTGGCCATCTTTGCCTAACTGGATCATGGGAAATTCTGCAGCTCTGGGAACATCAACCCAACTCCTCGGGAAGATTCCATTCCACGTGGCCTTGTGTGGCCCCTGACCCATGTCATGTCCCTGCATTGCGTATGCTCCAAGGATTCCTCCAGGTTGTCCATCCTGCAAGTTGGTACCCGGGATCCATCCTACTGGGGAAGATGTCCACAGTCCTCTGGAAATCCCAGCTTTCTCTGTTCCCTAAAACAGAGGGGTCAGAAACACAGGAAGAACCAAGAGCCAGACGAGTGACACCAACAAGGGCAGCTGGCCCAGGGTCTCCAGCAAGCGGAGAGCCAAGATTTCAAGAAGGCGGCTGTGGCGCAGGCCCCAGGTGAGAGGAAGAACTAGAAATGGAATTTTCAAATGAGCTCTTCCACTATTGAAATGCTGTCAAATGCTTTGAATCCCCCTCCTTCGGGGCAAAACAAAACAATAAAAAATCTGCTGGCGACTTGGTCTGTTCTCTCAGATACCTGGTGATTCATGCCTTTTGTCGGCTCTTTGAATAGATCGGGCTAATCTCCATCACCAACAGCCCCCATAGACCTGTGGTTACTGCATGTGTACAAAGAACTGGAAGGTGGGCCTCATGTTCCCCAAAAACATTTCTGGTGGGGCATTTTTTCCACATGTGACCACTGTCTTAGATAGACCTAGGCACTGGGGTCCATTCCATGCTAATCCACGCTCCCCGACTCCCGGGGGCTCACCCGTACCCTGGATTTTCACAATGGCCTCAGCCTCCCTGTTGCCTGTAGACACAGACATCTAAGGAAATCCAAAGCCACTACAAAGCAGAATTTCATACTAGCTGTCAGAACAACAGTGGTCCAGGGGGGAAATGCTGCTTTTCTGGCTGTATAACCAGAGAACTCTGTCCTACCAAAGAGATGACACTCAAGATGAGAAAGGAGCCCAAACTCTGTGACACACATCTGCCTTTTGGATCCTGGTTTAGTTTGCCATCTGTACAACCTTAGGCAAGTTACTTAGCATTTCTTTTTTTTTTTTTATTTTTATTGGTTCTTTGTAGTTATACATGATAAGAGAATTTATTTTGACATCATTACAAAAGCACAGAATATAATTTGCTCTAATTCGGTCCCCGGTATTTCCCCTTCCCTTCTCCACCTCCCTCCCCGTGTTTCCTTCTCTCTATTGATCTTTCTGCTATTTACTTACTTTAAAAAAAAAAAATCAGTGTCTTGTGGATGTACGTGATGGTGAGATTCGCTGGGATATTTTCATATATATACACATAGGAAAGGTAGGTCAGATTCATTCCACTCTGTTTCCCGACCCCAACCCTCCTCACTTCCCTTCATTTCCCTTGGTCTACTCCACTGATATTTCTTCTATTATTTTTTAATCCCCCTGCACCTTCTTTTGGATTAGTGTCCGCATAGCAGAGAAAACCTTTGACCTTTGGGGACTATTTCATTTAGCATGATAGTCTCAGTTCCATCCATTCACCGGCAAAGGTCACAATGTTTACTTAACATTTCCCAATCTTCCTTTTCACAATGGTCAAGATCAGTCTATAAATGCTCAATTTTCTCACCATAAGGAAACTACGTTGGAGGAGATAGACATGCTTACCGTGATTTGAACATTACATAGGCAAAACATCACCTAGCATCCCATAAATATGTACAATTATTATGTGTCAATTAAAAAGATCACTGAATAAAATGTAAGCAAAAAATAAAAAATAAAAAGACTTAGTGGCTGTCATGCACCTGAAAACTCTCTTCTTACAGGTGCAGTGCCAAAGGTCTGAAGACGAGATTCACAAGATCAGGAGGTTTCTAAGAAAGCCAACCTTCCTGAGTTCCAAAAACGCTTACCGGGGCCCTGGCTTTGGTGGCTCTCCCAGGGTTCCAGCCCACTCTCCGCTGATCCAGTAGGACTGTCGCCCAGATTCATGACTCTGAGGTAGACTCACGGGAAATGAAGGCTGGTAAGAAGCTATAATTCCAAGACCTTCCTTCTCAGTGAAAAGAGCAGTACATTCTCTGCTGTGGAAAGCCACGTGCAAAGCCAAACTATAATCAGAAGTTTGTTATTTAAAAATAAAACTGAACAAGACAAGTTTGACCCACTTCAAACGTGGCAGCCGTGATGAGTTTGGGCAGGACCCAGAGCTTCTGACTTCTTGCTCTGATGCTCAATGCCACCTGTGCACAAGAGAAAGGATGCACTAAGCTAAATCACACTTTTTTACGGAAAAGCACAAATGGAAAGCTTTGGGCCCATTCTAGGGGCAGGTCAAAGTATTACTCCAAAGCGAATCTTCCTCCCTGGTCCCTTCCCTCTGAGCTGACCCCTCACTCTTGCAGAGGACTTGGAGATGTGGAGCTCAATCCACCCTCAGAGAGAACGCGCCCCCCAGTGGTAAGGAGTGGGAGTGACCAACACTCTCCATCCAGCAGCAACTTCAGCCTCCTCAGCTATTGCACAAACTCTTTTTGGGTGGTCCCTGGCTAAGGATGAAGCAAGGTAGTGAACCAGGGTCTGACCGTTTCTGCTCCCTGCAGGCCTCCTTCCATGGGCACCTTTGCTCCAGAACATCTCCCAAGGGGTGGCAGGGACCTTGTGAGGTCTGCAATGTGGTCTCACGGCCCCTCCAGCCCAATCCTGTCTCTCATTTTTCTTTTCCCACATCTCACCCACCCCACCCGCCACAAACCTTGTGCCCGCCCTCTAACTCCAATGCAGCACCCCAAGAAGCCCAGCCTGACGTCGAAGCCAGCAAATCGGGCCCAGTCCTGGCCTGAGCCTTGTTTTTAAAAATAAAGTTTTATTGGAACTCAACCAAGCCTCTTTGTTTCCTGAGTGTCTATGGCTGGTTTCTCAACCACAATGGCAGAGTTAAGTACTGGGGCAGAGACTACGCTTATGAATGCAGAAGGTCCTCTGCAGTCTCGGAAAACCCACCGTCAGTTGAAAATGCTCTTACTTAGCCTACGAACACCCTAGCCTTGCAGCAGACCCCTGTAGACCATCTATCATGCACTCTAGTGATCCTGTGGCTACAGCCAGCTGCTTCCTGTCACACTGGGCTAGCCTGAAAAAGATCAAAATTCAAAATTTGAAACAGAGTCTCTACCAAATAAATATTGCCTTTGCAACATCGAAAATCCCTGAGAATTTGTTAAGTGGAACCATTATGAGTCAAGGATCATCTGCAGCTAAAATTTTAATATATGGCCCTTGAGAGAACAAGGCTGCCCACCCCACTCTAGACAACACAGTGCTTAAGGAAAGCAAGTATTAACACCCTGCAAACAGGGGTCTCTTCCCAAGGTCTCAACCCATGGACTTGAGACAGACATGTTGCTCCTCATTTCACGGACGTTCCTCCCTGGTTCATAACTGGTCTAAAATAAGCCTTTGACCGTGATGGAAAATCAGGAGGCAAGAATTAGGAGTAATCAGATATGGTCCATACCAGGCACTTAGCGCTTTGGTTACCAGTACCCTTTCCCATTCATCCTGTGTTTTATGTAAGGGTCCATCGCACCTTGGATCCAGGGGTAAGCTTGTGACCTTAGTCTGGCCAATTAAGTTGTCCCACCTTTCTGGCCCCTGGAATCAGATTGAGAATGTACACATTACGCAAGCGGTGCTTGAACAGAGCCAAGAGGAAAAAAAAGCAAATTTTTCATCACCACTGTTGAAAGACTGAGGCATCCTACGTGCCTCCAGAAGCCACGTGGCCACCAGCCGCAGAGCCTGTATCCATGAGTGATGCCAACGGAGTCAAGGGGAGGGAGCTGGATTCCTGTGGACATAACAGCACTTTGATCCAGTCCAGCCTGTGGCTAGATCTAGCCCTGAACTTTTTCAGGTACCTGAGCCACAGGTTTCTCATTTTACTTAAACCAGTTTGAGTGTGTTTTCTGTTACTTGCAACCCCAAAGACCTGACTTACACTAGGGCTTTATCTAAAGCCTATTCCCATGATGCACTGGCCATTCCAAAGAGGGGACAGGGGCTCCTGGAGTGGAGCAGGGGATGCTGAGAGGAAACAAGAAGGAGAGCCTGAGTTTGCCCCCGTGCGTCCCCAGCAGCCCGGGCAGGAGTCCTGGCTGCAGGGACTCGGAGATGGATGATCGCTTCATCTCAAAGCCCTCAGCAGGTATTTTTCCAACTGCAGCCAAGCAACACCTTCCCGAACAATCTGAAGTTACTTTCAAATCCTCAAAGCTGAGCAACCAGGGGGATTTTATTAGACATATTTATTCTATAATCCAACATCTCACAAGACATTCCGAAATTTCTTTTAAGCTGCTTCTCCCTCCCAGGCAAAATACTCATGTTGCTTCTCTAAAAATAAGATGAAAAAGTCCCTGTTGCCCTGGTGCAAACCGGCTCAGCTGATGGCTGCTCTCCTGCCCTTGTCTCTCCCTCCCCGGGAGGATGCGCCTGCCTTGCACCTCCTTCCGGACTGTGCTGAATCCCCTGGGGGCTGGGAGCCTTCATCCACCCCCAAACTGCCTTCAGAGCCTCACAGCCCAAGGACATGGGAATGCAACCCAAGGCTGCACTATTTTCATTTCCATTTCCATGAGAACTTTATAATGATTCTTTATTGGACTGAAGCTTAAATGGCTCACGACTGATCGTAATAGAACATTTAATTGTTTGCTTGTCTAACTCTCTCAGCCCTAATTAAATATTGCTTTTCATTGAACAGGTGACACAGGGATGTTTTTTTCCACTGTCACTGAAGAGAGCAAGGAGACTGAGGCAGAATTCCGATGAGCTGAGGCTCCCTTCTTCTCTCCCGCCTGCCCCCACCCCCAGGTCCAAGCACAGAGCCCTCTGGAGAGAGAGTCACTGAGCTCCAGAGAACAGCGTGCAGAGGGGAATCTCATGCAGGTCCTTAGAGGGGAAGGAGGTGGATGAAAGAGGAGATCTGAGAGATCACTCCGCCTTGTGGGTCTGGGGATTCAAAGCTGGGGTTGGAGCTACTGCTGATTCCTGTCTTCCTCTCCAGACAGCCTCTCCACAATGCCACCTGCAAGATCCCCAGCTCCCAGCCACTTTCATCTCCTCCTGTCATCCTTCAGGGTCTAACCACCGCCGCCTCTCACCCAGGTTACGACAGGTGCCTCTTAACCCACTGAGCTGCACCAGGGTCTGTTCCCCGCAGAGCATCCCCACAGTGATCCCCACCCTCCCTCAGGATCCTTCAGTAGCTCCCAGTTCACTCGGGCAACAGCCAACGTCTGCCCTCCACCCTGCAGTCACCTCCACCTCAGCTCCTGATCTCTCTGCTGTTTCCTCCGATGCTCTTCCCAGGCCTCCTCTTCAGGACTAATCACTGGTCAACCCTTCTACCTGGAATTTCTCTCTCCCAGGAACCTGCACGGTCCACTCACTCCTCCTTCCTGCCTTCATTCCAAGGTCACCCGTCAGTGAGGTCTTGAATGTCTGCCTTTAAAACTGCAGCCGCCCTCAGGCCCCAGCCTCCCTTCCTTGTTTTTATTTTTTTCCTCCACAAATCTTACTACTATCGGCGTGCATTTTAGTTGACCGATTTACTTGGCTTATTGTTTCCCCTGCACTTCCAAAATGTTAGCTCCAAGAGGGCAAGGATTTTTCTCTACTGATTTCACTGCTGAATCCTCAGGGTCTAGCAAATTATCCAGCACCAAGCAGGTGTGCAGAGAAATATTTTTGAGTGAATGAATGAGTAAATGAATAAATGTGGATATGCACCAATGAATGGCCTGTCATTCAGTGCTGGCCATCAGTGCCAATGGCCAGGGTCTACTCTAGACGAAGAGCCTGGATGCGTTTGTCCTTTACATCCAAGGATCCTAGACAGTAAAGAAGAAATCCTCCCATTGGAGATGGAGCTGATAAGGGCAGACAAAGATCTAGAGGTCAGAATGGTCCTCAGGCTTCCATTCTTAATTGCTCATTCTTCTAAGCCTAACAAAAAATGGTAGAAGAGGAGGGGGTTTGCTCCTGAGCTCAGAAAGAACCCTGCCTTATAGCATGAGAAGAAGCAAGTTGACCCCAGGGGCTTCTCTGAAGGCATCAGAGACAGGAGATGACTTGGTGGATAGATAAGGCATGGCTGGGACCACCCTTATAGTTTGGAGGGATCCTGAGGGTGATTTCATCTTTTTGAGCTTGAGGATCATCCAGGAGAAATTTCTAGAAGGGGAAGAAAGAACAGAAGTGAGATAACAGAGATTATCCCCCTTGCACAGGATTTAAAGGATCATGGGGACCAGGTCAGGTGACCTGTCTGCAGGACCAGAATGACTGACATGTCTTCTGCCCCAAAGTCTGTTGGAGAGGGGCTTCCTCTTCACACCCTGTTCAGCAGGTCCAGGGACCCAAATTGCTTACAAAAATAAAAGTAACATTTTTTTCATGAGACTTCATATTTGAGAACCTCATTTGGTTCAATCTAACATTACAAATTCCTCAAATTTTCAAGGTATGCTCATGTCACATTTTGTCGGTCATATCAAACCACCCACCAGAAGTGCTGGATCAATTGATCCTGCCCTTTCCTCATATCCTGTGCCAAATATCTGTGTTTTCTCTGGTTTTAGGGAGAATCAAACTTTCCAAAGATTTTCCTGTTTTACCAACTGAGTCTTGATCTGAGTAATCAATCTCACTAATGTTTTTCTTTGTGATTAATGCATGCTCTTATCTGTATGAATTGCTTCCTCTGACTATACTTTTATTTTGCTGTTCATTTTCTACTTCTTATTTTTGAATTCTTAATTTTTATCTTTAGCCAGTTGAACACATTTATTTTTAGTAATAATAGCTTTAGAGTATAGATTTTGCTAAGAACAATGCTATCGTACCCTACATGTATTTTTATACAATGGTCCCATTATCTTAAATGACTAGTCTACCCCCCAAAAGCATTGATTTTCACATTGATAGAAGTTATTTTTTATGTTGTTTAATTTTCAAGTAGCTATCATTTATCTTAATTTAGGCACACTCTTGGTATTAATGTGTAATGTGATCAGAAATATAAGTTTTTAAATATTAATCTGGAAAATTTGTTATGGATTTCTTTGTAACCTGGTACCAGCATTGCATTAGTCAGTATAGGATAAATGAGGCTGCAGTAACAACCAAAAAAATCTCATTGGCTTACATAATAGAAGTTAATCCTTGTTCATACAACACATTCATGATGGATAAGCTGGAAATTCTCATCATAGTTAATAAAGGACCCCAACTGATGGAAGGGACATCTCAAGCCATGCTTCCATGTTGCAGACATAAGAAAGTCTCTCTCTTATAGCCACTTCTATGTCCATTTCATTCACCAAAGATAATTCAGATGCCTGAGTTCAGTGGAGCATGGAGGTCTTATCCCATGAAGGGAGGAGCCCTGGGTATTCATGAATAAACATTCCATTATAGGCACTCAACAGATGTTTATAAGGGTCTATGAAGATACCTCCTACTATATGTTAGGACTGTCTGCAAGATATTGTCAGTTGGTGACCCACTTCCCATTCCTATTTCCAATCCCCTATTTCTCACGAACTTTCCAGCCAGAAGTGGCCCAGATTTAAGCAGATATGGGTGGGATTCCTGGGAACACTTTAACTTTTCTGATATTGATGCTGCCTGTCTCCCTTCCTGTCTTAACTATTCATGGTAGAAAATCCAAAGGAATCTCAGAGCTATTTGCCTGAGCTTCTGAACCAACACTAGAGGTGTCTACCTCTGGTTTTTTTAATATGAAGAAAAAATAAGCTCATGTTTGTACAAGCCACTGTGGTTGAGTTTCTTGTTACTTTCATTTGAAAGTATTTCTGAGTGATAAAAGAATTCAGCATGTAAACAAGACAGACAATTCCCATCTTTAGGGAATAATAAAGCTTTGAAAATATTCAGCAGACAAAAATGAAAAGAATGCTAAACACACATCTCTAAATGTGGAAAAGCGTATATGTTTCCAGATTATCAGTGATTTATTAAAAACATGCTATGAGATGAAAGAAGATTGCCAAATTTTTGATAATTGTTGAAGCTGAGTGATGGGTAAATAGGGACCCATTATTTTCTATTTTATATATGAAAATTCTGTAATAAGACTACATTATTCATTTTCTTTACAAAGAATCTATTTTTGCAATAAAATATATTTTGTCAACTATTATAGTCTTATCAACTAAACCAACATTACTTAGCCAACTTTAACTCTGACTGAAGTTATTGATTCACTGTTCTTTTTTTTGTAAAAATTCGAGATGTAATTTACATGCTAAAAGTATACAATTCAATAATTTTTAATATATACACAAAGTTGTGCAACCATCACCACAATTTATTTTAGAATATTTTTACCTCCCTAACAAGAACTCTGTACTTATTAAAGGATTCCAGTGCCCTTCCCCTGCCCATAGCATTCAGCAACCACTAATGTATCTTATGTGTCTATGGATCTGCATATTCTATGGATCTGCATATTCTGGACATTTTATATAAATGGAATTGTAGGGCTGGGGATGTGGCCCAGTGATAAAGTGATTGCCTGCCATGCATGAGGCCCCTGGGTTCAAATCCCCAAGCACCAAAATAAATAAATAAATAATAAAAATAGAATTATATAATGGAATCACATAGCACAACCTTATTATATGCCTTTTATGACTAGCTTCCTTAATATGTTTTCAGAATTTGTCCATGCTTCAGCATCAGTGCCTCATTTCTTTTTTTAATTATCTATTTAAAATAACTTTATTTATTTATTTTTTTATGTGGTACTGAGGATCGGACCCAGTGCCTCATGCATGCTAGGCAAATGCTCTACCACTGAGCCACAATCTCAGCCCCAGTGCCTCATTTTTTATTTCTGAATATTATATTTTTTTAGTAGAGAGACAGTTGGATTGATTTCATCTTTTGCTTTTATGAATAATGCTGTTATGAATGTCTGTGATTAAGTTTTTTAAATGCTTATTTTTCAATTCTTTGCTGGGTGGTGTGGTTACTCCAAGTTCAACTTTTGAGGAAGAACCAGCCTGTTCTCCAGACCCCATTGTTGTAGGCAGGTTTTTGTTGCTCTTCTAAACACCCAATGAGAACCACTTAGAGGAGGAGAAGTTTATTTTATCTCATGGTTTCAGAGGTTCAGTCCATGGTCAACCAACTGCATAGCTCTGGGCCCTGAGGTGAGGCAGAACATCACGGCAGAGAAGCATAGCAGAGGGAAGCAGCTCAGAACATGGAAACCAGGAGGCAGAGAGGGGGCTCCACTCACCAGGGACAAACTATAAACACCAAAGGCACACCCCCCAGTGACCCCCTTCCTCCAGTCACTTTCTACCTGCCTACATTTATCACCCAGTTAACCCAGTGGATTAGTGGATTAATCCACTGGTTAGGCTACATCTCTCATGATCATTTCACTTCTGAACATTCTTGCATTGTCTCACACATGAGCTTTTGGGAGACACCTCATATCTAAACCATAACACCCATTTACCACCCACCAACACTCTATGAGGGTTCCAATTGCTCCATATCCTCTACAATCCTTGTTATCATCTGCCGTTTTCATTACACCATTGAGTGTATGAGTGGGAAGCAGTGTCTCCTTATAGGCTCAATTTGTACTCACCTGATGGTTAATAATGTTGACCTCTTCTCATGAGCTTTATTGGCCATAGATTTATCTTCTTTAGGGAACTGTCTATTCAGATTCCTTACTCATTTTTAAATTGGGTCATTCATCTCTGCATTGTCACGTAAGTTCTTTACTTAGATTAATTCAAGTTCCTTATCAGATATATGGTTTGCAAAAATTATAGCCCATTTTTTCATGTTGTCTTCTAATTTTGATGTTCCCTTTGAAACAAACGTTTTCAATCTTGATGATTTCAGATTTCTATTTTTCTTCTGTTGTTTGCCCTTTTGGTGTCCTAAGAAACCATTGCCTATAATAAGGTCATAAAAAATTATCATTTTTTCTTGTATATTGGCCCTGTATCCTGCAACCTTGATGGATGCCTTCATGAATTCTAATAATAGGTTCCATAGGATTTTCTAGGTTTAAGATCATGTATTATGCAAACAGAGATGAATTGATTGCTTCCTTGCCAATCTGGATTCCTTTTATTTCATTCTCTAGACTAATTGTGCTGGCTTAAACCTCCACTAAATGTAGAATAGAAGTGATGAGAACAGACCTCCTTCCTGTCTCTGATCTTAGAAGTCTTCAGTCTTTCACTATTTTTTAAACAGGTGGCATTTATCAGGTTGAAGATATTTCCTTCTACTCTTAGTTTGTTGAGTAATTTTATAATCAAGGGGCATTGAACATTAGCCAATACCTTTTCTTTATCTATTGATTTTTGTTCTTTATTCTATTCATAAGAGATTTTAAATTAACTAATTGTTGTTGTTGTTGTTAAACCAACCTTGCATTCCTAGGCTATGTGTAACCCTGGATGTGCTGGATTCACTTTACTAGTTTTTGATGAGGATTTTTTTTTTGCATCCATGTTCATAAGAAATATTGGTCTGTAGTTTATTTTTCTAGTGCTGACCTTATGTTGTTATGACATCAGGGTAAACCAGCTTCATAAAATGAGTTAGAAACAAATCCCTCCTCTACTACTTTTTGAAAGAGCTTATGAAGAAAATGATATTAAATTTTAAAATTTTGGTAGAATTTATCAATGAAACCATCTGTGCCCAGGCTTTACTTTGTGGGCAACTTAGGGATTTTTATTGTTCTTTTGGTTTGTTTTAGATCAGTTTGATTTGGATCAGTCTCTACTTTTTAAAAGTCTATTTAGATGTTCGACTTCTTCTAGAGTCAGTTTTGTTAATGTCTTCTAAATATTTGCCCATTCAACTTAAGTTATCTTACTTTTTGGCACACGGTATTTATAGTATTCTCTTATGAACCTTTTTATTTCTGTAAGATCAATGGTAATGTGTTCTCTTTCACTCCTTATTTTAATAATTCAAGGGGTCTTTTTTTCTTGGTGGTTCTAGGAAAATATTTGTCAATTTTGTTGAACTATTCAAAGCACCAACTTTGTTCTGTTGATTTTTCTTTATTGTCTTTCCAGTCTCTATTTCAGTAATTTCTGATTAAATCTTTATTATTCCCCTCTGTTTGCTTAAGGTTTTGTTTGTTCTTCTTTTCCCCATGTATCAAGGAGGAGAGTTATGGGGATTTTCTTTGTTTTGGGTACTGGGGACCAAACCCACAAGTGCTTTCACTGAGCTACATCCCCAAGCCCCTCTCCCCTTGTTTTATATTGTGAAAAGTTCTCCCTAAGTTGCTGAGGCTGGTGTCAAACTTGCAATCCTCCTGTCTCGGCCTCCCAAGTCACTGGGATTACAGGTATGTGTCACCACATCCATTGGAAGATTATATTTTTGATTTAAGATCTTCTGTTTCCTTTTTGATCTTTTACCTACTTGTTTCCTCTATCATCAAAATGGGTATTGATGATATGCCTATTACTTTTATTTGAGCAGCACACAATGTATAAACATTATACTGGAACTTCACCAGGTACTCTTAGTACAATTATGTGACAATCAAAATAAAATAAAACTTAAAAAAGAAAGTGAGATTATTTAAAGTCTCCCCCTATTTTTTATTGGATTATCAATTCTACCCTCAGTTTTGGCCTTTTCTCTTTCATGTATTTTGGGGTGCTGCTGTCAGGTGAATATATAATTGGTGCATCTTCCTGATGTAGTAATCCTTTTAACATCATAAGTGTTCTTCAGTATCTGTTTTAGTTTGAAAGTCTATTTCATCTATTAGTCTAGTCACTCCAGCTTCCTAATGGTTGCTATTTGCATGCTACATATTTTGCCAACCTTTTACTTCCAACTTATTTCTTGCATGTGTTTGCTGTCTTTTATTAGCTCTTGAACATCTGAAACAATTTTTCTTTTATCCTTACACAAACACAATAATTTTGGAGAGTATAGAATTCTGGGGTCACAATCCTTTCTCCTGAGAACTCTTACCATTACTTTCTAACAGTGTTGCATATTAATGCCATATTATACAGTCCTACTCTAGTTTTGTTCCTTTTTAAAATAACCCACATTTCTACCAAATTTTTATCAGTTGTAATAGATTTAACAACCACGCTAACATTACTTAGCCAATTAACTTTCACTGTTTTTTCCCCCTGATTTTAATATTTTCTCAACTCAGAATTTATAAAAACCTACAAAACATGTCCAAGTACAGACCTTCTTTTCATTAATCCTGAAACATCAATCAGGGAGCCCCTTTGGCATAAAGATTCAAATATTCAGATCAATAAAGTTATATATATTTATATTTATAAAGTTTTTTATAAAAAAGTTCATATATATATATATATATATATATATATATATATATATATGTGTGTGTATTTCATTTGATCTAGTCTCATATCTTTGTCTTTCATGATTTTTATTTCTTTGTCTTTTTTCCCCTAAGTTCTAGGAGTTTCTTGACAAAACCTTTTCATTCCTTCAAACTGATCGTACTATTCAATTATTTTCCCATCACACTTTGCAAACCCCCTGTTTCTCTGACGGCGTGGTTTCATAGCACCTTGCCTTTGCTCTTTCCAAGACCTCCTCCTCCTAAATCTCACTGGAGCAGCCTGACTTCACAACATATTATGAGTCCTCAGAGCACTTTCCCTATTTCACTCTGATAAATTTCTACGTGTTCCTGCAGATTTTCACAAAATAAGGCCAAGACAGTTTGATGCCAGTAGCTGAGAGTGAGCTTCATTAACAACCCCTCCTGTTGGTGGATTGCGAGACCAAGAGAGAAGGAAATTCTGTTTTTGATCACTGAGTTATATACCTAACTGACCTCAGTCACAGAACACTGGGGTGACCATGTGTTCCTAGTTTGGCACAGTCTCATCCTCCGTCTGTGAAAAGCCTCTTGTTTTATGTGGGCATTGACTTGGTGACTCTCCCCTCCATCAGGGTCCCCCCTCTGTAACCCTCTAGGCAATACTGGGAACCCCCATTCCCTGGAACCGCCCTCCATGGCGGACACGCAGGACGTGTCCCCCAGTTGTTCTGCACTTCTGCTCCTTGTCTCCTTCCTTCACTGATTTGTCAGATGCTATGGGGTTTAGGGAGGTTGAAACTGAGAATCCATTTACTACTTTTTTTTTTTGGGCGGGGGGTGTTTTGGCCAGTTTTTCATCACTGTGATCAAAATACCTGACAAGAACAACTTAGAGGAGGGGAAGTTTATCTGGGGCTCTCAGAGTTCTCAGTCCATAGACAGCGGACTCCATTGCTCTGGGCCCCAGGTTTAGCAGCCTAGGAGAGGGAAGCTGCTCAGCTCATGGTGGAGTCAGAGAGCTGGTGGGCCAAGGAGGTGGAGAGACTCAGGGAAAGATGTACCCTTCCAGGACACGGCCTTGTGACCCACCTCCTGGAGCCACGCCCCACCTGCCTTCAGTTACCACCCAGTCGGTCCATTCAAACTAGGATGGGCTGATGAGGTTCCAGCTCTTGTAATCCAATCATTTCACCTGGGAATTTCTGCATTAACAGGAGCTTTAGGGTGACACCTCACATCCAAACACAGCAGCAAGTTATCTTCTGAAGGCAATGAGTTTCAGCAGGCCGCTGCCTCCCCTGACTATAAGCATTCCACTGGCTTCTTCTGAGGTTCTAGGTGTGGACAGACTACACCAGACCTCCAGCAGCTGACTAGAGATTCCCTTTTGCTTAAGCTGGGCCACTTCAATGGGACAGTGAAAGAGAGAAAGAGCTAGAACTGTGGCTTTAAATTGTCGTGTGAACTGTAAAAGCCTTTTCTCCGGCTTATTTATTTTCTGTCCCATCAGAGGGGAAAAACCTAAATCCTAAGAATCAAAATGACACTAGAGTCCTTCCCCTTTACCAAAAGAATGATTACTGATGGCTATTATTCTTCCCTTATTTTTCTGATAGAACTAAACAAGGTAGAAAAACACAAACATTTCTCTGTGGATAATGTGGGTCAATGGGGTTATTCAATTAACTTCCCTTTCTCTCCACTTAACTATGAACTACATTAAAGCAGAGAACATGTCACATCTGCTCAGCACCATATCCCCAGTGTCCAGTGGGCCATGGCTGACAGCGTGGGCATCCAGTAAGCCTCTCTTGAATAAATGAGCAAATCTTGAACAAAACCCTGGACAGCTGGGCAGAATCTACATTGAAATGTTGGGCTTTGGCTGGAACAGCAGATCCATGTTTCGACCACAGGAACAGGGCAGAGAGTCCCCACAGCAATGGCTCAAGGGGTCAAAGATTAATGTGCTCTTCCTCCTGCCCTGGCAAGGCTTGGACAACTACTTAGAACCTGTGCCAGGTGAGAGCAAATCTGCAGGGGGCACAAGAGCCAAAGGAGTGTGTAAAATCACAGTTGTGAAACAGGCTGCAAATCAGGAGATGATGGGATTAAAGCCGCATTATGATCAGGGACTCAGAGGGTGATAGACCTAGTCACAGAATCAGGGAAGACTTTTCTGGTACTTGAGACAAATAGTAGATCCGGTAGGTGACAAAAATCTCCTACTCATTCCTTCTGCCCCCTCTTCTTCTTGTCCTTCTTCTTTCCCAGTCTTCTTCCTGGAATTCTGGAAGGCGACAAAATTAGCACCAAATGAAGCATGTATTAACTAGGGTATAGTCTATGCTATTGAAGCAACAACATGTTAACTTAGATAAAACAGCTGCCTTAATCAACAAGTACATGAAAAAATGCTCACCATCTCTAGCAGTCAGAGAAATGCACATCAAAACCACCCTAAGATACCATCTCACTCCAGTAAGATTGGCAGCCACTATGAAGTCAAACAACAACAAGTGCTGGCGAGGATGTGGAGAAAAGGGTACACTTGTACATTGTTGGTGGGACTGCAAATTGGTGCGGCCAATTTGGAAAGCAGTATGGAGATTCCTGGGAAAGATGGGAATGGAACCACCATTTGACCCTGCTATTGCCCTTCTTGGACTATTCCCTGAAGACCTTAAAAGAGCATGCTACAGGGATACTGCCACATCGATGTTCATAGCAGCACAACTCACAATAGCTAGACTGTGGAACCAACCCAGATGCCCTTCAATAGATGAATGGATAAAAAAAATGTGGCATTTATACACCATGGAATATTACGCAACACTAAAAAATGACAAAATCATGGAATTTGCAGGGAAATGGATGGCACTAGAGCAGATTATGCTTAGTGAAGCTAGCCAATCCCTAAAAAACAAATACCAAATGTCTTCTTTGATATAATGAGAGCAACTATGAACAGAGCATGGAGGAAGAGCAGGAAGAAAAGATTAACATTAAACAGAGACATGAGATGGGAGGGAAAGGGAGAGAAAAGGGAAATTGCATGGAAATGAAGGGAGACCCTCATTGCTATACAAAATTACATATAAGAGGTTGTGAGGGGAATGGGAAAATAAACAAAGAGAGAAATGAATTACAGTAGATGGGGTAGAGAGAGAAGATGGGAGGGGAGGGGAGGGGGGACAGTAGGGGATAGGAAAGGTAGCAGAAACAACAATTACTAATAGGGCATTATGTAAAATTGTGGATGTGTAACCGACGTGATTCTGCAATCTGCATTTGGGGTAAAATTGGGGGTTCATAACCCACTTCAATCTAATGTATGAAATATGATATGTCAAGAGCTTTGTAATGTTGTGAACAACCAATTTAAAAAAATGAAAAAATAAAAAGGGGTGGGGATGTAACTCAGTGTAGAGCATTCCTGGGTTCAATCCTCAGCCTACAAATTAATAAAAAAAAAAAAAAAACAGCTGCCTTGACTTTCCCTCACACGCCCCAGGATGACAGTGCAGAGCTGCAGAACTGTGTCGCCCTCCATGCCCTCCATTTCTAGGTCCCAGGCAGCGGCTGGCTGATCCCAGGCATTGCCAATTTCCCAGCCAGCAAGGAGACGGAAAGACGGAAAGTGGAGGTGCACTTGCTTTCTTTTTAAAGATGCAATCTGCAAGTTGCACATATCAATCCCCCTTAGGCCCCACTGGCCAGCGTTTATTCATGTGATCATACTGACTAAGTGGGAGTCTGGGAAATGTTCCCTCTAGCCAAATAGAGAAGAATGATGATAGTGGACAATTAGCAGGTTCTACTGCAGAGACAAGATCATTAATCCAGAGAGATCAATGTATCTCTCAATGCCTCAGCACCTGCTAAGCATGGATGGAAGTTCCTATTACACGGTGGGAGTCAGCCTCTGACGGCCAAATCAGCCCCAACCACAGCGTTTGACCAGCCACTTCAGAACCACTTTTACCATTTTTGTTTTAAAACTTGTTTAAATCAATAAAATAATTAGTTTACTTTTTTATGCAGTGCTGAGGATCGAACCCAGTGCCTCACACGTACTAGGCAAGCGCTCTACCACTGAGCCACAACCCCAGCCCCCACTGTTACCATTTTTACCATATTTATCATCCACGTCCCATGCAAAATCAGGTTGCAGCCCTTAGATCAGAGGTCTAGAGCCTCTTCAGAACCTTATCATCCTACGAGCCTCCAGCAGATACTCCTGGCTCGTTCATCATTTCATTCTTTGTTTAACAGGGAAATATATTCCAGAATTAAAATATTGCAATTATCAGAGAAAACTAAAGGCTCTTAGCCAGGAACCATAACACCCCGTTAAACAGCCCTCACTAGAAACTGATTGGATCAGAATCTCTAGGTAAGGGTTCTGGGATTTTTCAAAATCAATTCCCAAGGGGAATCTAATGTGTAAGAACAAAGAAACCCAGTGCCCTCACATTCAGAAATACCACTCAGTCTCCACAAAGGGCAGAAAAGGGTTGTCTCTTCCTACTGTGTAAAAGAGTGTCTTGCTGGGCACTGGGGGGTGGGGGTGGTTTCTCTCATTGTTTACTTGTGTTTGGAGAAGAGAGGCAAGAGGGACTTCTTTTTTTTTCAGTGGCTCAACAAGACAGAAGATGTAGACTTTTCCCAAGCCACTCAGCAAGTCGGCAAAACCCCAAATCTGGTTCCAAAGCTCCTGTCAGCTCATTTCTTTGGTGAGGTGCAAGGCTGGGTCACTGTGTCCCATAGCCCTTCCTGGTCCATTCACCTTGGATGAAGACCAAGGGGACTAATAGTAAACCCCTAATACCATAAATACCATAATACAATACCATAATACCATAAACCCATAATACATAATAATAAGCACATCACATTTTTCTATGTACTTTACATAGATGAAAACAAAGCACAAAATTGTCAAATAATTTGCCCCAGGTCACAAAGTGGCAAAGTTGGGATCTGAATCCAGGCAGATTGGCCCCAGGATCCGTGTCTCTGATCACCCCACCAGAGCATTCGAGGCGGGGAAGAGGGAATGATTTCTACTTTTATGACCCTGAGCCAGAAAGAAGCCAATACTGGGTCACACGGAACAAGGATTTGTTGAGCATCTAAATGTGCTGGGAAGTCTTCACACACCTCTCAAGAGGGCTGTAAAGCAACAGATAGAAGCTCCTCCCCCAGGTAATTCTGCATGGGAGCCTTGGGGACGGACGTCTCTGCCCTAGACTGCTTTCTGAGGAGCCTCTGATGATCCCTCGTCTCCTCTGTGCCCAGGATGGTTCAGGTCACTCAGCTCTGACCACAGGTACTTGTGATCTCACTGGGCGGAGGAAGGCAAGCTCCTGACACACAGACAGAGCCACTGCCCCCAGAGATGGGCTCTCTGCTGAAGTCCATCAGTCCCAACACGCAGGCTCAGGAGAAGGCACTCAGGAACACAAGAGTGGTTGACAAGTAGAAAGTACCTTCTGCTCTTTCCTTCTGCACCGTCCCCCTGACAAGCTGTGCCTGACACATGGGCGTTAATTTTTCATGCCGTTGTGCTGCAGACACACAGACTGGTTTGGAGCGATGACAAATTAAGTGCAAATGTGGCTTGAAGCCCCAGCACCAAGATGCCGAGGCTGCAGGTCACATCATACTCCGCCTCGTCCTCCTGTCCCCGTGACACAGCCGCGCCTCTGCTCTACGTCTGCAGATGGAAAAGGAATAGCATATTCTCAGCTGGTCGCAGGAAAGCTGATTAAGAAAAATTCACTCCCTCCATACGGTTTCTGATCTCTTGTTTATCTTCATCTGAACCGTCCCGGGTAGATGTGTCTCCATGGCAAGCCACTTCCATTCTTTTACCCAGAAGCAAGCAGGGCCTACATTATAAAATAAATAAATGATTAAGAAACATCTAATTATTGTTATTAGTTTCTTACTTGAAGGTACTTCCAATCTGCTGCTTATTAAAGTCATTCATCAACAAGCACCGTGCCCTTTCCGCAGGCGCTGCTCCCAGGACCAGTGCGGGCCCGCTGTCTCCCGCAGCACGCGGTGCTTAATAAACATGGGGAATATGGATGGCTGCGAATTCCTCCCTCAGCCTAAACTCCAGCATGATGGATTGATGCTTCCTAAACATGGAGACTATTTCTCTGGCCATTCATCAGCCCTACCACAAATACAGGTGTCAGCTCGGGCGGACGTCAGACTCTAACTACCTCCTCTGGAGCATACGTAGAGAAAAGCCTGCGTTTCCCACCCAGGGACCTCATCAATTTTTCATGCACTGCAGTCCCTTGACTTATTAAATATTTATAACAATGTCATTATTTACCAAACAAGCTACCAGGCTGTGTTGGAGGCCCCCAGAGCAAGACTCACGAGTGCATGGGGCACAGCCCTCCCGTCGCCCGCTCCCTCTGGTCAACCTTGGGAGCAGGGTGGTTGGGCAGAGAACACGGGTTCCTCTGCTTTCCTTCCTTCCAAAATGCCACCTGAGATCTCTCTAGGGCTTTGGTAGAAGCACCGAAAGACCAGAGGCACAGTACTGTGCTGGAGACCCAGGCACCACGAAACCCAGGGAACTGTGGAGCTGGGAACTGTCCCTCCAGGGACCCACCCTGGCCACCAGGGATGTCGCTCTTTCCTCTCCATTCCCCTGATCCACTCTCCTACTGGCTGTCTTCTGATTCCACGGTCAAGAGCTCTGATGCTCCTGGGTAACCGTAGATCCCAAAACTCCAGGCAGCAGAGAAGAACCCCATTCACTCCACCAAGATTTGCTGAGCCCTGGCAGAGGCAGGCACTGCCCTAGGAGCCAGGATGGTGCCATGTGGCTGCCTCCACAAGACTCACTGTCCCGTGGGTCATCTGTGCCGGGGTCCCCTCCCCCATCCCAGTTGGGAGCACCAGATACCTCCTTCACCTTCCTTGCCCTTGGCCATGGGCTGGCGACCCAGATCCTGCTCGGTGGGATCTGCAGGAAGGTTTTCAGAGAGCAGAGGCGCTTCTGGGAAACAGTTTGCTTTCTGGTGAAAAAAGATCTGGGCAGAGAAAGGTCCCACCTTCTTCAGTTGGATGTTGTCACGTTTGCAGAACTTTATCGGTCACGGAAGGCCAAATCTGAGGACAATCAGTGTGCCAAGGGTGGAGGAGAGAAGGGAAAGAGCCTGTTCCTAGATGACACCCCCTGAAGGACTGAGCTGACCCCTGCACCTGCCCTGACTCTGGACTTCTCACCAAGTGGGTATTTTAAAATGTCTTTCACTATGAGAAAGCCACAATAATAAAAATCGTTGTAGGTGAGGTCCACATTGATAGATGCTAAAATTAGTGGGCCCAGTGTTTGAGAAACAGGATATTTGCATGGCCTAAAAAAAGGATCTCCGCCAAATTGTATAATGATGATTAAAAGAGCAACTTTCCGAAGCAGTGAAACCCACCTTAGCCAAGTGATCAAGGTCAAGAAAAAAAAAAAAAAAAAAAAGCAAAACCTCAATCAATTCATGAGAATACATGAGACAGACCCAAAATGGAAGGATGTCCTATGTAAGCGGCTGGTACTCTTTGGAAGTGTCAAGGTCACAAACGACAGAGGAGCTGGAGGAGTTATGAAGACAACTAAATGCAGTGTGAGATCTGAGGTTGGATTCTGAGACAGAAAAGACCTAAATGGAGAAATGGGTGAGATCCACATCATCTGTACTGTTCTGACTTAGTTTCTGGTTTTGATCGCTGTGCTACAAGCTGCTGTTACTCGGGAAAGGTGGCTGAAGGGTGTATGGGAATTCACTGAAATAGTTTTTTGCGAATTTTCTGTACATTTAAAAAAAAATTTTTTAGTTGTAGATGGACACAATACCTTTATTTTATTTGTTTATTTGTATGTGGCGCCAAGGATCAAACCCAGTGCCTCATGCATGCTAGGCAAGCACTCTACACTGAGCCACAACCCCAGCCCTTCTGTACATTTTTTTTTAAAATTCGAGCCAAGGAGGCGCTCTGAAATTCCATTACCAAAATGTAGAAATTTCATCACTTTCTGAATTGCAGCAGTACACCTTACTCAGGGACTGCAAAGAAAAAAATTATAGCCAATCCAAGGGGGCCCCCTTCCTGTAAGTGTATTACCAAGTGCAGTTGGCTGTGTTCATTATTAAATTTTCCTGTTTAATCTAGTGTAGGGTGTTGGAGGAATAAGTTACAAAATACAAGCTGTGAAGTAAAATAGGCCCAAGTTCATAGTCCATACCCAAGATTTCCATTCAATACTGAGCGATTTGGAGGTAAGTTATTTACTCTCCGGGCCTTGGTATACATACGTGCAAAACTGAAACAGGGCACCAGCTCTGGTTGGACATTCTGTTAGGCAGAGCTGAACGCCTTCAGAACTAGACTCATATAGGAGCAAAGACAGACCAAAGACTCTGCTGTCATGGGAACTACTACCTTCCACTGGGGGAGAGGGAGGACAAACCCAAGAATGAATTTCAGAGGCTGAGAAGTACTATTAAAATAATAACAATTCTTATACAGTATGGATAAATACAGTACATAAAACCAAATACATTCAAAACTACATTAAATATAAATAAACCAACCTCCCCAATTAAGCTGCACAATGGTCACAAAGATATCCTTTTACAGGTGCAGGTTTTGAGGCACAGAGAAGTTGAATAACCTGTCCTGATTGTCCAGCCAGCAAGTCAAGGTCACAGGCCTGGTGACCAGCGGTGTGCACGTTAGGTGAGCACATTGCCTGTCCAGGTGTTCCCCTCCTCTCCTCTGTCCATCACTGCAGCAGTGGGCCCAGTGTTTGAGAAACAGGCTCTAGGTCTGCCTTCCTACCCTGCACCCAGATTTCTGGCACACACTGCTAACCAGGCTCTCTGGTGACGCCATGTTGTTGTCATGGTAACCATGCTATGGCACAAAATGGATATCGTCTCTCTCCTAAATTAAAATCTCACCCTGGATTGTCATTTACTTCAGAACAAATGGAGGAGGTCATAAAATGTCCCTCTCCCACCCATTTCATTCGCTGCTTCCTGCCCTGCATTCTAGCAGGTTGCCAGAAAGCACAGCACTTTTTCCTGCCTGGAATATGAGTTATTCTCCACTGCCCTCTCCTCCACTCCCCAGCCCTGTGCTCCATCCTTTAAGCCTCATTCCCACTGAAGCTTTTCACAACCGGATGATGCAAGTACCTTTATTCTCCATCTTCCAGACAGGAAGGTCAACGCAGAAGGGTTAAGCAGTCAACCCACTGACTGAGCAAACGTGAACATTTACTAAGGAACCACTCTGTGCCTGGACTCAATTCTGGGTGTGATAGCAAATTGGCACCTTCTCTATGCAAACTTTTGTGGACTCAGAATCTGAGGCTGATACAGTCCACCTTCAATCACACTGCTCCATCCCCAATGCCTTCCATGCCCCTCAAGAGGACAGACATAACTGACACCCTGTCACCGTGTCCCTGGAACTGGATATGTATACTGCAGGCGCTATGGGTCCTTCCTAAACAAAGTGAAGGCACAAGAGAGAGAGGATGTCACATGCCCAAGGTTCCACCAGAGGCAGGGAGGCCTGACTTGGACTAATCACTGTGGTCTCGTTTATACCCCCTTCCCACACTCAAGAAAAATAGGGCTGCTATAAACCCAAAGAGCAGGCCTAACGTACCCCTGAAAACAGGGTGCAAGCCACTGGGTTACATGTGCCAAATTTTATCATGTTAGGTAAAAAGAACACTTGTCCCCACCTTGTGCAGCAAATGTTGGCAGAGTGTGAAAAACATGGATGGCCAAGACCAGACCAAATCAAGACTGAATCCCAAAGGATTCTGCTGAAGGGGTGCAACCTACCCAGAGGCCAACCATCAGGGCCATGTGGAGATGCTGAGAGGAACGGGCCACAGAGGAAAGGCAAGATAACCCCCCATCCCGAGATCCGTGGAGTCTGCCTAGGAACAGGGAGCAGGTGCCGGGGCTGGGGACAGACCTCCAGCCATTCCAGCCGAGTCAGGCCTCAGATCACTCCTGGGGCACTTGAACACACAGAAACTTGGGTCCAGGGCAAGGGGCTTTGTCACAACTTTCTTGAAGAATTGAAAGGCACAGAAGTGTTCAGAGACACCAAGTATTTGAAAACAACCCTCCAAGTTCTAAGAGGACATACAAAGTGATCCTCGAATATCTGTATAACTATCAAACCAATATATTTTGTGACATGTGAACACTTTTAGGCATAGTGAAGCCTCTTGAATAATCATTGTACTGTGGGGTTAAACTAACAAAACCTAAAATAAAATTGCCTCATTTAAAACAATACAAGCTGTAAGTGCCATCTATACCTCTGGTTTTCATACGTGGCTCACACTAGTCCTTGGTTAGAAATACCATCTCCCCGTTCCTACCCTAAACCATAATAACGTCTTTAGGAAAACAAGATCTGCTCTATGATCTGTATTCACCAGTTTTTAGGAACATGGGATGGCTGGTACTCACCTGAAGGGAAATTCTGCTCACCGATGCTGCTTTTCTCATTTCATTCAGAATGAGCATTGCCACACTCAGAGAACAGAGGCTAAGCACCCGCAGACTGGGGTTTTTAAATACATTTGACAATGGCGATCTCTACTGCCCCCAAGTGGTCATAAGTGATGTGACATCCTCAGCAACGAGTTCTGTCGGCAAGGACAGGAAAGACGGCTGGAAAGACACATCCTCAGAGCAGGAGAGTCAAAAAACCAAGATACTAAATACATGGGAGTAGGAGAGGACCAAGAAATGGATGGTCCCTTTTATGCCGCCATTTCTTCCTATCATAAACATCTGGTAGGAGAGGAAAAACAATAGGAAACTTTGAAAAGTCTGTTGGAACAGAGTCAGAAGGCGAGTTCCTTCTCGTCCAACTCCCTGGCCCAGGACAAAACAACTCAGATCATCGGGGAGGAAATGGGAATAACAATCACTGTGCAGATTATATCCTCATGAATGTGCGCCTTTTGTTGTGATTTTACTTAGAGGGTCTTTGTACGTATCCTGTAATTTGACATTCAACATGGCGATTTTGAGGCATTTTGTATAGACTGATGTAGTACAAATATCATTAGTCAACACCAAATAGATACTGGTTGGCAAGGGGGAGAAAAGAGGAATGTGGCTTGAAGAGGGCATCACGTAATAAATTTATTATATTTTGTTACATTTTCCACTTTTCTCTTAATTCCAACTGTATACTATATAATCAACTGCTGTTTCAGAAATAAAACGTTTTAAACATAAAAATATAAATTTTGCTTCTTAAAAGTGCATACACCTTGAATAATAAAACATACAAATAAATAACAGAAGTCAGTGACACATCTCATGCACTGGCCTAAAATAATTTAAAATGTATGATACACTTTTCTTCCAGCCTCTAGGAAAGACATCCTGCCTTACATTTTTCTGTATAACTAAAGAAAATTACACAGAACTATGGACGGTGCATGAACAATACCGAAGCATTTTGTGTACAGTGATATACATGCAGATTTTACAGCGTAAATACGGAAAAGTTCAACCAAGAAACTACTCTGGTAATGAGACTTGAATTCAGTTTTAACCAGTGGTGAGAGGCACAGTTGGTGGGCAAATCCATACCTGAACACAAATGCATACCTGAAAGGCCTTCAAAGAGAACTTCAACTTGGGTAATACCGTAATTGCCTTTCCCCTTGGTTTAATGAAACCTCACCGTGTAGAATAGCACCTAGGAAATTTCATATTGCGTCTTACCAATTGCCACAGAGCTCGCTCCTCTGGGAGGCCTTTCTAAAGAAACATTTCCTTGTTATCTTTACTCCTTGAAATGTTGAAAATACCAGGTAAATTACGTTTCTTTTCGTTTTGTAGGCAGCATAATGCTTGACAGGATGAAACCACCCGAGCCCAGCAAATTATTTTGAAGATGTTGTAGTGCATTCAGCTCACCACAGATTAAAACTAAATGTCATATGCCTCCATAGGTAACACACTGCCAAGTTTTTGGATGAGTATTTCTTCAGTTACACGAAAAAAATTGCAATGAGGGTTACAAAAAAAAAAAAAATTCCAAGTAAAATGTTTCACATTCATTTCAAACTAAAAAGAATTCCTGAAACTACGTTCTTGGTAAGTAAGAGCTACAGTAGAGAATGAGCTGAGTACAGCAGCCTGGGGTTTGCTATTTCAATTACTACAAAAAGGCAACCATTCTATCAAAAGCAAGGACAGGTCTTCCAAGGCTAGAAAGGTTGTTTTTGTGTGTGTGTTGTTTTTTTTAATTCTCCCAAATATTCTCACTTGGAGGAACTTCCCTTCTCCTCAGTGGGTTGGTTTCTGATCCACCATGAAATCTGGTGGGGAGACTTTGGAGAAAGATGCAGACCCCAAGACCACCAATTCCCACCAGGCTGGGAAATGCCAAGCTGTCCACCTCCCGAATCAGGCCTGGAATCAGAAAGGCCTCATATTCCAAACAGGAGGTTGATATTTTCCTCCCTAACACAACTGAGCAACTGGTATCACTCTTGAGACTTCATATGGCAGTGATTATCACCATAATTCTCGGCAAATGGAGGGTGTATTGCAGTGGTTCTCAATTCCAACTACAAATCAGAAACACCTACGAGCTGTAATGGTGGTTCCTGGGACAGGCCCCTACACTACCTAGATCAAAAGCTCGGGAGGAGTCCCAGGCTTAAAAGTTCTTTAGATGATTATGGTAAACACTGGGTATCACAATCTCAGATGAGTCATTCAGAAGTGGCTCTCAAGTCTGCCATAAACCCCTTTCTCCTCCACACTGGGAAACACTGCTTTTAAATGAATATGAGATGGATCTAGATCAGAATCCACCATACAACACTATCATAAATTCCACAGCCTTGTTCTCACTGGGACCAATGGGTGGGAAGCTCCACAGCTTTCCAAAACAGCTCTAAGTCTCTACAAAAGCATTTTAAAATTGTTAGCACTATTTGAAGCCACATTCTTTCCTTGTGACCACAATAGAACCCTAGAAGATATAAAAAATTAAAATCTATAGAAAATGGCAGGTTATTTTTAGAACAAAATACTTTAGGAAAGTCTTCAGGCTAAATACAGTATATACACCAGTGTATGTTCAGTATCTCCAATTCCACTCCTGCTTCCACAATACTTATTATTTTACATACAACCTCACCAATAATAAAAAAAAATTGGCAAAGAGAAATAGATGCGAAGCAAACCAAAAGATCACATTCATGCTCATCTACACTGAGGATTAAGCCACATTTGAAAAATTACAAATTCAAAAATAGAGCTCCATAATCTAAGAGTTGCTTTTTTTTTTTTAATGCTTAACATTTAGTATAGTCTTTTCTTTATTGGTTGCTTGCATAGGTAGTAAGAGCATGCTTTCTGGATTAGATGGAAGGCATGCAAGACCTTTTCCATTACTGAGGGGATCATGAGTGGTCATGCCCAAAATGTGGCTGCAAAAACAAACACTTGGGGAGTTGATCAGCATGACAGCATGAGACACTGGGCGACACTGGGCGTTCTGTTAAATAAAGGCATTGGACTCCCCTGCCCAAAAAAAAAAAAAAAAAAAAAAAAAAGGCAGTCAGGTTTAACAATAATGTTGCCTTCATGAAATTAAAGACAAAGACAGCGTGCACACTCACAGCCATATCTGTCTGTGTGTTTGTGTTTACAACAGGCACTGGTTTGTCAACAAATTTCACCCTTCTCAATTCCAAATAATATAAGCTTCAATGTGCCTTCAGAATACATTTTAAACTGTGCTTATGATTTGCATACTATTTCAAAAATTCAACCCAGAAACACTATCTTCGTATCCAAAACAACTTACCTAGGAAACAATAACTTCAGCTGTTCAGGAATTTGTCAGAATGAAATGTAACATCAGATGTCCATCTACTTCTAAAAACGTGTTTCTCTGAAATAAATAAGCTTTGTTCACTGTTCTCTGCTCTGCTTGCCCTAAGCTGCCACTACTGTTCCTGACGTTTTCATGATAGTTCATTTAGAGGGATGACAATTCCCCAAACCCAGAGAAAAATCCCAATATCCACCTCAAGACAAATGGATGACCAAATTCTAATGCAAAGTGACTTGGATTTTCAAGTCCTCCAATAGCACAGACAGCTCAGCCTGAACCAGCAAATCGAAGAGCAGGATGTCTGCAGAGATGAAGGGCACTTTTGGTTTCCAGACAAAACAAACATGCTCAAGAGGACCATGAGCCTTAGCCAGAGCCAGAATCCAACATATCTTTTTGTCGAGAGGACTGCCATTCCGTCCAGCCCACCGCCAGCCTTCCCAGCCTCATGAGCTGTGCTGGCAGGGCTCTTTGGCTACAGCAAATTCCTGAAGCTTCAGCAGGTCTTTAAACACAAAACAGGCCCTCAGTGAACATTTGCAGAATGAATGAAGGCTGGAAAGAAGGATTACAAAAGAGCTCGGGCAGCCTCACAGACAATTACAGCATTTCAGCACACCACAAACAACCAATTCCACTGCTACCAGGCCAGCATGCTACGACGTACTTTCAGTTTGGCTGCTTTTAGGATGAGAAAATACAAAAGGCAGGAGAGGGCCTACCAGGAAGGGCTCCTCAGTTTCCTTGTGCTTCCATATTCTCTAGGGGTTAACAAAGGTGAGGCACAGGGCTGTCTTAAGGATTGAGACAGCCCAGTGCACTGGATGTTTACAGAAAGAGAAATCAAGAATAATTTTTTTAAATAAGCAAACATTCCCAATGCAGCCCTACTGTTGGTGACTACGTGGTGCCTACAAGGAAAGGACTTCTGTCATCAGGCCCATCAAGGTGTCAACCAGAAACCCAGACCCACCACCCTTAGCAGATGACTTTAACCCCAAAGCACATAAGGATCATTGTGCCAAATATCACTGAGAATTAAAGAAAGAAAGAAAGAAAGAAAGAAATACTAAGTCCTTGACCCTAACAAAAAACTAAATTGAACCAAGTAACAATACTCCCACCTGAAAGAGCACCTTCAAACTTTGGGGAAAAATTTCCTTTTCTGTGGCTTAAAGTTGTAACTAGTCGTTAGGAATAATGAAATTTTCATTGTTTACCAACCCCGGAAATAGAAAGCTTAACGACGCCTGGCCAATGCCATAATACTTCCTGGCATTTTTTCTATTTAATTAAACCTGAAGCAAGGACTAAATTCCATAGACATATAGTTTATAGATTTTATTATATTATAGAAATTTTATTTCTAGATCCCATGGAAAATTAAAGAGATTTGTAGAGGTTTTTTTTTTTTTTTTTAAAGGCATTACACATAATGGAAAATCCATTCCTATAGGACTCACGAATAAAAATATTTACCATTGTAAGAATCAAACTAGTTTCTATTAATGCTTAACTGACTATGGAAAAAAAGTGTTATTAAAACCCTCTGCCTAATCAAAATATAATTCTAAGACTGCTTTAGAGCTTCTGATAGATTTCAAATGAAATCTACCTGCTAACAAAGACAACAGGTTCAAATTAGACAAACATTCAATTCCTGATATTGATGATCCCACATTTGTGCATCTTTTTCAGGAAATAAAAGCAATACAGGAAAACCAGAGCAGTGGCTGACACGGGCGGGGCTGTTGGTGAGGTGGTATCAAAGGCAGCCAGCCCCGCAGTCAGGCCACAGCACAGGACAACGCTGCTCGGGAAACCACCGAATCCACACAGCACAAGGACAACACCTAGTGAAGTGTCTAGTACAGGGCTCGGTGCCAGGGTGACGGCTCATGCTGAATGAGTTACATGGAGCACTACGGTAACCTTCACGAGTGGAATAAGCAAGTCTTCACCACTGCAAGGGTCGAAAATTCCAGCTACCCTCAACATAATGGCTCCTTGCAAGTTACCAGCTAATGCTCAAATTAGCAGCAAAATAAAGTTAAGTAACCTACTGGAAACAGTTCCCAAGAGGTATTCATGGAAAAAAATAAAAGAAAGAAAAAAGAGGGCAGAATTCACAGCTATGCATGCATATGTGTTGTCGTTACTTCATACACAGCAATACTGAAAAGGAAGGTTATCAACGAATCTGTGCACCATCAGTTCAGGAAGAACCTGAATAGTCTATGACCAAAATAATAACAACAATAATAATAATAATAAAAAACAACATAAACTTAGCATTCTATATTTTATGGCAAAGTGACAAATGCTATTCAAGGAGAATCAGGACTATGATTCTCCTTATATTTAAAAAGCAAATAAAACAAAAGCTAAAATTGAAGCAGGAAATGATTACCAGGAGACCTCCAGAGAGCTTGAAAAACTATAGATTTGCTTTTCTGTGCTATTTCTATGAGATGCTCCTTTCTCTATATAAGAAATGCAGTTTGCACTGACACTGCCAGATGGAACACACTCCAAACCCCGCTTGTGAGGTCTGGGCGTGCGATTCCATCTTCAGCACAAAGAAGATATAAATGAGTTACTGAAAAGCAGTCAGAATGAAAACTGACAAGCGGGATCCAAAGTGCATCTGTAATACTGTGTCACACACTGCTTCCACACACCATCACTGACTATTGGCAGGAAGCGACTTCTTTCCTTTTCAAGCTATGAGATGAGGGGACACAAGCATGCAGATGGGGGCAGCATGGAGCCTTCAGCTTCTAACAGAAAAAGCAATACCAGAGGAGAATGGTAGGATTCATGCCTCCAGTTTAGAATGCATTTTTTTCCAGGAATCTTTCAAAGGTGTTAACTGCTCTGCTACAGTTCAAAATCCAAATGGACTTAGCTAGCAAACGTAGAAGGAAAAAAATTTAATTAGTGACTGGATCCTGGCTATCCAATTTGCTACCTCTTGGAACACATCTCAAGAGTTAAGACAGGTGAGGGTGCTGCACACCTCTGCAGAGATAAAGGTAGTCTAAGACTTTGCTTCTACCTCTGTAATGTCTCTGTGGCAGTAGGAGAAATGACACAGTCACCCACATGTCACCTTCCTCTTTAATCCATTTACTGATGCACATCCATCCTGGACTAGCTGAGTATAGATACCTGAGAAACATTAGTGTTAAAATATTGCCCTTTACAAAGACTGGTAAATGGGGCACAAGTGCAGAAAGCAACAGTTTTATCTCGGTTTGTTTCACATGTTATTGTCACAGTTTTTAGAGCTCCTGGTGCCACTCGACAATCCGCAGTGTGGACAAATCCTGCTCAGATGAAACCCAAGTCAAATAATTCACCCTTCCACACACTAATGATAGCTTAACTGGTTCACAGGTTTCAAGACCCTAGTGTCCAATGAAAGTCATTAGAGTTCTCTAGAAAGAAATATATACAATTGCTAAAGGGACTGTCCGGGTATTGTCTATAATTACTCCAGTTAGCCTGGTATCAATGCTTTGCCTATGGCTGTTATTTGGTTCAATGGCAGAATAAGGCGAAGACGCTTTTAACAATTTACAACTGACTTCTCCTTGCATACACACACTCACGCACGCGCAGGCACACACAATCAGGCACATGACCCAAAAAATAACAAAACAAAAGCATAGAGGGCTTTGGTGGAAAAGGAGGGGTGCTAAATAAATAAACATCTTTACAGACAGAACACTTAGGCTGCGGAACGTCACTGAGGTTTCTGAGAAGGCCGTGCAGAGGTCTGCATGCTAGAAGGTAACTTTTTGGAGGCTTTCTCAGCAGGCTGCTTGCCGCTGGGAGATGAGGGAAGTCCGGAATCCAGCTGGGAAGACTTGGACTTGTGAGCAGAGAGCAGGGAATGTTTAGCGGAGGCAGGGTCCTTAGAGACAAGCTGCTCCTTTCCAACTGCATGGGCATTTGGCTGCTGGGGGCCCGGAGGCTGGTGGCCTTTCTCGGCCTTGTCATCCCTGGCACTCTTACTGTCTGACTTGACAGAGCTGCCCCCTGTCTTTTTAGACAGCAAGGTTGTCTTGCCGAGGTCCGTCGACCGCCTAGTTTCCTTCTGTCTCAAGGCTGACTTGAAGAAGGACAGCCCCTTATCCTCAGACTTGCTGTCCCTCTTCAGACCAGAGCGCACGCTCGTGCTGGGGGAGCGCAGGCTGGCCATGGAGGAGCTGCGCACGTGCTTGCCGTCACCTCTGCCCTCCCCGGCTCTGGCCTGGCTCACCCGAGGGGAGCTGGGTTTGGAAATGGAGGTGACACTGGCTCTGTCGGATCCCAGGCTTTGTCTGGAGCCCTCCCTACTCAAGGTCCGGTCTGAAGTCCTGTTCTTCCCAGGAGGGAAGGGGCCCCTGGTGGCAGAGCCTGAGGCTTTTTTGGCAGATGTAGAGGAAGCAGTGTAAGCGAGGGCAGAAGCCGACTTCTGCTTCTGTGGCGAGGGAGACGATGCGGAATCATGGGACTTGGGGACTGACTCCTTTTTGGGCTGGGCAGGAGCAGGGGATGAATGCCTTCCACTGGCCCTGGAAGAATCCGCTTTGCTTCGAGAGCGAGAAGGCTTTAGAGAAACTTTGACAGGAACAGGAGAAGAAGGAGATGTACTTGAAAGAGATGATTCTTGGCTTGCCAAGGCTGCTCTCCCCTTCCGCAAGCTTTTATCTGGCTCAGAAGTGCCTTTGGAACTGGGGGACCTCTTGGTTGTGCTCTCTGGTTTCTTTGTGAGCGAGCCTGGGTGGCCTGGGGGTTTCACTTCTTTGACTGGAGAGCTGTCCACGGAATCACTCTGATCCACGTAAGCAATCTGGTTATTGTTATCAAATGCATCGGAGACAGGAGGTAAGCGATCCCCTTGTGCTAAGTTTTTGCTCTGTGTATCTACAACACTGGAGTTCAATTTGCGGGTATCTGACTCGTCTCTGAACACGCCCTCCATGACAGCCAGGGGGGCTCGGCCCACAGCCTTGTGTTCTCGTCGACTGTGACTATCACTTACTTCCTGATAACTGCTGGAAAGGTTCCTCAAGCTGCCAAAGCAAGAGATAGAGACCTTGTCATCTACTGCCTCCCCGATCTTCTCTAAGGTGGAGGCAGAGCTGTGAATTGGAGAGTCCCCTGAGAAGCGGGAAGGAGAATTGGAGCGCATCTGCAGCTTCGCAGACAGGGACCAAGAAGGTCTCATGCAATTTTCATTAACAGCCAAGGGGCTGGTCACAGACGATCTGGAGGACAAGCTCTGGCGCTGGACACTCCTCACAAATGGCCGAGTTGAAAAGCCACCTAAACATGGCAGAGAGAATTCTGTTAAGCTAAACCCACAAAAACATTCCTGTAGCATCTTAAGATGGTAAAGGTGGACCCAAAGCAGGCCACATGTAATGACGGGAGTATGACTCTCAGTGTCACCTGTCTGAGGTCACAGCCATGTGACTTCAACCTTCTGAAGCCCAGTTCCCTTATCTATAAAAGAGGAACCTTCTAGCTCAGGGGTAAGCAAACCATTCTCGGTACCTCCTGGCTCTCCCTCCAGGTCAGCATACTTCCTGTAAAGGCCCACCAGAAGTATGCTATGTTGCATGGACGACCGCTCAACTCTGCCACCACAGCACAAAAGCAACCACATAGGTAACAAAAAAATGGCGTGGCTGCGTTCTAAAAAACTTTACAGAAAAAAGGCAGCAGGCCGCAGGGCCCGTCGGCTGCAGGATGCTGTGTGCTGACCACTGGTCTACTATAAGGATTAAAGAAAATCTCAGAAGTCCTGTGCCCAGCAGAAGACCTGGCACTTCAGATGCTCATGAAATGGAAGCTGCTCATCCAGCTTCCTCCTCCTCCTGAAGCACATCTGGGGCTCACAGAGGCAAGTCCTGCCAAGATTACACAAATAATTAAAGGCAGAGCTAATACCAGAACCCCTCACCCCTTGGCTCAAATACCACCTGTAAGTTAGTCTGCAATCGTTGACTAGTAAAGTGGAGAAGAGCTAGAGATTTCAATGGAAAGAACTTGGATACAATCGGCACCAAACCTAAGGGACCTAACACTTTCAAAGAAAACCCTCATAATTAGAACAATATGTTAGTTTGTAGTGTCTTAAAACTTCTAAAGAAAATATTCTAAATTGAATTTTATACATACTTGATACTGTAGCTGTGGCATTTAAGAAACTCTGCATAAATTCCTAAGAGGCAGCCTCTGTTCTGTGGGCACTATCCAGAACCATTAAATGATGATAATGCTTAAGAGGATATTGATTCCACCAACTACACTGTTTAAAAATAGATCAAGGCAACCCATATCTAGACTTATCATTAAAGTGACAGTGAATTCTAAGTTTACAAGTTATGTTGAATATAACCTCCACCTAAACAAGCAAAGGCTTACTAGTTGGCTTTTCACAAAACGTCAGGAGCTAGAAAGAGCTTAGCAATTATAGTCCAATATTCTTATTTTACAAATAAAACAGTGGTAAGCCAGACGAAGTGGCAGAGCTGAAACCCTGACACAGATGCCACCTTCTTCCAACCTCCTGCACTTTGAGCTCCATTTCATTTTCTCAGAATTATCCATCATCACTAGAGACAGATTATGGCGATCGAAATGCTGGCCGCAGAGTGAGACTCGCTGGAGGATGAGTCACCGCCCTCATTACAGAGGCTGAGCTCACCCTCTGCTCCTTCCAGCTCTCAGGGCAGTGGCTGCCTGATCTTTCCCACACCGCCTGGGGTCCCTGTTAGGACCAAGGTCTATCCTGCCATTACTCTAGTGGTAAGTGAAGGCTTCAGAGTTCAATTTTTAATCAGATTTGCCCAGTTTTTATATTGTGATCACGCTCAGAGTAAGAAATCTGGAGCTGAAGTTGTCAGGGGCCCCATTGCCAGGCTGGGACTCACCAGGTGGCCCTGAGCAAGCACAACTTCACTGAGCCCTTACAGCCACTCTGAAAATTATAAAAGCACTTTGAAAAAAAATGTGTACAGTTAAAGCTTCAGCCTCACACTAGACCATAAAAGTGGAAAATAATGATGTGGATAAAGTCTTGGGTCATAGAGGAAAAGCCAGTGACCATGTCCATTAACAATGTTACTTCTTAGAATCATAACTGCAGCTAGGCAGCCCCACTCCTACCCACTTTGAGTTCTCCCACGATCTCCGTGGGACTTTGTTCCTAACCCTGAGGCCCCCTGCACTGTGTCTGTATGTTGCTGTTTTGAAAACCCATCAGCAAAACCCACACCCACCATCATCTTCACTCCTTTCCCCGGTCATCTCCACAGACTCGGAGAGCGAGGCCAGGGAGGTGCGTCTGGAGGAGGCCGCTGAAGTCACACTGGCTTGCTTGCTCCCTGGAAGCCGGCTCACCCAGTGCTCACACAGGGAAGAACTCGTGGAGCCTGTAGAAAAGGAGATGGGAGCTGAGGTCAGCCAGGTCCTGTGGCCAGCCTGCACTGCCCATGCCCTCACGGACGTGCTGCAAGCCAAGCTGGGGACATCTGATGTCCTAAGGACACCATGAACTCCCAGAGCTGATTACCCCAGTGAAGACGAAGAACAGAAGTCAGCTCCTGCACACAGGCAGGAGTGAAATGCAAGCACAGGGATGACCACTTCAGAACGCAGTATGTGACCCATAAAAGTTGGCAAAAAGACGGGATGTAGACAATAATTCATGTCTGTTCATTCCACAAATATGGACCAAGCATCTACAGAGCATGCAACTATTCTGAGCACCTGTAGAAAGATTTGACTCGAGAAGAAAGGAGCAATGTGCACTATTCTTAGCTTCACTGCCTTACAGAATTGTTAACCATGTTATCATATTAATAATACACACACGTCCTTTCAGGTCCATCAGTCCTATCTCCTATTTGTTCCAGAAATGCCCTTCAATATACAACAGTGCAACAGAAAGTGCTCTTGAGGTTGACTACATGAAGCAGCACTACTGGCTCAGCAGACAAGAGCATGTCATTTCTGAGCATCTCTGACTCTGGTAGAGCACCCAGGGAAGCCTCAGAGCAACTAAGTTCCCACTTCCTGTCAAGGAAGTGAGCAGCTACACACTGCGTGGAGTTTGGCTCAGCAGGGAGGCATCTTTTCAGCCTCTTTGAACTCACCTCTCCCACTCTTGGAGACAATCAGTGGTCACCATTCCTTACCCTACCCTGTCAACACAGTACCATGTTTTGTCCTCTGCCACATTCTCTTAAAGTCAAACTTTACAGCAGGAAGCACATGTGCCCTTGTTTGGATTATGTCTTGTGTCTCATGTGTCTTGTGGGTGGGTGCTGGTTCCTATGCTTATTAACATAACAGACTAGATCCTACGGGCTAAATCCAAGCCATCTGTTACAGTCATCAATCCCTTCCCAAAGAGAACAAGTCAATCTTATTGGAAAAAAGAACTATTTCTAATGGTACTCGTCGACCCTTTACAAAGTGTTCTCACATCCATTACCTAATTTAATGCAAGCAATGATCCAGTGAGGGAGGACTATGACTATTACACCCATGCTGGGTGATGACCATGTGGCTCAGGTGGACCATGCTCCAAGGTAACCCAGGAGAAGGTCTGAGAGCAGCAGCCAGGCTACTGACCCACTCCCCCGTGCATTTATCCCACAGGCACAGGTGCAGGCTGTCTGAGCCAGGCTCTGCCCACCACTGCGTGGACTGTGCTGGTCCATGGCTGCCACACAGTCCACCCCACTTCCTTAATTGCAATCAAGCTGGTTTCCAGACTAACAGAAATGTGAAGATTAACCTGATCAAACTGATGGTCATGAAGCCTCTAAGACATCCCCTACACCATGAACTACAATCTTCTGCTCTAGAAAAACCTGCCCAAGAACAACAGTCAGCCTTACCGGCTACTGAGCTGTTAGCCGACCACGAAGGGATGGCTGTCCGCCTTTGGTAGAAGAGGATATAGGCTGTCTGCGTGCACACCTCGTCCTCCGACAGCTGCTGCACATCACTGTCATCGAAGCAATACCAGAGGCCATCCACAGAGTTCTTACAGTATGCTGCCAAAAAGAGACCATGGTCAGTACCAGACGAGACCACGCCAGCTGTTCCATTCCATCCAGAAACCATTACTTTGGCTTATACAACTAATTCAAGAACTTTTTAAGTCTGCACGTAGTAACACAGAAAGAAACTTTTTAATAAATCCAAATTCCATATCACACTCAAACAATGTGTTTAAAGAAATTCCAAATTATTTCATATAGTTCTATTTTACCTTAGAAAACACAATATACTTATTTATTTAAACTACTGGGTCTCAACCAGGAACAATTTTGCCCTACAGGAGACATTTAGCCAAGAATGGAGACATTCTGACTGTCACAACTGAAGAGGGATGGGGGAAGTGCCCAGCACCTGGGGATGCTGCTAATTATCAACAATGTACAGGACAGCACCCCACCACAGAAGTACCCAGCCAAAATGTCAATAGTTCCAGGGTTAAAAATCCTGACAAAAGGGGCTGGGGTTGTGGCTCAGCGGTAGAGCGCTCACCTCGCACGTATGAGACCCTGGGTTTGATCCTCAGTACCACATAAAAATAAACAAAATAAATATATTGTGTCCATGTATAACTAAACAAATATTTTTTAAAAATCTTGACATAAGCATATTACAGTATTTCGTGTTTATGAGAGATATAAAATAATATTAAGAGAAATACTACTACTAACCCAGTATCTAATATTCAACATTTGTATACCAAGAATTTCATTTAATCCTGAGATTTGTTTTATTATTACTCCCAATTTTATAGAGGCTTAAAAAGACTACCCAGCACATCCACCCGCATGCATTTGCTGAAGTACAGAGCCAACTTCAGTTCAGGTTTATATGATACTTGAGCCTGAGCTTCAGCCCCTGCCCTGCCTTGCCTCCCTAGGGGGCAACACAACAGCGCTCCACAGAGGGTCCCTGGCAAATTGAGAATACACAAGCTCATGAAGGCACAAGGCCCTCTCCCAGCTCAAATCCCAAGCTCAGGTAGAAATAAAGCGCGTTCAAGAACCAGCAAGAAAAAACAAAAACTTGAAAGAGTTTGGTGCCGGGGCTGTAGCTCAGAGGTAGAGTGCATGCATAGCATGCACAAGGCTTGGGTTCCAACCCCTGCACCAAAAAAAATAAAATTAAATAAATTCTCAAAACCAAATTATCCTGAAAGGATATATCAAAGGGTCTTATAAGCTTGATCCAAAAAGGCACGTTGTTATCACATTCCCTAAAAATATCTGTTTACTGGAGCGAGAATAAATGAGTGCTAGAACATTTAGCTGGATGCTGAAACAGACTTAGTATACCCAAGGACAGGGCACCTAAGGTCCTGAGAGGTGCCAGGAGTAAACCCTTAACAGGCCACACACTTTTCTAAGTATGGCACTATAAGAGATGAAACCCAGAGAGGGAAGGGTTACTATACCAAACAGGTCCTCAAATGAAGGGCAGAGGAAGAATCTACAAATGTGGGGAAGAAAGTCCTCTGCAGCTGTGAACTCATCAAGACCCAGAAGAGGAGAGAAATGAAGATACAAGCAGCAAACAGCTAAAAAAACAGCACTCAAGTGGTGTCAGGTCAGGCCTGCTGTATACATCACCCACTGGTGAGGTGGTGATAAGTGGGAGTTAGAACTGTAAGGAGTGGGGAGACATCCAAGAGAAGGAGACAGATAATTGTGCTCTAATTTTGGTCTACTCTGCGTCATGGTGTGGAAACTAAGGTAGCACAGTAACTCACTAACGAGAAAACAATGTTATTTACAAAATAATTCTACTTGCTTTTCTTCCTAGCCCTACCTTCTGAGGTGTTTCCTAGGCCAGTGCTACTCAAATTGTGGCAGGAGATTGGTGCTGTCCCCAAAATGCAGAAGCATTCAAAAACTTTCATAGCAATCCAGTGCCGCCATAGTGTTTTGCTATATTTTTACAAAAAGAGCTGGCTTGTGAAGGATTGGAATTTTAAAATAGGAAAAACAAGGTCTTTATCGCAGATGATTTGAGAAGCTCTGTTCTAAATCCTTGCACAAGTTAGCCATACACAAACTACATAATTACAGCTAGACCCAGTGCAAAACCAAAAACACATCAGAACAGACACTCCAAATGAAAACTTAACAAGAGAATCCCTTTAACCCACAGTGCTGGGGTATTTAAGATGTACTCTAACATTCTGTATACCAGGAGAGCAACAATGTGGCTTACGCATGGGAAAGGGGAAATAACAAAAATATCTGAGCACCTCCCAGGGAACACGTCCTGTGAGAAAGGCAGGCCTGCTTCCTGCACACTACCGCGGTCCCACCATGGTCCCCAAGTCAGAGTAGGCTACATAGCCAAGGCCACAGAGCTGGGAAGATGGGTCCAGCTTCCAACCAGAACTGCTTTCATTAAACTATACTGCCTCTAGGTTTTTCAGGCATTTTCCAAAGTCTGTTCTATGTAAAGAGCAACATGATGTGATAAAATATATCACTGTCCTATTTTTCCCAATAATTTCTTGCTAGAAAGCATGCTAACATGCCAGTCGACATTTTCCTGATAAACAGTGCTCTAAATGGAAGATGGCATCTTTACCAAAGCTGAAGCTGGATGAACAGCAATCAGGGATGTTGGCAAAGACATGACTACATTAGGTAATTAGTGAAGTTAAATCACCTCTAAGTCCCTCTCTGTTCTAAGATCCATGAATCTATGATTCCACAGCTCAGTGTCCAAGAACACAGATATTACTAGTAATGCCGCAAGAGAAACGATTCAACTCAACACAACCTTAACAGAGGGGGCCCCCATGAAACAGAAACCCAAAATATGCAAGACACCAAATAAAACATCACAATTTAAACTGGGCTTAAGCCAAAATACAAAGGTAAAACACATTTAAGCATTTAACTAACATTTTGCTCGACTGGAACTTCCCTACCTTCTGTTTCTCCCTGCAAGTGGTTCAAGGCAATTCAAACCACTCCATCATGAGACAGCATCTCACTAAGTTGGGAACAGTCCTCTCACAAACAACTGCTGCCTACAATATTGAAATAGTTAAAGAACTTGAACTAAACAGGTTTCAAGAACAAGAGACTGCAGGGCTGAGGATGGAGCTCAGTAGCACAGCACTTGCTCACCATGTGCGAAGCCTGGGTTCAATCTCCAGTACCCCAAAAAAAGTAAAATCAAAAAACAAGAAGTCTCTTGCATCCAGTCATTCTCCTGACCTCCTACCCTCTCACTGGGGGAAAAAGCAGGCTGAAGAAAGGAGCATGAGAGGACCTGCTTCCACCATGCTGATGGGAGGGAGGGCGGGCTGCGGCTACCTGCTAGGGAGAGTCTCGGGGATTTAAAATATCAATTGGAAGAGACCAACCTGCCTTCATCTCCACTCCCTTTAAAAATCAAGGTAGGCAACTGTAACATAAACGACCGAGTTGATGAAGAAATAAAATCCCTGAGAAGTATGGGTGAAATACAACGAGTATAAAGAATGCAGAAATCTGAGTCTTGGAAACCATATCCAGCTATACCAAATGAACAAATCACCCTCATTTCAACCTTCACACAAACAGATGTCCAAACAAGAAGCCCTACGGTCTGCCTGGCCTCCACGTGGTTCGTGCATGCTTTTAGCCCAGCACTTCCACTTCTGAGACTCAATCTCAGGGAAACACAGAATTAAAATTCAGAAAAAGTGCATATACAGAAAGATGTCCATCTTATTAGATTAAAGGTTAAAAGCCAGAAATAATATAGATGCTCAGCAATGGGGGATGACCATACAGTCACGTGTTGCTGAACGACAGGAATATGTTCCAAGAAACACATTAGGCAATTCTGTCGTCTGAACATCCTGGAAACCTAGTTCCACAAAGACAACTCTGACATCATTAAATGACACAAACATATGGGGCCAGTGTGGTACGTGCAGCCCCTGCACCCCACCTCAGCCCACTGCTCACCACAGAACACACCTTTACCACAGAACCTACTACACGTGATGGCTCCTTTTCTTTGCGGGAAGTGAGGGGGTTGGTGGTGGGTACCAGGGATTGAACCCAGGGGTGCTTAACCACTGAGCCACATCCTTTTTTATTTTTATTTTGAGACAGCATCTAACCAAGTTGTTCAGGACTCACTAAATGGCTGAGGCTATCTTTGAACTTGAAATCCTCCTGCCTTAGCCTCTTGAAACCACTGGAATTACAAGCATGTACCACTCTGGTGTAATAAAGCTCACTGCAAGCTAAATATGAGGTGTTTAATAAACGTTGGACTGAACCACACACACCAGTGTAGAATAACAGCACCAACTCTCTGGAAAACATAGCTGCCATGTGTGAGAGGGCTCCTGCTCACACTAGAACACCAATCAATGTGAAAAAGGAGGGAAATTTTGATACAGGCTACAACACAGACGAACCAGTCTACAAAAGGACAAACACTGTATAAATCTACTTGCGGGTGGTAGTTATGACTGTCAAATTCAAGAGACAAGTGAGTGTGGGGGCTGTCAGGGCCAGGGAGGGGAGAATGGAAAGTACTATATAACAGGACAAGAGTTTCAGCTGGAAAGATAAAACAAGTCCTGGAGAGGGACAGTGACGATGGCTGTACAACAATGTGGGTGTATTTAATGCCACCCAACTGTATGCTGAAAATGGCTAACACAAAATAAATTTTGTTATGCACATTTCACAATTTTTTAAAATGTTAGCAAGGGTTGCTTAAGGGATCAACCCACAGATGATGGTGTTCTTCCTAGTCTCTAAATTTCACATGATGAACACGGCTGCTTTTATAAATGAAAGGTAAGTAAATGAAGACACTGTAAGAGCAGTTCATAGTCACCCTAAGTGAGGGAGAAGCTAGGGCCTCAGAAGAAGAGCAAAACCTAAGCTGGGGAGTGCGAGCCAGGGCGCGAGGGCAGTTCCTCGGCAGAGCGGACGGTGCTAGGACACATGCTTGCCACTCAGGCCTGGTAGCTGCTGCGCCTTCCAGCTCAGGAGGAAGAGGAAGAGTTCTGGGGAGAGACCTGTGGCATGAAACTGCCCTCACAGGGGCACCCTGCCCACGGGAAAAGAAAGGGAGGTTCTAAAGCCACGTCACCCTGTCACAAGCAACACCCGCCTGAAGGAGCCGTGAGCACAGACACGCGGGCCTCTCGCACTGCAGACCTGTGTAGTGCCCCCCTTGCATGGTGCCATGGTGATTGCACACAGCATACAGGTCATAGATGTAGTCCTCAGGGTCCCTCCCGAGTCCATAGGGCCGCCTCCACGGGGACCAATGGGATGGCAAACTCCAGCTGCTCTGGCTTCTCTTGACCACATGAGGAGTCATGTCCAGGCCAGTCAAGGGGAACTTGACCATGTTCTGAAGTTTCATACGCCTGTCGCCTTCCTGTTGCAAGAAGAAAAACAAGTTCTGATGATATTTTAATGTAAGCAGATGGCAAATCAGGTGAGCATGGAATGTGGACCCTAATCACTGAAGTAGTTCCCAAGACACGGATAAAATAGGACAATAGATGAACAGTTTTACGCAGTTGGAAGAATCAGTTTTAACACAACTAAAAGTGGCCTAACCACTGGGGGTAAATGAGCCTCCGTGAGTCTTCATTTCCTTATCTACTATGGATTTTTAGGTTTTTTTCCTTACAAAAAATTGATAATTTCACAAGATTCACCCTAATACCTGTCAGAGGCATGAAAATCAACAGTGACAACCACTTGAAGGGTAAGACCCAGGACCTTGCACAGAAGAGTCAATAAGTAGCATCCCTTTCCTCCCCACCTCCTCCAACAAGTGCATTAAAAGTTCATGCTGACTTAGTTTGACATGTTCAGTTAGTTGACAGCTGGTCAACCTGCACTTTCCATTAAGCCCATGGAAAATCCCCCTGACACCAACCACCAGTTGAACAGACATTTACTGCATGTGTCCTGTGTCCATAGGAACTTTAAAACTAACCAGGCCTAGATACGCCTCTCCCAAGGAGCTCGACTCTACCAAGGAAAGGAAAGCACTCACAAGCGAAAGGGAGAGAAGGTCCTGAGAGCCAAGAAGGCCAGGCTGAGGAATGTGGGCCTTATTCTATAGCTAAGGGGACATGCTGAGGCTTTTATGAGGGAGGTGATGTCTCCCGACTCATGGGTGAAGAACTGTGTGAGCAGCACACAGAACGAGTTACAGGGGCAGAGTGGCAACAATCAAGAAATCAACCCAAAGACACTGCAACTGAGACCACTGGAGAGTAGCAAAGCATC
This sequence comes from Spermophilus citellus, assembly GCF_964194105.1. Classification (NCBI taxonomy): domain Eukaryota; kingdom Metazoa; phylum Chordata; class Mammalia; order Rodentia; family Sciuridae; genus Spermophilus; species Spermophilus citellus. Next base: position 16,414,117 of record NC_138187.1, read on the forward strand.
TACGCTGGCAGGGTGACAGCTGGTACAAGGAGACACATCAGGAGTCAGGGGGAGACAACCACAGCCACACAGAAGTGCCTGCCTAGAGGAGAAGGCCCAGAAAGAAGTGAAAGACGCTGCTGCGTTTCTGGGTCTGGGTTTCTGAAAGGGATGTAGATATGCCGTCAAGGGAACCAACAGCAAAGGAGCAGGGAGTCAGAAAGGCTGGGGTCCAAACCCTCAACCAGGCTTCTACCTGCAGAGCCCAGTAGTAAGCAGGGAAATGCCATCTTTCTCTACCACAGGAATTCAACTCTGAGCCTTGGGGGGAAAACCCCAGCCATGGGGACTGAGCGCATGTCACCTCTTCCTCTCTGCCTCCTCGGAGCCCAACACCTCTCCATCTATTCACACCTCCCGTCTCCGGGCCAAGACTCCACCTGAAGCCAGCAATGGCCTTCCGGGATGACTGCAGGGGCCTCCTCCAGGCCTCCTTGCCCTCATTCTTGCAGCTTCTCTTTATTTCTTAAAAACAAACACTGAGTAGTGCTGCTTCTCTGCTCAAAGACCTCGCCAGAATTCGACACTGCCTCTAAGGGTCTGTTTGGACAAGAAGCCCTGCTCCTATCCCAGTTCTCACCACCACCCCACGCTCCGCAGCGCAGCCCCACTGGCCCACTTTCAGCCTCTCCAAGTGCTGCGCTCCTTTGGGCCCAGGCTCTACACACACTGCTCCCTCTGCCACTACCAGTGTGAACCCCTGCTTTCCTCTCACCTGGAAAACACCTGCTCATCTCTCAGGGACAAACCTTAAAGCCGGCCTCACAGACTCTGCCAATGCTCACCTCCCATTTGCCTCTCTTACAGTGGAGAGGCACTCACAGATTCTGCCAATGTTCACCTCCCATTTGCCTCTCTTACTGTCTAGAGCAATCCTGGACTCAGAGAATAACCTTTTTGGAAAAGATGAATCACGAAGTAATACAATAAACAGCAGAGCTTCTTTGTATATATTTATATTTTGACTCATCTCCCCAACTATACAATAGCTCCTTGGGAGCAGGACAAGTTACTTTGGAAGGACAGGGACAAGAAGAGGAGGGAAGTGGGAAGGGTTGTGCAGTGCACGGCATGATGCACAATCCTACCTCCCCCAGAAGAGATCTCTACTTACGTTTTTTCCCCTTAAATACTAAAGAATACATAACAACATTTAAGCATAACATTCACAAGTCTAAAGCAAACCTCGAGAACAAAGTAAAGTATCTGCAGTATGAACTAAAATATTCAAGATTTAAAGGGTCACAGGATGCTCAAATTTTGCTTTGAGAAAGAACAAAACACAAACCCAAATAGGAGTAAATATATGTCTACCATCCAGACAGGGTCAGGGTATCAACAGGAACACCAAAGAACCCACCCACAGCACCCACAGGGGGTGTAAGAAACTCGGTCCGGCTGCATTTCCCTTACCTGTCGAAACCTCTTGAGGTGTATGATGAGCACGTCAGGCAGAGTCCACAGGCTCAGCGTGATGCTCCCCTGCTGCAGCTGCTTGCAGTGTGGGCAACGCCAGGCATCATCTGGGGCCAGCTGAAAATAAGGAGCGTGACTTCAGTTCCAGACCCCTTAACACGTGGCTTTGTTATGGAGACAGAAGTACTAACTTCTTGTCCAGCGCACGGCACGACACACAATCTCTCTAGACACTGCACAGTGGAGTAACACAATCACAGCTGGTACCTGGCTAGAGTTGGCACCCGAACAAGTGCTGAGATTATCCTTCAAGGAGAAATAATCAAACTAGTAAATGCCACAGAGAGGTTGTAGATGTCACAAACGCACCCCAACTAAGCAGAGCTCCAAACTCAACTCTTCATCTTATGATGAACATGGACCTTTCCTCCTGCTCCTGTATGTCCTACTTCAGCAACACCAGTACTGGCCACCAAAGATGGAACATGGGTTCATTCCAAACTCTAGAACCTTCCTACTTCCCTCCTCCTCTTGTCCATGTCCATCCAAAGTAATTCTCTCTCTGCCATTTCTCATGCCTCCTCCTCTCCACACCCACTGGAACCACCTTGGTTCCAAGTCCTCACCTACTCTCACCTAGACTTCTTCACGTCTCCTGTTCTCTCCCACAACCTCTGACTTGCTCCAAACAAGCCACCCCTCCTGCTACCAGCAAGATCCTTCTAAACATCAACCTGAGGCCCCAAATCCACATGTCATCTCTGTATGGAAAAATTTCATGATGAGGACATTCATTTACAGGTGCATAATGTGAGAAATTGTAATATGCTCTGGAGTTCAGAAGATAGATCTGGTGTCATCAATGTGTGAGGTACGGGAAGCCTTGGGAATGGATGACAGTTCCCATGGGTTTGGAAGATAAAGGCGCCAAGGTCAGAATCTTGGGAGATGCATATTTTTAAAGGAAGTACTCAAACTCAGAAGCCACCAGGCCTGAAGATGCAGTTAAAAAAAAAAAACAAAAACAAAAAACAGGCAAGTCAGAAGCATTTCCTCTACACATTCCATGAAAAGAGAATGGGAGAACAGGTGGTCATAAGGGGCATGAACTACGCGGGGGTCAAAGGAAGCCTGAGCTGAGGCTGCTGAGTGAGGCACACAAGGAGCCACAAGAACACCCAGGCCCAGGTCCAAAATGCAAGTCGGACAAAAGAGAGTCTTGGCAGGGAGGGAGGGAGGAGGGAAGGAGCAAATGAATGGGGAGAGGGGAACCACTGGTGGTAAATTCAGCAGAACACAGCGGGAGGAAGACTGGGGCGAACCTGAGAAGGAAGCAGAATGAAGGAAGGTTTTTTTCCATGACAAGGAGACATGGTTGTAAGAAAACTGGGAAGGGACAGAAGTTTGGAGAGATGAAAGTAAATCAGAAAATCAGACCCAGTGTCATCCGGAAAGCCTGCGTTTCTCTGTGACATTTTACACTCCCCATACCTGGCCATCCAGCCCAATGTTGGTAGTAAGTAAACAGGGTTTTCTTTGTTTAAATCACAGTGTATTACAAACATACTTTTGTAAAACACAGTGAGAACGTCATGACACCACCTAATTGCTCTGAGAGTTCCTGATCTTTCTCTGGTTCTGTAATGATCTCACTGCACGTGGCTGAAGAGCTCCCGACCTGCAGACAACATTCTGAGCATCACTGATCCAGCTGACACTGCCTGGCAGTGGGGAGGGGACAGGGCAGCGGGCAGCAAGTCTACTTTCAGTCTTCCTGACATGAAAATAACATCACTCTCTAAGTTCCCTTCCCAATCTTTAGATTCTGCTGTTTATATAAAGGGAAGTCCACTCCCTCATGCACAGGATAGTCCTTCAAGTGCCTGAAAATGACTGTCATGTCCTTAAGGAGGATGTGCTCAGCCACGACAGGACCTCCAGTGCTAGCCCACCAGCTCTCTCTGGATGTGTCCCAGTTTGCCATCCTCCTACCAGGGAACATTTAATATGAGGAAGAGAGCAGCACTGTCCCTATCAGAGTTCTGGGTATCCATTCGGCAGCACGACAGTGGCCTATGCCTATGTGGTGCTGCTGATGGATCTGAGCTGCAGACAACTGGACCCCACAACTACCACCACACAGCCTACTTCTAAGTCCCACTGCCTTTACTTCTGTATTTGTACTGGATTCTGGGGTCCAAGCACCACTCATGTATTCAAAGATGTATTTATCGAACACTTCTTATGTGCCAAGCACTGTTCTAGATACCAAGATTATTTAGTGAAAGCCAGATAGAGCTCACACTATCTTAATTCTCTCTCCCTTACCTCTTGTACTCCTGCTACACTGGTCTTATTTCTGTTTTTCTACCATGCCAATCTCCCTCCTGCCCCAGGACCTTTGCTTCCTTTATTAATTATCCCTTCAGCATGATAGCAGGATGTCTGTCTTGACATGTGTATCCCCTGACTAGCGCAGCAGCCAGCACATAGCAGGTATATTCAATACATCTAAATGAACAAACCCCAAGAAAAACATCTTACTAGTATGAACGCATCACTGTAGGTCTTTACAATGTTTTGTAGATACCAATACTATCATCTAGCAGATCTGCTCACCCCTAAGCTTTGTGCCATTCTCAAACATCTCTCAGATAAACCTTTTTTTTTTGGGGGGGGGGGCGGGACAAAGGATTGAACCTAGGGACACTTAACCACTAAGCCATGTCCCCATCCCTTTTTATATTTTATTTAGAGACAGTGTCTTGCTAAGTTGCTTAGGGCCTCACTCCCTAATTGCTAAGGCTGGCTTTGAACTCACCATCCTCCTGCCTCAGGCTCCTGAGCTGCTAGGATTACAGGTGTGCTCCACCACTCCCAGCTCTCAGCTCAATTTTTTATAAATAGAACTAAATAGAACAGTGTGTCACATAGAATCTTCAATCAACAGTTCCAAAACTATTTTATAATTAAGCCCAAGACTGATAAAACATGTCTTGTGAAAAACTATTGTTAAAGGAACTAGCTATGAACTACTTGTGAGAAGATGAAAACTATTTTCAAATATTTGAAGAAAAGTAGAAGAAAGTTATGACTTTCGAGTCTTAAACTCAAGAGAGAGAACACCTCTTTTGGTGGTACTAAGATGGGGGCATATTTCATATGGGGCATATTTCATGAAAGCACATTTTAGCTAATTAGGAAGATCAATGGGGTCACCATTTGAGCTATCCAGAGAGGAAATGATATGTCAAGTCTTGAGCAGGCAAACCCCTCATTACAGAAAGCATTCAAACACAGGCTGGACAGTCACCCATTTTAAAGTACGTGGAATAATTAAACCATTAGAAAAAAGGAGCTTTAAAGTTCCCTCTGAGCCTGAAATTGCAATATTCCCTAAGTACAGGAGTAAAGACTAGAAACTAATGATCAAAATTATGATCCTAAGTATCAACATAAGATCAAATGAACTCCATGTGCTCTGGTCTAGGTTTCCAAAGTCACATAGAAACCACACAAGGCTGGCTCCCTCCCACAGAGTCTTATCTGTCCATCCATTTGTTTCAATATTTATTGAGTCCTACTATCTGCAGAGCACTGTGCTAAACAGTCCAAAGCACTGCTGCCCAACAGAACTCTACATCTGCTCTGTTCAGTACAGGAGGCACCATCCATGTGGGTCTATTGAGCACCGTTGAGAGCCATAGCCGAGTAGGGTTGGCACATGGCATTTTGCCAGAAGGAGTGCTGTGACTGGATGATGCTGGATTGAAACAGGCTATGTATTGAGTTGTATATGGACCCTGCAATCCGGCAACAGGACGGCTCCTGCTGCCTGCCGCCCCCCCCCCACTACTTTGGAGTTCTCGTCAGTTCTCAGGGGGTTCTCCGCTGAGTTTGCGCTGAGCCCCATGGAGAACAGGGGATTCCAGGGGAGTGCGCGTGGAGTGCTGGTGGAGTTCGGGCAATAAAGGAGTTCCTGTTTGAACCTACAAGTGCCTCATGGCGGCTCAGTTATTTTATGCCCAGCCAGACTGTGGCAGAGTACCTAAAATGATGCTTGTGCAACAAAAGAACTGAATTTTTCATTTTACTTTAATTAATTTAAATAGGTCCTGATACTACATTCTTAGCATACAGGTACTACGATGAGAAACACTGTTTTCATTACAAAGGAAAACAACTTAAAACTTCTAAAGTAAAACAAAAACAACCAAAAAAAAATGAGCCCGATTAAAAAAATATATATTATAAAGGTTCATTTCAAGAGCATTCCAATTAATCGAAAATTTAAACTTCTTTTTGTTGAAGTCTTAAAAGGAACAGAATACTCAATGGATGTTCAAAACTAGGAAAATGTAAAATCCTAGGGATTTTGAGGGGCAGAATCTGTTTCTTTACTGTTATCTTGTCATTCCCCCTTCCCTACCAACTCAGTACCCAAGAAATGCTGCCTGGCTCTTACTCGTTCCTCTTTGGTGTAGAGTTGGAAACACTGGGATAAAGTGCAGGTCTGAGGTTGATGATGCCGCTCCCTCTGCAGGCGGACACTTTCTGCATCTGGGATATACTCATCTTCAATGTTTACAAATAAGCTACAATCAAAGGGAAAGACATTATCACAGAATGTCTTAAAACACGGACACAAAAGTACAATTATTACAGTTTTACAAAGTGGCTATGAATTCATAACCATGAAGATGGAGGTGTAAGAAAGCAAAGGAGGTCATCTAACACTTCTATGTCCCAAAGTGTTCTTGAAAAAGTTTTCCATCTGCAAGTTATTTTAGGAACTAAGTTGGAGTTAGTTTTTCTGGGGCTGTCCATAACTTGTGCCATTAAATCATGTATTCTTGTCCTTCATCTCTAAGGGCAAGCATTCGATAAAGCTTAATAGGGCAGAGGGACTTCTAATAAAAATCAAATTGGACCTATACAGTAGTTAATGAATATATGGCTTCTCTCTCAGTAGTAAATAAATGTTCAAAGGCTTTAAGGTTGGGAAAAATGTATAAGAAAGAAATATTAAGCTGCTTAAATAAAGGTTTAACAATATGCTTAGATACTGAAGAGACGAAAGCTCTGTATTTTAGCTCATTTGGAAGATCAATGGGGTGCTCCTAAAATAAAACAATTCTATAAATATTAAGTAAAAGAATACTCACAAATCTTTTGTCTCCTTGTCCCATTCTACCACTAACTTCACATGAGCAGTGCCACCTGGTCCACAAGATTTTAATGCCCTATAGAATGGGGAAGAGAAGAAGCTCCAAGTTGCTATCTTTAAAAAAAAAAATTATTTTACTTAAATATGATTATGGCCTATCTACAATCATAAAATTGCTAAAAATCTTCATAGTTCCCCTGGAAGAAAAAGATTTTAGTGACTCCATTACAACCATAGGTTTAGTGAATAGTTTACAAGTGAGCTAAAAAAAATCTTTAAAATATCCAATACAGAAATAATGGAAGAAATAGATTAGAAGAAATTTAGTAAAGCACTATAAGGCTGTCCGCAATTACTCTCGGACATTCTATGTGACCTTTCCAGCTCTTGCCCGACTCCCCACCAACCCGGGGAGAGCTGATCTCGCACCTCTCCACCTGCTCCACACCATGCACCTACCCTGTGCCTTCTTCCTCCCTCCTTCATAAAGCCACTACCCCAGTTCACTGGACTCGGCCACCTTCTGAGAAACTCTTTCAGCAGTCACTGTTAAAATCACTCAACAAATCTTTTTTTATATTGTTCAATATTTTTTATTATTATCTTATCTATTAGTTCCCATTCTCTAAAACCAACAGGGAGCCTTCAAATAGCAATGTTATATACCTTTTGAAAATCTTGAAATGTAGGCACAATTTCTTTGTTGAAAGAAATGATAATAAAGACAATGTGAGTTTTGATATTCATATATCCATATGTATATGGTGTATTCACATATCCATCATTTTATTAGTAGACTACTGTAAACATAATAGAAGGATGTAGAAAGTACAGAAACAGCATGTAACAGCAACTAACTAAGAGACAGAGGAACAGCATAAAGAAACTTTAAAGAAAAGGCACTATGGACAGTGGAAGTCACACCTGAGAAGGGACACACACAGCACGGTGCTGCGTGCGCAAATGCTCCTTGGTACTCTGATACTAAGGAAGGCTTGGGGTGGAAGGGAAAGGAAGAACAGGACCCACAAAACAGAGGTCCTCAGAGTCCTGGCTGTGGAGAATCTGGCATCTGGTGGAAGCCAGCCTTCACCTCGTAGGCCACAAGTCACCACTGAAGGGCTTCAAAGAGGAACAAGGTGTGACTAGCACACTATTTTGGAAAACTTCAGTCTTGGTGAATAGGAAACTGTAATTTGTTTTCCTAACATGAATATTCTGTGGCTTTTCTGATTTTAAGGAAGATCCATAAAATGTTTCATACTCACATGTGAATCAGAACTGAAATAAGTACAGTTTCTTAGTGAGCTTGAAGAACATAACATGGGATTATACCAAACATCACATGTGAGCATAGGTGAAATTATGGAAGGTGAATTTTTTTTTCCTCTTTACCTTTCTACTGTTGGGTGGCACAGGGGCTGCTCCTCCTGGGGCAGCAAGTATGTAATTCCCACAACACTGACCACTCGCAAACTGAACGGACACACCTGCGTCAAATATTAAATGAAAATTAGGATGACTTTCTCTTCATAGGCATGTTTTACAGTGGCATTTCCAAACAGATTAGAGGTACAGCAAACTATTTTGCAAAATGCTTCTCTATGATATTCTGTTAGGCTGTTGAGCCACTCAAATACACTATTAAATATGATTTAACCAAATGCAATTTATATACCAAATGTCATACAAGACAAATAATACACTGCTCTCGCTGAACATTAACTTAATGGTCTTCCATGGGTGCCTGAACATAGTAATCATTTTTAAAATATACAGATGGTTATGCAACTTCTCCAAACTTTATTAAATAAATTTTATAAAGGAATATACAGCAGTTCAGGAAAGCTTGCAGTGACCAACTCCATTCATAAAATGAGAAATAAGTTCTCAGTCTTAAAAATCTAAACAAAACAAATTCAAATTCCATTGTAATGACTGTTTCTTCACTGTGTAGACATGCACACTCTGCCAGAATATCAAAATGCCTACAAACCTGAATGCAAACAGTAGGCCTCAGGAAATACTTCATCTTCTCCAGGATTTCCTTCTGCAGAAGGTCCCATGCTATCGTCTTCTCTAAGTGCAGCACAAAAGGTAGTCCAAATCTACCAAACAGAAACACTGGCATCACCTTAAAAGTATGGCAATTCCTTTAATGGCCTAACTCCTTATTCTTCATCTTTTAAAATGGAATGACAACATAATTGGTTTTAGGACAGTTCTCAAATCAGAACAGACAAGTCAACAGTAACTGTCATAAAGAGAAGATGACAAAGTCAGAAGTGCAGCCTCGATTTCTAAGAAAACTCAACAGCCTCCATGCCAAGTGACTCCACGGAAGCATGATGCTGGGCTACCAGGCATCCAGGGACAGGGTTGGCAGGGATGGTGAGAAAGGGGATGGGAATGAACAAGAATCTGGCAAACAGTGTGGGTCAAGCCTACAAGGAGGTGCCAGAGGAGCAGGGAGGGCTGGAAGGCCCAACAGGCAGGGCTGGAAGGCCCAACAGGCAGGCAGCCGTGTCCTGGTAGCCTCTGACAACAAGAGAGGCACTGGCCAGCAAGCCACACTGAAAGTCAGCACCCACCTTAGGCTAGACACCACTTGGCCTCTGCCAGGTTCTGTGTCTTGGAGAATCAAAGGCAGCTCTGTGGTTCTCAGCCTCAGATGCACAGTGAAATCACCAAAGTACTATCAAAAAATAACGATGCCTAAGTCCAGTCCACAGAGATTCTGATGACATCAGTCTGGAATGTGGCCCCAAACACTGAGATTTTCTCAGAAGTTTCCCAGGTGGTTCTAGTATGCAGCTGAAGTTGAAGGTCACTGACCCAGCCTCAACTTTCACCTACATCCAGAGTCATTCAAACCTATGTGCTGATCCCTGACTGGGTCCAGCTCCACATGTCCAGGTCTCTGTGCCGGCCACTCCCCAGCTTAGAACACCCTTCCCACCCTTCTCTAAGCTGTCTTCTACTCATACCCATGAACACACCCTTCTCCAGGTAGCACCTGGTTATTTTCTCCCTATGTGTGCCATAGCACTAACTACACCATGTTGTAAATACTGTGTTTCCGCCTCCACCAATGGACTGAGTTATCTGACAACAAGAACTGTTATTGATTTGCCTTAGTAACCTAAACCAACCATGCCTAAAAAATAGCAGATGATGAATGAAGGAATGATCAATCAACCTAGTTACCAGGGGAGCTCTAAGGCCAAGGCTGAAGCAGAGATAAAAGATCACTGGGAAACTCATTCCTAACAGTCATGGAGCTGTTTACCCGCAGTACTACTTAACAGTGAACCTACCCTCCTGAAAACCACTGTGGTGTGAAATGGGCTCCAAGAAACTCCATTATGAGGAGCTGCCTTTTCTCCCAAGCTTTAAACAGCCTCCTACAGTGTCCACTCGGGATGTTCCTGCCACACAGGACGTTCACACAGCCTGCTCCTCCTCACAGGGACTGGGCTCAGCTATGGCCTCCTAGGGCCACCTCCCGGCTGCCTTTCCAGTGCAGAGCTGCGGCCTCTCCTCACTCACACCCTCTCACTCTAACCTGCGCTGATGTCTTCAACACGGTGCTAACTGTCTCAAGCTTAATGTGTTGTTCACTTGCTTAAGGCCAGCCTGGCCCTGGGAGTGCAAGCCCCCTGAGGACACAGCCCTGTCTGTGTTGCTCTCCACTGGATTCCTAGGGTTTGGAACAGCGCCTGACACTAACACCTTTGTTAATGAATAGGATCAATATACACATTAGCACATTTCACATCAGTGGTATTTACCATCCAAGGTACTTACCTTACTGGGACAAAGCTACTTTAAAAGATAGTCTAAAGTTCCCATAAATTCTTAGGGCAGCAAAAGAAATCTGAGGGAGATTTCTGAGTTCCAAATTTCTGATTTGCAAAGCTGAGTGAACAATTGTGCCATCTGCCACAACAGGAGATACTGGAGGACCAGTATCATGGGGAAAGATAAAATGCTCAGCTTGAGACCTAAGACTAGGGGGCAGGCACTACCAAAGTAGATAAATTAAGGGTTGTTTTTTAAAAAGCTATTAAGAAAGCAGAACTGCAACTGGCCAGTAAAGCTATGAAATAATGTTCAACATCCTTAGCAATCAGAGAAATGTGAATCAAAACTACACTGAGATTTCATTTCACTCTAGTGAGAATGACAGTCATCAGGAATATAAATAATAACAAATGCTGGTGAGGATGAGATGGGAAAGGAACACTCACACACTGCTGGTGGGATTATAAACCACTATGCAATTGAGCACAGAGGTTTCTCAAAAAACTAGGAATGGAACCACCATAGACCCAGCTATCCCACCCCTCAGTATTTATCCAAAGGAATTAAAGTCAGTAACTATAATCACACATGCACACCCATGTCTAGCAGCACAATTCACAATGGCCAAGTTTCGGAACCAGCCTGTGTGCCTATCAATAAATAGGTAAAGAAAATATGGTGTGTGTATATATATGAAGTTTTATGCAGCCATAAAAGAACAAAATTATGTTATTTTCAGGAAAATTGATAGAATTGGACACGAAATAAGCCAGACTCAGAAAGTCAGGGTCATGTGTTTTCTCTCATATGTGGAAGCTAGAAAAAAAGGAAGGAAAAAAAAATTATGAAAATAGAAAGGAGACCAGTGGACTAGAAGGTGGGGATCGAGGGAGGGAGGAGAGGGAAAGGGAGGTGCTGGGCAACGAAACTGACCAAATTCTGTTATGTGCATGCACAAATACATCATAATGAACCCTACTGTTTTCTACAATTATCATGTACCAATTAAAAAGGAAAGGACAATCTGGATACAGGTCCAGCATCCTAAGAGAGTCTGAACTAAAATATTCATATAAGCCTTCAAAACCAGATGAGCTGTAACAGGCTTCCTAACTCACATCATAATCTTTTACTCCCCCTCCCACTGAATCAGGTCAACTTACACATATATTCCTGATAAATGTAAGGCTTCTCACCCTGCTTTTTTTAAACACTTAAAAGCAGCAAACTTGAAAGCTTTAGCACTTATTGGAAATTAAGCTGGCCTCACCTCCTCCCCTGCTGCCCGGTGCAGGCTCGGTTACACACCAGCACGACAATCTTGTCACTGCCTGCTCTGGTGGTGGGCAGGTCCATTTCCCCTTGCTTTGCTGCTGTTTGTGTAGAGGAAGACAGTCTATGATGATCCAAGCCAAACTTCAAGTGATTGAGATTGTTGTTTAAGTGAATTCCTGAAATAGAATAAAAACTACTCTTTTTACCTCTTCAAAATTATTTTCATTCATTCATGCATTACAAAGACATTTACCCAACAGAAAAAAAAATGTCATTTTAAATTGCAAGTTCAAGGTCAGCCTCAGTAACTTAGTGAAGTCCTAAGCAGCTTAGTGAGACCCTGTCTCAAAAAAATAAAATTAAATTAAAAAGGCTAAAGGATGAACTCAGTGCCCCTGGGTTCAATCCCCAATACTTTCAAAAAAAACTAATTTAAACTACAATTGCAAATAGGAACAAATACTCTCCTGTGAAATTACTCTGGTAGCCTTTAAGGAAAAAAAATTTAGCATCTATTATTTTCTTTAAATTAGCCTTACCTATCTTAAAAACTGAAAATCAAAATTCTCCACTTCAATGAATGTTAGATACAATTTCAGAAGAATAAATTTGCAGAGATAATCCAGCAATAAAATTTAAAGTGAGCCCCAGCAACCAAATAAATTTTAAAAACTAATAATAAAGACAAGAACATTTGAAATGGTCTATAACGTTCCAATATCAGTTTCTTTTATTTGGTGGGGGGCAAGGTACTGGGGATTGAATTCAAGGGCACTGAACCACTATTTTGTAAGCTACATCCCCAGCCCTATTTTGTATTTTATTTACAGACAGGGTCTCACTGGTAGTTCCTCTCCATTGCTGAGACTGGCTTTGAACTTGAGATCCTCCTGCCTCAGCCTCCCAAGCCTCTGGGATTACAGGCACGTGCCACTGTGCCCTGCCCAACAGCAGTTTCTCATCCCTGATTATTACAAGAAACAAGACTCTCATAATCATGAGAACATGCCAACTTTAACAAAATCAACTGGACTGAATCAACTCACATTAAAGTTAACAAAAATAGATGTATGGCAGACACAGTACTAGTCTCCACAAGGTCCTAAAGCAGACCTCCCTGTCAATTAGAGCTAGCCTGCACAAGGCCCTGCAGCAGGTCAATAAATACTGACTAAATATCAGTTCATTTCTTTAATCCGTTGGAAGTATAGAGTCTAGTAAATGATAGAGAAGAAAGAAGCCCCTCCCACCACCATCATAAATAATAACACTACCATCAGAAGAATAAAATTCAAATGGCTGCACAAAATTATTCATAGCAGAATTCTGATAGTAACTTAAATATCCAGCAATACAAGATGTTGTTGAAGATATATTAGCATGATAGCAATTTGAAATTATGACTACATAATTAATACCAAAATAACAGGATGACAAAAAAAAATCACAGACAGTAGAAATAAAAAAAATTGAATCTTTATCAAGCTATTAGAGGGAAGAAAACTTTTTAGGCTTCTGAAAGTTCTGTCCTCTGACCCCAAGGCTGGCTAACTCCTGCTTTTCTGTGCTCCCATTGCTTTCTGAACATAACACCATAAAGAAATTCCAAAAGGAACAAGAGTTGATTTCACTTCATAACCATCGTGAACATTGGTATGAGAATAAAAGATATTAGAAATCTGAATTTGAAACAATGAATGACCTCCTTTCCCAGGTTCTTGGCAGAGGTCAGGGTGGGAAGACTTAGGTCACTAGAAGCGGTCAGAACCATAATGAGATAAGAGAATGCCACTCAACTAAACAGAAATCAAACTGGGTGTTCAAATTATGGACCCATCTCCTACAGCCATGTGACCTGGGGCCAGTTACTTCACTGCTCTCAGCCACAGCCCCCTCCTAAACAGAGTGAGGAAAGCGCATGCCTCACATGTGCTGGGCCAAACATTCGTAAGGTCTTTAGATCAGAAGCCAAAACACACGTGATAAATTTGGACTTAACAAATTCACTTCAGAATAGACACATATTGTTAATCCTAAACAACTGGGGATGGGAAAGGGAATTTGGGAAAATGTTCAGTTGAACAATCATTAGCTGGGCTTTTGCTGCATATTAGGAATTGCTGTGTATAAAAAAATGAAGCAAAGAGTGGTCACAACTCTTGTAAGTCACATTGTAGTTTTGGGGTTATCATACTGGGAAAGAGATGATGGGAAAGAGAGGAGAAAACAGATCATTTCCACACACACGCTAGCTTAAGAGAGAGCAGAAGCAATGGGAACACAGAAAAGCGGGAGTTAGCCAGCCTTGGTGTCAGAGGACAGAACTTTCAGAAGGCTTTCTGAACAGGTGATGACTGGGTGTTTTTACTGTAATGTAATAAAATTAGAAAATAATTTAAGTAAACGAAAGCATATGAATGAAAATGCAACAACTGGAAGAAAAGAAAGTTCCTGGGTCAAAGAATAAAAACTGAAATAACAGAGTACCTGAAAATAAAATAAGCAGGGGCTGGGGTTGTGGCTCAGCGGGAGTGTACTCATCTGGCACGTGTAAGGCACTGGGTTCTATCCTCAGCACCACATAAAAATAAATAAATAAATAAAGGTATTGTGTCCCACTAAAACTAAAAAATAAATAGAGAGAGAGAGAGAGAGAGAGAGAGAGAGAGAGAGAGAGAGATAAACATCAGTGGGCCAGACAAAATTAAATACGAAGCTGGCAGTGGAAAGAGCTTACCACCTAATACTCAGAACCACCACTTATTAATACTCTTATGTATCACTGAGGAACACAAATTCCTGTTGCAATGAGATACAGAACAACAGTAGGTCTGGTGGTAACACAAGAAGTGATTTCTGAATAAGTATGAAGACAAATCTTAAAAAGGTGTGTAACATGGTGCACCTATGTTCTCTGAGTAAATTAAGAAAACAAATTTTTAAAAGGTGCATAACATAGCCTTTAAATAGAACAGAAATATTAGAACACTCATGCACAGACAATTGGAGACTACAAGTAGCTTAAAGTAAATCTCCCCAGTGGGGAGAGAAAGCTGGTGCGGCAGGCACCATGGAGGAGTGTGGAGAATTGTGTGCAACAGGCAGTTGAGCAGTCAGATGCTCAATAAAGAGGAATAAGGTCTGGGGTTCAGAAAGATTATTGGCAGAGAAATAGGGATTTGACTGAAAGCAAGAAAAACAACTGTCAGGCAAAACAAAGAAAATCTGAGTGGACAGCACTGTGTACACTTTCTCACAATTAAAAAATATTTATAACATGATATTATATCTGAAAGGGGAGACAGCTGTCAGGCCTGAGAGCTCAGGTAACGGCATGGAAACAGGTGCTCCTTTACCTCTTTGACTGAGAATTCCTTCAGGCCGAAATATTTCTGGAGTCTCAAAGGCAAAAATGCAGTCACTCTCATGGACTGTCTCCAGGTCGTCTGTATCACAAAAGGAACGGTGGAACCCATCATAGTACATTTCTGTCAACACAATCTGAAATGTGGGGAAAATAAAAATAGTTGGGTAGCTGGAAATTCAATACAAAATGATCTTCTAATTCCACCATGAACTTCTCTGGACCATCAAGACTTGGCAGCGCTCTAAAAAGGCTCTGAAATATCCCGCAGGCCCTCATTGTTGCTTTCAGTGAGAGCATCTTAGAAGCACAATATCACCTATGACTGTGTGACAATGTACACTGTTTCAGAAATCTATGGCATTAAGCCAGAGTTCCTTTAGGTTTTGGTGCAAAAGAGAGCCAGGAGACTCTATGTCTAACCCTCTGGTTTTACAGAGGAAAGAGAGGCTGAGAAACCCACCTAAGGATGCACAACTATTCCGTCTCATGCCAAGAACAGAGTTCACAACTGACTGTAGCATCTGCTCCCTCATCATTAAATTTCCCCCTTTTCAGACTGAAAATGTCAAATAATCATGGACATTCGGGGGAAAATGAAATCAACTCAAATGTCCAATAACAGTCACTAATGAAATATATTATAGTTCTACTAGAATTATAAAGCTATTAAAAAAAGAATGAGCACATATATTTGCACTAACAAGGAAAGAAGTAAGGTTTAAAAAAAAAGTATATTTGCACTATCAAGGAAAAAAGTAAGGTTAAAAAAAGTTATGTATAAACAATGTTTTTATAAAATAATGTAGCGTATGCACATAAAAAATCTGAATGAATACTATGTAACAGTACTAAAGTTAGTACAGTACAGGAAAATATTTAGTATTGGGATACTTCCACTTTCTAAGTTGTACTTCTGAAATGGTTAAGTATTTTACAGTGAAACAGAAAAACAAAAGATAAGGGGAAAACAATGAAGACATTTAGTGCCTCTTTACAGGCTCGGCATCATTGTCTGGTAAAAAAGCACTGGGTTGGGCAAGAGAAGGTTCCTGTCCCAGCCTGCCACCAACCAGCCCTGTGACTTTGCAGAAATCACATGGTTTCTCTTGGCCTCCTTCAAATGGGGCAAGGGGGAGGTTGCACTGCACCCCTAAGGTCCCCGATCAGCATTAACGTTCTTCAGTCTATGAGGTGAAAGGAGCTGGTGACCTACTCTACAAATAGCCCAGGGAAAATGTTCCTGGCAGGTTTCCTTCTAATGAATTCATTGGCCATGCTGTTTTTCTGCTGGTGAACACGCAAATATAATTCCCTCTCCCCAGCAAGCCGAGGTCAACGCAAACTGTAATTATTTCACCAATTTGAACCACATGCACAAAGAGCCAGACAGCACTGAAGCTTTAAAGATGCAACCAGATTTTCTCTGGACCCCACCAAAGTCTCTCTCCCTCCCTCTCCATCTTTCCCTCATCCTGGAGGGGAAAAAAGAGTCAATGAGCTCTTCAGAGTAAGGAAGAATATGAACATTTTATCAATGTGCCAGTGCGAGGCCTATGAAAATATGAGAGATTTGCTATATTGGGGCCACACTGCTGGTTGTGTTTGTTTTACTGTGGTAACTTCCCAACCAAGGCCACATGAGGCCAGACTACAAAACACCTTTATTGTTCAAGTGATTACATAGTGGCTTCCAGAAGCTATCTAGGGAAAAGTTGTTTAGCTATGAAGTCAAATCTTAAATAAGGGATGTTTTTCCAAATGAAATAATAATAGTGAACTGAATAAAAACTGTATGTAAAAACATGTCAAGTCACAAAGAGGCCAAAACATTTTAGGTCATTTAAACTTTAACTACTTATCAAAGATCCACTCCCCAAAAAACAGAATCACAACTTTCCCTTATCTCAACAAGTAAGAGACTCTGGTCCAGTTATAATAAGAAAACAAAATAGGGTTGAAGGAGTAGCTCATTGGTAGAGCACTTTGTCTAGCATGCAGGAGGCCCCGGGTTCAACCCCAGGATTTGGCAGGGGGTCGGGGTGAAACACACTGAGTATGTACTGCGAGCAGGACATGATACTAGCAAGATGTCCATTCTCATCACCATAATGGGAAGAGGTGTTCTAGAGTTCTCTAAGCCTATTTGATTATCAAACATCACAGTAATGTTCTTCTATTGTTCGCATACACAACCGTAAGAATTTAGGAGGGATCAAGTAATTATACTATATGAACAAAGCTAAAGAAGGTCTTGATGTAAAATATAAGCCTTTCCTTTCAAATATACAAACACACAAATATACATATACATACACACACACGTGTGTGTGTGTGTGTGTGTGTGATTAAATGAAGGACGAAAAGTTTTCTATACATTTTATTTTTATGGGTCTTGATTTCTTTTTCCCCTCAGACTACATGTAACTGGTTTTAAATATCTAAGTGACCATATTTGGCAAAGAATTATAAAAAATTTCAGAGAAACAGAATCAGCACCTTTGTGGTTCACATGCAGTGGGTCTTGGCAGCATTATTACCTGATCAGTGGGGATCTTTGTTTCCACAGACACTGCTTCCCGAAGTCTGGCAACAGTCCCAGACAGAGGCACAGCCACACCAATCCTCATGCAGTGAGAACATTTCCCTTGATACACTACAGTGACATAGAGAGGCCTGTACAGATCAAAGTCAGATCTTCTCATTAGTCACTTATTTTAACTAAATATAGAAATAAAATAGACCTGATCTGAAATCTACCCAAAAACTGAAGCAATCCCTACCTCTTTTTAGAAACCGAATTTAAAAAGTTCGTTTGGACCTAAGTAGAACTATCAAAACAACAATCAAGAGATCTTTGGAGAGCCAGGAGCAGTGGCACATGCCTGCAATCCCAGCAGCTTGGGAGGCTGAGACAGGAGGACTGCATGTTCAAAGCTAGCCTCAGCAACTTAGTGAGGCCCTAAGCAATTCAGCAAGACCTTGTCTCTAAATAAAGTATTAAAAAAGAGCTGAGAATGTGGCTCAGTGGTTAAGCGTCCCTGGGTTCAATCCCCAGTACCTTAAAAAGAGAGAGAGAGAAGGCAATATTGGCAATTTGGAAAAGGCAATATTCATAAAACAAAACTGAACAATGCTTGATTCTGTCTTTTGTATTTCCTTTGAAACAACCTAACTCCTGGAAGTTTTGAGGAACATTGTCCTAATTACAAGGACAATGCAAAGTTTCCAGAGAATTTAGAAGTCAATCAACATTCCTCCTCCTTCCCCATACTGTCTGTGAATGACCAGCTGAACCTGAGGCTCACCTGAAAACTTAGACAGGTACTTATTTCTTTAAGGAATTAATAAAGCATGTATTAAAATTATCATTAAATTTATTATTCGCCTAAATAAGTAAAAGATGTAATAGTAGTTTATAGAGGAAAAGGTACACTATCAGAGTGTACAGTCTTAATTTTACAAATCTATTCTTACCTTGTATGGGGTAGAGGAATTGGCAAAGAAATGCAGAGGAAAGGATCAAAAGTGTTGCTCTGTTTCTGACAATGAGGACATGTCAAAGAAGATCTTTGAAAACAAAAACGTAAGATATTCACATTAAGATCACCTTGAACTATGTCAAAATATGAGGGAACATTTGCTTTGTTCATACCTGTACTGGGCTTGAAAAAGTTCTTGTACAAAAGTGCTACACACAGGAAAAGATGGTCCCTCGGGCATGCCATCAGTCTCTGATGGAGGCTAAAAAAGAAAAGTACAATTCACAGACTAGAAGTATCAAGTTTTTATTGAAGATTAATCTAAAAAGTCATAATTGCCTTAATTTCTTTTATAAGCTACATATCATGTCCAGATACTTCAGTGACAGGCACCTGTTAAAGGAACCAAAGCATAGCAAACAGCGTGTAGGTCACATGGCCCCATCTCCTTAGACAGACCAGGTTTCTCTACCTCCAGCCCATTCAGGGATGGGGCAGCTCTTCTTCCCCAGTATGCTCCAATCTCCCTCCAACTCTCAAAGCACCCCAACCCGCAACCTCTTCCAAGAAAAAAAGCTCAACCACTTTGAAAGGACCGTTCTCCCCATGCCTAAATTCTAGTGCAGCTATTAGCTGGGCTATTCATTCTGAAGCCTAATCACATTCTACTTTTCATGTCTCCCCACCTAAGGACTAGCTATTGAGCATTTACTACCACATGCAGAGCACTGTACAGAACCTCAGAACACAAATGTAAATAAGACACAGTGACCTTGAGGAGGTCTCAATTTGGTAGGAGAGTCAGCAACATGCATAAAGTCATATGACAGCGTAGAGTGTGTAGGCACAAAGGGATCTTGATCAGAATAATTTAATAACCTACCAAAACTAGAAATCTGAAATTTGAAACAGAGCAAAATTAGCAAAAACTTTTAAAAGTTGCTTTGGAAAGTATCTCTTTAGTCTTAAACTGTTTCCATTATATACATCATAGTACCTATCATATTAAGGCTACGTGTATAAAAAAAGGAGTATGACCGTCATGTTTCTCAGTAAGACCATTCTGGAGGATCAGTTCCTATGCTCAAAGCCAATTCCAACAGCTTCCATACATTTCCTTTTGGATTGTGTGTTTGTTCTAATGATGCCGAGTATGTTTTATTGGAGAGCAAATGTTTCCACTCTCATTAAACAAGGATGTGAGCAGAGACCACATCTCTTGTGCCCTACACTGCCACACAGTAGCAAATAAGATGGAATATTCATGAAAGGATCCACTTAATTTTATACTCACCCAGCGTTTAGTCAATTTCATTTTATTAACTAAATGCAACAAGTTCTCAGTGGAGGTTGGGGAGAAAAGGGTGCACTGCTCCCCGACTGAAGCAGGGGGAGCGCAGGTCCTCACCTTCAGAGGCGGCTGGCCACTCTGCTTTACAGCATGATTGAGGTCTTCATGAACTCGGTCCAAAAGCCACAGCAGAAACTCCTGGGCATCATGCTGGGAATTCCCCCGATACTGCAGCGCGTTCTTTGACACAATACTCTACACAAGTAAATAAATCAGCATGAACAGGTGTAAGCTCCTGGCTTTAAAGAGAAAACTATTTATCATAATTTCAAAAGAGGAATGCAAGAGCCCAAAGATGCTGAAGATTACATCCCAGAAGGGCAGCACTGTAAAATAAGATGCTTAAATGTAAAAACCTCATCCCAGAAATATAACCAAGAACTTTAAAATGCACCTTAACCAGCAATTCTACTTTTAGAATACATTTAAAGGATACAACTGAAACAGCATGCCAAAACTATGCAGACTTACATCAGGGTTTAGAATAGCCAATGTTTACAGATATTACTTTTTTGTTTCAAACTTTAGAGTAAGATGTATTTAAATTGACTTTTCTAAAATGCTAAATAAACTTTTTTGTAAGATATTACATTTTCAAGATTCATCACTCATTCAACACAGATTTAATAAGTGGCCAAGGTACCTACAGCCTGGTGAGGGAGCCAGGGCAAAGTCAAAGCTTAAAGTACAGCATGATGTGCCCGTGCTGGCGCAGCGAGGAGGGGGCAAGGCCGTCAGAGGTGCTACGTGAACTCACGCTCTACGCTTGAATGGGTCTCAGTGGGTACTTCCTAGCTCTGTCACTGGAAAGGCACAGGAGCAGCACAATACCTGTACAACCAGCACCTAGACTGCCTCCCAATGTCATTCTCTCATTTAAAAAAAAAACAAACAAACTAGGGTTTCTTGGAGAAATGGTTGCTTCTAGGGCTGAGATGGGCATGTTACAGGGATGCAGGAACCAACCCAAAGAGCCCCCAATGGCCAAAGTTGGAACCATTTGAGCAACAAAATAAATAACAGCGATTATAATCCAAAGCATAACATAAATGAATCTATACTGATATAATTAAATGAATAAATAAATAATTCCTCCTAACAAAGGAACTGCAATTAATTTATGTTGATAATCTCTCCTCCACAGGTGGAGTTTACCACCCCCTACTAGGGGTGGGCTGTAACTGTGACTTGCCTCCAAAGACTTGAGTATGGAAAGAGGGGTAGGAAGGAAGCTGAAAGTCAGGACCCAGGTAGCCCTGCGCAAGGTTGGCATCATCAGTGGCGGGTCCTGCTGCTGCGTGTGCCCTTGATATGATGTAATGGGAGAGCACTTCACCCCTGTGGCTTCTTTCCAGAAACCCATAGCCTCATCTAATCATAAAAAAATTAAATAAAATCAGACAAAACCCAAATTGAGGGATATATGAAAATAAAATTAACTGGTGCTTCTCAAAACTACCAGGGTCATTAAGGAAAAGGCAAATCTGAAAATTGTCACAGATGAGAAGAAACTAGAGACACTATAACCAAATGCAGTGTGCTTGCACACATGGGGTCTTGGGCCAAGGGAACAACTGGTGAAATCCCACTGAAGTATGAAATTTAGTCAAGAGCAACATGCCAATATTCGTTTCTAGTTGCACTACAATGACACAGGCCATTAACAACAAGGACACTGGGTGTGTGCACTTTCTGGGTGCTCTTTATGCCACCTTTGCCAATTTTCCTTTAACTTGAAAACTATCCTGAAATTTAAACTTTTACTTAAATATGATTATATATATTTTTTATAAATATAAAGATGGCAGTTGTGCATACTGGGTGTCATGGGAACAAAACAGGAGCAAACTAAGGAACAGGACAGTGATGACATTCCAAAAGGAAATGTCACTTAAGCTGGGCCTTGAAGGATAAAGGCAGGATCTCAAGGCAAAGGAAGCAACATGTCCCAACACACAAAGGTATAAGAAAGTATGACACCTTTAAGGAAGACCAAGAAGTTTCAAAGGACCCAAATTCTAGGTCCACTCAGGCAGAGTAGGAGGCAACGAAAAAGTAAGGTAGAGGCCGGCTCAGGGGGGGGTTTTGGAGGCCACGCAGAGGTTGTGAGTGAGCTATGGGGTTCTGCAGCACACCGCGGACCTAAGTCCCTGCTCGTTATGTCTTAGATGTGAGGTGCCCCCAAAGGCTCATGTAAGACAATGTAAGAAGGTTTAGAGGTGAAAGGATTCGCTTATGAGAGCCTTTACCCAATTAGTGAATTAATCCCCGAAAGAACTTAACTGAGTGGTGACTGCAGGCTGGTAAGGTGTGGCTGGAGGAGGGGGATCACAGGGGGGTCCTTCCTTGTTGAGTGGAGCTAGCTCTCGGCTTCCTGACGGGATGTCCTGAGCCTCTCTCCTCTGCCACGCCCTTCCATCATGAGTTCTGCCTCATCTCAAGCCTCAAGGAATGGAGCCAGCCTTCGATGGACTGAGATGAAACTGAAAGCCCCCAGATAAACTTTTCCTCCTCTAATTGTTTTTGTCAAGTCTTTTGGTCACAGTGACAAAAAAGCTGACCAAGAAACTGTTCCCCCACTTGCTATTTGTGAGGCCAGTGTACAAGGATTATAATTATTCCCTGTGGTTGTGAGATGGGAATGTATGCAAATGTTTTACATGTAAAATTTGAGACATAGTAAGCACTCCAATTGTAGATGTGGGTGTTATATTAGGAAGCAGGGAGAAAAGCTGGGGGGCATCTACACAATAGGAGAGTAACTAGGAAACAGTAAAATGATGAGACAAGAAACAACAAAGATCCAGACTTAGCAGTGAGACCAAAATGTGAAGGCAGATTTGAGAGTTCAGGATTTAAGCAGTAGAATCAACAGAATTCAGTAGAATTCAGGAGTCTGGTGCACAAGCACATTCCTGGTACCTCAGCAAATGCCTGGAATCCTAGCAACTCGGGATGCCGAGGCAGGATGATCACAAGTTCAAAGTCAGTCTTGACAATTTAGTGAGATCTTTTCTCAAAATAAAAATAAATAAATATAGATGAATATAGCTGGTGATGTAGCTTGGGGGTAGAGCGCCCAGTGGGTTCAATCCCAGTACCACAAAAATAAAAAAAATTAAAAGATGATTTAAAAAAAAAAAATCAAGAGTTTCTGTGTGACACAGTGAAAGTGGAGGGTGAGGAAGCAGGCCTTAATGTGACCCCGGTGTCTCCGCTGGATGATGGACAACTGGTGGTGAACTACATCAAGACAAAACAAAGAAGGATGAAGTCTGGGACAGAAGGTGATGTGTTATCTTTCAAATCTACTCTATTTGAAGTTCTGCAGACCTCCAGAAAATGTTCTGGTAGACAACTGAATGATAGATCTTGGGCTCAGCAAGAGAGTCTGCACCAAGGACAAGGATTCTGGAGTCAACAGATGGTGGAAGCTGAAATCATGAGTGTGGCTGAGAGTGCCCAGACAGAATCCTGAGAGACCCTTCAAGCCAGAGGGCAGCATCCAGAGGGCAGCATCCAGAGGACACCTATATTTGGGGGGGGGAGGGGGGCGCTAAAAGGAGATCAAAGATGTGGCAAGACAATGGAAAATGGAGACCCAAGAGTCAAGTAAAGAGAGTTGTACAAAGGAAAGGTTGGAAAACAGCATTAAAGTTGAATAATAATAAAGCAGGCCAAACAAAAACTGTGGGCTATATTTCCAATTCAGATAATGATAATGGAGATGAAAGGAACAGACTTGTAATTTGAGGGAGAACCATCACAGCTCAATAGTCAATCAGATGGGAATGACAAGCTGATTCATTACACATCCTGAGATTTGGATTCGGGATAAAGGAATATTAGAAATGGAGGTGACACTGGCAAAATTCTCTAACTTAATAAACTGAACAAGGGAGAAGAAGGACCCTGATAATAAACGAGGTTTCAAATGCTGGAAAGATGCCACGGGGTCCCAACTCAGACCAGGCATGCAGGAGGAGCAGATGTGGGAAGGTCTTTACTCCACAACCTCCCCCAGACACAGGGAGATGCCATCTGAATGAAAATCAAATCTTTTTCTTCTCAGTCTGATTTCTTGAATTTCCCTGTCACATTTTATAGACTAGACTTATTTTTCCATTTTGAAATAGTTTGGCTTGTGGTCTTATGTTTCCCTTATTTAAGAGCATCAAAACCTAAGCCATTGGTAAATATACTGGAAGAATGAGAGCTACAGAAAAGATTTCCTAGTTTTAAAAAATGGATCAATAAACAAAAAGAACACATATATACATATATTCATATACATCATTAGCTATGTGCTACACACTTGCACGCGCACGCTCATATACATACACACACACACATACATTAGCATTAGCAATTAACCCTGTGGCTAACTCAGAATAGAAGAGAAACAGGTGAGTGGTGACACTATTATATTGTCACCAGAGCAAAAGAGAAAACCAGGGATGACACAAAAATTTTCTGTTTCTCACTTAGGTGAATAATGAAATCAGGAACAGAGGAAGGGAGTGGGAACTACAGAGTTTTGAATAAGCTGAGTTTGAGGCACCTACACAAAACCAAGTGAAATTAAGTCTGCTACTCCGGAAAGAGAATGAGGCAGGAATTTAAATCTGAGAGGCGTATGCCTATCTTATGGATGGAGAAAGGTGACCCAGGGAACACCTAGTGAGAAAAGGAGGCAACCAGGACAGAATGCTGAGGAATCCTGGGACAAGTCACAGAAAAGGAGCCCATGAAGAAAACAAGAGACAGCAGCTGAGGGAGGGGAAGCCGCAGGGGATGAGGCAACAAGGCGACTGCTCAGGAGTGAGGACATGCACAGGGCTCTGGGGCAGAGCAGAGGCCTCCTGCCTGTGAGCGCTCAGGGAAGCAGAATATTGGTCAAAGAGGGTTAGAAGAGAAGAAAGGTACGGAGATTGAGTGACGGCCATGTCCAAGCAGCCGGGGCTTACAAGGAAGGAGGAAAGATGCTGGGACTGCCCGAAGGACACGCTGCGGAAAGACTAGAGGAATCCACCTTAAACAGAGTGGGCCACGGAAGATAAGGGAGATAAGGGCATAGGAGAGGCCTTGACTCAGATAAGCAGACTACAGGAAGGCAGGGAACCTGTTTTCCTGAACTTGTTTTGTATCCTGCACTTCTGCGCTTTGTGGAGGAAGCAAGGGACAACTGCCCAGAGGAAGTCCTAGGTATAGCAGGGTGACAATAAATCTCTTGACATGTTAGCTGGCTGCCAAAAATTGTCAGAGGCACAGCAAACTTGGTTTCAAATGCTCTTATGTTCTCCCAAAGGAAAAAAAATGAAAGAAGTTTATCAGCCTATACATCCCCAAAAAACAAATTAACTGAAATCAAACCTTCAATATGCATCAAAACAGACTGTTATTTTCACTATTATTAATTTTTTTTGCAGTCCTGGGTATGGAACACAGGGGCACTCTCCCACTAAACTATATCCCCAGTCCTTTTTTCATTTTTTATTTTGAGACAGGTTCTTGCTCAGATGCCCAGACTGGCCTTAAGCTTGCCATCCTCTTGCCTCAGCCTCCCAGGTAGCTGGGATTACAGACATGTGCCACTGTACCCGGCAAAACATATTTTATTCACAGCATCCATTCAAATTCAGGGTAGACCAATATTTCATTCTTTATCAGGGCTGAATTAAATGTATCTAGGTTCCACACCACTATCATTTCAACTTGTCCAGAGCGATTCACCAATCACCACGTGCTAAGGTGCTGTGAAAAGGCTGCTCAACAAGATTTTTGTTGGGCACGACTTGACAAGCAGAAAGGCTTCCACTACCTAACAGGGCACAAACCGCTCTGGGTCAGCCCCACCCTAAATCACTACCTGGGAAACTTAAGGAAAAGAAAATCTCAGCACTCACACACAAACACAAATGCTCCTCCTTCCGCCTCTTTTAACCCCTCACAGAGGTGGCTTCTTCCCAGTGCAGATAAGCAGGGGTCTGTTTATTTTTACTTCTTCCCCAGACAAAACAAATCAGAGAATAATCTCATGGTCAATCCTTTAGCTGATGTCACAGAAAAGAACAGTGGGAGTCAGGAAGCCCCAGCTCTGCCACCAGCCATTGGGATTCCTGGTTCATGGAGACCCCTGGCATTCCAAACCTTTACCTTGGTTCATCTTTTGAGTCATAACTAATGCTGCTTTGGTTTACCTTTTATGATTTTTTTCATTATTAAACTTCAGTTTATTCGATGTCCTAAAATTAATCATTCTGTATTTTTTTGCAGCTTTTAAAAAGTTGATTGTCACTGTCATCTGTACATAGCAGCAATGCTATTATTCAAATATTCAAGAATTGAAATTATTCAAATATGTTGCTTCTTTGTGAACCTTGTTAAAATTAACTTTCCATATTTGTATCTGTTTTAGAGAATTTGGACATAATGTTTCTGTCCGAGAAAATATATTGAGTCATGTGGCTTGAATCCTATACATTCTACCATAAATAAATTTGGCCAGTTATGCCAGTCCCCTCAGTTGATGATCCTTAGCAATCACTTACTAAATAATAAAGTAAAAAGTCAAAATGCTTGCAGGGTTTTTAAGTTTCATAACATTTCACCTTATACTTCAAACAGAAAACTTTTATTTATTTATTTATTTTCCCTTTTGGGGGGGGGGGCCTGGTTGGAAACATGGTTAAGAAAAAAAAAATGCAGTCTCTACAACTGGAACTACACAACCACACATGAGGTCCACTGTTCCCACAGAGCCCTAGCAAGGAGGCAAAAGTATCCCAGGCTCCAGGGAAAGACACTAACGAGTCCAAAACATTCTTTACCTGGTCCCAGGAAGTGATGACTTCCTCCCATAGGGAAAGAACGTGGCAATAACCACCTGACACGACTGATCAGGAGTTGGGCTACTCTTGTGGGGAGAAGAGAGTTTGCAAGACTCATCAAACCCAATCACTACCCACTTTCTTTGTTTCTTTGCCAGAAGAAATATGGAATTTATTTCCAGTGATTCTAAGTAAGAAACAGAAGAACTTGGGAGGAGAACAGTACAAGCTCAGCAACCCTACTCTAAAAATCTAAAATCTGAAATACTCCAAATCCAAAACATTCTGAGCACAGACATGACACCACTAGTGGAAAATTCCACTGTTAACCTCATGTGATGGCTTGCATTCAAAACACAGGTGCACTAAAAATGTTGTATAAAATTAGCTTCAGGCTTTGTGAGTAAGGTGTATATGGGACATAAATGAATTCCATGTTTAGAGTTGGATATCATCCCCCAAATATCTCATTACATATGTGCAAATATTCCAAAATCCAAAAAAGTCTGAAACACTTCTTGTCCCAAGCATTTCAGATAAGGAATAGATATAACATTTCACCTTACATTTCAAACAGAGAACTTTTTTTGTTTATTTATTTTCCCTTAAAGGAAAAAAAAATGTATTTTTTTATATTTACAATTTTAGAGCAAGAAATGGAAAGATGAAATGTCAACAACTACGTTCATTGCTGATATCTAAAAGTAAAATCTGGTTCTCAGACTCCTGTTAGAAAGAGTGGTAAGTACTTGTTTTGAGAAAAGTTTCATTTATGAATCTGATTTTTAGGCTACCTACTAAGTTGACAAAGAATAATTAATCTGTACAAATGGATGAATACTATAAAAACAATATGACCCATGGAAAAAGATAATAATAGAGACAAAGTATCTATGCAGCGCTATGCCAGCCCAAGTACAGAAAGCAGCCCCAGCAGACAGGGCTCTGTGCCCTTGGAGGGCTTCTCCCCTCTTCACTCTGGTGGGGAGGCCTTTTAACCTAACAGCACAAATTCAGCTGAGAGGCCCAGGCATCAGCTGGTCATGGCAACAACAGGCTCCTCAACTTTCACACATTCTTTCCCTAGGACTGGACTGACCTCCACCAGCCACCAAACCACTGTCACTCCCCTTCCTCAGCAGGATGAAGCAGAGCCCTGGCGGGAGAGAGGAGAGAGAAAAGGGAGGAAGCTTCCATCAAGGATGGAAAGACAACCACATGAGAATGCGAGGGAACGCCACCTGCAGCACTCCGTGCTCCTGCCTGGCCACAGGAGAAGGTGCACAGCTCCTTCATCCTTCCAGACACAATGGCCTAACACAGGGCAATTCAAGTGCAGGTGTCCCTCCCCCCCCCCCCCCGAATTCCCAGGATCCAAATTCAGGAACCAAACAGATACGGATTGCAAAAGATACTTGCACTATTTTAAGAATAATTCCCCTGTACTGGGCATATACCCAAAGGAGAAGTAAACTCCTTACCAAAGAGACACTACACCACCACGTTTGCAGCACCATTCACAACAGCTCAATTAGGGAATCAATTCAGATGCCCTCCAGTGGATGCATGGATAAACAAAACGTGTATATTTACACAATGAAGTACTACTCAGGCATAAAACAAAGAATGAAATCCTGTCATCTGCAGCAACATGGACGGAACTAGAGATTATGTGGCATAAAACATGCCAGACATAAAGACAAATACCACATCCTTACTCATTTATGGGAAACAATGTCAGCCTGGTAGAATTACTAAATGGATTGGTGGTTGCTAGAGACAGGGAAAGGAGGAAGAGGGGACAGATAAAAATTAAAAGGGACTTCTAGAGACTGACAAATATGCTAGGAGGTAGAAGGAAGGAAAGGAGGGCAAAGAGGGCAGAGGAAGGGTAGGTGGACATGATCAACGCACGACATATGGAAATATCACAGTGAATCCCATTAATCTATGAAGTTAATATGTGCCACCAATTATAATAACACAATGTTTGAAAAGGTCAACAAACAGATATGCACCACAAACCATGGTAACAGGAACCCATTGTTGAAATTAAAACTAGAGAAGGAATTATACCTTACCAAAGGAAAAAGATACAAAAGAGGGCTTATCTGAAAATAAGTCTTGAATTTCAAGAAATTATAAACAGTATGTGAAACCACAAAACTAAGGGTCAAAGTACAGTCAAGGGCCAGGATAAAAGGGGCAAACACCAAAAAGATATCCTACAATGGTGTGGCCAGATGAACAATGAGCAAAGCTTTCCCAAGAGATCAGAAAGCTACACAGGTAGAAAATACAGCAGCAAGAGAAGCCCTCAAGTACTGAAATAGCTGTTGACCCTTTCTGCTACAAATGCAGAAGCAAAAAGTCAGGATTATGAATACCCGGATCCACGTCTTCATTGTAATAGCTTTACTTAAAGCAAATTTTCTGAGCCTCAACTATCTTTTCTACAAAATGGAGATTGATAATAAAAAGATTAATGTGAGGCTTTAGTGAGAACATAAATACTCTTATAAACTCCAAAACTCTACACAGATGCTATTATGTAAGTTTTTTAAAAATCAAGAAAAGAGAAAGGAATAATCCTGGAAAATGTCAAAGAGAAAGAAAAGGAGAAAATACTGAAAGCACTGGTTCTTCCCTCTGGCTGCACATCAGAATCACCTGGGAAACCTTAAAAACAAACAAACAAATAAATAAAAACCATGTCCTGACAAGAGCCCAAAGATGCTGACTCAAATCTATGGATAGGATTTGAGCACTGATGAACATACTTTATATACAGAGTTACGAAAAAGGTGCTATGAATGGATAATTATGAATGTAATGCATTCCACTATTGTCATGTATGTAAGAAATAAATTAAAAGAAAAAAGTGTGATTTTCTTTTTTTTCCTTTTTTTTAATTGTAATTGAAAACAGGATCTTTATTTTATTTATTTATTTTTATGTGGAACCCAGGCTTCGCACATGCTAGGCAAGTGCTCCACCGCTGAGCCACAACCTCAGCCCTATGATTTTCTTTTGAAATGATCGTATTTCTAATGTGAAGGCAGAAAAAACCTGGCCACCCTGGAAAAGCTCTAGAGTTTCCCTTCCAAAAGCATTAAAAGGGTCCTCAGCCACACCTGCACTGAGTCACTGATGACCCTGGGTCTTACTGATGGCCCTGGGACTACCAAGACAGATAACCCAGTGTGCATCTTCACCTCCGGACAGGGATCAGGAGTGATTCTTCATTCATTATTATTTCCCTGGCTCCTTCCAAATAGAATATTTGGCACAAAGAGTAACAATAATAAGTTATGACTGAGTGCTTGTACTGTATCAAACATTATACTAAGTGGTTACGGGTCTTACTTCCTACAAAATTCACCCTTAGGAAATTCTCCATGCTACATTATTGTTTACAGTAGAAAAAAAAACTTGGTTCGGAAGGGATATAATTTGTCCAAAGTTACCATTACACTACTCCTCAACCTCGACTGTTTACAAAAGCCTTAAAACATTTTTGTCCATAATCCTCCTTCAAGAAACAAAGGAACTCACAATGTTTTCCCCCTAATACAACTCAAGATTACGCAGAGCGTGAGGTTCTTCATTCCAAGTATCAATTCTCAACTTGGATATAAAACACATGTTGGAGACTCAACTACAGCTGCTCCAACCCCAGGCTTCTAAGAGTTTATTTGCTCTTAAACAAATCCTTGTTAATCAGTTTTTGTTTTGTTGTAATTTGCATTTTTCCTACGACTAAAATATGGCCTAGAAACAAAAATGCCGCTTACCTAATTGAGATGTTATTATTTGAGGAACAAGGAGGAATGCAGACTATGTAGAAAGGTCATATTACAGCCTGTGAAGAACCCGCCAGCTGGAGTTTGCTTGAGAAAGCCAACAGAGGAGACAGAGCTCTGGCTCGGTGTCTCATCTCTAAGGTGAAGGGCTGTGCTCTTCACCTTGGGGTGCCCACCCCCTCTGGTGGAGATCTGCCCTCCTTCCCAGCACACTCTGAGGGCAGCCACTAGCTAATTCCAAGTGTAAAGTCAGCCCAGGTCACCAAAATGTGTTTATGTATCCAATTAAGTAACTCAAAATTATCTTCTTTTCAGTCTCCTTGTCATTTCCCAGCACAATCTACAGCTCTTCCCAGTTATGGTAAAACAATGCCTTTTCTTTTTTTCTTTGTGAAAGGAAGAAGGGAAGGGAGGTGAGATTTTGGTTTACAATCACAAAGCAAACACCCAGGACTTATACAACTAAAAGGTCATCCTAAAGTAAATATAAAATCTTAAAAGCTAAAAGTGAAAACAGGAAAAACTGGGAAATCCATCTAAATATCTAAGAAATTTTTATATACTTTCTATCACCAACTTTACAAATGTTTGAGAGTTTTTAAAGAATCATGCTGTACACCTTAAATATTTACAACTTTAAAATATCAATAACATTTCAATAAAGCTGTTTTTTTTTTTCAACCTAACAGATCTATGGAGTCTTAAACCAAAGTTTTCTAGTTGTATCAATGCTAAATCCAAAGTCCATGCCAACCTCTGGGGAAGAAAAAGGTTGACAGCCTCCCGCATCAAAGAAAAATGAGGTAAGGAGAGAGGAAAAAGAGAGTTTTCAGGCCATCCGCGTTTGCCAGGTGGTGGGAGAGGAAAGCTTAGCACTAGCAAGAGAAAACAGAAGAGAGGCACCAGCTCGCTTCCTGATCAAGTGGTAGGAAGTAGGGGAGACCCAAGGACTTGAGAAGGCAGCCCAGGAGCCAATCAACCTCCTGGTTGAGGGTCTCTTCTCCCTGGGGTGGAAGTGAAGTGAGAGGTGGAACATGGGGCAGAAAGGAGGCAGGGAGGCCTCCAACCACCATGCACCTGCATGTACCCTGCACATCCTCGCATACTTTAAGTCCTCTCCAGATTATAGAAAACCCAATACCACATAATGCTATGGAGAGAGAGCTGTTATACGACTCTATCTGTTTAGGGAATGATGACAGGAAGAGAAGTTCATACAGGGTCAGTACAGATGCAATCCCCACCCCATGGGCAGCTGGTAAAATCTGTGGGCGGAGAACCTGAAGATAACAGGATGAACTGTTTCTTCTCTAAACACAAAAAAACACAAGACTGTGTATATCTACACACAAACAGGAAAAGCGGATGTCCTCTTAGTTATTGATATTTTTTCACTGAACAGGTTTTATAATAAGATCCAAAATATTCTGAAAACAGCCTTGCTTTGAATCATTATTCTGCTATTGCTCTTTTATGACTGAATCGTCAATTAGTAGTAACCAAGAGGCACTACTCACAAGCAGATTCCGTGAGTTTCACTGCACATTATGCACAGTACCATAAACCCCAGGTGCTCCCAGTAAATCTTAATTGGCTGGAGATGCTTTTCAACCCCGGGCCCTGCACCCGCTCTCCACGCCCAGTGCTAGGTCCAGGCTCCAGTCAAG
Source organism: Spermophilus citellus (assembly GCF_964194105.1). NCBI lineage: Eukaryota > Metazoa > Chordata > Mammalia > Rodentia > Sciuridae > Spermophilus > Spermophilus citellus. The sequence goes on from NC_138187.1 coordinate 16,446,315, forward strand.
CCAGGCTGATCCTCAGCTAGACAGGCGTGGTCCCCAAATCCACCTATTCCTTCAGCTTCCACCTATTCCTTCAGCCTTTGCCACAAGAATGAAATTCCATAAAAACCAGCACCAACGTGGAGTCTCCAGCTCCTCCTGGCTCCAGTATTTTCCTAGCAAAGTACAATTCAGAACTTTCCCAGCCTAGGCCTGACCTGGCCCCATCTTGACCAAATTCCAGTCAGTGGAGGCCTGGATCATCTCCCTTAGGGGGATGCTAAATGCAAGAATGTACAAATACATAGGTAGCAAGCCAAGAGAAAGTCTGTGAAATCAGAATAGTGTCATTCCCTAAACAACATGTTACTATCCTGTAGGTATACTTCCCCTTTAAAGATCAGATCAAACTTTCCTACCTACTACTCATCAAAGAAATGCACTAGGAATCTGTTAAACCAGCAGAATGCTATGTTTCACGCAGAGATTAATTAGAAGATTTCTTTTTTTTAATTATTCCAATAGTGGTATACTATAGTTATCCTTACTCACTGCTAGTAGTCAATCCTTCTGTAAAATAAGGTAAGAATATGATTTAATTAGCCTTCAAAACAGGCACCCACTATCAGGAATTTCACTCCTACAGCCTAAAGAAATGATCAAAAGTGAAAGATTTATGTAGGAAAAAAATCATAACCAGAAGTCATCTAAGTGCTCAAAAATAGACTGTACTATCTCATGCAATAATTTGAAAATTTTTATGACAAAAACCTCTCAAAATACAATATGAAATAAATGCAAAACTATATACACATACAGTGCGTGGTCTAAACTAGGTTAAATACAGCGGAGGGCAAGAAAGCAACACGCCAAATAACTTATATTTTTTTCATTTTATTCATTTAACTTTTATATACTTTCTAAGTTTTCTACAATAATTTGAATACTACCCTTAGTGAAATGGATGTTATAACAAATCTTAGGAAAGAAACCAGACACAAAAAATACATACTTGATGCATACATACAAAACCACGATGAGATAACACTTCACACTACGATGGCTATAATAATAAAAAATTAACAAGTATTGATAAGGATAAGGAAGAATTAGAATCCTCACACATTGATGGTGGGAGTATAAAATGGTACAGGCATGTTGGCAAAGAGTCTGACAGCTCCTCAAACAATTAATCATAATTATTATATGACCCAGCAATTCTATTCCTATCCCCAAGGGAAATGAAAAAATTGTGCCCACACAAAAATTTATACTCAGGTGTCCCACAGAATTATTCATAACAGCCAAGAACAGAAACAACTCACATGTCCATCAATGGATAAGCAAAATGTAAATATTCATAAAATGGATTTTTTGGCTGCAAAAAGGATTGAAGCATGATGCATGCCACAACATGATAAGCCTTGAACCCCAGTGCCAAGTGAATGGAGCCAGAAACAAAAGGCCACTTACTGTAAGATTCCATTTATATGAAATGTAGATTAGTAGTGGCCCAGGGCAGGGAGGGTGGAACGGAGAGTGACTGCTAATGAGCACTGGTATCTTTAGGGAATAATACAATTTTTCTAAAATCGCAGTGATGGTTGCACAACCTGAGAATAAACTGAAAACCACTGAAATGTACACTTTGATAGGTGAATTATATGCTAAGTAAACTATCTCAATAAAGCTGTTTTTTAAAATAAACACTTATTATTTAACATATAACAAAGTTCAAAAATAGACAAAACTGACTGACGGTGCTGGAAGCCAGGAGAGTAGTCTCCTCTGGGCAGGACAAGGAGGGTGGCGTGGGGAAGGGAGAGTGCACAGAGCCTCTGGAGTGTTGGTGATGCCCTATTTCTTGATCGAGGTGATAAATTATTACTTTAGGACAATTCATCAAGCTGTACACTAATGGCTTATGCACTTTTCTGTATGTATATGCCATACTTTACTTAGAAATTTGAAAGAAAATGTTGTCTTCTAAAAAGAAACACACTAAAATCTAGCCAGACTCTTAGACCACAATTCATCTTATTTGGAGCCAATTCTATTTATCTAGTTACTTAACTAAAAGCAGATTAGAAACTGTAAAATAGAGAAGTGAGGAAGATGGTGTAGGCTCCCAGGAGGAGGATGAAGCAAGAGAACACGACATGGAGGAAGTCGTGGGAAGCGGTGGAGGAGAACACACAAAGCCAAACAAGAACCCAAACAACGCAGCGATCCAGATCCAACACCTACAAGGCCCTGTGTTGTCCAACTGGCCCCAAAAGAAAACTCCATAAAACAGAATGGAACTCATAGAGCATGGTCACATCAGAGACTCAAATAAAGGAAAGCGTTTAAGTGTGTCCAGGATTCTCTCCCTGGGGGAGTGTACAGCGTGTGGCTTATCCATCTAAAACCCACTCAAAAAAAGGTGAAAATTTTAAGATCTGATGTTCAAAAAATTTATCTGAAAAATAAAATGTAAAAAATGAACTTCCCAAAAGGTCAGATGAATGGAGTATCACCATGTTTTTTCAAAAGATGATACTATGACAGTACAATGGCATAGAACATACCCTGCTGAGGATTACCCCGCCGTGAGTCACCCAGCACTGTAGCATGGGCCCGTTACTGCCTGCAATCCTAGGGCCAGAGCCCTGAGCACAGCTGCCCCAAGGGAAGCCATCCCTTATGGCTGCCAGGCCAGACCTGGAGAAGACTCTGAGGCAGAGCATTATTCCTCTTTAGCATTTCATACAGTGGCCTTTTGCAGGAATCTCCACACCTTTGTCCTGCCAGAGTCCCTTTCATGTGTCACAGGTTTGCTCTCATAGGCTGGTTTTTCCTGCTAAAATGTTTTCATCACTCAGATGTAAAGGAACCCACAGCTGTTCAATGCCAGGATCTATAAGGCTGATGTTATATGGCAATGAAAAGAAAAATAAGGAAACACAGTGCAGCCAACACAGCCGCACCAGAATTCTGACTAAATTCAAAATTCCTGGGTTCACAGATTTTCAAAAGGAAATGAGGAGACCCCAAACCTTGCTGGCCCCAACCCTCACTTCCTCCCAACACTGTCCTCTGATGCTGACAGCCTGAAGCCTAGGAGATCCATATGGCCAGAGATGGCATCGGTCACAGCAGCCCAACCAAGCTGCCATATCACAGTAGAGCCAGAAGGGTAAGTAACCCTCCTACTGCAGGATGCAGGATAAAAAGCTGCCCGTGTCCTCTGTATAATCCTGATATCATTAACGAGTAGCTATCTGCCATGGGCAGCTGCTGTTGGAGGAGTTGTCTTTTCTTTAATTACTCTAGTTTATTATAACTTCCATGAATTAAAGACTAACACAAGGGAGATTTACCAAGGAGTCACTAAACTGTTAAAAAGGGACTCTTTCGTTAGGGTAAGATTAAAGTACATTTCAACTTAATGCATCTTTTAACAGCTGGGGGCAACTCTGGTCAGACAAGAGGACCTTAACTATTATTCTTCTCCAGCTACGGAAAACCAAGGCCCTCAAATAAAGACAGGGTTGAATGTCTTTCCCTACAGTTTAAACAAAGCCTGTCTTTGCTGCCCCCCAGCCCCAATCACTACTCAAAGCAGAATAGAATTGCTTGTGTACTCATGAATATGCACACAAAGAACAGGACTAGTTACTACAGGGGATAAAGAGAATCCTGGAATTAAAAGTCTGTGCAGAGATGTCCCTTTCTTCATCTGAAAACAAATAACAATCTGTGTGTCTACCTTGCAACACTATAAAGATTAAATACAATAATCCACTGTGCACAGCATATGGTAAGCACTCCTATGTTAGTTACATGAAAGAGATGGAGAAAAACATGCATAGTCTGCTACTATTTATGCAAATAAAAGGGAGAATATGAATACACATCATACACACACACATATACTCATACATATCTGCTTACATTTAAACAAAGACTAAATCACAAAATTTGGGAAGAATAGAAATAGGGTACAAAAATCAGACAAAGCTAGACTTTTGAACAGATTTTGCTTTGCAGAGTTGTCTCTGGGCCACATATTCTATTTTTTGCACAATTATGCAACAAAGTTAAATTTTAAACAGCAATCCCTCAAAATCAAGAGAAACAAATTATTTTAATTTTATATCCAGTTGATGACAGAACCACAGTGGCTTTAAGACACTGTAACTTGTACAAACTTAGTAAGATATACCCTATTATAGACAAAAAAGAAAAAAAAACTTACAAATAATCTTAAACCACTTTTTAATATTCATACTATTTGTGGTAGTGTTGGGGTTATCATTCTGTGACTTGTCAGTGAATGATGACATAAGGCAAGTAAGAATTTAAATGGGTGTTACAAATAGGATTTTCAGCTTGGGAGAAAGGAGACACAGATATAAGACCAATGAGGTAAATAAAACCTCTGAAACCCAGAACTGGAATTATGAATATGAAATCATGATTTAACTTTAAAAGAAATTATCCATTTCTTGGAAACTATGCATAACCCTAATGCCCAGATTTGGTCTCTCAATACCATTTACCACCAAAGAACCAGAGCTCCTTAAAGAGATTCCAAACCTGGTACAAGAAATGTAAGATTGCTTAGAACGCCTTGGCTTCCTTCCACTCTGGTTTAACAGCACAGAATACAGGTATTGTGTCAAAAGGACTTGGAAGGCAACCTGTTCCAAATGATCAAAATTTGGAGCAACAAAAAGGTTAACAGCAAAGGGCTAGGGATATAGCTCAGTTGGCAGAGTGCTTGCCTTGCATGCACAAGGCCCTGGGTTCAATCCCCAGCACCACCAAAAAAAAAAAAAAAAAAAAAGGTTAACAGCAAAGTATGCTGGTACTAGCCCGTAGCCCCAGCACTGAGTAGATCCAAGGCAGGAGGTCGTTTGACCCCAGGAGTATCAGATCAGTCTGAGACAACATAACAAGAACTACACCCCCCCCCAAAAAAAAGGTTAATAACTATAATTGACTGAACAATCAAATACACTTAAACTCTTGAGTTCATAGGTTACCAAAACTAGCCACATCTGAAATCAAATAATTATTGTGAAAACTGGAAAATAAAGAGAGGGACCCAAACATCTAGACTTTCTACAAATTTGCTTTAGGGTAACCAAATAATTGATGAGGGCAAGAATATCTTCAGTATTCTAGCTAATGAAGAGTGAATTTTAGAATTATAATGTTACCACTTTCTGACCCTTAATGAATTAACAGATTAGAGAATAATCATCAATGACTATTGACATTACAAGAGATACAACCAGACAGAAATTTTCAATGCCACCCACACAACACAGTTTCACCCCCAAAAAAGAAGGGAAAACTTTCAACTTTAATTTTGTTAAACTTTCGAGATATAACTCACTTTATATATAACTTTATATATAACTACCACATTTTAAATGAAGCTGCACAAAAAATCATACAATGTCTGTCAGAGCTCTTCAAAATATGACCCAACAACAGGTGAACTCTTTGTCATTGGTCCATGACAAGATACATATAGAAAAGGAGACTATGCATTTTAAAACATCTACAGATTAAACAGTACCTTTATATCTAATGAACCTGACAATTTTTTTTTAATGGAGCTGGTCTTACATATGCCTTTTTATTTCACTTTTTACGTAATCATTTACATTGGATTTTATGATCAGTTTACAAGAGATTGGAAATTTTAAGACAAACACCCAATTCATTCAACAAATAAATTACAAGAGAAAAAAACTAAAATAAAAAAGGACAGATTATGAGAGTCTTAAATGATTTATCAATCCATTGAAAATTTATGACTTGAGTCCTAATATACACAAACTGTAATACACACACACACACACACACACACACACACACACACAATCTCTATTGTGCATGACTAAATGAATGTGAGACAATCAGAAAAATGTGAACAATAGTGAATAACTGATAATAAGAAATTAATGTTAGCTTTCCTTAGGTGGAAAATAGATGATTTTTTAAAGCATCCTTAGCCGTTAAAGAGATATACTGAAATATTTATGGATGAAACAAATTTGAAATTTGCTTCAAAGGTTTTTGGGAAGAAAGGCAACAGTTAAACAAATGGAGTAAGGTTACCTACAAATAAGTAATTGTTGACACTGGTTGAGAGGGACATGAAATTTTCATAGTTTTCTGAATACCTAGCTATTACTGTTATTGTTTAAACATAACTATATGAGAGATAGACGTACTAGTATCACTAGAAATTTCATAAAAAATGCTACCTGCTTTCAAATGAGGCAGCTATTACTTCCAACCACGGGAGTTAAAGGGAACTTTTGCACAGGAGTGGTTTTTAAAGTAGGTCTTGAAGAATGTTTGTACCCTGGGCCCAGGAAGAAGAAAGAGAGAAAGCAAGACAGACAGAGAAGTATGGAGCATTTAAAAAGCTGCAGGATGGTCAGGTGGCCACGAATAACAATACTAACAGATTCCTCTGTGCCTAGCACTGTATTTCTCCTATTCCTGATATCAATCCTATGAAGAAAGCAACATATAAAAGAGGAAACAGCTAAGAGAAGGAAGTTATTTGCCTCAGATCTCAGGATCTGGACCCAAGTCTGAGTCTTCAGCTCTCCCCATGTCTGCTGCCTCTCTGGATAGGCAGAAGGTGGGCCACATCATGGGAAGTTTAAATGGCAAGCTAACACATTCACACTACCTTTTGTATATAAAAGGAAAAGTATTGGCAATTTTTAAGAAGAAAAATAATATAACTACAGGTAAGCTTTAAGTAGATTAACCTGGCAGCAATAAAAACCATCAGTTGGAACAGAAAGTTTAGAAACAGGGAGAGGCTGGAAGGCTAATGCGGATGTATACCTGAGACATGATGGCTGGAACTAGGAGAGTTGGAATTATGTGCCAGGAAGCTCCCTCACCACTAGAGGACACCCCCCTGGGAGTCAAACAGGAGCTCTACTTCCCTGCTCCTGCACCACCATCCAGACACAATGCAGCTGTCACTCCCAGAATTAGACAACACTGTAATGTCCCAGCACGAAACTTAAAATCTAAGGTGTGGTCTGACTAGAACAGCACTATCACCTCCCCAGATCATGACACTTCTTTGAAAGGAGATTAAGAACTGAAAACAGACCCTATGTAAAGGAACTATGGGTAGCACATTTGTTAACTCCAATGCAAGATAGGGCATTCTGTGTCAGTTATTAATTTTCATTAAAGATTTTCATGTACCGTGTAACTCTGAATATAAATTGTATGTTGTAGAACATTTACAAATTGAAGTAATACACCTGTTAGGTCCTCATGCAATTCGCTAGCAAAAATATTTTTACAAATAAGATGATACATGAAACTCTGCAATGTCAATAGAGAACCATAGCGCTGAAAGGAGCAGGTCAGGAAAACAAGTGTCATAATGAGTGGCCCCAGAACTCGACAGAACCATACAGAGTGTGAAGAATCACATCATCGACTTGCTTGTTTTTCAGGGCTTTGGTTACTTGAGGAAAAGGCAAGGATAATCAGATGGCCTTAAGTTGAGAACACGTGCCTGCATGTGGCCCATCCATCTTACTAGTTTCAACAATGAACCCTTACTTACATCTTCTCATTTCGTGCTCACAAAAAACATGCAGGATTTCGGTCCTACCTCTGCTACTTACTTGCAGTGAATTCTAACTTCCAAACTTTAAAAGCAATTTAGTGAAAATCCTTTCTCAAAATTTAAAAAAAAAAAAGATAGAATGAAACAGACATTATTATTTTATGTATATATGTGACTGCATGACCAATATGATTCTGCAACATGTATACTCAGAAAAAATGAGGAATTATATCCCATCTATGTATATCAAAGTGCATAAATGCATTCAACTGTCATGTATAACTAACTAAAACAAATTAATTTTTTTTAAAAAACTGGGAATGTGATTCATTGGTAAATTGCCCCCAGGGTTAAATCCTAGGTACCCTTAAAGGAAAAAAATTAGAGAGTTATCAGTGCTTCTTCACAGAGTTGTTGTGAAGATTAAATTTTGAAACTTCATATGAATTTGAAGTTATCTTGTAAATAATCTGGCTCTACATAAATGAATGGGGCTTTCAGTATTATGAATAATAATGTTTTTAAAATCTCCTGAAAAGATCAGAGAGCTTTGTCCTGCTCTTAAAAGATCAGAAAAATGCCAAAAGTTAAAGGTAAAAAGATGTGCTGATCTGGTAATGAGCTTAAAAGTCCTCCCAGCAGGAGCAGATCCAACAGCACCATGAAATCTTCCACCACGTGAACTGTTTGTTTGTGGATACACTGTTTACTGCCATCCGAGCTGGACAACTGGAGGGAAGAAGCAACAGATGTTCAGTGACTGGCCAATTCCTCTAGGAACTCCACAGTCCATGACATAAGACAATGGCTGCTAAACAGACAACGAACAATCACAGTTTCATGAAAGACAAGACATCCTGATAGGCGCCACTGCAAAACTGTTGTTTGTTAACACAGAAGGTCATTTGAGGAACAGCCAATGAACAATTAATGAGCAGAGCAAACAAGAATATTTTTGAAGGAAGGAGCAGCAGAGGGCAGAACTTTAAATTACTCAATTTTGAGTGATTTCTTTTCCACTACTATATATACAAGGATTTTTTTTATGGAAACTATGAGGTCATTGTTTTCCAGAGTCTTTACTATAGGAAACAGCTGTGGAGAACTACACAGAGAACACTGCCCCATTTAATAGCCCCTCACTGTGACCAGTGCATAGAAGGGGACAGGAAAAATCCATCAAACCACACACCAGTAACAAAACAAAAGTGGCAGAGTCAAACCAAAAACTTTAGGCCAAAGGAAAATTTAAAACTGGCTGAGGACCAGTCTATATTACCACAGCTGTGTCCTGACTTAGAAGATACTTCTCTGTCTAGACCACTTCAGCTTCACTTTGCGCAGCACCTGAAAATGTAGCATTCAACAAGTACAGCTCCACCAAGAGCTTCTCTGGGATTCTAATGCTCAGTTACCATAGGAGCCTCTCCAACTGAACTCCACCCCCCACACAACCACTAATCACTTTGTTTTCCAGTCCTGAGGAGCATCACCCCTGAACTCCTACTCCAAAACCTCAATCTCCTGGCTTCTCCTCCTCTTTGTTCTTTCCCACCCATCAAGCTGCCAACACCATCAACTTCCAGCAGGCATTTTATAGGTGTTCAAAAGTCAGAAGAAAGGAGCAAGAGACAAGCAAAGGAAAAGAAGCGGAATCCAGCCCAACCCACAATGGGGCGCAAGTCACCAAGACTGCCTGCAGGAGTCCAGTGACAGGTACTCTACCATTAAGGGAAGGTGGATCATTTGATTTTCAGACAACGTGCTCATAAAATCCCATAGCCTGAGGCCTGCCACGCCCTCTTCCAATTTCTCCCTTCCTCTCTGAAAGCTTAAAGTCCAATAAGAGTCATCAGGCCAGTTCTTAAGATCTGACCAAAGTGTACGTCAGAACACCCCTCACCAGACCTCCCCTTTACAAGGAGGCTGGAGTGAAGCTGTCCTTGGATGTGGCCTCTTCAGACAGATTAGCCAAGCGCTGTGCACTTCCCACAAACCAAGTACAGAGACTCAGGCTGACGAAGACAACAGTCACCAGCAAGGGGAGGGGGAAACACAGAGTAGGTTTAAGAAACCAAATCCTCTTGATTCTGAGAGTGTTTCTTTTTCAAACAGTTCACACAACATGGGGACTGTCTGATCCTTGGAGGAGTATATGAGTAAATTCACACAACCCTGTTCCTTTGGGGAACAAGCATTTATTTATTCACTCTGAATTCCTTTCTCAGTTATCAGTTGATTCAGATTTTCTCACTGTAACATTATTAATGTTTTGTTGGTAGATACTGATTTTATCAATGGCGGCAGGCATTCAGTAGCCATGGTTATCTGTCTCAAATTAAAGGTATCTAACATTAAAATTCACACATTATACTTCGGGGTTTTTTTGAAACTTAGCAAAATGACCTAAAATTTGGAGAACTTTTAAAGAACAACATGAGAAAGAGTAAGAAGCAATAATAATACTACATGGTACCAACAAAAAGATTGAAGCGATACAAAATTCAGAAATCCTAAACAGGGAGAAACTTTTTGTGTACAGCAAGGTGATAACAAGGTTGGGTAGTAATGGTAACATCATCATCTGAGCCAGGCCCTGGCCAAGTCCTTCTCTTGTTTGTTTTCAAAACAGGCTTATGAAGTAGATACACTCTTCTCTCTCTGTTTTTAAGATGAGGAAAGGGAGCCCAGAGAGTTCAGCTCCACGGTTCCAAGGAAGCAGTGCAGTGGGATTCACACATGGGCAGTGTGGCCTAGCTCTCAACCACTCACCATTCATACAAGATAGGAAATGCCAAACCTTAGGATAAACACCCACTTTACACAAGCACCAAAGTCAACTCCAAAGTACTAGAGAGAGAGAAAATTTAGAACATAATAGAACAAAAAAGGGGAAAAAATTATTCTACATGCAAGAGTAACTTTTTCAGCTTTATAGTAATAAAAGCAATTATGGAAAAGGGGCAGGTTGAAAAATATAAACTAAGACTTTCTATAATATACAAATATACCAATCTAAAATTGAAAAATAGGAGACTGAAGGAAATAGACACATATTTTTTGTTGTTGTTTTGTTTTGGGTACTGGGGATCAAACCCTTGGGTGCTTTACCAATGAGCTACCTCCCTTTTTCTATTTTGAAACAGGGTCTCTTTAGGTTAGTTAGGAATGGCTAAACTGGCTGGCTTCAAATATGTAATCCTCATGCCTTAGCCTCACGTTTGCTGGGTTGGAAAATGGGTATATGCGCTATGGAACCTGGCTAAGAAATTCATGTCAAATGTATCAAATGTTTAATGAAGTTGTTACTTACACACACATACACTATACAAAGATGAAATGGAGAAGACAGAAAGAAAGTGAGGAGGTTTCAACATCTCAAGAGACACCATGACCAAGTAGGATTTATTCCTGGAATAAAAAGCAGTTCAACATACAAAAATCAAGCAATGTAATAAGCATACATTAACAGAATGAACTGGGGAAAAGCTAAATACATGATCATCTCAGTTGATGCAGAAAAAAACACCTGACAAAACTCTATACTCTTTCATGACTTAAACACACTCACACACCCCACACACACCCCACACACATTCAACAAACTAGGAACAGACGGAAACTTCCTCAACATGATAACGCCCATATGCAGAAATCCTCAGCCAACACCACACACTATGGGGAAAGGCAGAAGGCCTGTCCTCCAGGATGCCCACTTTGCCTCTTCTATTCACATAACACTGAAAGTTCTAGCCAAAGCAATCAGGCAAGAAAAGGGAACAAAAAGCATGAAAACTGGAAAGAAAAATGTTAAGATTATTTCTGTTTAAAAATGACATGATCCGGGGCTGGGGATGTGGCTCAAGCGGTAGCGCGCTCGCCTGGCATGCGTGCGGCCCGGGTTCGATCCTCAGCACCACATACCAACAAAGATGTTGTGTCCGCCGAGAACTAAAAAATAAATATTAAAAATTCTCTCTCTCTCTCTCTCTCTCTCTCTCTCTCTCTCTCTCTCTCCTCTCTCACTCTCTCTTTAAAAAAATAAAAAATTAAAAAAAATGACATGATCCTGTTTACAGAAAACCCCAAAGATTCCAGAAAATTCTGTTTGAGCTAATAAATGAATTTAACAAAGCTGAGGGTACAGAATCAACATGCAAAATCACTTTCATTTATACACTAGCAATGAACAATCCAAAAAGAAAATTAACAATTCCATTTATAGGGCTGAAGGTATAGTTCAGTGTTAGAGAGCCTGCTTAAGCATGCTCACATCCGTGCAGAACACACACACACACACACACACACACACACACACACCCCTATTCATTTACATAGCATCAACAAGAATGAATTACTTAGAAATAAATTTAATCAAGAAGTGGGGGGGGGGACAACAATACACAGAAAACTACAAAACAGAGTTGAAAGAAATTAAAGACATAAATGGAGAGGCACCCCCTGTTCCTGGGCTGGAAGACTTAACAGTGTTAAGATGACACTATGACCTACGACCCAAAGAAATCTAAGACTGAATGCAATTCCCATCAAAATCCTAACAGCGTTTTCTTAGAAAAATCCATCATTAAATTCCTGTAGAATCTCAAGAGATTCTGAAGCCAAAATGATCTTGAAAAAAGAAAAAGTTTGAGGAGTCATACCTGATATCAAAACTTACTACACAAATAACTTTGGTAATCAAAACAGGGCAGTGCTGGCATTAAGACAGACATACAGACTAACAGAATAGAACAGGGAGCTCAGAAGTGAAGCCTCACATAATCAACTGATTTTCAACAAGGGTGCCAAGATCATTGTATAAAGATAGGAAAGACTTTTTATCCAAGGTCTTGGGAAAAACCTAATAGCCACAGGCAAAAGGATTAGGTTGGATCATTATACTACCTACAAAAATTTATTCGAAATGGATCAAAAGGAGGCTGGGAATATAGCTCAATAGTAGAACACCTGCCAACATACACCAAGTCCTGGGTTTGATCCCCAGCCCTACCAAAAAAAAAAAAAAAAAAAAACCTGAAAGCCTAAACATAAGAAACTAAACTATAAAAATCTTGAGACAGGGAAAATTTCATGACATTGAATTTGGCTGGATTTGGCAATGATTTCTTGGCTATGACACCAACATGAATTTTGATTCTCAACAGGTATAAACTGACATTTCTGCAGCTCCACACCGTATTCAGGCCTAAAAGCATGTAGTCACACTGTGAGGTGATCCAGGTCTCCCGACTCTGCCTTCTGCCTTTCCCTCCTACCTTTCCCCCTTCAACAGTTCCTCTCTCCTCCTCTCAGTTTAGTTTCCCCCAAGGGCCTGGCCTTTGGCCTCTGGCCACTAGGCACTGGAATTATCACCGGTCTGTACAGAATCCAGGTCTGAAATAACGCCCTATTTCCAATTATTAAGACTACCCTTTGGCGCTGTGTGGGGGTCCCATGACCCCAGCCCAGATATCCAAATTCAAAGGACGGTCTTCTCTTCCCCTGGCACCCACACACCACTTCCCGTTCCAACTGCTCAGTTTCTACCACATGTCCCCATTTAGTTCCCCTCCATCCACCCAGGCCTGAAACCTGGTGTTCCCTTTACCACTCCACCTCTGGAGTTCTCTCAATGTCATAATGGCCTCGAAACATCTCCTGCTCCCACCTCTCCTCCTTTTCCTCACTTCACCCCATTCCTGCTTTTACAGTTTGGCTCACAGTCAGACCCATTCTCCCAAAACCTCGGTTTCACCAAATCCCTCTCTGCACTCTCAGGAAGCCTCAATTTGAATCACTACTAATTGCAGCTTCAAGACTAAACTGTTGTGACAAACTTTCAAAGCCAGCCATAATTTGCCCCCACCTCTCCCCAGTCATCTTCATTTATTTCCCCTTTTCTCCATAACAGCAGTTCCCAAGCAGGGGCAATTCTGACCCCCTGGGGACACTTAACAACATCTGGAGACCTTTTTTGAGGAATACCACTTTCCCAGTGGGTAAGGGACAGGGCTTTTGGCACCCACAGTGCCAACTCCCTGTTCGATTCCAGGCTTCCTGTTCCTAGGCTATGCCACCTCTCTACCTCTCCTCAGAATTTTTCACCAGAACCTGGAATGTTCTCTCTTTCCCTACTTACTATCCACGCCTTATTTATCCTCAAACCACTTTCTAAGTCTCCAGCCCGTGGCTTTCAATACCATCTACAGGCTGATTGATTCTCCAGCCAGAATCAATCTGAGCTCTAGATTCCCTTATTTCAACTGCCTCTGGACATTCCAGTAGTGTCCTATTTAATACATCCAAATATGATCTGCTGGTTCCCCACCACCACCAAAAAAAAAAACAAAAACAAAAACCTGTTTCTCCTCAAATGAGTATCCAGCACCAGCAATCTCTGAGCTACTCAGAACATGCAGCTGGGAGATATTCTTGAATCCCCACTGCCTCCATGCCCTCCCCCAAATCAAAACTCAGCAAATATAAAGAGGCTGCCGCAGCCGGAGCCAGAGCCAAACTCGGAGATCTGGGGGCTGAGGCTGAAGGATCATGAGTTCAAAGCCAGCCTCAGCAAAAATGAGGCACTAAGCAACTCAGTGAGACCCTGTCTCTAAATAAAATACAAAATAGGGCTGGGGGTGTGGCTCAGTGGTCCAGGGCCCCTGGGCTCAATCCTTGGTAAACCCCGCCCCCACAAAAAAAAAAAAAAGAGGCTACTGCAGACATATATCAACTGTCTACTTCTCCATCTCCACCCACCACCGCTTCTACCTGGAAGGTCACAAATGCCTCACCGGTGACAGACGTCCTCCCTGCTCCCATTCTACACACCTGTTCAGCACCCAGAATGTCCACTTTGCATTTTAATGAGATCATGCCAGAGCTCTATCTAAAACCAGCAACAGCCACCCCTTTGCTCTTAGAATAAAACCTAAACCCCCCAGGTCGGCCTCCAGGTGCCATATTGCCAATGTCTCGGCTGGGCACAGAATCACGAGCCACCACACAGCTTTGTAGATTCAAACAGCAATCTTTATTCCCGAATTCACACCGGCCTCCACACACGTTCTGGGGCAATCCCAGTTCTGCTGCCACCCAATTCACCTACTCCACGAGGCTTTCCCCAAAATACTCTCTGAATCTCACGAGAACTCAAAGGGAGCTCAGGTAGCAGGAACGCCCTATTTCCAGCAGCAATAATCCTCAACATCGAACTTCCCTAAAACCCAAGGTCTTCTTAAACTGGGAACGCCCTTAACCCAAGGAGCGGGATACTATACTTCCTCAAACTGCAGGATACACCCTAATCCTGGATCCACCCTCGTCCTTGAGTAGGGTCATCTTTCTCAAACACACATGCAAGGTCACAGCAAATTTAACATGGGGTACGCTGGCAAGGAAATCAATGCGTCATTCCTACTTGGTAATGGCCCTCAGCACCATATGACCTGTCCTGATGCCTGCCTCCTTACTGCCTCTGTCCCCTCTACTGGCTCTCTGAGCTGCAAACAAGGCCTGTCAGACTTTTAAAAGCACCCCCAGTTCTTTCCAACTATAGAACTTTTCACGCTGATCTTTTATTTCTCCTGCCCAGTCACACACATTATTCCTTCTCATACACCTTATCTTTTTCTTCTTTGCTCTTATCCTTTTTTTATATTTATTTTTTAGTTATAGGTGGACACAATATCTTTTTTATTTTATTTTTATGTGGTGCTGAGGATCGAACCCGATGCCTCATGCATGGTAGGCGAGCGCTCTACCTCTGAGCCAGAACCTCAGCCCGCTCTTATCATTTTTAATTTCACATTTATCAGTGTTCACTGGTTAACGTCAGCCTCCTCCGTGGCAAGGTGCATGAGGGAAGGAGCCATGCAGCCTTCTCCTTTTTACCTTTTAACCATCCCCACACCTTTTGTTTACCACTAACACCACACAGTGACTAGCACCGTGTGTTCAGAGAACATGGAGCTGGAACTCAAATTTGTAGACGCTGAATTGCTGATAATGAATGAAAAGGATGAATGAATGAATCTTCTGCTTCTTGTCCCTCTTTGAACTCCCACTGAACTGTCTCTCAGTATACCTAAAAATAGCTTCCTTACAATAAGGTAAATTCTGAGGGCAAGAATCTGGTCCTAAATCTTCACACTTAATCCTTTATTCCCAATCCCTCACCTAAACACAATAACTGCATTTAACAGGGCTTAAGTTAGCTGCAGTGTCTTCAGTGTCTCATGTGCTGGGAATATGTTCCCATGTGCTAGAAATGTCATCTTCGATGCAGGTGTCAAGACCTTTAGGAGGTGCTTAGGTCGTAAGGCTTCTGTCCTGGTAGAGGGGTGAATGTCATCATCACACAAGTGGCTTAGTTATCAAGGGACAAAAGTATGGGTTTGGCCTCCCCCGATCTTACTCTCTTCCTTCTACCTCTCTAAACAAGACAAGCGCTCTCACTCTCTGTCCTTCCACCTTCTGACATGGATAATGAAACAAGAAGGCCCTCACCAGAGGTGGGACTTCAGACTTGCCAGCCTCGGAACTATTAAGAAATAAAAATGTGTTAAGTTACCCAGTTTGTGGAATCGTCACAGCAGCAGAGAATGAACTCAAACATCAGCAATTACGGAGTTCTATAGCTGTCCCGTGTATTTCTATCCCCCAAGTAGTCCTCTTGGAATATTTCTTATAATGCTTATATTTCTCCTTTACTAAGGTGCATTTATCAACTCAAACCTTACTGGCAAGAGATCCATACATTTACATATGCATTTACACTGTTTTTAAGAAGACTTTTAAAAGTACCTGAGTTTGAGAAGCCATGGCACACATTTGAATCTAGCTGCGGGACGATCTTATTTTCCTACAGTTCAGAACCACAATCTCAGGGGGGGAAGATGCTACACGTTTTGGCACGTCCACTCTGCTTGCTGAAGTTTTATGTTAAGAGCTATCTTTTCAATGGTTGTACTGATGAGGCCACCCCAGGCCCAGGATTCAGTGTGAACCTCAGCAGGGCAGTGAGTGGAGATCGGAACTCTGATTCTGCTCCTCCGCCTAAGTCTGGGGGTGAGCCTTGGTCCCCTCATCTGGAAAGGCCAGGGCCTAGTCATACCACATCCAAGGCTGCTTCCAAGTCTGCAACCTTAGGATTCCACCACGTTCCTTTCTCCTTCGGAGATCTGGAACTTTACTAAAACTCAAGTGACAACGTGTGACAGACAAGGGAACTGATAGGGAAGAGATGTCCATTCTGTCACAAATCTAAATGTGACCTACACAATTTCATTTTTCCCTACATTTCAAATGAATTCAGGGGACACCCTGAAGTCAGACTGCTTTGGGGGAAACACTGATATAACAGCATACTAAAAAGCTTTACACAGGGGCTGGGGCTGGGGCTCAGTGGTAGAGCGCTCGCCTAACGTTGTGTCGGGCACTGGGTTTGATCCTCAGCACCACATAAAAAAAGTAAACAAACAAAACAAAGGTATTGTGTCCATCTACAACTAAAAAAAAAAAAAGCTTTACACAAACCAGGAAATTTAACATCATTTGTTTACAGCATATCATCAGAGCTCCCCAGCATGAGTCCATGGAAAAATAGGGTGTGACACTAAGCAAGTGTAATCTTGATTGCTAGGCTGTTGGACTTAACTCATTTATGCACTTCTGCTTCAAAAGTCTGATTAATAAGAACCAGGCATTAAGGTGCACGGGAACACATATGGGAGAAAAAAAGTCTTTTAATCAATTACTTCTTGTTTATTGCAAATTTGGAAGAAGTCCCCATAGTTCTTTTATCAGTAGATCACTCTGTTCCTAGCTGTTCTTTGAGAACATGCTTTGAAAATTGCTGATATAAAACTCACCTTTCTTGCTTGAAAGATGCCTAGCCTTCTTTTTTTTACTTGTTGCAAAAGGGCACTGAGAACTAGAAATCAAAGAGGATCTGCAAGAATCTGGAGCACCCATGCCCCTATTAAAGTGAGAGCAGTAAGTAGATTTCCCCTTAAAATGACACAGACTAGTATAGAGGTTCAACACTATATGTTTACTTTCACTGTTTTACCAAGAAAACGACTGACATAGGATCAAATCCAAGTTTTCCCCTCGTGCTGCTGCAAACACTGCACAGGCAAAGGCCAGAGTAGCAAGACAACCCTGGATGGAGAGGGAAAAAGGAAGGAAAACTGCGGAAGAGGCTGGAAACATTCCTCCAACACTTTCTCAACCTCAGCACTATTTACATTTGGGGTTAGATAATTCTTTACCAGAGGGGTTGCCCTGAAATGTTCTGTGACATCCTGGAATTTACCCACAAGATTCCAGCAGCATCTCCACCCCAGCTGTGACAACCAAGTATGTCTCCAAAGACAGGCAAGTGTCCCAAGGGGTAGGGAGGGAGAGGTGTGGAGGGAAGCAAAAGTGCCCTGGCTGAAAATCAGTGCTTTAAGAGCAGAAAAAAAACACCTGTTTTAAAAAAGAGAGAGAGAGAGACAGAGAGAGAGAGAGAGAGAGAGAGAGAGAGAGAGACAGAGAGAGAGAGAGAGAGAATAGGATATAAGTGACAGTTACAGAAGTTTCTTAAAGCATATCAAGGAGGGGCCACTCAACTTGTTTCATTCTGGGATATGAAAATCCAACTTTACCACCACCTAGCCCAGATCAGACCAAAACACCATTAACCTGGCAAGCTCCTCACGCTCAAATCAATGTGGTTAGAAAGCAAGTAGGAATTCTACTTGAAAACCTTGCAGAGAGAAGCATTAGAAACTTAGGAACATTTTCAGATGATTAAAGCACATTCAAAGACAGTGAATGCTCTTCTGGACCTCAAGGCAAACTACCTCAAAATGGCAAATTGGTTTTATCTCCTCTGCCAACAATAACCAACTGGTGGTGGCTGCCTAGACACCAGAACTGAGCAGGATGCTGAGGCCGAATATGAGCTCTGAACAAGAGTATCAGAATCTTTATCAACATCTGCCACAAGCAGGCAAGGGATATGGTGACAGGGAGCCTCATGTCCATCTCCTTGGGGTTCCATGTTCTTTATACTCAAAATAATGCTCATCAAGTTTGGCTAAAATAAAAGATTTGAGGGGAAAAATAAAAGTCACAAATCACCACAGTGCCACCAGGTTTACATAATTGAATGGAAAAGAGAGAGAGACAGAGAAGGAGAGGAAAAAAATCCGATCATATCGCTCTCTTATTAAAAATTGGCTCTGAAGGCTGGGGATGTGGCTCAAGCGGTAGTGCGCTCGCCTGGCATGCGTGCGGCCTGGGTTTGATTCTCAGCACCACACACAAACAAAGATGTTGTGTCCGCCGAAAACTAAAAAATGTTAATCAAAAAAAAAATTGGCTCTGGATTCTCAACTTCCAAATGATAACTCAAAACCAGCCTACACAGCCACTCACAACCCCTTATAACATGGAGGGAGCTTTCTGCACCCCATGGCTCTCCAAGATACAACCAGACATTAAACATGTTTCCCCCAAAAATACATGCTCTTCTAGGCCAGCCCCATCACTTCTCTGCCCAGCAAATTTCTAGTCATCCTTCGGAACACTGTTCCAGTCACCTTTTCTGTACTGTTTTACTTTTCCTTTGAGCCTGCTATTCAAAGTATGGTCCTTGGGCCAGCACTATCAGTATCCGCATCACCCCAGGGCTGGTTAGAAATAAATGCAGATTCCCAGGCCCCGCTCTAGTTCTACTAAATCCCAATTTGCTTTGTAATAAGATCCCCATGTAAATTACGAGTGTGAGTTGTGTGTAAGTTAAAGTGTAAGAAGTGCTATCTCAGGGAATTTGCCAGCCCTGGGCTCAGTGTTGCTGAGGCACTTTAGTGTGGCGTTCATGAATGCGATCCTCAGAGATAGGTACTGTGTCTTCCTCAAAAGATGGTGCCTGACACACATTAGGTGAGGCTCTCTCATGGGATGCATAAGAGGCAAGTGCTTCCTCCACTTATCTCCTCCAGGAAGGCAGGAAACTCCAATGCCCACATTCCAGCCTCCGTGGCAGTCGTGGTTATATCAGTGAGATGCAGCAGAAGCCTGCTGCAGGGGCTTCTGGAACAACTTCTATTTCCCTAATGACTTCCTGCCTTCCTGGGTAGAATATAGGGTGTTGCAGCTGCCATCATCTGGCAACCATGAGGTGACAGGCATGAGACTAAAAAGCCAATAATATCTAAGAACAACAGGGTGGGACAACAGAAATGGTGCAGGTCCTTTGAACCACCTCAGAACCATCCACCCCGAACTCCCACATGAGCTAATTGAGCATTTCTACTGCTAAGGCACTCTCACTGGGGACTGTTCTATCTTGTGCAGAATGCATTCCCAACTGATGGAGTAAAACTTCAGTAAATGGGAGGTGAATAAATGAATGCCGAGTAAAATGTAAAGGTTCAGAAGATGACATTTTTTAAAAAACACAGGTCCTCTAAGAATCTGTTCTACTTTGCCAAAGCATGACTATGAAGTCTCTGCACTTTTAGATTTATTGACCCATTTCTGTTCAAAGCTTAATGGATAAAAAAGTGAACATGACTTCATAAAAAGTAATGGAAATGACCTCTAAGAATCCATCCAACTTTGCCAAAATTGCCATCAATCAGCCCCTGCACTTGCAGACTTATTAACCCACTTCTGCTCACAGCTTCATGCATTAAAAAAAAAAAAAAAAATAACACCGTATTATAAAAGGCAGTGAAAATCTTCACATGCTAAGATGCTGTAGAAACTGACTTTCACATTTTGAAAAAGACCAGAAAACCAAACTTAACACCACACTCTGGGCTTGAAAAGTTTCAAGTGCTATGGCTGTTTACAGGCAGCTCTAAGCAAAGAGCAGGAAACACAAAGAACCTACTACAATAGCCAGCTGGTGGCCATTCTCCTACCTTCTGAGATCTCTCATACAGAACTCTCTTTTTTTTTCCAGCCCTTAGCTCACTGAAGCATTTCCATTCAAATTTTCAAGATCAAACAGCAACCACTTTTTCTTGAGAAAAACATTACTGGGCAACATAAACAAAATACAAGTAAAAAGTATTAAAAGGGAAGGGATGCACACCAGCAATACTGCTTCTCAGCAAGAAAGCAGGACCTTACCCAAGTGCAGACTCCTCAGCCAGATCACCATTTTATATTGTAATCAAATCATTTACTTAATAAATGTATTTTAGAAAGAAACTTGATCGAACCAATGGAAAACCAGCACCACTTGCCATAAATAGAAAAGACAAATGAAAAAATAAGCCCAATAAAAGCATGACTTTATTAAATCTAACTACTGCTACCCACCAAAGCCTCTAAACGTGAAGGTTGTTCCATGTGTAAAGGGTGGGCGTGGGGGATTGGAAGAGGTGTTACAAACAGGCTAATATCATGCTGCAACTTTAGCCTCCACAGGATCAGGATATAAAGAGAACAAAAAGGAACTGACTTCCTCACAATGTGACTTCATTCTATTTAATACCACAACAACATCCCACCTAAAAGTGTCCCTTACACAATTGCAAATCATCTTCCCCTTCTGCTTAAAATAAGAGCCCAATTCCATAATGCAGCCTAAATGGCCCTCCACCAACTGGGCCAAGCCCATGGCTGAAGTCTCAAAATCTCACCCTCACTATATGGGTAGCCACACCAGCAGACAGCAAAGAGGACCCAAAGCTACCTCCCTCAATTTAAAGTAGACTGCCAGCTCATCAATCACATCACCAGGTGCTGCTTTCTTCAAACCACTATCTGATATTATCTTCTTAACTGATTAAAGTGTTTAATAACTTTTTTAAAATAAACAACAAATACGCAAGGTACTAAACAACTGAAGCACTTAACATAGGTAGGTTGACTACTACTAAATATCAATCTGTAAGTCAAAAATGGGGAATTTCCAAGTGTCCAACCTAACGCATCAACTAGTTTGCTATAAATTGGTAACCATGGGGGGGGGGGAATAAGTGAGCGGCACAGAGATGGCGAGTAACTTGCTGAGAGTCATACCACTAGTAAATAGCAAAACCAGGATTTGAACCCAGTTCAACACTCCCTGACCCATTATCAACTCACAAGGATGCAAGTTCCCCGAAAGCAGAGCTTTGCTCAGGGCAAAAATCCCTCCCCAGTGCCTAACTCAGGACCTGGCACACACGCAGTGGGCTCTCAATACACCATGATGGATAGACGGACGGATGAACAGATGGGTGGGAGGGAGCGATGATGGGATGGATGGATGGATGAACGCACGAAAGAATCTCCCTTGCAATCAGGGTGCGGGTCACGGTCACGCGCCCCGACCGCCCTAAGCACCCGGTGCAGAAGTGGGCCGGCCGGAGGAGCTCCGGGAAGACTCGGGCGGCGGATGCTCCCGGGACTCGGGGCGCGGCGCCGCGCGCGGCTCACCTTGAAGTCGCGGCTGTGCTGCGGGGTGTACTCCAGGGTCCAGAGGGCCCGCACCAGGTGCGCCAGCTGCTCGGTGACCTCGCCCTGGCCCTGCGCGCCGCGTCCCGAGGGCTGCTCGGGGTCAGGCGAGGGCTCCGGCCGCCCCGCCCGGTACTGGCCCAGCGCCAGGTACTCGGCGAAGAGCTCGGTGTTGCTGAGGCACTGCAGCGTGGCGTTCATGAAGCACGTGTTGCCGTGGTTGCGGAGCCCCGCCACTCCCGGCACCGGCTCGGCGGCGCAGGCGGGCGGCGCGGGCGAGGCGGGCGGCGGCGGGCAGGGCGGCGGCGTGGGCGCGGCGGCCGGCCCGGACGGGAAGCAGCTGCGGAGGCCGCCGCGGTCCGGGGCGGCGCCCTCGGAGCTGAGGTGCGAGAGCGTGGACAGCGTCTTGAGGACGCGGCTCATGAAGCTGCCCACGGAACGCGCCGAAGAGGGCGAGGAGGGCGCGGCCGGCCCGGGGCCCCCCGCGCCGCCGCCGCCCGCGCGGCCGCTCCGGAACAGCCGCTTGCTGAAGGAGCGCTTCTCCTTCCCGCCCGCCGCCGCCACCGGCGGCCCGGGCCCGGGCGCCGTTACCTTGGACATGGCGGCGGCCGCCGACGCTCATCACCGCGCCCGCCCGCCCGGCCCGGGACCCCGCCACGGCCGCCGGCGCATCCCGCCGCGCCGCGCCTCACCGGGCCCGGGGGCTCGACGCCCCACACACCTCAGAGCGCCGCCGAGCCAGCAAGCGAGCGAGCAGCGGCCGGCGGGGCGGGCGGGCGCGCGCGCGGTCCGCCCAGCTGGGCCGCTCACGTGACCGCCTCTCAGCGCCGCCCGCCCGGGGCTGAAGCCGCGGCGGCCGCCATGTTGACTGTGGGAACGGAGCGCCTCTCCAGTCGGACTCTAGGACTCGCGGCTCCGGGCGCGGTCCTGCGGCGTGAAGCCTGAGGGAAGCCATGTCTAGTGTGGGCATGGTCCAGGCGTAGGGGAGAAGGCTAGACTTGAGCGCTGGGTGGGGGACCTCCGCGGGCGGGTCTCAGTCGTTGCTAATCAGATGGCAGAGGTCTAGGGAACCGAACAGCCTGATTTCCACGTCTGCCCCTTACGAGACCGTGGAAGAGCTAGTGGACGTGGCTCTGTCCAGTCCTGGGCAAGGCAGCCCTGCCTGGCTCCCGAGGGACGTTGCAGATCCCTGCTGCCTGCGCACCACCCGAACGCTGTCACGGAGCAGGGCACATTCCGGTGGACTTTTCTTCCAAGCTGTACCTTGAGGTCCTGGCGAAACGGTGTTATCAGAATTACTTTGCTTTTCAGAGCAACCTTCCAAAGCTCGCTGAGCTCTCCCATCGTTCATTCATTCGTTCATTCATTCAGTCGGTTAGTCAGTCAACAGATATTTATTGAGCACCTGCCAGGCACTGGCGGGGGGGTGGAGGGGAGGGATGCGACAGCGAATGAAACTAACATGGTTTCTGCCTGTCCGCCTGCAAGCTACACTCTTGGTGAATACTCACGATGGCCTCCATATGCCACGCATGTAGATCTTTAATCTTCAATCCAACGCCTTTGAGATTACCCCCCATTCAAACCCAAGTTTCAGTCAAATCCCTAAACTTGATCTCTAATCCAGGGGTCACAGACCACAACTGTCACGGTGACCAGACCAGATAGCTCATAGCAACGAGTGAAGGATCATCTGTTGACCTATAATATTTAATTAAAGTGCGTTGGCTCTCAATGTTGGGGAGAATATAAGAAATGATGGGGACAAACTACAAATCAACATCTTTCCTTTTAAAAGTGGCGTCCGCTCAGCGCTAGTTAGTTGTTTCCATGCAAGAATGATGACTGTGTTGCCAGATCATCCGATTTTTAAAGAGAAGGTGGAAATCCTATCTTTAAATGTTTGTTTTCAATTTAAAAAGAAAAAAAAATTAGTGCGGGGGTAGGGGAAAGAACAGTATGTATTTAAGCTGCAAAGCCCCAAAGCCACCGGCCTGTGACCTCTTCTGTGTGTATTCTCTTTGCTAAGTCCTGGTTACTGAAGAAGAGAAAAATCATCCGAGAACCCTTTGCCTTTTTAAAACGTGAAGGTCATCTTAGGTCCATTTCAAAGTAAGTGGTTGTTGTCTTTGACCTCCTCCCGATAAGTAGGGTTCCATAGTGATACCCCTGGGGTTCTCTGCAGTGGCCCAAACCACCTCTGTTCCCACCCCTTAGTCAAAACATCCGTTCTTCGATGCACCTTCAGCTCATCAGAACATCAGGAAGAAATCTGATGATTTGAAAAACACAATGACCTTCAAGGTTTGCACACATTTGCTGTTCCAAGCCTTTGCGCAATGGGTTTCCTCTGCTGTAAACATCTCTCCTTGAAATTCTTTACTTAGCTAAATTCTCCTCATCCTCAAAGTCTCACCTTAGGCATCAACCCCTCCAGGAAGCTGCAACCCCTACTGCAGGCTGTCTTGATCCCTCTAAGTCATGACACTGACTTGATCACATTGAAATTCAACTTGCAATCTGTCACCTTCACTCTTGAGTTACAGGCTTCAACCCAGAAGAGACCCATCTTACCCAATACTGTAAGGTATAGTTATTATGAAGCAATATCTAAATGACATCTGAACTCTTTGAAGGACACCTGAGAACCCCCTTCTCAGTCTGGCCTCTCCTACCCTTCTAGGCTTCATGGTCCTCAAGGACACCAAAGCCATAGAGATTGGCCAGAGCAGGCTTGAAAGAGTCCCTAGTTGGAGCACTCAGTCATTCTTGTAGGATTTACCCCAAACAGCATTCTGTAGTAAATCTCCTGCTTGGACAGTAGCTCAGTGGTAGAGTGTTTGCCTAGAACGCATGAGGCCCTGGGTCCCATTCCCAGCTCTCTGGGGGGGTGGAGTGGAAGGTGGGACAATGTAGTAAACTTTCCACTGTTCCCCCTTATTCTTAAGCTATTCATTAATTCAACACAAATAAAAGTAACATTGCAGGAATATTATCATGACC
This sequence comes from Spermophilus citellus, assembly GCF_964194105.1. Classification (NCBI taxonomy): domain Eukaryota; kingdom Metazoa; phylum Chordata; class Mammalia; order Rodentia; family Sciuridae; genus Spermophilus; species Spermophilus citellus. The sequence goes on from NC_138187.1 coordinate 16,471,351, forward strand.
TATGCTTTGTCCACCCCTGCGTCTCAATCCTTCCATGGAAACCTCAGATCAAAGGGTACACACATTTCGTACAAGACACCTATTGTCACTCTGACCTCTAGAAATGTTTTATCCAGCCAACAGTGAATAAGGGGCACACATTTCCCACCTCCAAGATAGTGTTGAGTTTTACAGGCTTTTTCACATCAGCAAATTTGAAGACCAATAACCCAGATGTCGGCATTATGCCTGGGTCCTCAAAAGGCCTGGGTTTGAATAAGTTAACCCCGCTTCACACGTGAGAGATGACTGGAGGAAAACGACCTATTTCTTCAAGAGTCAGTTTTTCATCTATGAAAAAGAGTCACCCCTCATTCTTCACATTTTTATGGATATTAGTATATCCGATAATATATTCAGGTGCCTCGTACCCTGCTGGTAAGTAGCAGGCAGAGTGCGATTTTATTAAACACGAGAACAAATTTGATGAACAACGTGACGGCATGTCGGTTTGCTTCTCGAATGAATGAGGCTGAATATCGTGTGCCGGCCTTTGAGCTATCCAACATTTAAAGCTGCGCCCTGTCTAGAAGGGATATCAAATTGGGGAGGACAACCCAAACTCCTGTTATAAAAACTGGGCCAGGAAGAGAATGTGTTCCCCTTCCACTTGATCAGTCACCCCCTGTTAGGTAGAAACCAGGAAGGTGACCCAGGGAACACCAGCCAGAAGCTCCTACCTGGTCTTTGGCTCTGGGAGTGTTGATACAAAGTGACTTAGAGATAAAGCAGTAAATGAGTGAGTGTTTTCAGCAGTGTGGCAGGCAGTGGTGGACAGGGCCAGAGACAGTGGCAGCAGTCTCTAGTTAGCTGCTCTCATGGCAAGTTCTGACCAGTATCTGCCTTCCTGCATTTCTGCCCAAGCCTGTTTCTCCGGCTCTATTTATCCTGTGAACTAACCTGATAGGCTTCCTATAAATTCCTTTATTGCTGAAACTAACTCGTGTCAGTTTCTGTTGTTTGCAATCAAGAAAATGACTAGCAATGTCTTTTTATTAGCAATTTGTATTTTTACTTTTGTTGTATTCCTTTTATAAATGTTACCTGATAAAAATCACTTTATACATCTATTACTCCTTGGTCTACCCATTTCACTTGGTTGTGTTTACACTGTTTCTATATCATATAGAGAATTTTAGTTATTTTATATAGTCAAATGGAAGCTTCTGATTTTTTTTGGCATGGTTAGACAAACAGCCTGCCCCTGCTTTGTCTGGAACTTATTTTTGTGTGAGAAATGCAGTAAGAATCTACTATGGCTTGAATGTCATCTGTCCCCAACAAAACTCATGCTGCGGTTTGATCCTTATGTGGCAGTGCTGAAGACTGAACCTAGGGGCAGGTATTTGGGTCAGGGAGCAGAGCCCTCATGAAGGGATTCATGCCCTTCTCAGGTGAGTTCCTTCTTGTTTGAACACAGCTGGATTAGTTACCACAGGAGCAAGCTGTTACAAAGCAAGTTTAGCTTCCTTCACTCTCTTGTGCTTCTCTTCCAAGTGGCCCACTTGCCCTTCAGCTTTGTACCATGTGTTGAAGCAATACAAGGCCCTCACTGCATGCTGCCACCAGACGTAGGAGTTTCCAGCCTTCAGAACCATAAGCCAAAATAAAACCTTTTTTCTTTATAAACCATTGAATCTTAGGTATTCGTTATAGCAACAGAAAACAGACTAAGACAAGATGTTGCCTTTTCCCTACCCTATATGGATAGCCAATTGTCTCAGCACTATTTTTAAAAATAATCTAACCTGAGGGGAGTGGAAGGGGAAGCGTTGGAGAGTAATACTGGCCAAATTATATTGTTATGTTGTGTGCATGTACAAATATGTAACAACAAATCCCATCATTATGTACAATTATAATGCACCAATAAAAAAATGGGAGGGGGGCTGCAGTAGTGGCTCAGTGGTAGAGCATTTGCCTGGCATGTGTGAGGCCCTGGGTTCAATCCTCAACATCACATATAAATTAAAAAAAAAAGAGGGCTGGGGATGTGGCTCAAGCGGTAGCGCGCTCGCCTGGCGTGCGTGCGGCCCGGGTTTGATCCTCAGCACCACATACCAACAAAGATGTTGTGTCCGCCGAGAACTAAAAAATAAATATTAAAAATTCTCTCTCTCTCTCTCTCTCACTCTCTCTCTTTAAAAAAAAGAAAATATCCATTGACAACTAAAAAATATTTTTTTAAATGTGGAAAAAAATCTAAACTTTCCTCATTGTTTTAAAATGCTACTTCATCATTTCTTAAACTCTACATACATTTAGGCACTTAAAAAATAGATTATTCCATCCCATTGACATGCCTCTACATTCCAAAATCATATAGATTTACAATACATTGAAATGTTTGATAGGCTAATACTGTCTAGTACTTTATTAGCTATTTGCTTGTTCTCTCAATTTAATTTAATCCTTTTGGGTTTAATTTATAGGATTAATTTAGGAAAAATTGATATCATCAAAATATTCATCTTATCTGAGGATTAAGTATGTCTTTTAAAAAAAAATCATACAGGGGCTTTTAAGATCCCTCAGTGGATTATGGTTTTCTTCTGTAAATCTTGTACAACATTCATAAATTTATTCCTATTCGTTGCTTATTATGAATGGGATATTTTTATGCTACCATATTTTCAGCAGTTTGTCAACAGGGCAAAATAATTTTTATAACCTGCCACCATGAAGAACTTTAATTCTTTCTCATAATTTTCAGGTGATTCTCTTAGGTTTTTCAGGAACTCATAGTAATTCATGAGGTTACAATCTTGCCTCTTATTACAGTCATACCTCGTTTTTTTTTTTTCTCTTGCCCAATTGCCTTTCCAGAATTCTGTTAGTAATAGTAGTGAGGGTGGGAAAGTTTTGACGTTAATAGCAGAACTTCCAAGACTGCACCATTAAGCTTGATATTTGCTTTTGCTTTGAGATATATATTATTTACTGCATGAAAGTGGATTCCATTTATTCCTACTTCGGAAAGCGTTATTATCAGAAATGGATCTTGAATTTTATCAAATGTCTTCTGGGCATCAAGAAAGATGATCATCTGCTTTTTTCTTCTGCTTTGGGCTGTATACCCATCAGAGGTTCTTGGTTACAGATTTGGACAGCAAAAGATTTCATTGTAATATGGGTGGCTCCCAGAACTGTCAGGAAAGTTTCAGAATCAGACTTGAGAAAACCAAGGAAGACAATACATAGTCAGGACTCTGCTCCAGAAAGTGCTGCTTAAGATGTCCTCGTTGGTGCCTCCAGTGAACTTGGTCACTCACTGCTGCCACCAGGTTGGCACCACATTGGACAGTGCAGCCACACACTCTTTGGCTCCTGGTTCTATTGTAGCCACTATTAATATTCTTGGATAACTTCTGATTGTCTCTGAACATTTCCTATCAACATTCAAAGACTGAAGAGAGAGCATACATTTGTAGGCATAAGTTCCATGTGTGGTTACTAGCACCTGGGAAGTGGGGACCATCTTCTCCGTTCAGCTTCCACAGTGAGAGACACAGCTGCCTCCCATCTTCCTTGAGATTTTCCCTAAAGGAAGACTATTCAGTACTGGATAGTGAAAAAGGACAAATGTCCATTCCAACTTGTTCATGTGGGGGTGTTGTGTTGATGGCATTTAAAGTATCGCTTTATGTATTTGCTAATATTTATTTTTTCGTTGTTTTTGGTTTGGGGGGAGGATACCAGGGATTGAACTCAGGAGCACTGGGGCCACTGAGCCACGTCCCCAGCCCTATTTTGTATTTTATTTAGAGACAGGGTCTCACTGAGCTGCTTATAGCTCCTCTCCAATGCTGAGGCTGGCTTTGAACTCGAAATCCCCCTGCCTCAGCCTCCTGAGCCCCTGGGATTACAGGCATGCACTACGGCACCAAGTTTTTGCTGATATTTCATACAAAAGTTTCTATCTGGATTTATGAGGAAACCATCTTCGTGTGTGTGTGTGTGTGTGTGTGTGTGTGTGTACTATCCTTATGAGGTTTCATTCATGCCCCCTTTTTAAAAAAAACAACTGTGAAACATCCCTATTTTCTTTGGATGCTGAAATAATCTAAACGACCTGTTTTCAAAGGTTATAAGAATGCATCTCATTTATTCTCTGGATCTGGTGTCAGGGTGGGAATCAGTTCTTTGAAAGGGTTTCTAAATTTTTATCTGTATTATCAGTATGGGTCTTTCTAGATTGTCTTTCTTCTCTGAGGTTAATTTTAGTTCTTTTATTTTTCTTGAAAGTCACTTACATTTTCCAACTCAGTAGTGAAATCTTACAAAATCTTAAGGTTCTATGATCTCTACTAACTCAGGGCCACAAAGCGATTTAAACAAATTCCTCAACTTTTGATGGTCACAGGTGTGTGGAGTTGGCGTTCCCTGTCTCCCATCAGAGCCAGCACCACTGGGGCTCCACCGAGACCTTGTGAGAACCTCTTGTCTTTTTATGCGCCCAGCCTCCAGTGCCTGTGTGTTGGCTTCTAAGGACAATAGCCACAGCTCTCCTCTGCAGACTGCCTGCCTGCGTACTTTTGGAACTGCCCCCACCATGGACATAGACACCTGGGAAGTGCCTGGGGGGTTGTCTCCTACATGGCTCTTAGACAGTGACTCTGGGTGCAGGAGTTTGGTAGCCAGCTCCTTCCCTCCAGGCCTGACCGATTCTGAAATGTGACTTACATTCCCACAGTATGAAGCTGAACTCTTTCTGAGTCTTTCCTCTAAACTCCATCCTTGCTTGAATTCTTCCTTTTCCTTCACCTGGTCCTTCTAGAGTTTGGATTTAAATGTCCCACCAAAGGCCCATCTATCAAAGGCTTGATCCTTAGCATGGTCTTTCCTTCTGTTGGAAGATGGTGGGAATTTTAAATGGTGGGGGCGAATGGGGGATTTAGGTCACTGGAAGCAGGCCCTGGAAGAGGGTCGTGGGATGCCATTCCATCTCTACCCCACCCCCAGCCCAGCCACCCTAGGACTTTGCACCATAAGCAGCTGATGTGCTGCCTCACCACGGGGCCAACTCACCAAGGACAGAAACCTCCAAAACTGTGAGCCCAATGAAAGTGTGCCTGGTTTTCAGCTGATAATCTCAGACATTTTGTTTTGTTTTTATAGTAATGGAAAACGGACTAACACACACCCCTTAGGAATTTCTTCTGAGAACTCTTCTTACACAAGAATTTTTATCTCAGGATCTGGCTCTGGGAAACGGGTCTGCACTATAAGAGGATTTAACTTAGCCCGTGTTTCTGAAGACGGACAGAGCAGCTAATACATCACACCACAACATCTGGACCTTATAATAGAGATACCAATGAAATCCCATGAGAGAAGCAAAGATGAGGGTCATAACTCAGTTGGGAGGTGCTGTGGCCTGAATGTTTATATTTCCCCGTAATACATATGTTGAAATTCTAAGCCCCTGGGTGGTGATATTGGGAGGTAGGTCTTTGGGAGATGACTAGGTCATGGGGACCATGCTCTTATAATAAAAAAGGCCCAAAAGAGACCCCTCACTCCTTCTACCTTGCAAGTACAAGCAAGAAGACACCTTCTCCGAACCAGGAAGTTGGTGCACTCACCAGACACTGAATCTATGAATGCCTTGATCTTGGACTTCCCAGCCTCTAGAACTATGAAAAATAGATTTATGTTATTTATAACTAATTTATATTATTTTTATAGTATCGAAATAGACTAAAAAATAGGAAGAGATGGCAACTATTTCATTTAGAAAGGATTACTCAATCTGGGTTTTGAAGAATGAACAGGAGTTGGCCAGGTAGGATATGTAGTGTGCAGGTGGGTGTTACAAATGGAGATCAAAGAGCCGGGTGTGGTGGCACATACCTGTAACCCCAGTGGCTCAGGAGGCTGAGGCAGGAGGATCTCGAGTTTAAAGGCAGCCTCAGCAAAACGTATCAAGGCCTTAGGCAATTCAGTAAGAACCTGTCTCTAAATAAAATATAAAAAGGACTAAGGATATGGCTCAGTGATTGAGCATCCCTGGGTTCAATTCCTGGTACCAAGTAAGTAAATAAATAAATAAATACCTACAATTAAAAATAATATGTAAACTAGGAATGGTGGTGCACATCTTAATCCCAGCTACTCAAGAGGATGAGGCAGAAAGCATTGTAAGTTTGAAGCCAGCTTACACAATTGAGTGAGATCCTATCTCAAAACAAAACAAAATAACTTACCAGGCCCAGGGATGTAGAGCACTTGCCTAGCATGCACAAGGCCCAGGGTTCAATCTCCAGTATCACTAAAATAAAAACAAACACCATGAACAACATGTAGTTCCTAGGCTTTAGGAATTCAACATGTAGTGAGTACACCCAGGAAGCCAAACAGGGCCCCAGGAAATTAGAACACAAAGCATAAACAAGGGCTAGAAAAACAAGATGATGTTGTCATTAACTTGGAGAGTGGAGCTGAGGGTGGACAAGTGAAATGAACTTTGTAGGCAGAGAAAGGAGTGTGGGAACTTGGAGCAGAGAGAATAAACATGTGCCATAACCCAGGTATATGAAAAGGCTCCCTGGGTCCAGGAAGCCTGAGGAGTTCAAAATGGCTGTAAAGACTCAGAATAACATGAAAGAATGCCCTTTCCATTCATCCCTTCATAAGAGGAAAACTCTCCATGCAATGCTAGTAGGATTGCAAAACTTTCCAACCCTTTTTTTTTTCCTCTCCTTTTCAAACCACAGATAGAGCAGGCAAAAGTACTGTGGTACATTGTATTTCCCATCATGGATGCCCTTGAAGAATAGGTGGACTCTGCATCCCCTTCTTTTTTGAAACTTGGTGTACTTTTGTGTCTGTCTCCACAAAGAGAATTCTACAGAAGAGACACAATGTAACTTCTGAGAACAGATCTTAAAGGCCATTTGGCTCTCTCTGTTCCAGGATGTTCACCCTTGGAACCTGGCCGCCATGTTGTGAGGAAGCTCAGGCCACACTGAGAGGCCCATATGGAAAGAAACCAAGCCATAGGTCTTGGCTGAGCACTGGCTGACAACCGGCACCAGCTGGCCAGCCACGTGAGTGAGGAATCCTAGGAGTAAATCTTTCCACTCTGAATAGATTTACCCTAGTGGTGCCACAGGCAGCAGAGACAAGCCCTCCCTTGCCAAGAGCCTGCCCAGATTGCAGATTCTTGGACAGAATTGACTTTTGTGTAATTTTTAACCCATTAAGTTTTAAGATAATTTGTTACTTGGGATTGGATAACCAGAACAAGTATCTACACAGATTTTAATTGCATTGTTTTTCCCCCTCTATTCAATGTTACATTTGCCCTCTATTTATAGCATTACTGATTTTCCACTTGCTGCAACCATATGACGTTTTCTTTTAAAACACATTTACTTCTGTTACGTGGGCTAGACTTAGTGACTTTCCTCCTAAGAACTAAGGGAAAATAACAATTACAAAGTAGAGAGAGACCTCTCAGTACCTAAACCAAGAGATCAAGCTTAACATTGGTAGCTCTACATCACACTGATATCAAGCATCCCCTGATAGGATTGAATGAAGATGGTGCTTCAACCTTGGTGGTATTCTTCACCCAAACCCATAAACCTGGTCTAATCCAGAGGAAAGACATCAGACAAACCTAAGTTTGGGAACATTTTTCATAATCTCTTGAGGTCAGGAAAAAACATAGACTGAAAAAAAACTGTGTCACACACCAGAGAAAACCAGAAATATGTAAGGACTAAATCAAAATATTATCTAGGACTGCAACAGAAGAAGACTATTAGTGAAAACCTGATTTAAAAAAAACAAAGTCTGGACTTCAGCTCTTCATGTTGCTATGCTTTGAATATGATTTGTCCCCCACAAGTTCATATGCTGGAAGCTTGGTCTCAGTGTAAAGGTGTTGAGTTAGTAGAACTTTTTTTTGGGGGGGGTACTAGGGATTGAACTCAGCAATGCTTAACCACTGAGCCACATCCCCCAGCCCTTTTCATATATATATATATATTTTTTTTTAGAGACACGGTCTTACTGAGTTGCTTAGGGTCTCCCTAAGTTGCTGAAGCTGGTTTTGAACTTGACATCCTCCAATCTCAGCCTCCTGAGCCACTGGGAATACAGGTGTCTGCCACCTCACCTGGTGGGGCCTAGTGGAAGGTGATTAACAGCTGTGGGGGCTCCACCCTAATGAATGGGTTAATATCTGTCTGGAGGGAGTGGATCAGGTCTCACAAAAGCAGGTTGTTATAAAGTGAGGCCACACCACGTACTTGGTCCCTCCTTACCCTGCTGCTATTTCCCTTTCTTCTTCTCCACTTTGCTGTGACCAGGGGCTTCTGACAAACACCAGCTACCATGCTGTTTGGACTGCCCAGATACCAGAATTACGAACCAAATAAATCTCTTTTCTTAAGACAAGTGTTATATGAACATTGATTTCTTAGTTTAACAAATGTACCATGGTACCGTGGTTGTGTGAGATATTAACATTAGGGGAAGCTGGAGGAAGTATAGGCATAGACACGGACCCTCTTTATTATTTTTTGCAATTCCTTTGCAGATCTAAAGTCATTCCAACATAAAAAAAAGTTTATTAAAAATACATTTAAGATTTTTTTTAAGGAAAGGTAGTATTATGGTTTGGATCTTGAATGTCCCCCAAAAGCTCATGTGTTGAAAGCCTGGTCCCCAGTGGAGCAAGGTTCAGAGGTGGGTCTTTGGGGGAATGACTGGATCAGGAGGGTTCTGATCTCAGCAGAGGTCTCTGACCATGGTCGGCTGATTCCATCGCTCTGGGCCCAAGGTGAGGCAGAACATCATGGCAGAAGGATATGGTTCAGGAGAGCTGTTCCGTTCTTTAATCCTAGTGGATTAAAGGATTCATCGCTTGGCAGCTGAATGAACTACTGAGAGGTGGCACCAACTTGGAGGGAGTAGGTTCCTGGTGGTGTTTCCTAGAAGGATCTGGCTCGTCCCCTTCCTCTACCTCTCCATCACCCTGGCTGGCAGGAGCCGAGACGCTTTCCTCCACCAGGCCCTTCTACCATGATGTTCTGCCACGGAACCAGCTGACCAGACTCGGAATCCTCTGAAACCATGAGCCTAGTTATATCTTTCCTCCTCTACGTTGTTCTTGTCAGGTGTTTGTAAGGAAAGAATCGAATGGAGGAAACCAAGAGAGACGAGAGGTGGCTCAACGGTCACCCAGGTTTCTCCTGGACAGACCTGGACAGGGGCCCAGTGGAGACTGACACCCATCTTCCACTTCTGGGGTAGACCCAGGGGAATGAGGGAGGGGACACTAGGCCATGGCTAGGGGTTTGTCAGGGAAAGGTCCTGGTGGTGTCACCTTCCTGAGGAACTAAGTGTTTTCAGGATTTTAGACCCAGCTGTTTCCTTTCTTATGATGATAGAGTGCCTGGGGTTGCTCTGCATGATGATGGAGTATTGTCTGGGGTTTAGGTCAGGTTGAGTCAAGGTGACCTTGAGGTGACTCTAGTTCTAAGATAGAGGGTATGTTTCAAAATGGCATTGCCTGGGTCAAGTTTTACCTAACATTATTTGGACCACAGGATGAAAATCTGCCTAATTTAATTATATGGTATGATCATCAGGCAAATTTTACTAAAATGGCATGAGAATGAGTGAAAAAAAACACCTGTGAGGAAGACGTCACATTTGGGCACCTTGAGAATCAACTGACCCCCTTATTTGGTACAAGGGCATGCAGTCAGGTCTCCGTTTTCAGGACTCTGAGGAGGGGAATCCGATGACCCTCACTCATGTCACAAAGACTCTTTTAGTCAACTTTCTGTACTGTGACCAAAAGATCTGGCAAGAACAACTTAGAGAAGGAAAGGTTTATTTTGGCTCACGGTTTCAGAGGTCCAGTCCATGATGGGCCAACTCCACAGCTCTGGGCCCAAGATGAGGCAGAACATCATGGCGGAATGATGTGGCCAAGGAAAGGAGCTCAGAACATCGCAACCAGAAAGGAGAGCAGAGAATCTGCTCACCAAGGACAAAAGATAAACCCCAAAGGTATGTCCCTAGTCACCTGCTTCCTACAGCCATACCCTACCTGCCTACAGTTACCCAGTTAATACATTCCAGTGGATTAATCCTCTGACTGGGTTATATTTCTCATAATCTGGTCATTTCACCTCTGAACATTCTTGCGTTGTCTCACAGGTGAGCTTCTGGAGCACTTCATATCTAACCCACAACAAGGACATAATTTTGGGGGGAAACCTAAGACCATCTTAGAAGGAGCCAGGAATGATGGAAAAGAGACGTCGGTACCACCCAAGATGGCTTCCAAAGATCTGAGGGGACTCCAGAGGTCTGAGTGTGTTAGGGTTTCAATATGATCTATTCCCCCCATAAGTTCCTATGTTAATTCAAGAGGTGAAATGATTAGATTTTGAGTCATAACCTACTCATTGGGTCAATGCATTTCATGGATTAATAATTTAAGTGGATTTATGGGTGGTAACTGTAGGCAACTAGGGTATGGCTGGAGGCAGTGGGTCATGGGGGGCATGCCTTGGAGATTATATATTTTGTCTTTAGCTTCTCTCTAGCTCGCTCTCTCTCTCTCGCTCTCTCTCTCTCTCTCTCTCCATATATATATATATATATATATATATATATATATATATATATATCTCCCCACCCCAATTCCTTTGGCTGCCAAGAACTGAGCAGCTTCCCTCCACGATGCCCTTCCATCATGGTAGTCTGCCTCCCCTCAGGCTCAGAGATAAGGAGTCTGCCCATCACAAACTGAGACCTCTGAGACCAATAGCCACTATAAACTTTTCCTCCTTTAAGTTGTTCTTCTTAGATCTTTTGATCATAGCAACGAAAAGCTGACTAACACAGAGTGATGCCAGAACTCAGTGGAAAGAAATCGTCAAACTGCTAACGTTTTTTCTGCCCAAATAGGAAACTTGTGAGGTCCAATCCGGCATGAGCATTGGAGTGCTCAATGTGTGACAGGCACCTGTTCAGGACTCTGGGGATTCAGCTGGGAAAACACAAAGTGTTTTCCATTTTAGTGGCCGGCCACAGAAAATAAAGAAATACATAAATATTCAACATGACTTCAGCTCCTGCTAACTGCTTTGAAGAAAAATAAAACCAAGAAAGGAGATGGTGACAAGAGTCCAATCTCCAATAAGAAAGAAAGAAAGAAAATCAAGAAAGAAAGATTGATCTCAAATGAATAACCTAATTCAGACACAAGAAAAGGAAGAGAAAATTAAATCATGTAGGGCCTCTCGGGCCATTGTAAGGACTTTGGCTTCTATAATTTGAGACCCAAGGAAAAATCTAAGAGATATGAACCAGCCCAAATTGGCATAAAGAAAAATAAATAATAGCCAACACTCACTATTCATAAGCTGCATATTTGCAAATTCATCTACTCACTAAAATTCATGTGTAACTCTAAAATCATTCATCGAGGTGTTTTTATGGGCGTGCACAGAACAACAAAAATGTGCTGTTCGACATTCAATTCCTAACTGCCTTATTGTTTCAGCTCTCACTACAAACAATTGCCCTTTTTCATAGTTTACCCATGTCTGTACTTTTGTTGGTGAGTCTGCTGTTGATAACAGTACCCCACAGGTATAATACTGAAGTGCTTCTCAAACACAGTTATGTGCCTCACTGTGAAAATATGTGTGTTAGATAAACTCTATTCGGGCATGCCTTATAATGCTGTTGGCCATGAGTTCAATGTCAACAAATCAACTGTATTTTAAATGAAGTGGCTTTAAACAGAAACACACAAAGGACAAAGATATGTACGGATTGGTTAGTGAAAATGAGACCAGAGACTCTTGAGAACTTAACCCTGCATTTTGCCTAGACACAGCTAGTCAATACTGGCTGATTCAGTGTTCAAGGCAACTCTATAGAACATAGCTATCATGAATAGCAAGAGCTGACCTTACATTTCTAGTTGTAACAGCATTCTGACTGTGATCTCTCTCTAGGTACGGGCTGAATAGGCTGGGTGAGGGTAACACTTTCACTCCTTCATCCTTTCCAATGTATCCATCCCCAAATTGCAAGTGACATTTTGAGGGAATGTGCATTCCACCAGAGACCTACAGGGAAGGAGAAAGAAACCATGACCATCTTTGGCTGCTGTCCACGGTGCTGATCGTCTGAAGCCAACTTCCTGCAAGAGAAACAGCATCAGAAAAATGATTATGAAATTTACACAAGTGAATCTAAACACCCCGGTTCCTACTCCCTAATGACCTAGGATAGTAAGTTTCTAACTCAATGAGCAATGTGAAATAACAGCCTTGATCCCATCCTGGTAGAAGGATCACATAAACGGAAGGACATCATTCTAGATCTTCATGAATCCTGGAAAGAATCAAACCTGATAGCAAAGCTTTTTATTCCCACTGGCCCCTAAACTCAGATCTCAGCCCTTATGTCAATTTAACCAAGTCTTCAGATCCACTTTAGACACTTTTGATCTCCTCCTAACTCTCTAGAAGTTTCAAGATCTCCCATTGTTTCTTATGATTAGCTTCCTAAGACCCTGAACCCCAATACTAATCCTTGACAACACAGGAACTCTGGATTTTTACAGAGAGATGCTGCAAAAAGTTCCAAATAGTATTAAATAAATTGTAGAGAAAGCAATGCGTCAGAGAAGCCAAGAGAAGAAGGTGTTTCACCAAGACAATCACCAGTTCTGAGTGCCAAAGAAGGTGAAAGGAAAGGAATTGTGTAGACTGGATGCTTTTGAAACCCAGAATTTACTCTGACTCTGACTTTGGAGAACCACCCCTTCCCCATTTTTATCCCACGTGTGTTAAATGAAGCTGATTCTACCCAGAGGTGAAGCCTATAATCCAAACCGAAGCCAATTGCTAGGACTAGAATGTGCCCCCCGCCACACACAAAGCATATGTTAAAAAGTAAATCTCCAAAACACACTGGCAAGAGGTGATTAGAACATGAGGCTTTTGCTCTCATGCATGGAGAATGCTGATATAAAAGGGCTTGAAGCTGCGAGTTTGATCTCTTTTTCTCCTCTGCCTTACTACGTGCCTTCCTAAGAAAATATGCGTGTTAGATAAACTCTGTTCAGGCATGCTTTGCCTTTCTGCCATGGGATGATGGCGTACAAAAGCAGATCCTGACCTCCTGATTATCAGACTTCCCAACCTCCAGAACTGTGAGAAGTAAATTCATTCTCTGTATTAATTACCCAGCTATGGTATTTTCTTATAGCAGTAAAATATGGGCTAAGATACAGGTCAACACATCCCCTCTTTCTCATGGCGTTGTTCAATTAGGGGTTAAAACAAGCCTCAAGCAACACAGTAAACAAGAGAGAGAAATGAATTACAGTAGATGGGGTAGAGAGAGAATATGGGAGGGGAGGGGAGGGGGGAATAGTAGAGGATAGGAAAGGCAGCAAAATACAACAGACACTAGTATGGCAGTATGTAAAAATGTGGATGTGTAACCAATGTGATTCTGCAATCTGTATACGGGATAAAAATGGGAGTTCATAACCCACTTGAATCAAATGCATGAAATATGATATGTCAAGAGCTTTGTAATGTTTTGAACAACTAATAAAAAAAGAAGAAAAAATGCATACACAATACAAGGAAAATGGGCTAAAATTACGAATAGGCATTTTAAAAATTGTTAATAAATATTAAAACATGCTCAGCCTTAATATTAATTAGAGAAATTCAAATTAATACCATTGTATCATCTTGTAATTACTAAACTGGGGGAAATGTTTAAATCTAGGTCTGAGAATATCAAAGGAGGAACAACCGTTCTCCCTTACACAGCTACTAGACATGTGGTTTTGTATAATCACCTTGCAAAACAACCTAGTGTTATCCAGGGTAAAGTTGAAGATAAGCATAACCTTGTTTTAGATTTTGGTCTTAATAATCAAAGTGTTGTTGATTAACCAAGAGCATTTGTAGACCTGAAGCTTATTAGAGATGCAGACTCTCAGGCCCTAACCAAAATATTCTATTGAATTAGAATGTGTACTTTAACAAGATCTTCAATTGATATAAATGTTCATTGAAGTCTGAGGTGCACTGTCCTAAAGAAATTCTTGAACATGCATGGGATAAATAATAATGTTCATAGAAACACGGATATGTAGAAGAAAATGGGGAACAACAGAAATTTGCACTGCTTGGAAAGTGGATAAATGTGGTATTGTCATCAAAACTAGTTGTAGAAAAGTACATGCAGTCTGATTCCATTTTTATGAGACTTGAAAACAAGCAAAAGTAAACAATACATTATTAGGGATCCATATATATGTATGTGGTAAATTCTAAAGAGAACAATGGGATGATAAGCACAGTTCAGGAAAAGAGTTAGGAGGATAGGGAGAGAGGAGTCAGGAAAGAATCCAACAGTGATCTTCACCTGCATGAGAAAGGTTCTATTTCTTAAACTGAATAGTGGGTTGAAGGATTTCTGTTATATTATTACATGTGACTTATCTATACATTATAGTATTCTTTTGTTGGCATCTAATCAAACATGATAACTTTATTAAGATATGCTTAATATACTAAAATTCATCTGAAAAAAAAATAAGTGTTGCTCAGACTGAATCCTACAGGCTACGTTTGATCCGTCAGTCCCACTAGACTCTGACCTCAGTACATGTGCAGGCTGGAACCAGCAGAGCCATCTTATGACTTCATGGGACAGAGAATGACATAAACACCAAGAAAGCAAAGTGGAGACTCAGAGACTCAAGCATAGAGAAATTGGGTCCTGGTTACCTTTGGAACTCCAGCTTAAAGCAGAGCCTGAGGTCAAACTTCCCAATGCGTAAGCTAAACTGTTTCATTCTTCCACTTAGCTAAGCTAGTTCAAGGTTATTTCCGATTCTTGAAATAAACATGGTCCTTCCTGAATTAGAACTAGGTACCAAAAGTGGAGTGTTTCAGGTGATCCCTGGTAAGATGTGGCGCTGAGAAGAGGTTTATGATGGCAGAGGTCGTGTAGACACAACACCATTCTGTACCCAAGAACCAGAACGGAGTAGAAAGGGGCTAAGGAAACGTGCTGGGATGTTGCCCATCTCTGTGTCTGTTATGGGGATGGTCATATAAGAATATACAATTTCCAGAACTCATTGAATTGTACCCTTCAAACATTCCATTATGTCAATTTTAAGTGGATTTTTAAAAAGAGATCGGTCAAGCCTAAGTTCACTGTATCCTATAATGTATCAGCTAGCTTGTTACTTTTCAAAAGCATCATTTTTATGGTACAGAACATATATGTTCAATAAAAACAATAGAGATCAGTAAAAATCCCATGTAAACCCACCCCAAGAGATGACCTCTTTTAAAAACTGTATGTAAGCATATAGAGAAAGACACCACATACATAACCTATTATTTTCTAGTCTATATACTGTTTGGCCTTTTTCTCAACTGTACTTTTTTGTTTTGCCAATCAAACTGAGTAAGTATACTGACAGGGGGAAAAAAATCCCACCAGTGAGAATGTATCCCAAGAAAACAATTAGAGATATAAATGAAGATTTTATACAGAGAATATATTAGTGAAAACTGGAGGCAATACATGTATTAATAAATAGATTCAATTATGTGAATGGAATACTTAAGCAAATGTACATTTTAAGTAAGGAAAAGTTGCCTATAATGTATCATGAGGTGAAAAAACAGACTTCATTTTACAATGAGGAAAAATATGATGTATAATCATCAAAACAAACTTCAGAAATTTAGGAACAGCATATATTTCAAAATCCTATCATTCACACACACGCATTCATATATGTATACAGTATACATGTGTGTAGGTATATATACAAAATAATAACCTTACTGTTAACAGTGCTTATTTAGTGAGGGATGTGATTACCATTTAAATTCTTCATAATGAGCATATATTGTAAGAAAAAACGGTGGAGTTTTTTTAAGATTTTCTTTAAGCTGCCCTCTAGGATTGCTGGGCTTGTTTCCACCACCTGGGCCAGTAAGTAACCCTTGCGGCTCCAAGTGTCATCTTGGGCCATCAACAGAGGCATCTCCTGGGAAGTCAGACACCCAGACTCTCAAGAACCACCCTACCCCTGCATTTTAACAAGACATCAGTAGGTGACTGCGCATCTGAGAAGCTCTGAGTGAGAATAGACCCCTTTCCCTCCTGGGGTCTCCAATTCTTCCCGACTCAAAAGGGACAGTGGCCGAGGGGTCTCAATGTGGTTCCTCCCAGTTGCAATTTTCAAACTCATTTCTGCTGGTTATCTGCCTGAGTCCCTTACAAAAAGGCACTTGAACAGACCAAACGATGGGTGGCCTGGGGCAGGAAGGCACCTGTGATCTGGAGCAGAAGGAAAGGCCCCAGGTCAGTAACAGAGCAGCAGGAGGAATTGCGAGGTGCCTTGTGGGAGGTGCTACCGAGACCCAGGGAAATGCAAGGTGCAGGGTGGCCTCAGGGCGGCAGCAGGCACTCGCTTTGCCACATAGAACCGCTCAGGACCAGCCCAGCTGGGGCGCAGAGCTTGCCTCGGGAAGGCAGGTGGCGCTGCGGAGTCGTGGCCCGCTCTGGGCTGGTCGCCAGTTCTCGGCGGGCTGGGGAACACACCTGGGCAGGTAGGAGGGGGCAGAACCTGAGGGGGCTGGGCTCTAGAGGCGGGGCCCAGGCCCTCCCACAAGAGCCCTGGGGCGCGCCAACTGGGGATGCTTGCCTGGTGAGGAGAGCAGAAAAGGAGCGTACCCGGATGGTGCACACGCGAACCCCCATCCTTCGGAGCCGAGAGGTGAGCTAGCCGGGCTGGGTCGGACCGGCAAGGGTTTCAGACACCAGAGTGCCACGGTACGCGGTGGCCTCCCGGACGCGCGGATCGCCCGGTGGGTGGGTGGCCCGGCCGGCATCACTGCGGCTGCTAGCCGGTGACCAGGATGCAGGGACACTTTCCCGGGGCGATCGATGCGGCTCTCTAGTCTATTCGCGCCGTGGCTCGGGTCACAGCGCTGGGCGATGGTCATTCCTGGGCTACCCTCCCCGGATCCCCCTTCCCCGCCTCGGTGAAGCGCGTGGACTGGACCGTGGCTGCTCCTTTTACGCTCTGGAATGCTTTCTTCGGAGGTGGACTCTTGTTGCAGAAAGAAGCAAACACTTGAAGCCGGCTGGCTGCTCTCTTGAGCGGGCGGACTCGGCCTGAGCTGTCCTGGAGCAGCCGGGGGACAGAGGGGGCTTTGGCCACAAGACAGCGCCCAGTCGCTCCGCGCAAGGGCGGGCAGGACTTGCAGCGGCTCCGGACGGGTCCGAGGCTCAGGGGATCTCCTTGCAGCGCGACAGCAGGGGCGCGCATCAGCTTAGGTCCCTGGTGGCTTCCAAGTTCTGCGACCAACCCTGCCCAAGACATGGAGCAAATTTCTCACCCCTCCCCAGGTTCCTTCACCGTGACTTGGGGAATAGGCGAGCTTAGTGGTAGTCCGGGGTGTGCATTCGGGACTTGCTCTCATGAATCAGGACCCTGGAATTTTTTTTTGAGCGGGGGGGGGGGGATCCTTGCAATCCTTCCTACCTTTGTGACCTAAGGCAGATTATCTTACCTCTCTACGCCTCCGTTTCCTCCTCTGTGAAATGGGGATCTATCATACCTCATATAATTTGTAGTGAGAATTTAATTAGGTAATATGTAAAAAGAACTAAGTAGGGTGCTGGGACACAGTTAGGGATTGATAAATGACAGTCATTATTTTCTACTGCCACTGTCATTTCAGGAGCAGGTAGATAAAAGTAGGGACTCCTGGATTCAAATCCCAGCTCAGCCACTTTCTAATGTGACATTGGGCAAGCTACTTAACCTTGGTGTCTCCATTTCATTTGTATCATGGGGGAAATTCTGATACCTACCGGAGAAGATTGTTGTGAAAATTGAATGAGGTAATACCTGTAAAGCACTTTGAAGGGCGTCTGCAGCTAATTCTTCCTCAAAGGTGACACAATTCAGTAGTAGCTCCAAAGTTGTTTTGCCTTGAACTTGAAATATTTGTGGGAGCATTGGTGGGGCTCCTCTGCTCTGCTGGGGTCAGGGTCAGGCCCAGGGAAGGGACTGATGAGCAGAAGGACCCCAGGCATTGTCTTCAGTGGGAATAATAAGAGTTGGGGACAGAAGTTTCCAGAATCACAGCTTCTGGCAAACATTTGCAAGAGGAGGAAATTTCTCCTGGGCTGTAGCGTTATTTGGCAGGACATTGAACCTGGACCTCGATTTAAAAAACAATTGTTACCTTCTTTCTTTTTTGGTTTGGGAATGTTGTACAGGAAAAAGTGAGGATGAGTAATATTGAAAATTATAAAACAAATGATGCAACAAGTCCAGAGGCAGAGGCAGAAGGATCATAGGTTCAAGGTCAGCCTCACTAACTTCATGGAACCGTATCTCAAAATAAAATAAAATAAAATAAAAAAGGAGGCTGGGGTTGGGGCTCAGTGGTAGAGTGCTTGCCTAGCATATGTGAGGCGCTGGGTTCCATTCTCAGTACCACATTTAAGTATATAAAATGAAGGTCCATTGACAACTAAAAAATATTTTTAAAAAATTTTTAAATTTTATAAAAGGCTAAAACTTTAGCTCAGAAGTAGAACACTCTTGTGTTCAATTCCAAGTTCTGCAATAAATAAACAAATAATAAACTAAAATAAATTTTATTTCTCTTGCCAAGAGGCTAATAGCATAATTTGGGGTATTATAGATGGTTTTCTCCATCCTAGAAAAATCACAGAAGTCTCTGGGGGGTTTGAAACAGTTTGGCTGACTCTGGATATCTTACCTCTACCACCAACACTCTATTTCTTTTGCATTGTAAACCTTAAAACCCACTAGTGTTGTTAATTTTGAAAGACCCCAGCTTTGGTCCAGCTCCCAATTTTGGACTATACTCCATGGATTCATAATGGAAAAAAAAAGTAATTCCACAAGTTCAGAATCCTGCCTAAAGAACTTAATGGGGGCACACCTAAGTCCTTGTGTTAGACAAGGGACCTCTGAGGACATGGGGCCCACTCTGTATACCTCCAAATCAGAGTATGTCCTAATTTGGCTTTGGTGCTGTAGAACACACAGGGGACAGAGTTTGCATATACCCCTCCCCCAATACTGGTAATTCATGAGTCTTGAGAAATAGTCACCTTTACTATCCAGAGTATTTAGAAACTAAATAACTCAAGATTCTTTCTCTTTCTTTCTACCTTTAGTCTCGAGTACTATTAACCAGCTTCTTGCTTTAATGAGAGGGCGTAACAGTCCCCGGTACAACACCAAGCCCCTCAAAGATATAGACTATGGTGGTTAAGGCTGCAAGATTCCTGTACAATCTTATACAAGTTGATTCACCTCTCTGAGCTCATCCTCCTCCTCTGTAGCATAGAGATGATAATAGTACACTTACTTTGTGGAATTGTTGAAACATGAGGTGAAATATATATATATATATATAGAGAGAGAGAGAGAGAGACACTATGCGTGTTAATATATACAGACTATAAATTTATGAGACTTAAGAGACAATATGAATATATTATAAATGTATATAATCATCTCATATGTATATATTATAAATATGAGATGATTATACACACACATAGTATATGTATATATTATATACACTGCATAGTATATTAGTATATTTATAAAATGAATATCATTTCACACCGTAACGGTTCTGTGACTGAGATGATCGTGTCTGTTGATGAATCTAATAATTTGCTTTCCAACACTCTCCCCAGAAGCTGTTATTAAATCAAGGTGCATTCCCCAAATGAATGGTAGCTTTAAATAAATATTTTAAAAAAATGTGGCACAGTACTCTGCAAATATTAGGTGGCTGTCAGTTGTAGACTATTGTTTTCTAACATCTGTATCAGGTACTCTGAAGCGCTAAGAGCTTGTCTGTAAAGAGAAGAAATGAATCAGAAATCATTCCTCTTTCAAGAAAGCAGTAGGGAAATGAACTGGAAGAAATGGGGCCAGGAACGTGATGGAAGGGGCTGCCAGAAAACTCCCTTGGCTGATTTCATCTGTCAGAAACACCTTGCTGAGCGCCAGCTCTGTGCCAGACACGGTCTTGAGCACCAGGGGGCCTGTTGGGGTAGGAAGGCTGCCCTCCAGGTGGGCAGGTGAGTGGGAGCGATAAGGCACGTTGCAGTACCCCGACCTGATAAGACAGGAGCTGATTGGGTTGCACTGAGGGCTGCTGCCCCAGAAACCCAGGCGAAAGGTCCTTGGGCTAGTCGGGCCAGTCTCCGCGGGTTCCACCTGGCCCAGCCCCCACAGGGCTAGGCCTGGGGGCCCTAAGAGGAGGAGGCAGCCTCCCGGCAGCTGTGGTGGCCAAGAACAAATATCCTGGAGAGGGGGCCAAGGCCTCAGGATGGAGACTGTCCAGCCCACGGAGGAAAAGAGGAAGGAGGTCACTGAGGGCCCTCGCCTCCAGGGACCTGCAGCAGGCCAGCTTGATTGCACGAGCTCACCTGCTCTTCTCTGTCCCTCCAGTAAGTGGCCCGCCCGCCAAGTCCCATCCTCGCCATGGCTCCCGGAGAGAAGATCAAAGCCAAAATCAAGAAGAACCTGCCCGTGAGAGGCCCTCAGGCACCCACCATCAAGGACCTGATGCGGTGGTACTGCCTCAACACCAACACCCACGGCTGCCGCCGCATCGTGGTGTCCCGTGGCCGCCTCCGCCGCCTCATCTGGATCGGGATCACGCTGATGGCCGTGGCCCTCATTATCTGGCAGTGCGCGCTCCTCGTGTGCTCTTTCTACACTGTCTCGGTCTCCATCAAGGTCCACTTCCAGAAGCTGGATTTCCCCGCTGTCACCATCTGCAACATGAACCCCTACAAGTAAGAGGCGCGAGCAGGGGTCAAGGCATGGAGCTCACGACTCCCGCGGGTGCCCAAGCCCCTGCAGCCTGTAGATGTGCGGTTAGGAATTTGAATTCATTGCCAACATCGGTGAACTGCCCTCTCCAGGCGCTCCAAAGGTGTACCAAGGTTTCAGTCTATCCGCGGCTTCTGGGGATGGGCTATCTCAGGGGAGGCAGACAGCGGAGGTTGCAAAGGTCAGCTTAGCTTGGAGGTTGGGTCTGGAATGAACTAGCACCCTCTGCCCTCCCCCTCATAAACGCTCACACCAAACCTTTAGCTTAGCCACTCTTCCCAACTTTCCAAGTCCACACCCTCCATCTCCACAAACTGTAAGCTCAGGGCTGACTCAGAAACTTCCAGAAGCATCCTGGCTCTGCTAAGCCTCATTTGAGTGAGCCCTGCCCCCCAGGGCTTTGGGCTGGATCAGATGTTGGTGCTACCCCATTGGCAGCTGCAGGACCTGTTCTAAATGGGTCACCAGAGTCCTTGGGATCGTGCAACACTGATCTGCCAGCCGGGTCAGAATCCAGCAGAATTTTGTCAGGGTAGGGGTCGGGGGTGAAGAGAACAGGAGGGCAGGGGGGACATGATCACAATTACCAAAGCAAGCGGACTTGGCCAGTCATCAACCTCAGAAAAGCTCAAGATCCAGATTGGGTCTAAGACTTATTCTCTACCTCTTAAGTCTCTTTCTTTTCTTCCTCCCTTATCTCTTCCATTACTCCTTTCTTCCCTCTCTCCCTCCTTGCAGCCATTATTAGTTCCATAATTACTCAGCATCTAAAAATCCTCTAGCCTAGGTTCTGAGGCATAGAACTGAGCAACCTACGCACAGTCTTTGACCCTTGGCTCACACTGTAGTGCAAATATAGCTACCCTATGCTAACTCATAATCACAACCATTACATTATTTTTATGCACATGTGTGTTTCCTATGTACATAATAAATCATTGGAACCTTTCCAATGCCCTGAGGACATGGAGACACAGAAAGGCCAGGTGACTTGTCCAAGGTCACACAGCCACTAAGGACCAAGATGGGAAATTTGAACTCAGGTAGTTAACTGTGGGACTGGTACTCTGAATCCCTGTGCTATATTGCCTATGCACAGAGCAAGGAGGAGAGGAAAGAGAGAGGAGAGTTAAGGGAGAGCCTGGGAATATTTGTCAATGGGAAAAAAAGTTTTAAATGGTGTCATCAGGCTGGCTGAAGACACTTGTCACTATTCCCCTGTGTTCTCAAGGGTTGTCAGGGTAACAGGCATGCCCTCCTCCCTCCCAGCTATGGTTGGAGGTCACGGGTTGGCAGAGGCAGGGTGTGTGGGGTGGAGATGGAGCCTGACCCCCTGGTTGACAGTTATTTGTTTGCGCTCACTGTGGCTGGATTAGGGGAGGTACCTGATGGTCACCACTCCAGAAATGCTGGTTGGGGACAAACTCATCAACACACCCCTGAGAGCAAGCAGACAGTGGTGGCAGGGGTGAAGCCACAAGATGTCATGCAAGGGTCACCCATGAGCCTTTCCCTTTTGTGGGAGGCAACAGTGACTCGGGATGGGGCTAATGGGGAAGGCCACAGGGATGGGCGGGGGTGGGGGTGGGGGGCGGAGGCTGGTGCGTCTTGATGGACCACAGCACGGAGCCGGGATGGCTTTCTGCCGGAGGGGTTTGCCTTCTCTGAGGGACGCTACCTTCCCATCCCGGCAGGTACAGTGCCGTGCGTGACCTTCTGGCTGACCTGGACAAGGAGACCAGAGAGGCCTTGAAGTCCCTATTTGGCTTTTCAGAGGTGAACTCTCGGAAACGTCGGGAGGCAGAACCCTGGGAAGGCATCCAGCCCAAATTCCTCAACGTGGTCCCGCTGCTGGTCTTCAACGAGAAGGAGAGGGACAAGGCCAGAGACTTCATCACGGGCCGCAAGCGGAAAGTGAGCAGGAAAATCATTCACAAGGCTTCCAACGTGGTGCATGTCCACGACTCCAAGGAGGTGGTGGGGTTCCAACTGGTAAGACTCGCTGGCTCGCAGTTTGGGGGCATGGAAGGTGCTGGGGCTGGTGGGCCCAGGGTCTCTTCTCCTAGGCCATTTGCTCCTGGAGGCCCCCTGGAAGAAATATACCCGGTGAGGGTGAGTGGGCTACCAGCGAGTGAATCTGACTCAGGCAATCCTAGAACATGGGGGGAATGTCCTAGGAGGTGACCCTAGCTCATGGGGGCCTCCCAGATAGAGAGAAATGAGAGATGATTTGGGAATCTAGGTGGGAAGGAAGGATGAGGTCATTTCAGAAACTGCTGCTGAATAAAAGAAGTCATTTTCAGGCTTTTTATTATTGCTTAACATACAGATTCCATCCTGGGACCACCTGGTTGGCCATGCTTGGGTCACCCTGATGTCCTCTTGGCTAATAATGGGAAGGCAGGACATCTTGAAGGATAATCTCACCAGACTGTATCCAAGGGGGAAAAGAAAATTCCTACAAAGCAAAATCAGAGTGCAGACACTTCCTTATCAAGAGTGTCAAATCCTGAAGAAAAAAAAAAATGGCCCCTCCCCCAAATCACTAAGATCATTCATAGGATAGTCATAAGATTCTCTTGGATATTCTAGTCCCTTCCTTGATATCTGTCCTTTCCAAAGACTTTCCAAGCCCTGAAGAAAACACCTGGAATGTACCATAAGTTCCTTATAAAGTCCTCATTATCATATCATTCAGACGTGGGTCCTCTCTGCCGCTCTATGTACTTGGTGAGGATGATAGTTCAGTCAATATTTTGCAAGTGACAGAATGGATGCATAATGCCTCGCCTAAGATCCTGCAGAGAAGTAGTATCAGATTCTGGGCTAGAATCCAGGTTTCTAAACTGTTTATGTAGCAGGAAGCAGGATGGGTTGTGTAGGAACTCAGAAGCATTTGAGCCAAACCCCAAATATCCAGGGAACCCCAAAAAAGGTAGTTTGGCTTCTTACCTGTGGCAGACAGAAGTAGGGAGTCATAAGAGTGGGACTCAGTGTCCTTCTTCACTAACCTCTTTCCTATCCTGAAGGCTTGAGGCTGACTTCTCCCAGACCCCAGAAGTAAAGGGGGGAAGGGTCCTGGGGATTAAACTCAGGGGCACTCGACCACTGAGCCCCATACCCAGCCCTATTTTGTATTTTATTTTGAGACAGGGTCTCACTGAGTTGCTTAGTGCCTTGCTGTTGCTGAGGCTGGCTTTGAACCTGCGATCCTCCTGCCTCAGCCTCCTTAGCTGCTGGGATGACAGGCATGCGCCACCATGCCTGGCAGGAAAACCATTCTTATCCCAGGCTTCTCTCCAGTTCCTCTGATTATCTGACCCGAAGTTTCAATTACTTATCCTTACGGTCCTTCCAAAAGGTAGCAGATCTCCTGGTAACAGCCCGGCTTCTCCTCTTATTTACAGTGTTCCAACGACACCTCGGACTGTGCCACCTACACCTTCAGTTCGGGCATCAACGCCATCCAGGAGTGGTACAAGCTGCATTACATGAACATCATGGCCCAGGTGCCTCTGGAGAAGAAGATCAACATGAGCTACTCTGCAGAGGAGCTGCTGGTCACCTGCTTCTTTGACGGGATGTCCTGCAATGCCAGGTCAGGGACGGGAGAGGCAGTTCTCTCAGCCTCTGAATGCAGGCAGCTCTGAGCCAGGCTGCTTGCACGCACACAGGAGATGGTTCTAGAATCAGGGAGTTGAGTGAATGGCATGGGCTCACACTAGCTTTAAACTCATGAAATTACTCATCATGACCTGGAGTGGTTGAGAGTGTGCGTGTCTAACTTTGCATGTTACTAGGATGCGGACCAGTGTTTGAGAGCCAACGCTCTCCTACGGAGGAAGGAAGGGAGACAAGAAGGGAGGGAGGGAATAAAGAAAAGTCTATGTTCACATTTGTGAGTCTTCCAACCTTTCCCCTTGGAAGATTATACTCAGATTCCTGGTGGTGACTGGGAGTAGGTGGGACATTCTGAGGGGTCCTGCTTGTCCTATGGATTTGTCTCATTTTTTTTTAAAACACTAAACCTCTGCCACCTGTCTATGTGTTAGGGGACATATTGGTCCCTGCAAAAAAAAAAAAAAAAAAAGAGTGATTGGAATGGGAGTTCTCTGAGGATGGGTTCTTTATGTCCCATAAGTCCTACGATGGGATTTCTTCTCTGGGGAGCATTTCCGAGGATTGGGAATTTGAATGGAAAAAAAAAAAAGTGACACCATGTTGGCTGAGAAATTCAAGAGTGGAGGAATTTGCAGCAAACGTGAGGCACAGGGACTGCCACATCAGAACAGAGAAGCTGCAAAAGGGCTAAGGAGGAGCATGGAAACCAGGGTCTAATGAACCTGACTTGAGGGGTTCCCTTTAGCCGAGGAAACTCAGGGGAAGGGGGTCGGGGGCAATCATCCATTGTCCTCAGAGAGAGGTGGCCCCATGAACATTACCCTTCCAGACTTCAGCTGTGAGGCACATGGGGGAGTCCCCAGCCCAGCCCTTTCTGACCCATTTGCTCCATCTATAGGAATTTCACACTCTTCCACCATCCCATGTATGGGAATTGCTACACGTTCAACAACAGAGAAAACGAGAGCATCCTCAGCACCTCCATGGGGGGCAGTGAGTACGGTAAGGAGACCCCCAGGCCCTCTGACAGAGAGTGTGGTGGCAGCAGGATAACCCGGGGTGTGCTGGAGCTTCCAGAAATACAGATCTCTCCACCTGGCCCCAAACCAGACGCTAATTTCCCCATCCGTCCAGCATCTCCATCAGTGCCCATGTTGCCTACTTTCTTCAATCTGGGGGTCTGTTGTCTTCTTTTTTTTTTTTTTTTGACTTCTCTTCTTTACCCTTGAGAGAGGCACAAGGGACACACCGCAGGCTTCCTGCTGCGGAGACGCCTTTCTGGTTTAAGCTTGTGGCTGGGGTGAGTAATGCCGGGGCGGGTGGCTTCTCGATGGAGTTAAACCTGGAAGTGCTGAGTAGGAGATTAAGGAGGTAGACACGCCTTTATCTTAGCGAAGATGACAGATTCTGGAGCCAGGACCCAGCTCTGCCTCTTATTGTGTGACCTTGGGCACGTGACTGCCCTTCATCTGTAAAGTGAGACTGATAATAGTTATCTCCCACGGAGAAATCTGCTGCACGCTCTATGATGTGCTCAGGCTACCCTAACAAGGTGCTGTAGACCAGGTGGTGTGCACCACTGACATTTATTTCTCACAGTTCTGGAGGTTGGGGATTCCAAGATGATGCAAATCTGGTTTCTGGCAAGACTTTGCTCCTCGGGTTGCAGATGGCTGTCTTCTGTCTGGATCCCCAGTAGCCTCTGTTGCAAGTGGAGGAGTGCTATGGTGTCTCTCCCTTGTCTTAAAAGAACCTCAACCCTCTCAGATTAGAGCCACACCCTTTAGAATGTCATTGGACCTTAATGAAGTCCCGTCTCCAAATACCCTGATGTTGGGGGTTAGGGCTGAAGACCTATGAACTTGGGGAGGCAGGAGACCATTCAGCCACACACACACCATATGCACAACAAATGCTAGCTGCTGACACTACTTCCTAGTACTACAAGACTACTGTCACCTATGCTGCCATTGCTCCTGCCAATACTACAATCTCTACTCCTTTTGTAGAAAAGTTAGGGACCCCAACTAGTTGGCCTGGCTTACCTACAAAAGGAATTATTGAAGGGTCCTGTGCAACATGATTTCATAAATAATGCGCCCACCAGGAAAGGCAAGACCCTGTCATACTGGAAGTCCACGTTTGGAATCCAGACCTTTGTCATTTATAGTCTGTGTTCTCACCCAGACTGCAAGAAACTCTGGTTCAGAGCACAGTGGGATTCTGTGGATTCTTCCACCATCTTCAGTGGAAGAAGCTACCGTGGAGATGTGCAGAGTTCTGGTTCTACTGCACAGGGCTTTGTGACCTCTAGCTGATCACTGTCTCTCTCTCTGGGTTTTCGTTCCTTTGTACATAAACAGAAGATGTCAGAATAACTCTTAAGTTGTCTTCTTTCAGTTCGTGTACACTCTGATGGACTCTGATCATACACTCGTTCATTGACTGGTTTGATATCTGCTCTGCGCAAGGTGCTCCTCTAGGTAGCAGAGATGCAGCGGTGAACAAGACAGATGTCCCCTCTGCCTTCTGAAGCAAGGGACAAGCACATACATAGACATTAACTAGTTACCAGTACTAACGAGTGGAATGAGGAGAAGAAAGCAGAAAGGGGAAGACAGAGGAGCTGGGGTGAGGATGGGGTTTGAGGTGGAAAAGGAGGTTCAGGAAAGCCCTCCTGGAGAGGTCATCCTATTTAAGGATGAGAAGGTCCACACGAGAGAGAATTCTAGGGTCTAGCAAACACAAAGGCTCTGAGAATCAAATGAATGGGATGTGTTTCTAGAAACAGAAATCAAAACCGGTGTGCTTGGAGCTGATTGAAGGAAAGAGTGACAGAGGACGAGGAGGGAGAGGTGGGTGGGCTCCACTATCACAGCCTTGTCAGTCACAGTGGGTTGATTCTCTGGCACGCCCTTGTATCCAGCTCCAGTGAGTTGCCCCTCGGGGGTCTCAAGCCAGGGCATGATCTGATCCGACATCCAATTTCCATAGGTCCTTATGGCTACTGGGTGCAGAATAAAAGATTGCAGAGAGCAAGGATAGGGACCAGAAGGGGAGTTAAGCCAACAATCATGCACCCGATCTTTGGTTCTCTCTTCCCTGGGTGATTGCCTGAGAGTGTCAGTCAGTAGCCATGGCTCTGCATGTCCCTTTAGATGTCCAGCCAAACTTCTCATCTCAAAGGACCACGTGTGTCTCAGAGCAGCCATTCCTTCATGCTCAGCAAGAACTTGTGCTGAGCCAGACTTGTGACAGTGATCCTGAATTTGAGCCCCCACGTGGGGCTGAGTCCTGAGGACACAGCGGTGAGCAAGCCAGGCACAGCTCTCGCTCTCACACAGCTTCCGGTCTAACTTCTGGTCTAGCCTGCCTCCCATCTAGCCTTCCTCTGCCCATCAGTTGCTGGGCCTTGGATTTGAGCCTACCAAACCACCGAGGGGGTCCGCCCCCCCCCCCCCCCCGCCAGGGAATGCTTTATGGAGTTTTGACCACAGAACCTTATCTTTTCAGGGCTGCAGGTCATCCTGTACATAAACGAAGAAGAATACAACCCCTTCCTTGTGTCCTCCACGGGGGCTAAGGTGCTCATCCATCGGCAGGATGAGTATCCCTTCATTGAAGACGTGGGAACCGAGATCGAGACGGCAATGTCAACCTCCATTGGAATGCATCTGGTAAGAGACTACTCCGAGTTCCATATACTTGGGGAGGAGGACATCTTTTTTTCAAGGGTAACCAACGCGAGGCACAGCTTATGGAAAAAGGGTGCTTATTTCAAAGGGAGCACGGTTCTGTATTTTCTAGTGGTCACCCCGACGGTCATTCTGGTAGATACACAGAGGTTCTCTTTGCACCTTCTCTAGGGATGAACAAGGCAGGATGCCATTTTAAGAATTTAAGGAACCTCCCTTGTTCCCTCCAACCCCCTCCTCAAAAAGCCCTAGCATTTTTGGAACTGTGATGGAAGCAAAGTGTCAGACACTAATTATATATTTGTCAATTATACACATAGAGCAGATTAACGTCTTCCTTTCTAGGATTCTAGAGTCCTGTGAGGGCATGAAAACAACTATTTAAAGACCAGTTAAAAGCCACTGGGCTACTCAAATTCTGTTTCAGCCCCTCAGACTCCCATCGATTTAACCTTTACCTAGAATCCCTTCTTTCTCCAAGTCTGTGACCTCTGACCTCACTGAGTGCTGAGAATACTCAATGCAGGGGCACTTAACCACTGAGCCACATCCCCAGCCCTTTATATATATATTTTTTTTTTATTTTGAGACACTCTCCAAACAGGGTGGAGACACACTGATCTAAAACCCTCTAAATCCTGGAGAATGAATTGCAACAAAGCTCAACGCTTTCAATACGAGCACATCTGGGCTGAGGAGTCCAACCAACATGATTTATCATTCAACTTTTTTTTTTTTTTTTTTTTTTTTTTTTTTTTAGTACCAGGGATTGAAAGCAGGGGCACTTAACCACTGAGCCACATCCCCAGCCCTTTATATTTTTTATTTTGAAACAAGGACTTGCAAAGTTGCTTAGCGCCTCTGTAAGTTGTTGAAGTTGCCCTTGAACTTGTGGTCCTCCTGCCTCAGCCTCCCGAGCCACTGGGATTACAGGCATGTGCCACCACACACCCAGCCTATTATTCAACTTTTAATCTTTTCTAATCTGTCCAGAAAAAAAAAAACAGCATCCATTTTAATTTTACTTTTCATTTCTTCTTGGTGGTATTTTAACATTTGTGGGAGAGAAAAAAAATCCCTCAAGCATTTTCTCTGTGGACTCTCCATTCATGCCTTGATTTGTATCTGAACTTAATGCCCCGTATTAAACTTCCTAGCCTTCATCCCTCACAAATTTTCCCCCAGAGCAGTGGTTTCCAAACCCAGTTGCTCATGAGGCTCACATCTCCTAAACCAAAATCTCTGGGAGACAAGCACAAGGATCTATATTGGCTTCAAACTCCAGTAAAAGTGAAGCCAAAGCAATGCACCTTGCTCAGCTGCAGATGGCTTTGGATTGGGTTCTGAAGCAATATGGCGGGCATTGGGGGCTCCGATAGCCATCCATCACTACCCATTCAACAGTTATTATTTCTGAGTGCCTCCTATGTGCTAGATACTGGAAGACCCTCAGGATGGATGTCTGGTAGGGCAGATGCTCCCAGAGGCATGTCACTGAGGAACTTTGTTTTAATACGGGAGAGAAGTATGTACCAGCTTGGGCTGTGTGGATGCTGATTTCCTAAAGGGAAAAATGTTCTGAGCCCCCCAACCTGCTCAGATTGGGACTCCAAAAGACTTCTAAAGACAGACCACGGATACCTCTGTTCACTGGGGAGTCATGAAATTCCCAGAAGACAACAGTGATGTTTTGATGCCTGGTTTCCCATAGTGTCTCATCTGCACTGGGAAGAAGGACCTGGGTGTTTTTTGTGTTTTTTTTTTTAAGGAGGGAGTAGGTACCAGGGGTTGAACTCAGGGGCACTCAACCACTGAGCCACATCCTATCCTCAGCCTTATTTTATATTTTATTTTAGAGACAGGGTCTCACTGAGTTGCTTAGCACCTTGCTTTTGCTGAGGCTGCCTTTGAACTCATGATCCCCCTGCCTCAGTAGGTGAGGCAGGACCTGGGTTCTGCAGCCCATCCACCCCTTACCCTTCTGCCCTCTCCCTGCCTTCTACCTCTCGCAGCATCTGAGAGTAGAGCTTGCAAAAGTTCAAGAAGGAGCGAATTCTGCCCTCTGACTTTTTGCTCTGAACTTGGGACATCCCTACCCACATTGTTGAGCAAATATCGCCCTCATGAATGGCGAGTAAACAGACGTGGGCGAGATTTCTGCCACACCAATTTGGGATGTAAAGAATCAAAGCCACAGAGCAGGGTCCCTCTGCTCTAGATGTGATTCATGAGCATGTAGAACAACGACAACAACAACAACAAAAGCAGGGATTACTAAGGGGTCAGCAGGGGGTCACTAAGAACAAGTCCAAACAAACCAGACTTCCTTCCGATTTTTTGGTATTGCTTTAACTTTTATTTATTTATTTATTTTTGATAGGCATGTTAAGCTGTTAGGCACAGTCAGTCAGACAGAGTCATAAGTCGGTTAACCTTCCTTATTTCATGGGGCCATGTGTTCAAAGCACTGCATATTCAAAGATGAACACAGCAAGCTCCTTCCTTCAAACAGCTTGCCTTTCAGAAGGGAAGATCAAAACACGTTTGCAATATAGTTCTTGTCTCTGTGGAAACAAAGACTTTGTACTCAGTTTTTACAACATAGTATATCCTCATTAATATTGGATGGATGGATGGATGGATGGATGGATGGGTGGATGGATGGGTGGATGGATAGGTGGATAGGTGGTTGGATGATTAGACAGAAACTATCAGAGAAAGCTTCCTAAATGATGAATTCTTGAGGGACAAGTATCAGACAAATAATGCCAGGAAGAGCCAACCTAGACAAAGGGCACAGCAAGTATAAAAGGGCTAGAGAAAGGATGCAAAGCCATATACTGAAATTTTTGGAAAAACCACTTTGGTTGAAATGTAATCAATACACTGGAGGCACACATTTATAGAAATTCTATCAAGAAATGATGAAGTGCTGGGGTAGTGGCTGTGGGTATGAATATCAGGGTTTGAAAAGTTGTTATCAAACAGAGTCAGGGGAAGTCAGATGGACTTTTAAGTCCTGGTGTGGGCAGTGGAGTGGATGTCAGGCTCAGAGTTAGGGAGTCCAAGAAGGGAGAGATGGTGACCCCCTTCAGTTCAGGTCACACCCAATTTGTCGTGCCTTTGGGAAAACAAGATGAAAATAAAATGTCCAGTGATTCCATGCTGTGAACCTGGAACTCAGGAGAAAATCTGGGAGGTGATTCTAGACTTTTAAATATAGACCATCACCCAAGACCCCAGACAGCCCTCAACATGCAAATGTAGAAGAGCTGAGCAGAAAGAAGAGAGAAATCGAGGCAGAGAATTAGCATCAGAAGCCCCAAAAGAGTTGGGGTCAGATAAATCAAGGAAGGTCTGACCACAGAGCCAACTGTGGTTGACAGGTCATGCAAGATCAAGGGCAAAAGGTGTTCTCCAGGTTTGGCAACCAAGAGGTCGCTGGCATTCTTTGTCAGAGAGGTTTTCAGTGGAAGGAGTGGAACAGAAACCAAAGGACAATGGGTTGAATGGTAAATGGGAGATGAGGA
Organism: Spermophilus citellus; assembly: GCF_964194105.1. Classification (NCBI taxonomy): domain Eukaryota; kingdom Metazoa; phylum Chordata; class Mammalia; order Rodentia; family Sciuridae; genus Spermophilus; species Spermophilus citellus. The sequence goes on from NC_138187.1 coordinate 16,503,177, forward strand.
AGTGACAGGGGTGGGCCAGTCACTCCAGGGGGTGGGGCCGAGGCTCAGAGAAGAGGGTGGTTCCTCTGTCCTTGCAAACCCAACAGTGCATTTTTACCTTACACCTCAGCTGTGTGCTCTGGTTATGTAATCTCTGTGCCTTGGTTACCTCATCTGTAAAATGGGGACGCTTCATGCCTGGTGAGAATTCAGCTGATGCATGTGAAGCACTTAGGAAAGTGGTTGGCATGTACTAAGTGCTCAGAGATTACTGGTGCATGCTCTCTCTCTCTCTCTCTCTCTCTCTCTCTCTCTCTCTCTCTCTCTCTTTCTCTCTCTCTCTCTCTCTATATATATATATATATATATATATGTATTTTTTTTTTTTTTGAGGAAAGCAATGTGAAGGGAAGGAGGAAATGTTTGAAGGGAAAATAAAGAGGAATTAGGGAAGATTTTTCTTTTTTTCCCTTTTTTTCTTTGCAGTATGTCACTGAGTTACATTCCCAGCCCCTGTCTTTTCTGGTACCTTTTTTTCCTCCCTATACTGGAGATTGAACCCAAGGACACTGTATCAGCAAGCTACATCCCCAGAATTTTTAAAAAAATTATTATTTTGAGACAAGGTCTTGCCAAGTTGCTGAGGCTGGCTTTGAACCTGTGATCCCCCTACCTTAACTTCCCAGGTTGCTGTGATTACAGGCAGAGCGCCGTGTCCAACCTCATGGACCTGTCTTTCATGAGTTGGAGATATATATAAATAAAATGTATAAATAATATATATTTGCCATATGCATTAAAAATATTTCCCAATTTGTGTTTCCTTTTTTAGTTTTCTTTAAAGATTTTTTTTTTTTTTTTTTTTTTTTGGTGATACTAGGGATTGAACCCAGGGCCTTATGCATGCTAGGCAAGCACTCTACCAACTGAGCTATATCCCAAGCCCCCTAGAGTTTTTTTTAATCATATGCAAAATTCAAGTGTTTACATAGTCAAAGTCTTTGTTTTTCTTTTCTTGTGTTATTATGTTTATTGAAGATTTTTTTTCCCTTTTAGAGGTCAGATACTAAAATAAGTTTTCTTCTAGTTATTTTGTTACTTCATTTAATACTTTAACCCATTAGATTTCTTTTCTGCAAGGTGTAACGTAGAGATTGAATTTAATTCTCTCTCCTAATAGGTAAGAAAATGTCCTAACTTATTTGTAATTCCTTTTTTTCTCACCATAGATTAGGAGTACAAACTTTATCATACACAAATAACATCTATAATGTATTACAAAACAAAAACAGAAAACACTATCCTACCATAACCCCATTTAGGGCCAAGTCTTTCCAGTCTCTTCTAATTTTTAAATGTATTCATTTTTGTTTTGTTATGAAAATGGAAATCTGCTGAGCATACCCATCTGTAATCTGCCAGTTTCCTCCTTCAGAATATATCATTGACATATTTCCAAGGCATTAAGTCATCTTTCACAATCCCAATTTTAATGGCAATGTAGAGTTCATTGCCATATACCAAGTTCTTATAGTTTACAGGTTTTCCTTGATATTGGAGGCAGAATTGCTTCTAGGACCCCCACCCCACCACCCTGTGGATACCAAAATCCACGGATGCTCAAGTTCCTTAAATAAAGTAGCATAGTATTTGTGTTGCTAAAAGCTCAGTCCTTGTCCTCGATACCAATCCAATAACAAGGACACAGTTGTTTTTGTTTGTTGTTTGTTTTGAGTACCAGGGATTGAACTCAGGAGCACTCAGCCACATCCCCATCCCTATTTTATTTAGAGACAGGGTCTCACTGAGTTGCTTTGGACCTCACTAAATTGCGGAGGCTGGCTTTGAAGTGATCCTCCAGTCTCGCCTCCTGAGCCGCTGGGATTATAGCTGTGTGCGCCCGGCAAGGACACAGTTTTGAGAAAAAGGGAAAAAGAAGGCTTATTGCTTTGCTAGCCAAGGAGAAACACAGAGGGCTCCTGTCCCAAAGGCTGTGATTCTGCCCATCAGCAGGAACAGGGGGCTTTTAAAGAGGTGATTCAAAGGCTACATTCCACCTGTTCTCTGTTGGAGCTGTAATTCACTTGTTAATTTGGGAGACAGTCATTTCTGAGATCTCTCCTGCCATCCCCAAAGTCTGGATTACCTCAGTCCTATGGTGGGTGTGTACTCAGGGACAGATAACTCTCCTTGTAGGATGGGGAAGAAAGGAAATCCTGTTTCCACTGAGATCAGGGAGTGGGAGAGATTAGGGAAGATTAAGGAGAGAGGAAGAAAAAGAAACACGTCCATTTAAAAAATAAGTTGCAGCGGCAGAGTAGCAAGGGCGTATTCAAAGCGTAAAGTGACCACTGTTACATCTGCATATATTCTGTATATTTTGAATCATGTTTTAATTGCTTATAATAACTATGCCATACGAATGCTCTGTAAATAAATAGTTGTTGAACTGGTCAGAGAGAAATCTGTACAAATAGGGGATGCAATTTTTTAAAAAATATTTTGATCCACGACTGGTTGAGTCTGTGGATGCGGAGAGCCGACTGTATACTTTCTCTGTAACACAGGGCCTCCCACCGTTGAGCCAGGACAGTATCTGTTGGACTGAATGGAATCAAGTGGGAGGTGGAACTTGAAACAGTCAGAGGCCAGCTGGGGAGCTGGGATGGAGGGCTGGGCTGGTGCTTTTGGACTTGAATCACCAGGAAGTGAGGAGCGGTGATAGGAGCTGACCTGTGATTCAGACGGGTGAGTGGTGGGGGTGGAGGAGATGCTGAGGAAGGGAAAGTGTGAGGCCCCGAAGCAACTGGGAGCCTTCCAAGGTCCAGGCAAGAGAGGACGGGTTACACCTCCTGAGCATCTCCTGATGACTGAATAGAAGGAAGGAGAGAAGTTTCTAGAATGGTGCTCAGGTGTGTGGCTTGGACAACTGGTTCCATCGGGGTGTCATCAGCTAATGGGAGAAACACAGGAGATGGAGCAGGGTTGGTGGTGGGTGGAGGAGGTTTTAGGTGAGTCCGGTTTTAGACATCACGTCGTCAGTTAGCTTTTGCTGGGTACCAGCCACCCCCAAAACTAAATGGCTTCAAACAACAACCATTTATTAACTCCCAATCTGTAGGTCAGCCACGTGGGGCTGGTTCGTCTGGCCGGGTTTTCTGATCTGGACCAGGCTCAGCCGATCTCGACCAGTGCTCACTCAGGGTGGCGTGTGAGGTCTATCTCTGTGTCTGGGGACCACCTTGCATCTCCTCCACCAGGTCTCTCACCCCAACCTGCTGGCTCAGGCCTGTTCATGCTGGTCCATATCCTGTAAGGGAAGGCAAGTTCCAATTAGCAAACACTTTTCAAGGGTTTATTTCTTAATAGTCCAGCAGCCAAAGTCCCAGAGTCAAGTGGTAGACTTTTATGGAATCACAGAATCTGGTTACTTTTGCAAATGCCCACGGAGTTTGGTGTGTTTAAGGCATGCATGAACCACCGAAGTAAACAAATGACCAGTGGTCAGTTGGGTCTCAACAGGAAGACTGGCTGGAGGACAGACTTGGGGACATCCGTCATTCATGTTGCTCTATTGGGAGTGCATGAGGGCAGGAATGGAAGATACACCTATTTTAATAATTAAAATGAACCTCCGTAGGGCTCTTGCTTTGGGCTAGACCCCGTGCTGAGCACTTTACAGGCATGAGGCTCAAAGGATCCTCACAGTCATGCTTAGGATGCAGGAGTTGAGAGGGGGACCTCTTGGGTTTGAATCCCAGCTCTCTCTCTCTCTCTCTCTCACCATCCATTATTGCCTTGAGCAAGTTACCTTATCTCTCTGTGTCTCATGTTCCTCTCCCGTAAAGTAGACCTGCCACTGAGGTTAAATGAGTCGATAGATGTAAGATACTTATCATAAGAACATTGTAAGTATTCAATCAGGATTCATGGTGGTTCTTGAGAAACGGAAGCTCAGGCAGGCCAAGTAATCTGATCAAAGGCAGTTCCATGCAACTGAATTATTTGAAGGCACGACCTGTGTTATTAATTTTAAAAAATACTTATTTATTTATTTAGTTGTAATTGGATACAATACCTTTATTTCACTTATTTATTTTTACGTGGTGCTGAGGATTGAACCCAGGGTCTCGCACGTGCGAGGAACATTCTCTACCATTGAGCCCCAGCCCCAGTCCCATGTATTATTATTTTCATCATTATTTTTATACTGAGAATTGAACTCAGCGGCACCCTACCACTGAGCTACATCCTCAGTTCTTTTTATTTATTTATTTTTTATTTTGGGACACGGCCTCACTAAGTTGCTTAGGGCCTCACTAAATTGCTGCCGCTGGTCTCCAATTTGCATTCCTTCTGCTTCAGCCTCCCCGGGGATTACAGGTGTGCACCTCTGCGCTCAGCCTCCTCCTGTATTTCTGACTCCTTACCTACTTTGCCTGGTACTGTTGCCATTGACCATTGACTATAACACTGACCATGACGTGGCTCTTCCAGAGCTCTCCTTAGGAGAGCTCAGAATCCAACTCCCTATGCATGTGGTCAGAGGAGACAGGATGGAACCAGGAGATGCCCCGGGGACAACCTGGAGACCTAAAGCAGCCAGAGCCTTCTCAATAATGCATCTGTCCCAGGCCTGTACAGGTGGAGACCACCCACCTGCTCCCTCCCCAGCCCCACTATCGCTGCTGTCAGAAGCAGCCAGGCCAAGAAGGGACCTTCATCTACATCTGCATTCGGAGCAAGGCCAGGGCTCCTGCTGCTAGGACAGCTCAGGGCACCTTTTTGGCCTTTTGACTGGGGTCAGTAGGCATCTCAGTCATGCCCTCGGGGGCTGGAAGGAGCAAAGGTGTCCTTTTTTGCTGTTAGGAGGGTCTTGCACTCAAAGGGAGTCTTGCTTGGAAATGCACTTGGTGGGAACAGAAATGTGAGTGTACTCTGGTCTGAGCCCCAGAGAGCAGCCTGCTCACAGCTCAGACCTCTGTGAGCCCTAAAGCAGGATGGAGAAGGGGCAGCTTGAGGACCTCTGGGCTGTGGTGAGGCGCAGTCGGAGACGGTGGGGATGGTGGTTACCACCAAGAGATAAAAACAATATCCCGGAGAGGAGCCTGGCTGAGCTGCCCACCTCCCAGAAGAGGGAGCGGCACGCTGTTCAGCGGCCCCTCAATGTTGCGGGAAGGCAGGACGAGGCTCTCCCACCCTCCTCACCCTCCGCTGCCCCACCCCTCCGGCTTTGTGCTGCCCCCCCCCACACACACACACAGCCCTATCCTCTGTCTTCAAAGAGGAGAGCTAAGGATTCCCGGGCAACTTTCTCTCTCTCCTTAGGCCTCAATTTGATAAAAATGGATCCTACGCCCCCCCGCATATATCCACACATATTCTCACATGTGTATATGCACAAATACCTTCTCATCCACCACACACGTGTGCAAATACACACTCCCACATAGACATGTGCAGATTCACATAAATACACATCTATTCACACTTAATTTGTGCATATTCATATACACTTACTCTTGACTTAATGCCCCTAGGGGTCAGGGCAGAAGCCAAAACATGGGCCCCGCCCTCCACAAACTAGCATTTATGGAAAACAGAGAGTTGGAGGTGGGAGTGTCCCAAGCTCTGGAGAGTTCATTCAGTGGAGTCTTCGAGGAGTTAAAGACCTCTCTCCCACCCAGAAAAGCTCTGTCCCCACCCCCTCTTTATTTATTTATTTATTTATTTATTTATTATTATTATTATTTTTTTTGGTGGTAGTGGTGCTGGGGATTGAACCCAGGGCCTTGTGCATCCAAGGCAAGCACTCTACCAACTGAGCTACATCCCCAGCCCCCTCTGTCCCCTTTCGATCCACCCTTGGTTACCTCAACCTGAACCACCCATGACCTCCAAGTTCCAAAAGCATCACTGTAGAGTCAAGGCCAATGAGTCCTTGGAAAACAGAAATTAAAATGATTTTTTTTTTCAGATGGTTTCTGGGCAGTGGTCCCTGAGCTGGTTCTCGGGGGTCAAGGGAGGAACCGAGGTGCCCTAGGGGGAAGCCCTTGCTCTGCATCTCTGCATCTCAGCATCTTTGTTCCCAGCCCAGCTCTGGCCCACAAGAAGCTCTCAATGGGTTTGCTACCCAGCGATTCAGTCTGTATATTCCATACTGGCCTGGAAAGAAGCTCCTTATTGATAGCAAAAAGGATAGATTGCAAGGGAGAGCGACCGGTGAACATTTGCCTGTTGGGGGACCCTGCGAAGGCAGAGAGGCCAGCCAGCGTCTTTCCTCCTGGCTTCTGTTTGTTATTTAAACATTTCAAAATGAGCACTCTCAGTTGCCCTTGAGGCCGTTGTAGTTAATTGAGGGAGACTAGTGGGTCAGCAGATGAATTACAAGGCAGACACAGAACCAGATCCCCGCCTCTTCAGATGTCTGTTTCCACCTGGGTCAGATGCCTCCTCTCCTGGTTTTGCCTAATTATCCTTCTTTCTTCACAGAGAGAAGCATTTTCTTCCCACCTACGAATCCACCATCCTCTTTCCTTTACCCCTCCCCCCTCTGTCTCCAAACAAGGAAACGTTGTGCACACGCACAGCCTAGACCCTCGCCACAGCCCGGGCACCATCTATGTTTGTGTTTTCTCCCCCTTCAGAGAAGCCATCCCCTTTCCTGTTGTCTTATTTGCTTTCCCTTTTCGGCTTGCCTGGGTTGTTTATTTGCAGTGCCAAATATGAAGCTAGAGTCAAACTCAGTGAACCACAATAAATTATAATGGATAGGTTTGGGTTGTTGACTTTTTTTTTTTTTTTTTTTTTTTTTTTTTTGGTACCGGGGATTGAACCCAAGGGTGCTTAACCACTGAGCCACATCTCCAGCCCTTTTTATATCTTACAAAATATAAAATATATTTTTTTATATATTTATATATGAGTTGCTTGGGGCCTTGCTAAATTGCTGAAACTGGCTTTGAATTCACGATCCTCCTGCCTCAGCCTCCCAAGTCACTGGGATTACAGGCGTGAGTCATTGTGCGCTGCTGAATAAGGGTTTTGAACTTGTTTTGAGCCTTTGCCTCCTCTGATGACCAGGGGGTCATTCTACATGGCTGGGCCTCCTTGGCCCTTTCTACGTCAACTCTTTTCTGGTCACCAACCCAGAGCTAGAGGGACAGGAGTCCCAGGCAGCTCTCAGACCCTGTTCATGCCTTCAATCACCAACCCCCATCCTCTCCCAGCAGATTCGCCCATGGCTAGCCACCACTCAGAAGGCCCAAATCCCGGTTTCTAGTAGGGAGTAATTTGGCCCGGCCTCCCTCCCTCTCTGACTCCATCTCCAGCCACGTCTCTCTTTTCCCACGTTCTAGCCACACTGTCCCCTCCTGTCTCGAATCTTTGCTGCTTTCTCCGCCCAGGCCTCTTCCCCCAGGGGCACTTAACCACTGAGCCCCATCCCCAGCCCTATTTTGTATTTTATTTAGAGACTGGGTCTCACTGAGTTGCTTAGTGCCTCACTAAGTTGCTGAGGCTGGCTTTGAACTCAGGATCCTCCTGCCTCAGCCTCCCAAGTCACTGGGATGACAGGCATGAGCCACCACGCCCGGCTTCTTCCCCCATTTCTTGACAAGGCCAGTTCTTTCTTGTCATCATTTCACATTGAGCTGACAACATCATAAAGGTCCCTTTTTGAGACACTTTCTCTAATCGCTTTGTGGGAAAGACTGTGTCCCCTACCCCTGCTCCGGCTCTGCCATCTCCCTGTCCAGTTTTGTTGATCAACATGCAAAACCCGCTCATGATTCATTTGCTTACTAACCAGTTGTCTACCCTTCTAGAACGTCAGCTGGGTGGGGTAGGGAATTGTCTTCTTGATGGCTGTGTGTCCCCCGGTGTCTACATTGGCCCCACGCACCTACTAGGTGCTCTCAGGACGTTTCCGTCTTGGGAACGACCAGATGGCTGTTCGGATCCCAGGAGCAGCCAGCCAAGCCCGTCTGGGTCTCTGTGATTGCAGACCGAGTCCTTCAAGCTGAGCGAGCCCTACAGCCAGTGCACAGAGGACGGGGGTGACGTGCCAGTCAGAAACATCTACAACGCTGCCTACTCCCTCCAGGTAGGGCTTGGCGGGGGCGCCCAGCCCTGGATTGTGGCCTGGACCCAAGGGACAAAGTTAAATCGAGGTTGGGGTGTGTCTGGGACCAGGAACTATATACGATGAGGACACCTGGGGTTGGTCCAAAGACCTCAAGAACAAATGATGCCGGCTGGTTCCAGTCCTCTTCGGTGCGTCCGTAACTGGAGCTTAATTGATTTACTGAGGTTTGGGAGGAACACGGTGTTCAGGCCAGCCGGGCCCGCTTCCCAGAGGGGCCGTGGCAAGTGAGGGACAGGAGGAGAAGTGTTTGGGGGTCACAATGACTAGGAGTCAACAGCTGGGCTTCCGGGCCCACTTGTGTCTCTCACTCACCGCAGGAGGTTGGGTCCTATTGAGGGGCCTGATGGGCAGCTCCCAAGCCCTCCAAGCTGTGCACTTGACCTTGGAAATGAGGCAATCTGGCAGCATCGAGCCCATATTCCTGCAGGATAGAAAGTGGGGGAGCCTTGTTAAAGGAGCCGGGCATTCTCTGGGCTCAGCAGCTCTCACCCCGTCTAGTGTATTAGGAACATCACTGACCTCTGCAGGCATTAGGGTTGCCAACTCTTAAGTGTGACAGCAATGACATGTGTGGCCTCATCTCCCATCCAGGGAGTCTGCAATCGGCCTCTTACTGGGATACTTAGAAGGTCCGTGGAAATCATCCTGGTAGAATTAGAGGACCGGTCCCCCTCCACACAGCTTCCATCAGGACGGAGATGAGAGGTGGTGGAGACACTGGGTCAAAGAGGGACCGTTCAGCCGGGCGCGGTGGCACACACACACCTGTAATCCCAGTGGCTCGGGAGGCTGAGACAGGAGGATTGCAAGTTCAAAGCCAGCCTCGGCAACTTAAATGAGACCCCAAGCAACTTAGTGAGACTCTGTCTTAAAATATTAAAACTGGGCTGGGGACATAGCTCAAGTGTTTAAGCACCCCTGGGCTCAATCCCTGGCACCTGCTAAAGAAACAGAAACGCAATCCAATGGACTTTAAGGCCAAATAGCAGCAGCAACAACAAAAAAATGGTGAGCTCTTTGGAAAGATGTTCCTGGATAATATTTAATGACAAGCAACTGTGTACAAGCACTTTATCTGATTGATTCATTTCATTTTAATCTCATGGGGTAGGTATTATTGTATACCTGAAAGCAAAGTATCAGAGAGAGGTCAAGTGACTTGCCTAGGGCCACACGGCAGGTAGGTAGCAAAACTAGGATCCGAACTCAAATAAAAGCCTGGCTTCCGAGCCCCTGCCGTCAGCCTTTATATCACACACTTCCTGGATGTTGTGGTAACTTATGATCCCCAAAGATCCAGTGTGGAAAGGGGTTGGACCTGGGATGGGACATGCTGGGACTGTGTTTGTTTCTCTCTGTTCCTTGGCAACGGCTCCAGTTCCCACATTTACCTGGGTCGGTACCATGTGGTTGAGCCCTAGCTCAACCCGGTTTCCGTGTCTCATTCCAAATTCCCAGCAAATGTCCCAGGCTCAGTCCCTGTGGAGTCAGGGATCCACCCCTGGCCCAGTTGGCCCAAGAGGGTACATTCGCACAGTCAGTCAGGGGTGCGGGAGGCTGGTCCTCTAGGATGAGCGATGAGGTGAGGAGGGAGCTCCCTGGCATCCAACATGCAGGGAGTTTCAGGGATCTCTGGGTCTCCTCTTTCAGATCTGCCTTTACTCCTGCTTCCAGACAAAGATGGTGGAGAAATGTGGGTGTGCCCAGTACAGCAAGCCCCTGCCTCCGGCTGCCAGCTACTGTAACTACCAGCAGCACCCTAACTGGAGTGAGTGTGACCCACCCCAGTCTCGCACACCCCAGCCCTGCACCCACCTGCCCTGAGACACGCCCCGCCCCGCTGCATTGTGCTCCAGGGAAGTCGTCGACGTTTAAACGGAAGTTTTAGCTCTTGTTGTCAAGCTTGACTTACATTATGCTTCCCAATTAAGGACCAAATGAAATAATTAAACAATCAACGTGAGACTGTGGGAACTCCGTGGGCAACTCAAAGACCCCAGGAAGGGCCCTGTGGCCCCCAACATTCATGCCGTTTTCTACCCTGTCCCTTAGTGTACTGTTACTACCAGCTGTACCAGGCCTTTGTCCAAGAAGAGCTGGGCTGCCAGTCGGTGTGTCGAGAAACTTGCAGGTGAGTGGACCTACCTGGAGGGATGGGATGGGCAAGTGGACTGGGCCACCCACGCCCACTCTGTCCCTTCCTCCCCTAAGCTTTAAGGAATGGACCCTGACCACCAGCCTGGCACAGTGGCCATCAGAGGTTTCAGAGGTAAATCCCACTGCCTGCTCTTTCCTCGGAGGAGCTCCCAGCCGGGAGCCTCCCTGCTGTCCACTGCTATGGTCTGGGACAGGGGTGGGGGGTGACTTAGGGGAGGAGCTGTCTCGCTGAGTCCAGGGAAAGGGGGATTTCTGAGAAGGGAAGGGGCAAGCTAAGCATCCCCAAGAGCCACTCTTTCTTTCTCCAACACAGAAATGGTTGCTGCCTGTCCTCAACTGGGACCAAAGCCAACAAATAAACAAAAAGTTCAACAAGTAAGTTGACCTCCACCCGGTTTCCTCTGCCTCCGTCGGCCGAGGGCACAAGCTTCTTGGCTGCCTTCCTCCTGGCCAAGCCCTCTGCTTTTCATTCACTCAATCACTTATTCAACAAATATTTGTTAAGCTCATATCATGAACCAGGCCCTGCTCAAACTGTTGTTGGACCGTGATCTCGGGAATGAAAGACTCTTTTTTTGTTTTGCATTGTGGCTCATTGAACATATCGCTGAAATAAAGATAGCTTCCTTATGCTCTAGGAAGCCCTTGGGCTGGTTTTCAGATGATACACGGAGGTGTGGCCGAACCAATTATTACAGTCCTCTTTCTGTACCCTCTGGGGATTGGCTCCAGGACCCCCACTGCCTCCGTAGATCCCCAAATCCTGGGATGCTCAAGTGCTTTATGTAAAATGACATAGTAGTTGCATATGACCCACCGCATTCTCCTGTACACTGAAGTCATCTCTGGACTACTCATCGTGCCTAATCCACTGTCAATGCTATGTAAATAGTTGTTCTATTGTATTGTTTGGAAAAATAATGACCACAGAAAATTGTCTGTACATTTCAATCCAAATGCAATTTTTTTTTCTGAAAATTTCCACCCGTGGTTGATGGACTACTCAGATTCAGAACCCACAAATTCAAAGGGAGGGCCAAGAGTATTTCCATCCCAATTGGTCACAGTGTGCTAATCTGATTCTGTAAGTCTTATGTATCTCAGTTGGCAAATATTTTGAATATTCCTTTGAATGCATTCTGATGTTTCCCATTGTCTTTAGTTTGTAAAAGGTATTGGTCACAGCCCCGTACATTTATTTCGTGGCTTACCAATGTATTCCGACCCACTTGGAAAACCATTCCTTGGAAACTTGTAGCTTCTAATTCTTTTTGAATTTTACACACACACACACACACACACACACATCATTTCTGAGGGAGCTTTAGGAAAAATCAGCCAGGCCAGGGTCCAGGGGCCTCAGCAGATGGAGATAAAGAAGGGAGAGAGGCAGCTCACTTCTGTCACTCAGGCCCTGTGATCTCACATGTCCTTGGGTTGTCACTGCCGCCCAGTGCCCAGCTCTGGTCTGCTCCCTTGGCCCCCAACAATCTGGAGACCACGAAGCCACGGTTTCTGCTACTAAGTCTAGTGATAGGCTTAGAACAAGCATTTCCAAACCATTAACAAAGCATCGTACACCAGTGCCCCCTAGGCCAAGTCTAGCCCTATACAAGTACCCCATTATTTCTAGCTTTTCCTGAAAGATAAAAAAATTCTGGCAACAGTGAATCTCCACTCTTGCATAGTACCATGTGGCTAAGTAATAGCGGCTTCTTTTAAAAGAGCAGGGATCTTCCAGTTCAGCAGCCTTATCAAGAGACAACTTCAATCAGTGGCTAAGGGCATGAATTCAAGCCAACAGGTGTCGTGGTGCATGCCTATCATCCCAGCAACTCCAGAGGCTGAGGCCGGAGGATTTCGAGTTCAAAGCCAGCCTCAGCAACTTAGTGAGGTGCTAAGCAACTCAGTGAGATCCTGTCTCTCAATAAAATATTTTAAAAAGGGCTGGAGATGTGGCTCAGTGGATAAGCACCTCTGGGTTCAATTCTTGGTACAAAACAAAACAAAACATGAACTTGAAGCCAGATCTGTGTGGGTTTGAATACTGGCTTAGACCAGGATTAGCTGTGCAGTCTTGGGCAAGTCAGTTAATCTGTGTCTGAGTTTCCACATCTGAAAAAGGGGGATGGTTAAAACATACCTCCCTGCCTCATAGAGATTTGAGTTGATTCACATAAAGTTCTTAAGGACAGGGCCTGGCAACATAGTACCTCGTTCATTTACATTACTTGCTCGTTTCCTCTATGCATTTGAGATTGCAATTAAACAATTACCAATGTCAAAGCTGAATGGAGAACAGGGTGCCATGGGAGTGTGGCTGGAGGGACCAACTTAATCTGGAGGTTGGGAAATAGCTTTTGAGTGAATGAATGGTCTGGAAGCAGATCCATGCTGCAGATACATGCTGGGGTATACCAGAAGGCCCCACGGACCAGGTTCTGACATCCCCAGGGGGCTCAGAGTCTGGGCCAAGCTGAGGGCCAGGGCAGGAGGGGCTGGGCATCTGGGAGAATGTCAAGGCTGCCAACCCACCTGCACCCTACCTGTTGGAATTTCTGCAGGACGGATTTGGCCAAACTCCTGATATTCTACAAAGACCTGAACCAGAGATCCATCATGGAGAGCCCGGCCAACAGTGTGAGTGGTGTCCTTCTGGGACCTGTCCTGGGTCTACAAAGGTGCCCGTCTTCCTGGCCTTGGGGAGCAGAGTCAGTTTATGGGGACCCCACCTGAACGACTGAGGCCCCGAGAAGCCAGCCAGGGCCCCAAGGCAGGAACAAACCAGCAGAGGGAGAAGGGACAGGAGGCCTCTCTGCTGCTTCCCCCAAGCTTGTTCAGAGCCCTTGGGACATGACCTTGAGAAGCAAGGCTGTACAGCTACCTCCTGAAGCCAAAGACCAGGAGGGAGCAAGTCCCGGAGCAGAATCCCTGTGGGAGGCCAACTAAGGGTAGGGTCCATCTTGATGGTGGGGCATGCCCTCCTCCCTTGCAGATCGAGATGCTTCTGTCCAACTTTGGTGGCCAGCTGGGCCTGTGGATGAGCTGCTCCGTCGTCTGCGTCATCGAGATCATTGAGGTGTTCTTCATTGACTCCTTCTCCATCATTGCCCGGCGCCAATGGCAGAAAGCGAAGGAATGGTGGGCCCGGAAGCAGGCACCCTCCTGTCCCGAGGCTCCTCCCCCTAGGCAGCAGGGCCAGGACAACCCGGCCCTCGATATAGACGATGACCTGCCCACTTTCACCTCTGCATTACGCCTGCCTCCAGCCCCGGAGGCCCAGGTGCCTGGCACACCACCCCCCAGATACAATACCCTGCGCTTGGAGAGGGCCTTCTCCAACCAGCTCTCAGACACCGAGGTGCCTGAGGAGCCCTGAGGCGGGAATGGGAAGAAAGAGCTAGTCGTGGTGTGAGGACTTAGTCCCTGTCTCCCAGACACAGAGGGGGCCCTCCTGCTCCCCCGCTCTGGGCTTTTGAGACACTGACTGAAAGCCTTCTGGGAATAAGAGAGGGCTTGGGCAGGTGCCAGAGGACCTGTTGGACCCTGCCCAGTAACACTACCAGCCAGGATGGGCTAGATCCCACGCCCGAACTAAGAGACAGGGCTGAGGATACCGAGCTGGCCCAGGTGAAGGCCAGAAGGGAGCTCTTCACTGGGTCTTGAGAGAGAAGGACACCTTTAAGCCCCAAGCCCAGGGTTTCATCTGCTCCCCTGTCCTGGGCTGGGGCCTAAGGATCTAACCTTAGGTAGCAAGGCTGGACGGCTCCCGACCAATGACCAAAGACAGGAGGAAGCACCAGTCCTGGAGTCGGGCTGTTGGCAAATACATGATCCTCGGTCACCAACACTGGGGCAAGGTGTCCTCTGGGCCCCAGGACAGAGAGCTGGCCCCCGCCCTGGGAGTGTGTTTAGGGTGGGGTGCAATGGAGGGTGTGGTAGGATGATCTACTCTGGGGTTGGGGCTGGGGCCTTGCTCTGGGCAGCTAAGGCAGGTCCCAGGGCCCTTCCCAGACAGAGAAGGGCTAGTTAAAGGGCAGAGCTGGACACTGCTGTCCTGTCGTGTCCTGACCCTTCTTCAGCTGCTCTTGCTTTGGACTGACTCAGCACCACCCTGGGCCAGAATGACCAATGCCACCTCCAATGTCTTGCCAGCCACTGGACAGTTTGTATTCCCACCCTCCAGCTGCAGAGTCGGCCCGAGAACAGGAGGCCGGGCACTGTTCTCAGCCCTTCTATAAATTATCCAAGGGGACAGCAAACTCCACCCCGAAAGCCAAATCCTGGTTTTGCTCATGAACCGAGAATGCGTGGCTATTGTTTTTACTTTTCAAAGAGCTGGAAAAAGAATATATCAAAAGAAGAAGATTGGGTTTCTCTTGACAGTGATAGGAGATTCGAATCTCAGTGTCCATAAATAAAGTTTTATTGGCACACAGCCACACCTGTTCTCTTACACGTTGCTTATGGCCGGCATGTGGGTTCCCACGGCAGAGCTCAGGGGTTAACCCGCAAAGCCAGCCGAGTCTACAGCATTTCTTCAGGCAGAAGGGGGTCCTTCATCCATGAATGGAGGACTGATTTCAGGACTAATCACCACCCAGGGAATGGCTGCTAGTACATCCTGAGTCTTTGTGGAAGAGCAGCTGTGAGGCCCCGGGGACTCCTGGTCCAGCCACCCCCAGGCCTGTGGCTGCAATAGCAACCTCTGCTCCATGTGGTGTTCCCCTGGCCCTCAGGGATGTAACCCTGGCCAGGAACCCAACCAGCCAGGGTGCACTAGATCCCATGGTCAGGAGTCAAGCCAGTCAGCAGAGAGGAGGTCATGGTGACCCTGGGCTGGAGAGCGCTCCCTTGAGGAGGGGGCTCAGAAGCCAGGGCTGATGCAGGTCAGCACCAGATGACAGAGGGCTCCCGGCAGGCTGGCTCCTGTCCAGGCTGGGCAGGAGTGGCTGCAGCCGGTGCCGACAGGGAACTTGCAGTGGATGCTCACCTGGGTGCTACCCAGAGAGGAGCTTCCTCCTCCACCCCCCCACCCCGGGGCCAGCAGAGGGGTGAGCTGTGCCCTCAGATTCGTGGAATTGACCAGCCTGGGCATGATGTCACCCATGGGAACACTTCCAGCAAGGCTGGGTTTGCTGCTGGGCGTGTCCAAGGTAGGGCTGTCAGCATCTGGTTCGGCTGTCCCTTAGCACAGGGGTGGGGACACCCCCTGGCTCCAGCCGGCTGCATTCCTGCCTGGCTCCAACTAAGCCCAACGCTGCCCTTTCTCCTCCCCTCGCCTGTCCAGGCCAGAGGCAGATGTTATCACTCTGCAGAGTCACTTTTCACCCTCCAAAGGTGGTGAATTTAGAATTTTCACCCCCGATACACTATTTGTATCCACTTGGAGGTCTTCCTCAGAGACTACGTGCTCCGAGAGGACAGGAGTGGGGTTTTATCTCTTTGCCTCCAGACTGGGACAGAACTGTTGGCATCTAGGAAAAGTTTGTAGAGCTAATAAAAACAATAAAAGGGCATATTTATTGGGTTCTTATTGTTTGCTGAGGATTCTACTGTATCACTCCACACACATCAGCTCAGGTAACTCGACAGCTTGGGGTTTTGTTTTGGTACCAGGGATGGAACCCAGGGGCACCCAAACACTGAGCCCCATCCCCAGCCCTATTTTGGATTTTATTTAGAGACAGGGTCTCCCTGAGTTGCTTAGTGTCTCAATTTTGCTGAGGCTGGCTTTGAACTCATGACCCTCCTGCCTCAGCCTCCAGAGCCCCTGGGATTACCGGCGTGTGCCACTGCACCCAGCCGACAGCTTGGTATTCTTGCAAATAAAGAAACGGAGGCAGAGAGAATCCACATAGCCACACCACTAGTGACTAGTGGGTCCAGAGCCTGTGCACCTAGCCACTGTGCAAACTGTCTTCTGTAGGGGGGCTTTTCCCCAGAGGGCACTTTATCTGTCTTCAAGGAAGTCTTCTCTGGTCCTTTCTGACTTCAGGCTCATCTTCTTTCCGCCCACTGGCATTCTTGTCCCAGGACAGAGTTGAGGGTGGAAAAGAACAACTTTTTTTCAAGCACTCTACTGACTGAGCCATAGCCCCAGCCCTCAAGACCTCTTTTAAGCAGCTGCCATGATAACTCCATTCGTAGATCATGGGAAAGTTTGTTCTTTATACAGCCCTGGTTTTCTCAAACAATCCAACCTAATGGCCTCAGACTTCCCCCCCTTTCAGGCCCCTGTAGACCATCTCCCTGTGAGTCAGAGGCATTTCCAACTCAACATGCTCCCTGGGAACTGCCCCCCAAGGGAATATTGGATAAAGACGCCAACCTCTCCTGGGGTTGAAAACTCGGGAGAGAGATCAGGGCATGAAGGTAGTGCAAGTCAAGGTGCGGATTCCGGGACCACCGTCCCCAGGTCAAAAGAGGAGAGTTGAGAATGGAGACCGCGGGACCCCAGTGTTTAAGAAGCAGCTGAAGCACGAGAAAGCACCTGAATGAAAGACCAAGCAACATGAGGCTCCCCCCTGCTCATGACTCTCCCAGCCTCTTAGCCTCCCAGCCTCCTTCCTCCCACCCCCACTTCAGGCCACATCAGGAGCATGTTGCCAAAGGACAGACTGGACCGCCACACTTCTTGCTTGATGTCTTCCCTGTAAAGCGCTCGCCATATTCCTTAAGTTGCATAGACCCCCCCTCGACCATCCTCCTAGGTCACACACCACCTTAACTGCCATGCCACACTCTGGCCTCTTCCCCCTCCACTCATTCTCCGCTCACTCACTTATCCTTCAAGACCAGGTACAAATGTCCCTATCTCTGTATACAGTGTTCCCTTGGCTGGGGGGATATCTCCATGCTAAAGCTCTTGCCTAGCATGCACCAAGACTTGGATTTGATCCTCAGCATTAGGGGGAAAAAATAAATAAATAAATAAAAACCTTACTACAGGGCTGGGGTTGTGGCTCAGCGGTAGAGCGCTCGCCTAGCATGTGTGACGCCCTGGGTTCCATCCTCAGCACCACGTAAAAATAAATAAAGATATGTGTCCAACTAAAAAATAAATATTTTTTAAAAAAAGCCTTACTCTAGGTTTTCCTTTCCCAGCAAGTTGGAGTACTACAAATCACTGACAGAATAAGCAAACCTTTCTGTTTTCCACCGTGCAAAAATGGAGGCCCAGTCCAGGATTACAGGCGTGAGCCGCTGCATCCAGCTAAGAAGTTTTCTTTCAGAATAAGTTTCTGATAGAATACTACTCAGCCATCTAAAGGAACAAAATACTGACATAGATGAACCTCCAAAACGTTATTATGCTAAATGAAAGAACCCAGCTGACAAAAAAGGCCATACACTGTGTGATTCCATTTGAAAGTCCCCAAATAGGCAAATCTATAGAGACAGAATGCAGATTTAGGGCTGGAAGCAGGGAAAATAGGTGTTGACTGCTTGATAGGTATGGTTTCCATTTGAGGGTGGTTTGTGTTTTGGAACTAGGTCCAGGTAGTGCTCATATAGTACTGTGAATGTACCAAATGCCATTCAACATTACACTCTGACATGGTTAATTTTACGTTGTATGAATTGTATCTCTGTAAAAAAATTTTCCAAGCTGGGCCTGGTGGTGCATATCTACTATCCCAGCCAACCAGGAGGATGAGGCAGGAGGATTCCTTAAGTCCAGAATGTCAAGACCAGCCTGGGCGACATAGGGAGGTTCCATTTCCAAAAGAAAAGCATTCCAAAACATTATTTAAATGGGAAGAGTGAATCAATTTAAAGAAAAGTAATAGGTGAAACTATAAAGAAAAACAACATACACTGATCATAGACGTTAGGATCGTGGGAGCTACTGGGATGGTCAGGGGAAAGAAGTGGTCAGGGGCACCCCGGACATTTGGAAGACTGACTGGCAAAGGGCTGTTTCTCATGAGCGATGGCACAGACGCCAGTGTGTGAGTCCCTATTTTTTAAAACCACACATGTCTTTTGTGCATGATTTTTTAAAAAAAAAATCCTCAGAAAAGAAATAAAATGATTGAATGGATAAAGAAAATGTGGTGCATATCTACACAATGGAATACTACTCAGCATTAAAAGAGAATAAAATCATGGCATGTGCAGGTAAATGAACGGAGTTGGAGAAGATAATGCTAAGTGAAATCAGCCAATCCCAGAAAACCAAATGCCGAATATTTTCTCTGATATCAGGAGGCTGATTCATAGTGGGGATGGGAGGGGGAGCATGGGAGGAATAGACCAACTCTAGATAGGGCAGAGGGGAGGTCGGAGAAGGGCGTTAGGAAAGACGTTGGAATGAGATGGACATCATCACCCTCAGTACATGCATGAAGAGGCAAATGGTGTGACTCTTCTTTGTGTACAACCAGAGACTTGAAAAATTGTGCTCTAGATGTGTACTATGAATGGAATTGCATTCGGCTGTCACACATAACAAATCAGAATTAAAAAAATAAAGTGATGGTGAGATAAGATCATGTGGACCCTCAAAGCAATCTGACATACCACAGTGAACTGACCCTCAAGGAGACGCCTTCGAGGTGCATCTCTCTGTCTCTCTGACTCTGTCCTCTGCCTCCTCCCCTGAAGCAGCCACATGAAGGGGTAGGCTCTGCATCCCCCGGGGTAGGTGCCCAGGGAACCCCTCCTGCCTGGCCCAGCTCTGCCTTGCTTAGTCACCTCCTAGCAAACTCAGGAGTCGTTCCAGCTCCATCTGTCCCAAGGCAGGACCAGCCCAGGGTGGAGAAGGACCTGGATCATCAGGATTCCTGAGACACGTGCTCTAACTGCAGGCTGCGGGCTGAAGGAGCCTCATTGTGCCATTGTGCCTGGCTGGAAGCTAGAAGGAACAGGAGGTGGAGTGAGACAGACCCAATTGTTCAAATGCTCCCTCACCTCCTCCAGGAACAGACCGGGAGAAATCTTCCCAGCCTTGCTCCTACCTCCAGCCAGACCTGCAAGGTGTTGATTTGACACACTCTGTTGTCCGTCAACTCTGTTAGCTGACGGCGTGTGCTCGGGAATCTGACCACTGTCTTTTGTTCTTTTTAATAACAGGATTAAATGCATTTTTATTGTATTTACACACAAAATAATAAATTTTGTATTAGGAGTCTTGTCTACAAGTAGCAAAAAACAAACGCATCTTGGATTAAGAAATGAATAAATACTCAGGCTCATGTGACTGAGAAATCCATGGGTCTCTAGCTTTAGGTATGCAGGGAGCTTGGGGATCCAGGGACTCAAAAGATAAGAACTCTGATTTATCACTGCTCACCTGTGCTTTCCTTTACGTTATCTCCAGTCCCAGACACTCTCGCCCTACAGTGTGTCAAATAGATACTAGAGGTCCCAGATCTGTGTCCTATGCCTTAGTATCCCAAAAGAAAGGGAGGGCTTCACTTAAAATTATTCCCAAACCCCAAATTATCGAATAAACTTGCATTTGACATACACAGGTCATGGTTCTTTCCTTGAACCAATTGCTGTGACCAAAGGGACAAAATGGTAATAGGTCAGGTCTGGGTTGTGTGTTTATTTTAGAATTGATGGAGCAGCCCACTTCTCAAGAGCCACGTCAAAAGAGAGTGGAGGGGCTGGGGTTGTGGCTCAGCGGTAGAGCGCCCGCCTCGCATGTGCAAGACCCTGGGTTCGATCCTCAGCACCACGTAAAAATAAATAAGTGAAATAGAGGTATTGTGTCCAACTACAAATAATAAATAAATAAATATTTAAAAAGAGAGTGGGGTACAAAGCAATTGCCCAAATGTCATCAGTATTTAGCCCAAATAATATATATGTGCTGTCCTCCAGAAAATTGGAAATTTCAGCAAGGCATAAATAACAAAGACCTGCCATTATTCCACAATACGTCATCTGGGCCATCTTTCATAATTAGAGCATTCAATTCAGCAGGGGCTTTCCCAAGAATGTGAAATGATTCAAGTGCAAACATGAGAAAGAGAAGAAAAGCAAACAGTGCTTTAGTGAGTTAGTAAGGCTGATAATCCACGGTTCCCTGTAAACCTCATGAGCCAGTCAATCCCCAGATCCCTGCCAACCCCGGAGCTAATTTATGCCTTCTTGAAATTTCACCTGCAGCCATTCATCTATCGCTCATCAATGTGCTCATCCATCATCCATCCATTCATCTATTCAACCAACCACTCACCTATTCAATAATTACCTTTTAAGCTCTGAAATTAGACCACCTGGTTCAAATCCAAGTCCTGACTCTAATTATCTGTGTGACTCTGAGCTAGTTACTCAACCCATCTGTGCCTCAGTTGTTACTACATAAGATCGTTTGGAGGATAAAATGAGATTAAGGCAGATCCCAAGTGCTTTGTTGAGAGCAGGGCTCAGGTAAGATTCTCAACAGAGTATTCTAGTCTTGAATGTTCGTCGTTGTTTTCCCAACCTTAGATGTTTACCATATGAAGGCCACGTCCAGGTAGCTGAGTGGGCTATGTTGGGCAAGTACTGCCAGCTACAATTTTTTTTCTCTCTGCTATCCTAGAGGCAGATTCTGACTGTAAGAGCTTTTAGGACCACCAAGATATGTCCTCTGGGACTTCCTAATTTTAAAAAAGCTTATATTCAATTTTTAAAAATAATAATAAGGGCAGCTCATGCTTTGCAACTCCTTTGGGTCAAGGCAGTGGTCTGGGGTCTGGCATTACTAAAACTTCCTAGCTTAAGGCTGGACACCTGATAAATCACCAACTAGACATCAGGGGAGCTCCTGCGTCACTGTAGATCTAGGAAGTGGCACAGAAACAAAGCCAGCCCACCCCTACAAACAATTGTGGAATTTCACGGGCTTATAGACCTCACTGGGGACCAAGAGAGTGTCCTCATCAGTGTGCATCACCAGGGAAAGAGAGCAGTGTTTGGGAAGTCATACTCATTCTCCAGATGGAAAATCGGACTTAGCTTCCTGGGCTGTAGCTTGAGATCTTGGTCCCAGGCTTCCAAGAGCGACTGATGCGTGCAGCTTATGAAATCAGGGGACTACGGTCACCCGGGGACACCAGCTCTGACTCTGTACTGACTCTGACAGGGACGGGATCTGAGTTTGGCAGGAGCCTGAGTCGAGTGTCAGCGTATGTCCAGAAAAGGGCCCGGCCCAGGCAGCATCAGGACCATCTGTGCTCAGGGTCCAGGGCCGAGTTGGTGGCCCGGCCTCACTGTCAGGATGCTTCTTTGCCCATGAGCACTCCTGGGGGTGGGCTTGGCTGTCTCCCGGACCTTTCGTCCCACCTCCATTCCACTATTTACAGCCCTCCTCCTTCAAGGGTCCTGCCAGATCAGACACCCAGCCTTGCTTGCGTGGCCCACCCTCATCCAGGACCCTGGGTCCCTGAAGACTCCTCCCTTACTCCCTGACTTCCTCACGAATCCATGCTTTATCAGGGGCGGCAGACACCCCAGCTCACCTTGGCTTTGGCAGAGGAGCGGGGAGGGGGTATTGTCACTCGATTCTGTGTAACTTGCAGGTGCATCTAGCATGATGGACCCAGGTGTCCCTCAGTCATGGGTGCCATCCCTGTCCCTGCCCCATTTCCTGATCTTGCCTTTATTCTCAGACTGCTTCTCTCCACGGGGGAGGGAGACATCCCCCTCCCTCCAGTCTCTATTATTTTTTTTAGCTCATTCATGACGAGAGAGAGAGAGAGAGAGAGAGAGAGAGAGAGAGAGAGAGAGAGAGAGAGAAATTTCTTCTCAGTAGCATACATGGATCAAACTCACCCGGGGATTCTGATTGGTCCTGCCTGAGTCACATGCCCAACTCTGAACCAACCACAGCAGTCAGAAGATGGTCTACTCTAACTGGTCGTGTCCAGGTCACCTGCCCATCCTTGACTTGAGTTCCACCCAAGTCATGTGGATCCCCAAAGCATAGTGACTGAACAAGTAAGCAGAGGTCTTCGTCTGGAGCAAATCGTACTTGAACTTTGAACAACACACTCAATCAGGAGATCTCACAGTCCCTTGATTGTACTGTTTGGATGTGAGGTCCCCATGTTAGTGCAGGAATGTTCAGAGGTGAAGCGATTGGATTGTGAGAGCTGTGACCTAATCAGTCCATCCTAGTTTGAATGAACTGGGTTGGAAGTAACTCTGTGGCTGGCGGAGGTGGGTCACTGGGCTGTGTTCTGGAAGGATCCGTCTTCCTGCAGTCACTTCCTCTTTTCTCTCTCTCTCTCTCTGCTTCCTGACCCGCGTTCTTGACCCATTCTCAATCTCCAGAGCCCCCCAGCCTTCCCTAAACTCCCAACTTATCAGCTTTCTACCTTATCTTCACCCTCCTCCACCCAGTGTTCAAACACTTCAACTACCCTCCTCTTAACACCTTACCTTTCCACCCCACCACCTTGAATCAGTCCAAATGAGAGTTATTTTCTCTTCCTACTAGTGGGCTCACCAATCACTTTGGGGACAATCATGTAACGGTGCCAATTGACCTAAGTCACATCCTTATGGTAACTATGGTGACTTAGCCTCGTGCTTTCCAAACTTTGATGTGCACGGGAATCACCTATGGTTCAGATTTGGAATGCAGGTTCTGATTTGTGAGATCAGGAAGGAGATGTGCAGTTCTAACCAGCTCCCAGGTAAGGCTGAAGCTGCTGGACCTTGCCCACTTGGAACCCGTAGGGTTTGCCGTTCCTTTACCCACGTGTTCTTCAGGAGATCCTTGAGGTGAGACCCAGCGGGGACACTTGTTAAACCTAAAGATCATTGGAAATCTTCCATGGAATTTCAGATTCAGAAGACCTAGGTTGGATGCCAAGAGGATATGTAATTTTAACAAGTTCCAAATGGCCCTTATCTCTCAGGATGATTGAGAAACACTCTTCTCTTCTTCTGTTTGGTTTGCATGACTCACTTTGGCTTCCGGTTCTTCTCTGTGGTCCACAAGTTCTACCCTTTCCTCATCCCCTAACTCTCAGGCAATGAACTGGTCTCTCTACCTTGCAGAGAAAACTCAAGTGGATCAGCAGGAACAAACTCTTCTACCTGTAAGCTCCACTTACGTCTGCCTGTGTCCATTTCCCTCTGGTCATGGAGAAAGAGGGCCCTCCTCCATCTTGGCCCATCCCACTCTCCTTTCTCAGCCCCTAAGTGGCATCTCCCTTTCCATATTGTCACCCACCTCTCCCACCCTCCTGGCCCCTTCTCTGCCTGTTCAAACTCTTCTTGTTCTAAAATCTCCCTCTTCTTATACCTTATCTCTCTCATCCCTTCACCAACCTTTTTTTTTTTTTTTTTTGAGGGGGGGGGGTTTGCATCTCTCTATATATCCTACAACGTTATAGACACATTTTTAAAAATTTTGTAAAAAAAAAAAAAAGCCTTTTCTTTCCTGAAATAAGTTTAGATTTCAGTATCATTAAACAGGCAACCAACCACTCATCTGCCTTTTCTCTCTGTAATTCTGCCTTTCCTAAATTTTTAAAAAATATTTATGTTTTCAGTTATAGTTGGACACAATACCTTTATTTTATTTATTTACTTTTATGTGGTGCTGAGGATTAAACCCAGGGCCTCACACGTGCTAGGCGAGCGCTCTACTGCTGAGTCACAACCCCAGCCCCTCTCAATTTTTTTAATAAACGGAATTATTTATAAACCAAATTTGATTTTTTAAAAATTTCTGGATTCTTCCACTTAGCATAATGTTTTGAAGAGCCACCAATGCTGAGTATCAAGAGTTCTTTTTTTTTTCCTTTTTGTCCTGTTATGTGTATATATCAGTTTATGTTTCCATTCTCAGTTTAGTATTTACAGATGAACGGCAAAAATAATCTGGAGGGTTCCCATACACCTTTCACCCACCCAGTTTCCTTCGATTGAACTGTCTCAAAGAACCACGGTGTGTCTGTCAAAATGAAGAAATTAGCATTGGTAAAACACCATGCAACGAACTCCAGATTTTATTCAGTTGCACCACTAAATGTCCAAAAAATATATGTTCTTAGTTATACAATACCTAGTCATGGTTCTTTTAAAAATTAAAAAGCATGGTTATAAAAAGAGAAAAAAAATTCAGTCATCAAAACCCATCATCTAGATGAAATTACAGCTGGAATTTTATTGTTTCTCTTATGATGATATATCCATGTTTTTAATATATGTAAATATACATATAACATAAAATATATGTAACATATATTACACTCATTCTGCCTTTCAATCTAATTTTCCCAGTAAGTACTATAATGTCTTCCATGTTAGCAGTTATAGCTCATATTTTTGTAATTTAAATTTTTATCTTAACTTTTTTATTGGTACTAAGGATTGATCCCAGGGGACCTTAACCACTGAGTCACATTTCCCAGCCCCTATTATTTTTTGAGACAAGATCTCACTAAGTTGCTCAGGACTTTGCTTAGTTGCTGACTGGCCTCAAACTCTCAATCCTCCTGCCACAGCCTCTCTAGTCGCCGGTATTACAGGCCTGAGCCACCAATGCTCAGCTCTATTTTAACTTTTTGACAGGTGATAAATTCACAAGGTGCAATATTTAAAAGTCAGGAAAGAGTATGTAGCCAAAATTTCTCTCTCACCCCTATTTTCTTAGATGCTCAACTCTTTTATTTCCTTCAGTATTTTGAAGATCTGAAAAAAAAATGTTAGAGGCCAAAAAGCAAATTCTGGAATGAATAAATCATTTTCCTCAGCCAAACCTTGATTACTCAATATTTAGGGTGTGCCCATTTTTTTTAAATAAATGGCACTAATTTAACATCCCTATTTTTGGCACATCCTTTGCCCAGCTAATTATTTCCTTAGAATAAATTCCTATGGGTCAGGTCAAAGCATTTATGCTTTGTGGGGCGGGGGTGGGGGTGGGGGTGGGGGTGGGGGTGGGGGAGGGGGGCTTTTCAAGTTGCTTTCTGCAAAGATTAGGCACCATTTCCTACCTGTGGGCGCACCCAGGTTATTAGGCTGTACTTAGCAGATGAATCTTCACAGTATTATCATTTTAATCTGCATTCTGTTTGGAACCAGAAAGGTTGGTTCCTGTGTATCCCATGTCTGTTACAGTCAAATTTCTGACTCTCAACTCCTGAATTCATCTGGGATTCACTCTGTCCCTCCCCTGCCAAGACACCCCCAGAAAAACCTGCTAACCAGGCCGACTGGCCCTTTGTGTCCTCATCCTGTTGAATTTTCCTGTCACTGAACATTATAGACCAGCTCATCTTTTTAAAAAAAAAAATGACCGTGGCTAGACTGAGCCTGTTTTTGTTAAATCTAGCTTTGTTTATAGAACTTACAGTTTTACGCGTCCAGTTGAAGTTTTGGCAAACACCTAAAGTCACGCAACTACCTCCAAGATCACATTAGAGACTCTTTCCGTGACCCCAGAGTTCCCTGTGTCTCTTTGCTGACAGTCCCTCTCCGCCTCTGTTCCCTGGCAACTGCTCACCTCCTCTTTATGTTTTTAATTTTGCCTTTTCTAAAAATTTTTTTAATAAATGGAATCATATGGTATTTGTTTTATTTTCTAATTTCTATGTTCTTTCACTTAGCTAATGTTTTGACGGTTCACCAATGTGGGGATAAGTGTGGTTTGTTCCTTTGGGTTCCATTGTGTGGATTTACCAGTTTGCTATCCATTCCCAAGTTATGATTAGACTTTGAGGTTGCTTCCAGATGGGGGATATTTTGAACAAACTTTTAAAAACATTCAAGTATATATGTATAGATATTTTTAAATCCAGGGATTGGACCAATGGGTGCTTAACCACTGAGCCACATCCACAGCCTTTTAAAATATTTTATTTAGAGACAGGGTCTCACTGAGTTGCTTAGGGCCTCACTAAGTGACTGAGGCTGGCTTTGAACTCACGATCCTCCTGCCTCAGAGTACGTAGTATGCTGGAATGACAGGCATGTGCCGATGTGCCCAGCACGTATGTCTTTTTGTAAGCATATGTTTTTATTTCTCTTGGGTAAATTCCAAAGACTGGGTCTGCAGGTCACCACACAGATAGATGTTTAACTTTTGAAGAAGCTGCTCTCTTGTTTTCCAAAACAGCTGTAGCGCATTCCATTCCCATGGGGGTGTGTAAGATTTCCAGCTGTTCGGTATCGTCACTGGCACTTGGTGCCAGTCTTTAACATTTTAGCTAGACTAACAGGGATCTCCTTGGAGTTTCAGTGTGTATATCCTTCATGTTGATGATGTTCAGCATCTTTTCTATATCCGAATTTGCAACTTTTAGTTTAAAATATTTCATTTTAAAAATTGAGCCAGGTATGGTGGCACATTCTTGTAATCCCAGCAACTTGGAGGTTCTGAGACCAGGAGGATCACAAGTTTATATCATATATAGGGTAACACAGTTGCATGGTTTTAAAACATTCAAAAGGTACAAAGGGAAAAGTCTGTCGCCTTCCTATCCTTGGTAATCCTTTGAGTGTGACAGCTGGGAAAACCGAGGCACCAGCAACGGTCCCCCGATTACATAGCTAGAAAGTGGTGGAGCCGGGATCTAAGCCAAGGCCGTCTGGCTCCACAGCCACACCCCTGCTCTCACTTACCTAAATGATCGTCTACCCTGTTCTATCCCAGAACTGACCTACTTCACTTCAGATATCTTAGATATTGTTCCACATGCACCGAAAGGATGCTCCATAGCTTATTCTGCAGGTCCCCTGTTGATGGACATTTCCGTTGTTTCCAACCCTTTGCTATAACAAATCCTGCGGAGATGAATATCCTGTGCAAACGTGTGTGCGTGTGTACAAGCACACCGGTCCAACAGATTCCTAGAAAAGGAATGAATAGACCCAAGGGCGTGTATCTCCTATTTTGGCGTTCCTTTCTTCCCTACATCCTCTCCACCACACAATGAAATGTTTCCATCCCTGCCTGTTTGGTAAGTTTAAAAATATATATATATATATATATTGCCCAAAGGAAATAAGATCTTAGGTTCACACGAAACTCTACATACAGGGCTGGGGTTATGGCTCAGTGGGAGAGTGCTTGCCTGGGGTGGGTGAGGATCTGGGTTCAATCCTCAGCCCCACATTAAAATAAATAAATAAAGGTTAAATTCTTTAAAAAAAAAACCTACATAAAGATATTTATAACAGCTTTATTCATCATTGCCCAAATCTGCAAGCAACCAAGATGTCCTACAGGGCTGAATAGATAAATAAACTGCTAAATGGATAAACAAACACTTCTCTGCACTCCAGCCTAGTAGCTCATCCGTGCAAATTCTAGCCCATGGAGAAGTCAGACACACACACACACACACACACACACACACACGCTGCTTTCCTTGGTCTGAGATTTCTTAGCCTGGCACTGCCGGGCCCTGGCTCACCCCCTGCCCCTGTGAGGCGCTTCCCACTGCTGGCCACACTCAGGGCACCAGCCCAGGCTACAAGAGCTCAGTTTCCCCTCGTGCCTCTCCCTGGGCCCACGGTGACGTCCTGCCCTGTGCTGTTCCAGCCCCGTCCTCCTCATCCCTCGCTGTCTCAGGCCTGGTTCCCTGAAGCTGTGGCAGACGCTGTGCAGGGGCGAGAATGGCCCAGCACTGTGCCTGGCATAGACCTGGCGCTCCATAAATGCTTTCTGAGTGGATAAATGGGCCCTGCCCAGGCTCTGTGGACTACAGGGGCAGACAGCTCAGCAGCCAGAGCTGGGGTGCCAGGAGACGCGCCCCTGGGCAGGCAGAATGCAGGAATTTCTGAGAGCTCCCCAGAGTGTTTCTAGTTTCGGGATCTTCCTGGAACACTCCCTGCCGGAGGAAGTCAGGTTTGAGCTAGAGCCTAAGGCATGAGCTGATCAGCCAAGCCGAGGATGAGGCCAGAGGATGAGCAAGGTTCATTAACAGAGGAAAACTCACTCCACCCCACGGACGGACAGAAAGCAGGGTAGGAGGTGCCACTTCCAGCAGACAGGAACAGAAATGCAGATGTCTGCACCGTACACTGAGCTCAAACCAGGTGAGGGCAGGGACTACCAGGCCATGATTCATTTCAGGCAGGAAGCAGCAGAGGGGATCCAAGTGGCCCTGTGATCTCTGCCAGCTCCAAGGGGGACCGAGGAGGCCAGGGGTGTGGTTTATGGAGAAGCAAAGCTTGGGCCTGCCAGCGTACCCACAAATGCCTTAAAGCCAGGAGCTGTGAGAGGTCGAGCAGGGTCACACCCGAGCAATAAGGGCCATTTATCCAAACCCATAGAGCGTACAACCCCAAGAGCAAGCCCTAATGACAACAGGGTCAGGTCAAAAGTGATTTGGGGGCTGAGCATGATGGCACACACCTGTCATCCCAGTAGCTCAGGAGGCTGAGGCGGGAGGATTCTGAGTTCAAAGCCAGCCTCAGCAACTTAGCAAGGCCCCAAGCAACTCAGTGAGACCCTGTCTCTAAATAAAACATAAAGAAGGGCTGGGGAAGTGGCTCAGTGGTAAGGCACCCCTGGGTTCAATCCCTGGTACCAAAAAAAAAAAAAGAAAAAAAAAGAGTTTTATTTTTTTAATTTCCCCCATTTAAATCTGATTCCTACAACACCCCCATGAAGGTGACCGAGGACATTTGGCACAAAGAAGAAATATCCCACCTCATTGAAGCTGCCTCCCTATCTCTATGGGTTGCTGACTCTCTTAATAGTACAAAGTAAAGGTACAGTAAACATAAACTTTTCCCTCCTTTCTTTGGCTGAGTCAAAAATATTTAAACAGACTCTTTAATCCATCTGAACACCCAACATTGAGCAAACATAGGCCTCCTCCTGTAAAAAATGGGCAAACAGAGAATAATGGCTGGATATATGCAAAGATCTAGCGGGTCAAAGGATACTGATAGGAGGAATGAGAGCAAAAGTCTCTGGATAAGTCACCTGTAAGGCTCAGGGGACAAAATGTAAGAGGAATTTCTAATGGTAGTTACAAGATCTGAAGCTACTGCGTCTCTAAAGCAATGTCAAATAGAAAATTATCCCAGAGCATAAAAATGTTATCTATTGAGTCCAAAAGGGCAGTAGATTTAGAAGAGTTAGAAGATTGTTGCATAAAATCAAGTCAGTGGATCCAAAGAAAGGATTAAGAAATTCTTGTAAAGCCCGGAGAGAAGGAATGAGGGAGAAAAATAAAAGATAAGCAGACTGGAGAAGAGAATGGAGGGGTAAATGTGCATATAATTGGTTCCCTGAGAGCAGAAGAGGAGTGTTGGGATTTAGTGTTAGGAATTGGCTCATGTGTTGAAAGGCTGAGAAGCCCAGGATCTGCTATAAGTTGGAGGAAAGCTGGGGTATAATTTTTATCCAAGTCTCAGGAGAATTAATAGTTTAAGTTCCAGCCCAAGTCTGAAGGCTTAAGAACCAGGGATACCAATCCTCAAGTTTCAGTCTAAGGACAGGAGAAGACCATGAGCTAAAGAGCTCAAATAGGCAGAAAAATCAATTTCTCCATTGAGGACCTAAGTAGAAAAAAAATGTGGAGGAAGGGAGAATTTGATTTCTTTGTTCTTTTAGGAAACTGCTTATATGACATATCCAGAAATAATGTTAAGCCATATATCTGGGCACCCTGTGGTTCAATCAAGATGACATGTAAAATTAACCCTCACATATACTCCTTGTTTTCACAGTATCCTAATGGTTACACAGATTGGCCCTATTCATTATGAGAGAACTGAGCAGAAATACTCAAGTGACATAAATGCTAGGAGGTGAGAATCAATCATTGGGGACCATCGTGGAGGCTAATTGTCACAGACCCAAACTTGGCTTTAATTTTTAAAACCAATGTTAGACATATCCCCCTACTCCTAAATGGAAGTGAAAAAGAAGTGTGTGTGTGTGTGTGTGTGTGTGTGTGTGTGTGTGTGAGAGAGAGAGAGAGAGAGAGAGAGAGAGGGCAACTTTGAAGGTCACACTGAGGCATTTGGACTTGATTCTCCAGATTGGTGTCATTGGGGGTTTTTGAGCATGGAAGCAACATGATCATATTAGTTTTCAAACCATAGTCTATTTGCATCAGGGAAGATAGCAGATGGAAGAGAGTGCCTCAGAGATCAATTAGGAGACTACTGCAATGATCCACGCAAGAGCGCACAAGGGCCTGAACTAAATTGGTGACAGCAGAAATGGATACATTCAAGAGACATTTCCAAATGAGAGTGAGCTGTTGTTACCAAAGTCCAAAATGAGTGTCAACTTTATCACAAAGTTCTATAATACCTGACACCTAACCTTGACCTTAACACAGATCAAAACTCTGACACCAACACCAATGTTTCCATGCAGAGTGCTATGACAGCAGGGTACAGAAACCCAATTTAAGCCCATCTTAAGCTAAAAAAAAAAGGAATTTATTATTTTATATAACTAAAAATACCAGAGAAAGATGACTTGGGTTCAGGTATGTCTTGATCCAGGGGCTTCAATGATTTCAGTAGGGCAGACTTAGTCTTTTGGTCCTTTGGAAAGGCTTTCTTAACTCTGATGGGAAAAATGGCCTCCAACAGCCCAAATCTCATATCTTAGATGCTCAGCAATCTCCAAAAAAATAATTTCTAGCAGCCATGTGTTGAATCCATCTCTGAAGCAATACCCAAAGCCTGGGTGGGAGGAAGCTCTGACTGTCCAGGCCTGTGTGTGTGTGTGTGTGTGTGTGTGTGCGTGTGTGTGGTGTGTGTGTTGATGTCACTTTGAACTACATAAAACCATATATATGCAAGTTTTCAAAGATGGAGCCTCATTCCTCTTCCCTTAAATGTGGACCAAACTGAACCACTCATTGAATCCTATGTGACAGAAGTGACGGTGTAGGACTCCCAAGGCCAGGTCCTAAGACTCTGCCACTTCCTCTTTGCCCTCGCCTGGACGGCTGGTGCTGGGGGGGTAGTTGGCTGCCATGTTGTGAGGATGCTCAAGCAGCTCCCAGGAGGAAGTCCACGTGGGGCTTCCACAAATAGTCCGCACCAATTTGACAGTCAGATGAGCAGGACTTCTGACGAACAGATCGTCCAACCTCAACTAAGTCATCAACGCCTGCAGCTCTGGCTGACATCTCCACTACACCTTCCCAAGGAGCCCTGAACCAGCACTTCCCAGTGGAGCTACTCCTGATCTCATGACTCACAGAAACTATGACAGTAGTCGGTATTTGCTGTGGCTAAAAGCCACTGGTTTTTTAAATTTGTTCTATTTAGTTATCCATGACAGTAGAGTGTATTTTAACATATTATACATACATGGAGTCTAACTTCCATTCTTGAGGTTGTACATGATGTGGAGACGCACTGCTCATGTATTCATATAGGAACACAGGAAGGTGATGTCCCATTCATTCTACTGTCTTTCTTATTCCCTTATTCCCTTCCCTGGTCCCTTACCTTTACTCTCCTTTGTCTAATCCAATGAACTTCTATTCTCCCCTCCCGCCTTATTGTGTGTCAGCATTCACTTATCAGAGAGAACATTCAGCCTTGGATTCCTTGGGATTGGCTTATTTCACTTAGTGTGAGAGTCTCCAGCTCCATCCATTTACCGGCAAGTGCCATAATTTCATTTTTTATGGCTAAGTGATATCCTTTGGGGTATACAAACCACATTTTATTTATCCATTCATCTGTTGAAAGGCGCTTAGATTGGTTCCATAGCTTTGCTATTGTGAATTGAGCTGTTATAAACATTGATGTGGCTTATTTTAAGTCCTTTGGATATAAACTGAGGAGTGGGATAGCTGGGTACAGTGGGGGTTCCATTCAAATTTTTCTGAGGAATCTCCAGACTGCTGGAAGCCATGGAGTTATGTGGATTTTTTCTTGTAGGACAATAGATTATGAATGCACCTCTCATTCCGCATCCTGCTGTTCCTCTCAAAACTCTGGTCTTAGCTCCATCACATGCACCTGTGTAGAGGAGGCTGTTAGCGTTGATTGGCACAGACACACTTTATCCATCCATCTCTTCATTGCTAGATTTCTAGGTTGTCTCCAGTTCTGTTTTGGTTTTGTTTGCCGTTATAAACCAAGCTACAATGAACACGTTTGTACATCCCTTCTTGTGCACATGTGTAAGAAGTTTTGTTTTTTCTTCTATTCAATTTTATTTGCTTATTTATATTCTGGCACTGGGGATCAAACCCAAGTGTTAAAACACAACCACTGAGCTACACGCACAGCCTTTCTTATTTTTCATTTTGAGACAGGGCCTCACTAAGTTGCCCAGAATGGCCTCAACCTTGAGATCCTCCTGCCTCAGCCTCCTGAGTCTCTGGGATCACAGGCCCGCACCACCCTGCCCAGCTGTAAAAGCTTTTTATTATTATTATTATTATTATTAATATACATTTTTAATTGTGAGAAATTTTTTTAGGCAACATGCTAAAATTATTCTGGATAGTGCCAATTTGTTCCCCAAAGTAAATCTCCCGAGATATCCCACTAGCCATCTCTGAGAGGATTTGTTTCCCACATTCCTGATGGCAGATAGTCAGATCTGCAAATCTGTCACCACTCTCAAGAGTGGAAAACATCTAGTTTGCATTTCTCTGATAACCAGTGAGTCACCCCACATTATCGGGGCATCCAGAGCCCTCAGCAAGACTGGATGCAAAGCTTATCAGATCATTCCAGGGTCTTTCAACTCCCAAGGGATTTCCTAGGATCTTCCGTGGCCAAATTTGCGGTCCTTCATCACTGGCTGGAAGGAATAACTCAAAATGCCTGGGTCAGCCCGCCGTTTCCAGGAAGGATGCAGGACTGGGGTCTGGACTCACCGGTTCCAGGACTGGGGCTGGCTCCATTGTTCTCTTACCCTCAGGAAGTGTGACAGCGAGCCAGATTGGGAGCTTCGCCAGGGTATAGAGTCTTCCGTAAATAAAAAAAAAAAAAAAAAGCCCAAGAATTCTACCCTCTGGAAGATGGCCCAGTGGGACAGAGGGGAATCAGGAGGGAAGAAACGCTCCTATCCCCAGTTTCAGGCACCGGGCAGGTCCACGAGCCCTTGCTGATGTCCCGAGGACCAGTGAGAACGGCTGGCTTTGGGCTCCCCTCATGGTCACCCCAGGACCAGTCTTGGCCTCAAGCAAGTCCCGGCTCATGCTCTACCAAGCTGGCCACCCACAAGCCTGGGCTGCTTGACTCAACTTCAGATTCATTGCCTGGTGCCTCCACTACGGTGCACGGTTTAACCAGCACTCGGCCGTTTGCAGAGCACATTCACCAATTTTCGTCATGCTCACGCGCCCCTGCACAATTATTTAGCATGTTAAAATATCGACTGCTTTCCACCGCGACCCGTGAATTTGCAAAGGGAAAGCTGTTGTCCCTGCCTAGCATCCTTTGCCCAAACACAGAGAAGCCGATTTTAGAATAAGATAAAACATATGGTGAGTAAAGCTCTAGGATACACAATCATCCACTCCTCCTTGTAAACAAACACACACAAAAATAAGCGAGCCAAAGGCAAGGAGGGTTAAAGAACCTTTTAGCCCCAAGTTGAGAATTTCTCTGTGACTTGACATCGGTGGATGTCCAAAAGCCACTTTGTGAAAGAGATCAGTAGCTTTTCGCAAAAAAATTCACTCGCCTTCCATGGTAATGCAGGGGTGGCTATTTCATGGGTGGGACCTCATTTTCTAGCCCCCCCCACCACCAGCACTTTGTGGTTTAGTGTGGCCTGAGTTATTCTGAATATCATGTGAGGGGTTGCCATTGATAGGCCAGGGCTTCAAGACAGCAGCTGCCTCCTCCACGCTTCTTCCCCTTTGAGCTCACTGAGCTAGTGACATGTCGGAATCCACATGTTCAAAGGGAGAGTCACCCACGGCCCTGAAGAACAGCATGGAAGAGAGCTGTCCGTGTCCCTGAACTTCCTGTTTATTCCTAAATAAACAGGAAATACATTTAAATCTCATTCTTGCCACTATATGTCTGGGTCTATTTGTTATAGACGCTTAGCTCGCTGTAACATTTGCCCAAATTTGCAAATGTTTGCCCTCACTGATATTCATGCCACACTTTGAGATGCACTTTCTGGCAACAATTAGGAGTACGGGTGGGGGGGTGCCACAGATATGCTTGCTGGTGTGTAAACTTGGGACGGTTCATTAACCTCAACTAAATTGGGCCTAACAAACTCACCACACAATGTTTTTGTAAAAATAACATGAGTGCCAGGTGCAGTGGTGCACGCCTGTAATCTCAGCATCTCGAGAGGCTGAGGCAGGAGGATCATGAGTTGGAGGCTAGCCTCTGCAAATCAGCAAGGTCCTAAGCAACTTAGAGATCCTGTCTCAAAAAAAAAGGTGGGGGGGTGTTGCTGGGAACGTAGCTCAGTGGTTAAGCAAAAAAGCAAATAAATGAGACTATGCACCATACTGATTCATTTCTAAGACAGACGTTTGCATTGTTCTGTTTGGTTGACGTTTTATGATTACGAAATCTAGGTGCACCTTTAATAGAGGAATCCATTTACTGTGACAGCCTGGGCTCTTCCTTTTCTTCTTCTTTTCCTGGAAAGCTCTCATTACACAAGAGCTGTGGCTGACAGCTGAGGAGTGAGGAAATCCTCCAGGGAGAGGTCCCAGCAAGGGCCCGGTAGAGAGCGGCTCCTGTTTTTATGATCTCGGCTGCAGCAGAAGGTGCTTCATTCAACCTGGGCGCCAGTGGCCGCAAACAGGTCTCCTGTTGGCCACATCTGGCCCCCAAGGCATGTTTTGACTGGTCGGGTCCATTTGAAAGAACTGCCCAAGTCTGAAGTCCTTCGCCGAGTCACCTATGTTATCTTCTTCCTTAAAAAGGTGGAAGAGGTGACCTTGTGGGTCTCCCCCTCACCATAGAGCCCTGTGGGACTGTGGGACGTCAGACTGCGGGACCCCTGTGATAAATAATTATGATCAAGTAACCTCCACGTGTTTCTGCTCTTCCAGTTGAACTCGGGGGCAGCGGTGGGCGGTACTACAGCGTCCCTGCGCCAGAAGGGGGTCTCTGAAGAGGGCAGGCGCAGTGGCAGCTCATAATGAGGCAAGAAGATGACAAGGACCCCTCTTCCCAATCTCACACCTGCTGTGGCAGCTACTTCTTAAAAATCTAGAGTTCTGGGGGGAGGGGGGGTAGCAGGCATAGGCCCTGGGTTCAATCCCCAGCACTGGAAAAAAAAAAAAAGAATCTGATTTTCCTTATTCAACATAGGAACAGAAAAGTGCTGATTATAAATGTGCCGAATAATGAATTGCCACAGACTCATGATGACTGTATAACCAACACCTAGACTGAGAACATCACCAGTGAATGATGCCTCGTGCTTCCTGTCAGTCACTACTACCTCCACCCCTCCCAGAACCATCCCCCACCAAGGGTCACCAGTATCGGGATTATCCCAATTTTTTTAACAGCATATATGAGTTTCTCCTGCCCTCCAGCGTGTATTTTTATTATTTATTTATTCATTTATTTTGGTACCAGGGATTGAACCCAAGGGTGCTTAACCACTAACCCACATCTCCAGTCGTTTTTATATTTTATTGGAGACGGGGTTTCACTGAGTTGCTTAGGACCTTGATAAATTGCTGAGGCTGACTTTGAATTCACAAATCCTCCTGCCTCAGCCTCCTGAGCCACTGGGATTACAGGCGTGGGCCACAGCGCCAGGCACCAGCATGTATTTTACACATATGTAACCACACAGGATAGGCTGTACCATTCTTTTGCTCAACATAAGGTTCAAGATTCATAGACATTGTTGCATATTCTTACGAAATGTGCATAGTCATTGACATACAGTATTCCGTGTATGAATGAATAGATCCCATTTATTTATCTATTCTTCTTGAGAGCCCTCCTTGGGCTGTGTGTGGACTGTGTTGCACATCGTAGCCTAGTGAGGGGAGAAGTCTGGCAATGGGAACTTCCGGCGGCACCCCCCACC
Organism: Spermophilus citellus; assembly: GCF_964194105.1. Classification (NCBI taxonomy): domain Eukaryota; kingdom Metazoa; phylum Chordata; class Mammalia; order Rodentia; family Sciuridae; genus Spermophilus; species Spermophilus citellus. Next base: position 16,539,389 of record NC_138187.1, read on the forward strand.
CACAGGGATGGATCTCCTGATGCACCATGAACCTCTCCCTCAAGCCAAAGATCCTACACAGCTCCTGAGATGGGTGTGACCTGCCAAGATGCTAATCAACCTGCTGACTGCAAGACATCGGGAAGCAAGACTCCACCCTGGAAACCTTATCCCAGCCTTTGATGTACCTTTGATCCCTGCCTTGAATAAACTTTGATCCCTGCCTTAAATAAACCACCAGAGCCATCCTTCCTTTGTCTAGTCCAGCGCCCATGTGGACCCGATCTATCAGGGGCTCTGCTTTATGTAAAGATACTTCTGACTATTTCTGTTTGGTTCTTCACTAATTAATTCAGACTTTAAGTTTCCCGATGGCTTACACCCTCCTTGGCAGGAAGAAGAACTACCCCCACCCCCCCAGTGAGACGTTGGCCATTGCCCCTGTTATAGTCTCCCATTGACAGGCATTTGGTAGCTTCTGGTTTAGATTATTACACACAGTGCTGTTCGGCTGCTCCATGCATGTCTTCCACTGAATACACAATCACAGGTGTGCTTGCACGCATTATTTTTTTTCCTTTGCTGAACATTTCTGCTGACGTGGGGTTGCTAGGGCATAGAGGATCCAGAAGACTGCTTTAGTAGTGATGACCCGTTTTCCAAAGAGATGGCGATGATTTTCCCCTCCCATCAGCAGAGTGTGAGAGCTCCAGTTGCGTCACATTGCCATCACCACGAGGTCACGTCTGTCTTCCATTTCAGCCATTACTAATAGGTGCATAACAGAAACTCCTGTGGTTGGAAGGAGTATTTCCCTGAAGACTAATGACAGGGAAGACAGTTTTAGATGTTTAGAGACCATTTGGATATGCTCTTTTTTTTTTTTTTTTTGGTTTTAGTACTGTTTTTTTTTTTATTGGTTGTTCACAACGTTACAAAGCTCTTGACATATCATATTTCATACATTAGAATCAAGTGGGTTATGAACTCCCATTTTTACCCCAAATGCAGATTGCAGAATCACGTCGGTTACACATCACATTTTTACATACTGCCCTATTAGTGACTGTTGTATTCTGCTACCTTTCCTATCCCCTACTATCCCCCCTCCCTTCCCCTCCCATCTTCTCTCTCTACCCCATCTACTGTAATTCATTTCCCTCCTTGTTTATTTTCCCATTCCCCTCACAACCTCTTATATGTAATTTTGTATAGCAATGAGGGTCTCCCTTCATTTCCATGCAATTTTCCTCATCTCTCCCTTTCCCTCCCATCTCATGTCACTGATTAATGTTACTCTTTTCTTCCTACTCTTCCTTGGATATGCTCTTTTGTGAAGTGATTTTGTGTGTGTGTGTGTGTGTTTATTTGCCCGTTCTCTTCCCCTTGACTTGTCCATCTTTTTTTTATCGACTGTGGATCTTTGTATATTTGGATACAGTTCCTTGGTCAGCCTCTCCTTCACTCTCCTTACAATGTTACTTGATGAATGGACAGAAGTTCTTAGTTTTAACATAGTCCAATTTATCGTGTGTGTTTGTTTTGTTCTGTGGGTGGTGGTATTTTGGAGGGTTCTGGTAGACACTTCAAATTTCCTGTAAATGTCCATTCCCCATTTTTTTTCCCCTTTGAAACATGCCTAGCAAAACAACTTGCCTTCCCAGCCTCCTTGTAGAGAGGTTGGCCATATGTCACAGCTGTGGCCAATGACTTATCAACAGAAGCCTACTGGAAGGAGGGGGGCTCTGGGAAGTGGCTACTTTCCTAATAAAATCAGTAAGTTGTGGCTATTGCTCCTCTTCCCTCTGCCTTGTGCTTCAAAGCCACAAGGATATACGGAGCTGCAGCAGCCATGTTGCAATCATGAGGAAAAGTCCCAGAGCAACACTGTGACATCAGCTCCGACAGTAATGAGCAACGAAACCAACACCAGCCCCTGCTAGTTCTGGACTTCTTGCTATATAATATAGATGAATTCCTATTATAGCTTTCTGTGACTTGTAGCCAAGTCATGACCAACTGATAACCAAGTCCCTCTCCCACCTTTCATTCTCCTCATCACCTTCACGAGGCTAATCTAACTACCACCCGGCTGTGTGCATGTCCCCTCTCTGATCAGTTGCCTTCGGTGCCCTCTATCCTGCTTTTAAGGGCCTCCAACATTTGACCACGCTGTCACCTACTCTTCTTTCCTTCATTTAAATAAAATGTTACTGACACCTATCAATGGCACATATATATATGGGGCACAATGTAGTGTCTCATGAAAGCATGGAATCCAATCTTTAAATGTATCCACTGTGTAACCAGCACATCTGTTAATTAGTGTATCTATCACCTTAAACATTTATCATTTCTTGGTGTGACAACATTGAAAATCACGATTCACTCTCTCTAGTCCTTATTCCCCTTGTTTTCCTTCACCTGAAATGCCGAGAACAATGTCATCCATTTCTCAATTAGCCAGCATGCTGGCGCACGCCTGTCATCCCAGCAGCTCAGGAGGCTGAGGCAGGAGGATTGAGAGTTGGAAGCCAGCCTCAGCCATGGAGAGGCGCTACACAACTCAGGGAGACCCTGTCTCTAAATAAAATACAAAATAGGGCTGGGGATGGGACTCAGTGGTGGAGTGCCCCTGAGTTCAAACCTTGGTACCCCCCCCAAATTTCTCGATTCTATATCCAGTTCATATGTAAAGAAAAAAAGAAAGATGTTCTTGAATACAGAAGGAATCAGTTATTGCAGCATTTTTCATATTTCATGCTGGGGAAAAAAATCCACTTGAGGGCATAATGCAGTCACCTGAAAGATGCAGAATGTGATGGGAAGAGTCGTGCATGCTGTGCCCCAATAAACACAGAACAAAGTCTACAGAGAATGCAAGGGAGCGCTTAATAACAATAGCTGCAAAAATAAAATGCAGTAATTGCTTCAAATAATACCGAAAGAATCATCCTCATGATAATTGCTTAAGTACATTCCACGGCAAACGCCACTTGCAGGATATGTCAAGCAAAACAGGCAGCGTAGCTCACGGACCGCAGCTCTTCTAAATCAAGGAGACAGCTGCTGACAGATGAGGTCATGACCCGTCAATTCCAAAGGACAGAGCAATACTGAACCAAAAAGACCTCAACCTCACTATTGATTAAAAACATGCAAATGTAAAAGTTTAAAATATGCAGCTTTTTGTTGACATTCATTTATTGAATTAGCAATGAATAAAAACCTTTGTAATAGCCAGTGTTTGAGAAGATGGTCGGTAGGCTGTTGGTGATTCTATAAATAAATACAACCTTTATGGAAGATGCCTCACACCCTCCATTAAAATATATAATGCATACAGCAAAGAGCTCCCCTTAAGAGCGGTCTTCGGAAGACCCCTGCTCTCCTGGGAATGCTCAGCAGTGCCATGGTGTCACTCATCAGTGCCACCACCTCACCTTGCTCAGGACTTTGCAGCTCATCTGGGTTCATCTGCCTGTTTCCCTCACTTTTCCAATCACAGGCACCCGCTGAAATCCAACCTCAACCCTCCCTTGAACCAAACTTAATGGAACACTTGAGTCAAAACAAATAGAGCCCAGAAGCTGAATGATGCTTCTCCAAATAATTGTTCCTGGGAAGAACAAGCCCAAACCCCACCCTGGGGACCTTCTCCTTTCTCACTCAGCGAGACCCTGTCTCTAAATAAAATACTAACAGTTTTTCAGGGAGGGAACAGAAGCCGCATCCCCATTGCAGAAGACATCCGGTCCCCTGTCTTGAATAGAAGACATTTCTTCTCCTCTGGCGTCCAGTTTCATGTTTAAATCTTGAGGCTGACCACACTTTGCCTGTGATCAGAAAATGACCATGCACACACGATAAAACTTTTCAGGGGAAAAAAAAAAATCTATCCAGGAATGTTAGGTGGATCCGACTAACAAAGACAGCCAAGATCCTGGCAGCCAGAACATGCAGTTCGTGTCAGGAACTCCCTTTCTTAGAGAACACCCTGTTCCTGGCCGTGGGTGTGCCACATGTTAAGAGCACTCGTTAAATGTTTGTTGAATGAATAAATGAATGTTGATTCCCCCCCCCCAACACCATGTTGCCTTATGAGACAAAGTTCAAGCTTCTTTTTGGATGGATTCCATGTCTGCCTGTCCTGACCCAAACCCTCATTATTTGACTCCAGTGATGCTGCTGGATTCTCTGAGTCATTGGGTTCTCCAGGTTGTCCCCAGATCAAGCCTCACTCCCACCTGTGAACTCTGACTAGCCTCTGATGTCCCCCACCCCGTGTCTACCCTGATCCCTCCTTCTCTGGACCTTGTCCCTGGTCCACCACGTTTCCTATTGTAATCAGGTTCTTTTCCCAAACAGGCACATCTTGTCTCCTTGGGAAGACAAGGAGTCCTCCCTGGTCCCCTATTTATTGCCAATCAATAAATATTTATCCATTTCTAACCTTTTCTTTCTGCTCATCCTCAGGCCAGGTGTCCCAGAGGCAGGTCTGGGGATCTGAGATGGAGGATTCATGTGAAAATGACTTGATGAACTGTCCCCAAGGAAGACTGGTAAAAGTTGGTAACTGGGGTGGGGAAGGGAAGGAGGTCAAGCCAGGGTAATGTTATCAGTGGTGTCGATCACAGAGGGTAACTGCTCAACCCTCACACGGAGCCTTTGGGGACAAGGGTGGGTCATACCCTAGTATTGTCCCATGAGGACACAGGAGCTGGAATTTCATATCCCTACAGTTCCGGTCATTGATTGCAGGTTATTCCTGGGACATGGGCACTCTTAGGCAGTTTTGGTTTCCTGGGACATACTTGAAAAACAGGTCCTAGCTGTCAGAATGGGAAACCTGTGGGACCCAATGGTGAGCAGAGTAAAATAATCAAGGGAATGGCAGAGGGTGACGGCATCTACCCAGTCTTGCACCACACACTGACTGTCTACTGCAGGACGCCCACTCCTGGAGCTGGCTGGGACACAGCCCTTGCCTTCAGAGGCTCAGCCTTAATGTCTCATCAGGACTTAGGGGCACGAGGCTCTGTCCAGCATGACACAACAGGGAGGTGGTGGAACCTCAGAGAAGAGAAGAGATGGAGCGGCTCCGCCCAAGCGTCTCCTGAGCGTGACTTAGGACCTTAAAACATGAGTAAAGGGGAAGAAGGTCCCTCTAGGAAAAGGAACAGAATGTACGCACAAAAGCAGAGAAACAGAAGCTCACGTTTGTTTGGACACGGGGAGTAGCTGGCTGGGGCCAGAACACAGGGTGTGGGCGAGAGGTCAGCTGGACATGGGGGTTGTAAAGTCAGGCTGGGATGAGGCGGGAAGAGCCTCTGGGACAGCAGCATTTCTAGGTGAGTCTCCCATTAGATATTTGAGGAGGAAGGTCACCTGTGAACCATGCACTAGATACCAGGTACTGTGTCCACCCTGCCCCCTTGGCCTCACGGGAGCATCTATTCCTCTAGACACACGATTGGCTCAGGGAGAGACCCATGGCCAAGTCAGACAAAGGAGAGCCAGGTCTGGGCTCCCGGCAGGTGATTGGCTACAGAGAGATGGGGCTGGCGGGGGGGGCTGGGGGGGATCCTGGGGGTGGCTCAGAGAAAAGAGCCAGCAGTTGGGGACACCGAGGGATTCTCAAATTGTTTACAGCAACACAGTTCACAATAGCCAAGTTATGGGACCAGCCTAGGTGTCCGTCAACAGATGAAGAGCTTAAGACTATGTGGTATGTGCACACAGTGGAGTTTTATTAGACACTCAGGAGAATGAAATCATGCCATTTGCAGGAAAATGGACGGAACTAGGGGACGTCATGCTAAGTGAAGGAAGCCAGACTCAGAAAAGGCTAGGACCATATATTTTCTCTCATATGGGGGACACTACAGAGAAAAAGAAAAGGAGGACCCCATAAAATAGAAGGGAGACGGTAGAATAGAAGGTGGGGAGTAGGGGGAGGGAAGGAAGGAAACCGACTAAACTGTGCTACGTGAACCATAAATCCCACTATAATGTGGCCACAGTGTACCCATAAAAATGTTTTTAAACAGAAGGACTTCAACCCCACAGCAGCCAACCTAGCCAGAGGCATCAGTATCAATATTCTCTGCTTGAATATAAATATCAAATAATTCCAACAAATTCCCTTTCCCTGGTTAAGCCAGCTTGAGTAAGATTTTCATCTTGTTCAGTGAATGAGTCCCCCCCCCACCCCAGACTAGCACAGAAGGTATGTTTCAAAACCAAACTGCGAGCAAACCACCCTTCCAGATACACAACAGAAAGAACTTCATCACAGAGGGGAAATCTACATCTAGGGGTGAACTTGAAAAAAGGTCTCCACATCAAAACACAAACTTCTGATCAACATTGGGCAATTTTGACCCAGTTAAAAAAAAAAAAAAGGTCCAGCAGGATATCTTCCCATTTCTGAGCTCCATATAAATTGAAATAATATCACAAAGGCCTGATCATTCGTCTGCATTTGCTGGAGTAAAGATTGAAAGAACGTCTAGGATTTGGAAGAAGAAGGAAACATGCTGTTAGATGTCTACTCCCCACTAAAGCTTTGAAAAGAAGAGAAAATCCCAGCAAAACTGTTCCACATCCCCCATACTTTGACTGAAGGGCATCCAGGACCTTAGGGGCATGATTCAGCCTTCAGGGTGTGAGCTTCCCCCCAGAAAGAGTGTGACACAGATGTTTTTCTAAGTTAATAAAGAGATCTTGACATCCAAGTGCCATCAAGCCATCCTCTGCTTTGGATTTCCAAATTACTTTGGACTACCATAAAATGCTGAGTGAGACCCTGTCTCAAAATTTTAGAAATCTTGGCACATAGGCACAGACCTGTAATCCCAGTAGTTCAGGAGGCTGAGGCAAGAGGATGGCAAGTTTGGAGGCCAGCCTCAGCAACTTAGCAAGGCACCAAGCAACTCAGCAAGACACTGTCTAAAAATAAAAATAAATAAAAAGTTCTGGGGGATATGGTCTAGTGGTTAAGTGCCTCTGGATTCAATCCCCCATACCATAAAAAAATAAAAAATGAAATGCTTCTAGAACATCCATCTGCTCAAGACCAGTCACATGCTCTCTTGTATTTAGATTATAGTTAAGGCTAGCTAAAATAAAGAAAATACAAACACAGCTTTTGGAAAAAGAGCGATAGGAAAAGAGATACTGGTTTTACATCATTAATTTGGAAATGTAGACAAAATAGACTAACATCAATTAAACCTGCAAGAATGTCTCAATGAATTTGGAGATACCAGACATCTTTTCCATGCTGAATCTTCTCATCCAGGAACTCATTAAAGTTTTCATCATCGTTTTATAGTTTTCTTCAGAAGGACCTCACAGAGATTTTATTGAAGTTTATCCTGGGAATATCTTTGAATTTTCTGTCTTGGAAAAGTGCGTGCGTGAAGGAATCATTAATAATAGTGACCCAGTGTTAATACAAGTATGGAGACATTTGATTTTTTTGTTTAGGGGAAAAAAAAAAGATTTCACTTCCCAAAAAGATGGGCTAGATTTAAATGTTTACGTAAGAAAAATAAGAACATAGAAGAGCTACAGGAAATGGAGGAGGGTTATCCTGGTTTATTGTTGTTGTCTTTTTGTTTCTTTGTTTGTTGAGCCAGGGTCTCACCATGTTGCCCAGGCTGGTCTAGACAATCCTCAGTCTCTGAAATGCTGTAACTACAGGTGTATGTCACCATGCCCCGCTGAAGAAGGGTCTCTTACAAGATATTATGAAGCCTCCCCCCCCCAAAAAAAAAAAAAACCCAGAAGTCATAAAGAAAAAGAGCATAGATTTGATAACATCAAGATTAAGATGTGAGCCAGGTGTCGTGGCACACACCTGTCATCCCATTGGCTCAGGAGGCTGAGGCAGGAGGATCACGAGTTCAAAGCCAGCCTCAGCAAAAGCAAGGCACTAAGCAACTCAGTGAGACCCTGTCTCTAAATGAAATGCAAAATAGGGCTGGGGATGGGGCTCAGTGGTCGAGTGCCCCTGATACCCTCCTGCCAAAATCAAGATGTGGAAAATACCACAAACAAAGCAACCAAAAGCCATTTTAAACCGGGGATGGGAGTAGGGAGTGTTGCTGGCTCCACAGGCTTCTTCGACCTGGCCCCTTGAGCTCTCTGAGTTTGCATCCTTCCTTCCTTCCTTTAAGTTTACTTTTGAAGTCTCTAATTTGAGGGCTAAGAGAGTTCATGATAATTAAGGATGGAAACTACCCAGATGTAGCACATAGCTTAGGGTTATCCCTGCTGCCCTGCTAAGGAGATGGAGGCTTAGATCCCAGAATTTCTCAAGTGCATCCACCGGGGTCTCCCACTTAACTTCCTTGAGCTTCAACTTCTCCATCTGTGAGTAAGGTTCCTGATGGACCCTCCCCAACGCAGTGTGTAGCCGGGTAGCTGGCACCTGGTAAGAACTAAAGAGATGTTAGCGGTCCATTCCAAGGGGTGAGGAGTTTAGGGATGGGGGTGATCTGGGCAGGCATTCATTTTCTTCTCGATAGATCTCCATGCTCCCAAATACTGCATCATGATGACATATTATAGCATAATCGAGAAAAGGCTATTTCTATCTTGTCTTTTTTTTTCTTTTTTTTTTTTTTTTAAGAGGCAACTCAGAGATTTAACTAAATCTTTGGAGATCACAGGAGGATAATACTGGGCTGTTTGGCAGCTCTTCATCTCTGGGAGTGATGTTCCCTCCCCAGTTCCTTATCCCAGGTTGATACAAGGATGACTCACAAGCTCTGTGTGTGAGTGATTCAATGACTCCTCTGCGTGTTGCGGAGGCAGATGGACAGGAAGTTTAACGTAACACCGATTGATCAAGGGCAGCTCATTGGGGAGCACAGAAGATCTCAGTGGGTGCTCGTTCTGACCTGGGGAAAGTCTTGCAGCTGTGACATTTGAGCTCAATCTCGAAGGGCGAGGAGGCATCCATGAGGTGTGGGGCATGAGTGTCCAGGAAGGGGACCCAGCATACGAAAACACACCCAGACACAGAAGGTCATGGTCAAGCTGGAGTGATGCAAGATGCCCAAGTGAGCAGGGAGCTGATGAAGCTGGAATCCTGAGCTGAAGGCTGTGAGGTGCTGTTGACTCATCTCTAGCCAAAGGGAGACAGCACACGGGCTGGGAGAGGATGACCTCAGATGATCCCACTTTGAGAAAGCTACTGAAACCAAGCAGGGTGCACAGGAGCACAGAGACCTTTCGTTCATTTGGTGTCACAAATATTTATGAAGTGCTCCTTCTGTATGAGTTTCTGATGGATGCTGTAACAAATACTACCAACCTGGTGGCTTAAAACAACACTGATTTGTTATTGTAAAGTTCTGCAGGTCAGAAGTGGGATGTGGGTCTCACTGGGTCAAAATCAAAGTGTCACCGGGACTGCATTTCCTCTGGAGACCCTAGGGGAGGATCTGCTTTCCTGCATTTCCCAGCTTCTAGAGGCCACCTGCATTCTTCGGCTCCTGGTTCCCTTCCATTTTCAAGGTCAGGAAGGCACAGCTGATCTTTCTGATGATGACATTCCTCTGGTTCTGATTCTCTTCCACCTTGCTCTTGCTCTTCCTCATCTAAGGAGATTTGTGATTACAGTGGACCCACCCAGATAATCCAAGATAATGTCTCCATCTCAAGGTCAACTTGACACCTTACTTAACAGCCTTAATCGCCCCCCCCCCTGCCATGTAACATAACATATTTACGATTTCCAAGGACCAGAATGGGGTCATCTTTGGGCGCCATTTTTTCTATCACATGGACCCATCAGGATACCATATGGAAGGAGACTACCCCAGGAGTGTGATCCTCAGGGACCAGCCACTACTGCCTTCAGATTTCCAGCTTGATCTCTTTGGCTGGGGATGATGGTGCAGGATGAGAAATGATATAGTCTGGGCTCAGAGACAACAATGGAAATTGAAGCTCAATTTGGTTTTGCAGCCATTTGCATTTTCTACTCAGAATGACTTATCTCCATCTTCTTGTCCACCACGTGGGCCAGAGGAAGACTCTCGCAGTGCAGAGGGCAGGGGTGGGAGATTCAGCTTTTCTGAACCTCCACCATAACCAATCTGGTACCTGGCTTCTTAAAACCAAGGTCAACTGGGAACGCCCTGCTCTTCCAAGCCCCAAAGAGTGGGTAAATCCATCCTTTGTTCCACACAGTGGGGCAAAACAAAAATACCACACACACACAAAAAAAAAAGTAGGAGGGAGTTTAAGGGACATCCAATGTTTGGGACAACTCAGTTGTGAAGATTTGGGGCATCTGTTTCAAGGTGACAAGCTCTGGGTGTCTGATTTCTCCGCCTCCTGCCACCACAGCCTCATTAGCAGATATGTCCTTGTGCTGAGAGACCAAAGGAATGTTTTTGGTGGATACCCTCCATTGACACCGCGTCTTCCAGCTGTATTTTCAACAGGAGGTTTCTGGTTATGCAACAAAGCATCTTGGGATGTGGAAACAGATGGGGCAGGAGACAAGGTCAGCGTGAGGTCATTTTCATGGTCCAACTCATTACAGGCAATTTTCTGGGCTGTGAGGTCCACACCGGGCACCTACTCTCCAAATACATTTGTATAAAAAAAAGTCCAGGGATTCCCGGAATGGGAAGGACTTTGATAACTTCCAACTGTCAATCACTCAGATCAATAACCAAGGTCTGTGGCTTTAGCCCCCTGACTGTCCCCAGGGTCTATCTTTTCTCCATCCTCTCAGCCACCCCCATCTACCACCAGGACTTTCACAACATCCTCCTACCTAGTGACCCACATTCTGCCTGCCCCTTTCCAATAGTTTTTTTTTTTTTTAATCTCAGCCAAAAGGTTTCAAAACCACAAAACTGATCACTGTTCCCATCATCCTCCCTTACCCAATATACATATCAAATATACGGTTGGCCCTCATTCTCTATGGGTTACATATCTGTGGATCAGACCGACTTTGGGTGGAAATTATTTGGAAATATAAAATCACCTCTCTATTGAACACACACACTTCTCCCTCCTCACTGCTCGCTAAACAATTCAGCACAACAATGATTTTCATAGCATTTACATTGTAGTAGATATTATAAGTAATCTGGAAATGATCTAAGTGTGTGGAAGGATGTTCAGAGGTTATATGCAAATACCACGCCCTTTTATGTGAGGCACGGAACAGCTGGTCATTTTGGTATCTGCAATGGGGTCCTGGAACCCATCCCCAGGCTATTCTAAGGGACAGTTGTAACTCCACTGTTCTCAATAAGAAGATTTAAATCCTCACATGGCCTACAGGACCCTTTAGGGCCTCTCTCCTTCCTGTCCTGCTCTCTGGGCTTCATTCAGAAGACACCTATAGCAGACACTCTGTTCCCAAGGACCCTCTCACCCCAACCAGGCAGCACCTGTCTGCTGGCTTCCAACAGCCAGCACCTTCCTGAGAACTTTGGTCACCTTCATCTCTGAAGCTGTTTGTCCAACCTGCCCCCCAACCCCCAGTAGTCCTGAGACCATGGTAAAGGGTTGGTATAAACAGAACTCAGATTCCCGTCCTTCCCCCGGTGGATAGCTCCAATGTGTCTCTGAAAAGCTCACTGTCTGTGAAAGCTCCCAGTAGGATTCAAACCCGGTCACCCACAGAGGTCACTGGCTTGACCGGCTGGGATCGTCAATTTTATGTGTCTGCTTTCCTGGGCCAGTGACCCAATCAAATTCAAATCTAGGTGTGGCTATGAGAGGATTTGGCAGATGGAGTTAGTTCACATCTACAACCAGGTGACTTAAGGAAGATTACTCTTGGTAATGGGTGTGAGCTTTAATCAATCAAAGGCAAAGACTGAGATCTCCCTGGAAAGAAATTCTGCCTCAAGACAGCATGAGCTCCTTGCTAGGGAGCCAAATTGGCCAAATTATAACTATATATCTATATTGTTATACGGAGTGTATGTGCTAATACGTAACAACAAATTCCACCATCGTGTGCAACTATATGCACCAATGAAAAATGAGGAGAGGGCTGGGGTCAGGGCTCAGTGGTAGAGCACTTGCTTAGTACAGGTGAGGCTCTGAGTTTGATCCTCAGCACTACATGAAAATAAAAAATAATTAAATAAAGTTATTGTATCCATCTACAACTAAAAATATATATTTTTAAATGAGGAGAAGAGGGGCTGGGGTTGTGGCTCAAGTGGTAGAGCTCTCCCCTAGCATGTGTGAGGCACTGGGTTTGATCCTCAGCACCACATAAAAAATAAAATAAAGGTATTGTGTCCACGTACAACTAAAAAAAAAATTTTTTTTAAATGGGGGGAAGAAAGACTCCATGAATTCCTCAGTTTCCAACTTGTTAACCTGCCCTAGAGATGAAGGACTTGCCATTCTCCGCAGTCATATGAAAAAAATCCCTTACTGTTCATAAACATCTCTATTGATGGATCACCTGCCATCAATCTATACCTTTTATGTGCGGGAAAAGGGGATAGATGATGGATTTTTTAGTAGATAAAGATAGATATGCGCTATTGGAGGAGGGAGGCGTCCACACTTCTGGATGTCCGTGACTTTTGCACTGCTTGTGTCCAGCCCTACAAAAATGAGACTCCATGCCCTCATAGTAAGCTAATTCTTTTTCTTTGGTTCCTGGGATGGAACCCAGGGGGCACTAACCCCTGAGTCACATCCCCACCTGTTAGAGACAGGTCTGGCTAAGCTGTCCAGCTGGCCTCGGCTAATTTTTCTCATGAAAATAAGACTAGCATGTTGAGTGAGAGGGTCAGGACTGGGGGGTCGAGAAAACCCTGGTCTCATGGACCCCACTCTGCTCCCCCTCCCCCCGCTAAACAGGACAGGCTGGGTTGAAAAGTGAATTTGGTTTCCCCTATCAGCATTATTCCTGGGTACCAGACTGTGACCCCTAACTCTCGCCTAATTTCCATATGCCTAATTTCTAATATCATTGGTTTTGTCATTAATGTTCCCATTTGGGGAATTTCCAATCCTAACCCTTCAGCTACAAAGGGGATTCGGGGATTTTACAGACTTTTGATGTTCTCTGGGTTCCTTGGATCCCTGTTTCCAGTGGGCCCCCCAAAGGGACTGGGAATGTGGGGGCCTGCCAGAGGCTTAGCCATTGTTGAGATCTGCACAGGAAGTTGGCTCTCTGCCCTGGATATCCTCCAACTTCAGCCAAGTAGTTGGTGTTACAGGCATGCCCTACAACCCAGCTAAGCATTATCTTTAATAAACTGTTTGCTAGAAAAAAAAAAAAGATAGGAATAAAAAGATGATAAATGAACCAGAAGCACGTGTTCTGAGAAGTGCGTTGCTCCTGATCTCTTCATTGTGTGGCCATGATTGAGCAAACTAAGATGACTATGACATCACCACGCAATGGAACCTTGTGGAACCATTGTCACCCACGCAGTCTGTCATTGTGACAGTGCATGACTGTGGACAGCATATCCTAAGGGTTCTATTTCAGTCACACGGAAAGCCACCCTTGATGAGTTACATTCTCTTCCCTGAATTGTCTTCCTGCTCCCCTAAGTCCTTCACCTCCCCGCAAAACCATTCACACTTCAAGCCTCTTTTCAGGACCTGCTTCTGAAAGAATTCATCCGAAGAACCCTCTTCAGGTTCTTGAAAATGCCACTCAGCGTCACCGACTTGTAGTTTGGGATAGGCAAGCTTGGAATTTTTCTTGAACTCTCAACTAGGTATGGTTTCCTAGCAGCCAGGTGCATTGTCCTCAGATGTTGACAGTGGAGGAATTTTGCATCCAAGGGTGGTGAGATGGAGAGGAAAGACGCGGCTCTGGATTGGTTCATTTGCAAGTCAAAGTCAGGCTCCCAGCTGAGTTCCTTGTTATCTCTCTGAGAATTAGCCAGCCCCTGAGATGGGCTATCCCTCCCAACCCATCAAACATCATCATACACACAAAATAAAATACAGAACCCACATGATGCGGCGTGGGCTTTTATTCTCCGTTGATTCTGACCATAGAAGGTACACAACAAATATTTGTTGAATTAATGAATTTCAGCGCAAGAAAGGGCTGTTCCAAGTACCTGCCATACCCATGGCTGTCCCATGAAGTCTCTATAATCTGGGCAGAGAAGTAAATGAAGCCCAGAAGACCTCAGGAAGGGAAACTGCCCAAGCCACTAAAGGAAGGACTCAACTTGGTCCAAATGTTTCATTGTTGCCAAAGGAGAAAAATCAAAATTGCCTGTAACCTAAATACTGGTGAGATCTGGATACTGTCTGTACTTGAGCTAATAGCGTTGTAATATTATTGCAATAGGGTATAAGATATTGTCATTGGGGGAACTGGGTGAAGGGTACATGGGGTCTTTCTATACTATTTTGCAACTTCCCTAAAGAAGAAGTCATAATAAAAAGTCGTTTGCTATCATCCCTCCCCAAAGAAAACTATTGCTAACACTTGGTCATTTTCTCACTCCAGACTCTTTCTGTTTGGGCTTTGTAAATTACATTGTATGAAATATTTTGAAATCAGTTTGTTTGTTTGTTTGTTTTTTTCCCCATGTAGCACAGTGATTCAATTCTGGCTACACGTTGGAATCACTTGGTAAACCTTCAGAAAAATGTTGGTGACTTTTACTTTCAGAAAGATGGAAGGTTGAGGTAGGAGGATTGCAAGTCTGAGGCCTCTGGGCAACTTATAAGACCCTGTCTTGAAATTAAACAAAAATAAAATTAAGTAAAAAATTAAAGAGCTGAAGATGTATTTCAGTGGTTGAGCACCACTGGGTTTGATTTCTAGTGCCACACACACACAAAAAGACTCTGCCAGGAAGAAAGCAGATAGAGTAGGGACATCAGGACCCTGAGTTTGGGTCATTGAGTCCTCTGGGTTTTCTTTTGCCTCATTTTTTCCCAGAAGTTGAGCTGAAGAGCCCAGAACCTTAAGATGTGAACCCAAAAAGCCCAGCAGAGGCCCAGTCTCTCCAGCTAGGAGAAATAGGAAATGACGACTAGCAAGACGGAAAACATTTAGACAATGACATTTATTCCAATAAACACCATGGGAGCAGCTGTGTGCTAACACGTACCCACTCCAGGAAGGCCAGAGAGGGAGCCCGACTTCCACTCTCATCCGGCACCACCAACACTTCCTGGCTGCCCACTGGGATGGTGTCAGAGGAGGTTTACTGGAAATGCAGGATTTTTGCCGTCACTTGGTAGCATCAGGATCACCTCTCTGTAATGTCAACAGAGACCATGTGGAGGGCTGAACCACGGCCACATCTCTCTTAGAAAGAAAGAAAGAAATTCAACAGATTGACAAATGTCAGAGATATAGAATTATCTGATATATATATATATATATATATATATATATATATATATATATATATATATAATTAAAAGCAACCATGTAAAAATATTTCAATAAGCAACTACAAATATACTTATAACAAAAAAAAAATTAAAAGCCTAGGATTGGGGATGTTGCTCAGTGGTAAGAGTGTTTGCCTAGTCTGGGTAAGACTGTGGGATTGATACTCAGTGCCCACAAAAAGAAAAAGAAATCGAAAGCTTCTCCAAAGAATCAGAAGACGTAAAGAACTAAATGAAGAGGTTAGAACTGAAAAATATAGTAACAAAATGAAAAGTTTGGTAGATGAACTCAATAGCTGAATGGAGGGAACAGGGAAGAATCATTGAATTAGAAGATAGAACAATAGCCAGGCAGAGGGGCACACACCTGTAATCCCAGCAGCTCAGGAGGCTGAGGCAGAAGGATTGAGAGTTCAAGGCCAGCCTCAGCAATGGTGAGGTGCTAAGCAACTAAGTAAGACTCTGTCTCTAAATAAAATACAAAATAGGGCTGGGGATGTGGCTCAGTGGTCGAGTGCACCTGAGTTTAATACCTGTTAAACTCCCCCCCCCAAAAAAAGTTATTTATTTATTTTTAATACCTCAGTTTCGGGCTGGGGATGTGGCTCAAGCCGTAGCTCGCTCGCCTGGCATGCGTGCGGCCCGGGTTCGATCCTCAGCACCACATACCAACAAAGATGTTGTGTCTGCCGAAAACTAAAAAATAAATATTAAAAAATTTTCTCTCTCTCTTTAAAAAAAAAATACCTCAGTTCCAGCTCAAACCAATGAAATTAGGATCTGCAAACTAGGCATGATGATACACATCTGTAATCCCAGCTACTCAAGAGGCTGAGGCAGGAGGATCACAAGTTTGAGGCCAAACCAGACAACTTAGCAAGATCTTGTCTCAAAATAAAATATAAAGGGTGGGGGATGTGATTCAGTGGGAGAGTACTTGCCCAGCAAGCATGAGGCCCTGGGTTCCATCCCCAATTCTGCAAGAAAAAACGGCGGGGTGGGGGTGGGGGGACGGAATTTCTGGCTGTAGGTTCTAGGCATCAGCATTTTTTAAAAGTTCTCAGGTGATTCTAATGTACAGCCAAGATTGAGAGCCCCAGACTCAATGACACATAATCAATATTTTCCCAGGTCAAATAATCCTGCGCCATCATTTTTAATGGTGGTATTGTATTTCAGCCTATGAATTCACCAGGAGCCATTCAAACAACACTCTACTATTTGACAAGTTGTTTTCAATGCCCTGCTATTATAATAAATATCCTTCAAGATTAATGTTTGGACACATCTATCATTATATCCTTTATTAGGGCATGAATACGTTTGAGGTTTTCAATCCATCTTGCCAAACAGGCACCCAGGAAGGTTGAGCAACGCCACCAGTTTCTGCATATATTGTTTCCCAGACTCTGGCTCATGGGAACAGCATCGTTTCTAAAAATCTGTGCTCATTTTGTAGAAGAAAATTTCTCTTTCATGCTTTAATTTATGTTTTCAAAGTACATTTTTAAGTGTTTACTAGTTATCTTTACTCCTCTGTGAATCGCCTGTTCACATAAATTCTCCATTTTTCTACAAAATACACCTCTTTTTCTTATTTACAAAAGCTCTTACAGGGCTGGGGTGTGGCTCAGTGGTAGAGCGCTTGCCTCACATGTGTGAAGCACTGGGATCGATCCTCAGCACCACATATAAATAAATAAAGGTCCATCAACAACTAAAAAAATTTTTAAAAAAAATCTCTTACAAAGAATAATTAGAAGATATTACCGTTTTCTGTCATATATTCTGCAAGTATGTCCCCAAGATTTTCAATAGCCATTTAATTTGGATTATAATACTTTCTACCAGGGAAAGTTTATAATTTTTATGGAGATAAATCTATCAGATTTTCTCACAAACCTCCATACACCAATTATTACATCATCGTGCTAGAAAAAAATATACAGTAATCACCTTTTAAAAAACAAAAATTTTATTGAGAAGAATAGAATAATACCCAATGAAATAATAATCTATGGTCCTAAATAGGAATACAACAGTTATTGAAGTATCGTACTAAAGTAATACAATAATATTCTAAACAAAATTCTGAAGAGATCCTTATTTGTAGTTAGAAGAGATTTGACCAAGGATTCAGAGTTCATGTAGAAGTTTAAAAACACAGCATAAAATAAATAAATTTTTATTTTGAAAAATAAAAATTGATGATTGCTGTATGTATATAGGTGACTCTATGACCAGTGTGATTCTGCAATCTGTACAATCAGAAAAATGAGAAATTATGCCCCAATGATTTCAAATGTATGAATTGCCAAGATCATTGTAATGTCATGTGTAGCAAATAAATAAATAAATAAATAATAGGATCGAATTAAAAAAAAAAAAAAGAAAAAGAAAAATTGCCAAATGGGTTTTGCTCAGCCTGATGTAAAAACCTAATATTAACAGAAAAAAATTAAAGGGTGGGCATTAGTTAAAAAAGAAAAAAAAAAAGTCAATAAGTCCATGTCACAGACAGATATACCAGAAACAGACACAAGTAGAGTTAAGAATTTATCATATGATAAAGTTAGCATTAAAATCAGGAGAAAAAGGGAATTACTTAATAAATTATGTTGGTTAAATTGGTTATTTAGAAAAAAACAAGATAATTCCTACCTTGTACCTCCTTCTAAAATAAATCCCAGATTGATTAAATATAACAAATAAAACCAGAGAGTAGC
Organism: Spermophilus citellus; assembly: GCF_964194105.1. NCBI lineage: Eukaryota > Metazoa > Chordata > Mammalia > Rodentia > Sciuridae > Spermophilus > Spermophilus citellus. Next base: position 16,557,481 of record NC_138187.1, read on the forward strand.
TCCCAAAATGTGTAGGAAATTAAATACCTGATCTTAAGTTGGGGAAATTCTTTCTAAGTATTTTAGAGATTTGGTTATAGAAAAATATCAGTATCCTACAAAGTAAGTATGAAGAAAACAGCAACTGCTGTGGGTTGGGTGTAGTTGGAAAGTGTCCCCCAAGCGCTCATGTATTAGAAGCTGGATCCTCACTGGGCACACGCCTGTCCCAGCAGCCGAGGCAGGAATATTGCAAGTTCAAAGCCAGCTTCAGCAACTTAGCCAGGTCCTAAGCAATTTAGCAAGACCCGATCTCAAAATGAAACGTAAAAAGGGCTGGGGATGTGGCTCAGTGGTTAAGTGCCCCTGGAGTTAATCCTGGTTTAAAAAAAAAAACAGCTGGGTCCTGGGCGGGCCTTTAAGGGGCGGGGCTTAATGCAAGGTGAGGTCATTGGGAACACTACCCTTGCAGAGGGTAATGCTGGTCTCCAGCAGTGAGTTCTCTTGAGAATGAGTTGTTGTAAAAGAGCAAGCCTGGGCCAGGTGGGGTAAATAGTGCACACCTGTAATCAAAGCAACCAGGGAGGCTGAGGGAGGAGGATAACAAGTTCAAGGCTAGCCTGGGTTGTTGGGGACTTAGCAAGACCCTGTCTCAAAAACACAAGACAAAGGGCTGGGTTTGTGGCTCAGTGGTAGAGCGCTTGCCTAGCACTGTGAAGCACTAGGTTCGATCCTCAGCACCACATAAAAATAAATAAATAAATAAATAAAAGTATTGTGTCCATCTACAACTAAAAAATATATTAAACACACATACACTCAAAAAAAAAAAAAAAATACCAAGACAGGTCCCAGGATTTCTCTGGCTTTCCTGTCTTTTGATGTCCCCTCTCCACACATGTGCCACCTCTGTGATGCTCTCCACCATGCTCTTAGACTAACAGAACAGCACCTTAAATAAGCTTCTTTTCTTTTTAAAGCACCCACCTTTAGAAATTTTGTTGCAGCAACAGAAAATGGACTGATACAAAAACAAATAGCAAATGTATGCTAAATACATAAAACAAAGGCTTGATATCCTTATTCTGTAAAAGCTTTAAGAAATCAATAATGTCAGAAATGCTAAAGGAAAAATTAAGCAAACAACTTAAAATGAAGTAATTACTGTCAATAAAGTCATCAAAAATATTCAATTATAAGAAATGCAAGTTAAAACAATAATAAAATTACTTAACTTTCCTTATTGAAAGTTTTTAAATACCTAGTATTGACATGATTGAAGGGAAATTAATTAATAGAAGTAGCTATTATTTACTGAACACTATAAGCTAGGAAATCTCAAATCTGTACAGTAGCCATCTATATTATTACCATCTTTCTAGAATGCATTTAGAAAAATGTATCAAAGGGCTGGGGATGTGGCTCAAGTGGTAGCGTGCTCACCTGTCATACGAGGGGTGCTGGGTTCGATCCTCAGCACCACATAAAAATAAAAATAAAAGATGTTGTGTCCACTGAAAACTAAAAAAATAAATATTAAAAAATTCTCTCTCTCTTTAAAAAAAAAAAAAAAACAAAACAAGAGAAAAAGAAAAATGCATCAAAGAGTAAAAATTTTGTCATGATTTTGACCCAGCAATTCTATCATAAGAATCATGAAAATTTCAATAGTTTAGAATTTATAGTATTATAATTATTATAGTTGGGAATTAATCACTATAATTTAGGAAATCCATTCTAGAAATTATAGAAACGTGTCCTGAGGAAAAAAAATGTCACCAACAAATAAAAATCTAACTACTTTATCATATATCCTTTAGATGGGACCATTTGAAACCATTAAAATTTTTTTTTTAATTTAATAGCATCAGGAATGCTCATACTGAAATTTTGGATACTGCCAAGCAAAAAAATCAATAAGAAATCAAATCATATGGAAGTATAAAAACACAGCATAAATAAAAATGGCACAAACCTATAATCCCAGTGGCTTAGGAGGCTGAAGCAGGAGGATTGAAAGTTCAAAGCCAGCCTCAGCAACTTAGTGAGGTCCTAAGCAACTTATCGAGATCCTGTATCAAAATAAAAATTTAAAAAAAAATTAAAAAGGGCTGAGGATGTGGCTCAGTGGTTAAGTGCCCCTGGGTTCAATTCCCAGTACAAAATAAATAAATAATTACAAACCAATTATTTTTAAGGAGAATTATATATACAGAAGGAAGAAAAGTTTTAAATATATGCCAAATGTTAATAATTTTCTCTGGAAGTTGTGTTGACACATGGTATTCATATTCTTCTTGGTAGTTTTCTGTATTTGTAGTTGTCTACAATAAATATGAGTTCATAATCACAAAACACATCTCGTTTTTTAAGGCTGGATATATTTCCCGTCTTCATTGTATTCTTATAAATAGATGGTAGGATCTTTGATTATCATGTCTTCTTATATGTTTCCAGATACTCTAATTTTGCAACACTGTGTCACGATCCTAATCTGAAAATGTGTATGTTATATAAAATAAAGCACTCCCTCAAATACAGGTGAATTTCTGGGCTGGCTGCAGTGTTTGCCTGACTTGATGCAGATTTCAGCAGATTCGCGTTCCTCCCAGTTTAGAATTCCAAGGAGTCCCACGAAGCTTGTGTGCTAGCTGACGTCTAAGTGGGAGGCATCAGGAGAGCATCTAGGAACTGCTCAGTCCCCGGGTCTAGAGCTGGGAGTCGACTCAGCTATAGAGAAGGAAAGCTGAAGAAACTGAAGGGCAGATAGACTGAGCCACGGTTGGAGAATCCATGACAGTGCCAAAGGCTGTTGGCAGAACTCGGTGCCCGCAATGCAAGAGGTACTCTTTGGACCCCGTTGATTGATGCCTGCCATGATAATCTATAGCTGTAGTTAGTACTTAGGATCACTCTCGTGTGCCAGGAATTGTGCTAAGCACTATATGCATTTGATCCTTATAGTAACAATGAGGTGGTAGCTTTTATTATCTCTTGTTATAGACGAAGAATCTGAGACTCTAAGAGGAATAACACCCGTTCAAGTTCCTACCACTAGTAATTGGGCTCTTGTCCAAGAGCCCACCTTTCACGCTGCAGCAGATCTTGTGGAGTCTGACAGATGGGGCAGGTCTGGGCTACTGAGGACTCAAGAACTAATAGAGATTCAGACAGAAGTCCATTTGCACGGACGAAGCCAACATAGAAGGGGATGAGAGAAATCTGGCTGGAGATGGGAGAAGGGAGGTTTCATTCTAGAGGTCCTGACCTTGGGTGTCCTGACTTGATTGGTATAAGGTCCATGAACAGATTACTGTCTCAAGTTTGACATCGATATAGAAACACCGATGGTATCACTGAATGTCTGTTTGTGGACCACACAGCCAAACTGTCTGGATTCGAAGTCTGATTCTGCAATTATCCTGTGAACATTCTTTTATGCTGCTAACTCTGACCCTTGATTTTCTCATCTATAAAAGGAGTCTGACGAAGGGGGAGGGGGTGGTAATGATAGTACCTACCTCCTTATGTCATTGTAGAAAATAAACTCAACACATTGTGGAAAATAATTATAAAGTGCATGGTAAACAAGAACTCTCAACAAACCTTAGCTCAAGAAGTTTGCTAGAAATTTCAGATTAATCACTAATAGACTTCAGATGTAGAACTTCTAAGTCACTACCCACGCCTTCATGACCCCATGTCAGCTCCTATCCTGGAGAGGGCAAGCCACACTTCCAGGGCTCTGTCCACCCGTCACATCACCGCCATATTGGTGTGCTGATGCTCCCCTGGCCCTGAGCTGTCCAACCCCTGTTCACTGAGCACTGACTGAGCCTCAGCGTGGAGCTAGGTTCTCTCCAGACACAGTCTCATTTCCTCACGGGAACACTGAGGAGCATACTGCTGTCACCCCCTCTTTATAGAAGAGGAAGAAGTTGAGGTTCAAGGGGATGAAGGAACTTGTCCAGAGTCCCACGGCGGGGTAGGGGGTGGATCCAAATCATGATCAGTCTCCTGGAGCCTGAGTTTTTAAATTGTTGTGGTCACTGTGTTTTTCCTTATCCTCCACCCAAGGTAAACATGTAGTGAATGTTGTGGTCTTGTTTCATCTGTGAGCCTCTCCTGCATGTGAGCCTTCTCGTGATACTTACACGTAGATCATAAATGGAGTCCTACATGTGCTTTAGAGTAGGCTTTTCTTACTTTTTTAGTACCTGGATTCTTTCATTTATTTCTTTCATTTATTTCTCTTCTTTCCCAGGTTCCTTCAAAGTAACCTATAAATATCAAGAGTATGACCCTCTCTATTTTTTTAATTCTTACATAATCCTGTCCCCCACCCTTTCTCTCTCTCTCTCTCTCTCTCTCTCTCTCTCACACACACACACACACACACACACACACACGCACATTGCTTATACATATACAAGAGGGTGTGGTTTTTTTGTAATTTTTATCTATTTTTAACCAAAAAATAAGGTCATTTTTTCCCATTGCCAGGATTAATCCCAGGGCCTCACATATACTAAGCAAGTGCTCTACCCATGTGCCAAGCTACATCCCCAGCCCAATAAAGTCCTCTTACACACCTTTTACCCTTTTTTACTTTCTCACTCAGAAATACCCGTGAACCATCCTTCAAGTTATCTGGCGCGATGCTATTTCCCCATTGCAATGACAACGTAGCATTCCCCTGTGTGGACAGATGCACCGTGAGGTGTTCCACCATCTTGCACTGCTGGGCCGTCGCTGTGTCTGCACACTGCCACCAGCAATGCTTCGATGACTTCCTTGAACATGTGTCTTTGGGTACTGATGTTTGTCTTCCTGTGAGATGGAGTCTAAGCAGTGGAATTTCTGGGTTGAATGTGTGTTTTCCTTAGAGTTTTTACAAATTGGGATATGGAAAAAGAATCCAGGCAGAAGTTTCCAAGTGTTCCAGTTCGAGTATTAGATTCCTGTTGCTGCTGTAAAAAAAAAAAAAAAAATCACTTGTTAAGCTTTTGTGTCTTAAAATAGCACAAATTTGTTTTCTTTAGGGATCTGGAGATCAGAAGTCCTAACATCGAGATGTAGGCAGAGCCATGTTCTTTCTGAAGGTTCTAGGGGGAAATCTGCTCCCTCGTCTTTTCTGGTTTCTAGGGGCTGCATTCCTTAGCTCTTAGCATCTTCATCCACCACCCCCTCTTGCTCTCTCTCCCCCTCCCTCTCCCCCTCCCTCCCTCCTCCTTCCAATGTCACATCTACTCTCCTGATCCTCCTGCCTCTCTCTTAAAAGGACCCTTGTGAGTATAGTGAGCCCATCTAAATAGTCCAGGACAACCTGGCCCATGCCAAGACACTAAATTTAATCTCATTTGCAAAGTCCATTTTGCTATGTAAGGTAACATATTTCAGGTTCCAGGAATTTGGATGTGGGCCTCTTTGGTGGTGGTGTGTGTGTGGGGGGGTCATCATTCAACCTAAGCACAATGAAAATGAACACATTATAAGTCCCCTACCCCAACAACTCCCACGACTCTACTCCCCCTTCAAAACCACTATTTCCGATATGTTCTTCTAAGGATATTTTATGCAAACTCCAGTGTCTATTTCTCTTTGCTGTTGTTGTTTTTTTTTTTTTTTTTAACCTCAAATTTGGGCGTGCTATGTATCCTGTTTCCCACCCCTGACTTCTGTTCACTGAACCATGTATCTTGAAGATGGTCTTATCATCATAGCTTACTTAGTCTCTGAAGCAGTCTGGCATTAGAACTTTTTGAAAGGAGATCCAGTCCATCCGGTAAAAATGTAGCATCCAAATGGCAGGTGGCAAAGCACTACAAAATCAGGCCATGCCAGAGACTCTGGGGGCCCAGGCCTGGGAACCCTGACTAGTCACATTTGTATTTCAAGGAAGTGGCTCAGTTTCAGAAGTTTCGTCATTGGGGGCTCCAGCTACTGAATCAGCTTCAGGCAGGAGCTGGGTGTTAGCATTGGTAAGAGGCAGGAGGAATTCAGTCCTGGGCAAGTGACCAAAACAGGCACTCGAAAACAGAGAATTCAACAACCACCAAAACAATTCCACAAATATTTACTCAGCGGCTGTTCCAGGCCAGGTGCAGAGCTGAATAATGACTTACACCTAGGGGAAACCAGGCTCAGTCCACATCCTTCCCACAGGTGAAGAGACCTACAGGTAAAGAAGCTGCTGCCATTTGATATGGTGAGCACGGTGGCGGGAAAAGAAAAAAATTCCTTGGGAGTAATAAAGAATTCCTTGGAAGGTGAGATAGGGAGAACAATGAACCTGAATATATGTATCAGAGTAAGCTAATTGCTATAGGAACTCCCAAATCTCAGGGCTGAATACAATAAAGGTCATTTCCCACGCATGATGAAAACCTAATGCTGGTTAGAGGAACAGTACGTGACACTGGGCTCCACACAGTCATTCAGGGATCCAGGCGTTTTCTATCTATCAAATGACTCCACTATCCTCCCCAAAGGGTATCCGTTCTCCCCAGGAGAACTGCATTCCTTTGGCAGAAGGCAAGAGAGAAGATAGAGGATAAGAGGGGAGGTGTTCATGAGTCAGGTTTTGCATAAGTATTCATTATTCTGCTCACTTTCTATTGGCCATAAATCACATGTACCCCCATCTGCAAAGGAGCTTGGGAAATGTAGTTCAACTGTGCACCCAAGGAGATAAAGAACGAGGCTCAGCAGTCTGTGCTACTCTAGATTTGGAAAGAAGAGGAAAACCTCTTAGAGGAGTGGTTTCTAATCTGATACCTGAAGGATGCATAGGAATTATCAGGATGAAAAGAAGGCAGGAGAGGAAGCGCAGTGTTATACTGAATAAATAGACATAAGCCAAAACACAAAACATTAAAAATCATGGTATGTTGAGAAGAAAGACATTCTCTGCTTATTTAGATGGCAGAAGGCAAGTCAAAGTGGTGACAGATCACAGGAACTAGATCCAACTAAATATTACCAGTTGGATGAACGAATTTATCCCAGGAGAAATTACCTTCTAGAGAAGGATTAGAAATTCAAGATCAAATTTGTGTTTTGGAAAAAATTCTTTGGTTTCTGTGTGGACAATAGATTGGAGGGGAGTCAGAGAAGATTCTAGAAGACCAATAATGAAGGTAAGAAAGACGATACTCAAACCACAGGAGTGGCTACAGAGGGACGTGGAGAGTTTCACACGTCAGGAAATGGGAACATGGGATTTGTGATGAATTAGACACACAGTCAAACAAAAGAAAGAAATCCAGGTTGGAGGTTGGGTTTCCAAATTGAATCGTGGATGGTTCGGTTTTCCAAGAAGAGCCACCACCCCGGTTATTTGGAGGTAAGGCGAGTTTCACTTTGGACTTGTTGAGTTTATGGTGCTTGTGGGTAGAAAGAGATGGCTTTGCAATCAATTCTACGTGGATCTAGAAATCTAGAGAAAGGTCTAGGCTGAGGTCGTGGTCATGAGAGTGAATAGCTCACTCTCAGGAGGGGAGGAAGGACAGAAGAGAAGGGACCGAAACCGAAACCCTGTGGAATGCCAACAATTAAGGGGTGGATAGAGAAAGTGGAACTCACACAGGCATCTAATACAAAATGCCTCCATACTTAAGGAGAAAAGAGAAGGGGGCATGTCATCGTGTAAATCAAGGACAGAAACAGCTTCACAGACCCAGGTGTCTTAATCCATTTCCTAACAAAAATATCTGAGGCCAGGTAATTAATAAAGAATAGCGAAGTTTATTTGGCTCACAATTCTGGAGACTGGGAAGTCCCAGGGCATGACATGGACACCTGCCCGGCCTCTGGTGAGGGTCTTCTTGTTGCATCAAACTATGGCAAAGCATCACTTGGTGAGACACACAAGGGCACCAGCTTGGGTCTCTCTCCCTCTTCTTATAGAGCCACTAATGCCATCAGAGGGGCCCCACCTTCATGACCTCATCTAATCCTATTTACTCTCCAAAGGCCCAGCCTCTAAATACCACTTAACACATGACTTTTGGGATTAAGTTTCCAATACACAAATCTGGAGGGATAAACATTCAAACCATAGCCTTCAAATTTGCAAAGAAGCAGAGGAAATTAAGGATTGAAAACTGCCCATCGATGTTGCCCTCCCTCCAGGACTTCTGCAGAGGACGGTTGAGATGGAGGGGCGGTTCAGACACCAGGGTAGGCAGTTCCACTGGGGACTTTGGCTACAAAGGAACAGAGGAGTTCAGGAGGGTGTCTCGGGGAAATTTGGTGGCTCAAATGAAGGTGTTCTGCATTCTAAGCTAGAAGATGCCTTTCCTGAATATCCTGGCACTTTGTAAGACCTTTGGGCCTTACATCCTGTCATCCAGGGAACAGAGTGGAGAACACATTCAATAACTTAACAAATATTTACGAAGTACTTTCCTATGTGATAGGGAAATGCCTGCTGCAGTTTGGGGAAATGGAAATAGAGCAGTGTCCCAAACATCCCCCAGTCCCTACCCCTGTTGATCCTGCAGTCTAACAGGGGAGAGAGTCTGAGAAGACACAATTAGCACCTTATATAGTGATAACAATTGTTGTGCAAAAATAAAATAAAATAAATCAAAGGAGGAGGAAGAGAGGGCTGGGAGAGGGTGCAATTTTATGAGGTTTCTAAGGGAAGGTCTCACGGAGAGGAGAAAGAGCACTTTGAGAACAAAGGGCTTGAAGAAGGAGGGAAATGGCTGTGCACAGCGAGAGTGAGGATATCAGCCCAAGGGTTCAGATAACACAGAGTGGAAATGGGGGCCAGACACCGAGCCTCACGGACAAGGTCAGGGCTTCATCTTTGTGAACAAGGTGGGTGGGAGGACACCAGAGAGGGTTGAGCAGATGGACATGATGTGACCGAGGCTTTAAGAGAATCACTCTGGATTCTCTATGGAGAAAGAACATTCTGGTTCTAGAAGGGCACAGAAGCAGGGTGTGAAGGACAGAAGTAAAGAATTCAATCATTCCAGGTGAGAGGGAACAGGGGCGAGACCAGGAGCCAGCCGTGGAGATGGTGCAACATGAACCCTTCCAGAAAAAATCCTGAAGGTAGAGCTGGCTCAGCAACCTGACTGGCTGTGGGGTCTAAAGAGAGGCATCCAGCTTGTCTCCCGAGTATTATCCAACAATAAATGGAATGGAGCCCTGGTACAGGCTGGGACATGCGGGAACCTCAAGATGGCTTTGCTAGGTGGAAGACGTCAGACGCCAGATATTGGATAATTCCACTTGCATCAAATATCAAAGAAGAAATCGGTCCATGCACATGGAATGCAGACGGTGGCTTCCAAGGGTTGAGAAAAAGGTGGGGGAGGGTTTTCGCAGGGGAGATAAAAATGTTTGGGAACTAGATAAAGTGATCAGACTGCACTCTGCTAGGTTCAGTGACACTGAATGTTCACTCCGAGATTTTATATTCTGTGAATTTCATTTCAATTTTTAAACATAAAAGAAAAAGATTTCAACATCTCTGAACCCTTGAAGATGGCGTTGCCCATTACTGAAATGGAAAAGATCTTAGGAAAAGATCTTAGTATCAGGAAGGAAATTCTGGTGTCTGGCTTCAGATGATCATGGGTTGGGAGATGCCTGTTGACCATCCAAGTGAGACTGTCATGGAGATGGATGGATGTGCTGAGATTCAGGGACAGTGCTGGAGATATTGGGGAGTCTCCCATACACAGCTTATGTCTAGACTTGGAACTGGCTGGTATCAAATTTTTGCTTCCCGGAGAAAGCAGACAGAAATAGAAATCACGTTATTACAGTAAAGTAAACAAATGTACAGAGTTGCACGTCCAACTTCGTGGGCTGAAATTCATCCCTTCTCTGTTGGAAAAGGCTGCGGCTCTTTAAACCCATCCAGGCATGACTGATTTGGAGCCAGGCAGGGCCAGGCTTGTTGGGAGGCCGGGGGGAGGCTGTGCAGGCTTCTAGCCTTCGCCAGAGCTTCTGCAGCCCCCGGGAAACAACAGCCAACTTATGTCTTTTAACCATGATTTATCTGCCATGCCTATGAGCACTGTTTTCGTTCCGCTGAGACTTGTCAGTTGAAAAGCCAGAAGGAACTCACATCTTATTTGTTGGCACCAGTAAGACTTTGCCAAACTAAGGAATGCAGCATTTAGAACGACTATCTTCCTTTGTCAATGGTCACGGCCAATTAGTAACCATCACCAGTAAACAGCGTTAACAATTGATGAGTAGACTCTTCCTGAGTGCCCAACATTCACCTAAGGACTTTGCATTCATCATGATGTTCTGCCCTCACATTGGAACTGGGAGGGAGGCATCAATATTATAAGCCCCAGTTTTCCAGACACCAAAGCACAGAGAGGTTAAGGGATTTGCCCAAGTTCACATAGCAAAGGAATGAAGAAGCAGAGGACAAACTCAAATGTGTCCCACTCTAAAGCCCTGTGCTTTGGAGGAATAAAAACAAGAAATGCCAGAAACTTCCCTCCTTACCACGGTGCACAGCAGACAAGGTGTGGTCTGGGTCCCCTCAAGTGACCATGAGCTTCCTCACCAGCTTTTAGCATAGGGTCTAGCACATAATTGGTGTCTAGAGCTTGTTGAATGAATGACTGAACAAATAAATAAGCACACAAAGGAGTGATTATCACGGACCACACTACCTTGCTTGCTAATAATTAGCCTTTCTCTCTAGCCAGGCCATGAGCCACTGGAAAGGAGAGATCTTTTTTTATATAACAATAAGTCCAAGTGTTAAGAGTTACAGGCTAGATTAGAGTACAGGTTAAAATACATGGACCTGGGCAGACTGCTTGGGTCCAAATTGGATCTTCTCTTCTTTACTAGTTGTGAGACCTTGAGCAAGTTAGTCAACCTCTCTGTTCTTTGATACTCTCACCTGGAAAAATAGAAGAATAGTAATACCCACTCCTTAAAGGTAATTATCAAGATTAAATAAGATGTTGGTACATACCCAATAAATAGTCTCTGTGTGTCTATAGGGCCATGGAGAAATAACTACTTGGCTGCCCCTGGTGGGGTGTATACTGTAACCTAGAATAATAGCTTTTTGGAAGATTTATTATCGCTTGGAACTGAGCTAAGCACCTAATATGTACCACTGCATTTGATCTAGACAATAATATGAGATGGATACTCTTAATATGAGATTCTCGATGAGAAGACTGAGGCTAAGAGAGATGAAGTAATTTTCCAAGAGTCTCAAAATAAGTAAAGGTAGATAAAAGAAAAGAAATCGGTGTGCGTTCCATGAGGTCAGGGGCCATGCCTACTGTATCAAAAATAAAACCATCCTAGATATTTCCAACAGAGGGAATTTAATGGAAGAATTGATTATACAAATGCTCCAACAGCTACAAAGCCAGACAGGAGCTGGTGAACTGGACTTAGCAAGAGCAGGAAGCTGCTCTCACTGGTAGGGCTGGAGGGACAGTTAGGGGGACAGGAGGAGGCGTGTTACCAGTGCCCAGAGCTGGGGCCGACCTCTAGGAGCTACAACCACTCATCCAGGCAGCCCAGGAGGAATTGAACCACAGTGGGGCAAAGGGTCTCCAAGTTAGGGGAGGAGGGACCACTTGGCTCCGCCCCTTTGTTCCACTGACCAATCGCATGCCAGGGCTCAGTTTAGCTGAAAGCCGATTGGCCAGCTGCAGCAGAACCCTAGCAAGCAGAGGAGAGGCGGAGGACCCAGCTGAGGTGCAGCAGGTGGGCGCAGGAAAGTCGGGTGGGAGGGGAAAGGTCAGGCAGACCCCAAAGTGCATGCTCTTAACCCGGAGAGAACAAACTCCGACTGCAGGCAGACTCCGCGAAGGCCAGGAGCAGACAGGGGACAGGGAGCGGTGGGGACTGTCAACTGCAGGAACCGCCCGTCTCAGCCCCACCAAACCCAAGCCGAAGTGGACCAAGCACTGGGCTGACCTCACAGGAGAAATGGAAGATTCTGATTTTCCGGTGAAGTCTGCCACTTTCTAAGTGTTGGCCAAAGGATAGATTTAACTTGAAAAATCTGGAAATGGAATCCGGACGAGCCTGCGACATCTTGTGGGTCAGAGAGCAAAGACATTGATCCGAGTGGTTGGGGCCATGGTCATGCCCAAAGGACACAAAGCTAGTCCTCCCCCCTTTGCCATTTGTGAGGGAAAAGAGAGGGAAAGAAGGAGGGAGGGAGGAGGGGAGAGGGGAGGAGAGAAGGAAGGGACAAAGGACAAGAGGGAGGGGAGGGGAGGGAGGGGCTGGGGGCGTGGCTCCACCCTACAGCGCCGCCTGGGTTTCATCCCCAAAACTGAAGAGAAAAGGAGGAGCATGAGGAGGAGGTGGGGGGGGGAGGAGGTGGGGGGGGGAGGAGGTGGGGGGGGGAGGAGGTGGGGGGGAGGAGGTGGGGGGTAGGAGGGGGGAGGAGGTGGGGAGGAGGAGGGGGGAGGAGGTGGGGAGGAGGAGGGGGGAGGAGGTGGGGAGGAGGAGGTGGGAGGAGGTGGGGAGGAGGAGGTGGGGGGGAGGAGGAGGTGGGGGGGGAGGAGAATGATTCTGGAACAGAAAAGAACAAAGAACACTATCAGAGGAAATAAAACAATCTAAATAAAGCCTGGAGTTTGGTGAAAAGCAATGTATAGCTGGTGGGGGTGGGGGTGGGGGTGGGGGTGGGGGTGGGGGGAGCAGGCCTCTAATCCCAAAGGTTCCAGAGGCTGAGGCAGGGGGATCACAAGTGCAAAGCCAGCCTCAGTAACTTAGCAAGATTGCAAGGCCCTAAGCAACTCAGTGAGACCCTGTCTAAATAAATAAATAAATAAGGGTTGGGGATGTGGCTCAGTGGTTAAGTGCCCCTGGGCTCAACCCCTAGTACAACTACTACTACTACTACTACTACTAAAAATGTATAAATGTTGGTTTCATCCCAAGTGCAATGATAATTAAGAAACTGACATTATAGAAACTAGAAACATATGTAAAATTGTGGATGTGTAACCGACGTGATTCTGCAATCTGCATTTGGGGTAAAATTGGGAGTTCATAACCCACTTCAATCTAATGTATGAAATATGATATGTCAAGAGCTTTGTAATGTTGTGAACAACCAATAAAAAAAAAAGAAACTAGAAACAAATCATATAGGAACTCTCTGCCCTATCTTTTGCAACTCAAATTATTAAAAAATAAAAAATAAAAAAATTGTTTTAGATCAGGCACAGTGGTGCAAGCCTGTAATCCAAGCTGCTCAGGAGGCTGAGGCAGGAGGATCACAAATTCAGGGCCAGCCTCAGCAACTTAGGCAGGTCCTATTCAACTTAGTACAATTCTGTCTCAAAAAATAAAAGGGCTGGGGTGTGACTCAGTGGAACCCATAAAGCACTTCTGGGTTCAATCCCCAGTGCCCCCCCCAAAAAAAAGTTTATTTAAAAATAACAAAACACCTTAAATCTATTTTTTAAAGATCAACAGGTTCATAATGATACCAAAGAGAGGGAGACAAGAAACAATAATTATGCAAGAATGAATATGTCACCACTTAGGCAATTATTGCATCCAGTTCTTACTCTAGGAAAAGTAATGATTGAAGGGAAAGAAGGAGAAGAAGTTCTTTGCAGAAGAATGCCCGTTCACGAATGTTGAAGGAAGGAGAGGGCTAGAATTTTGCAACCTGCAATGAAATAATTGGCTCGTCTCGGAGGATCAATGACAGATGCTGAGTCCCCAGGGTGACAGGTTCAAGAGAGACTGGATACTCAGAGTTGCCAAATCAGCAGCCCAGATGGAACTCGACTGGTTAAAAGAGAAGAAACAGCTTCACAATGGAGGGATCAGGTTGTCACCAGTTAAACCCGCCCATCAATCTTGGCTTGGCTCAGGAGACCGCCCTGGGTCTGCGCCTTGGGGCGTGATGCAACAGGGTGCTTACCACACGCCTGGGAAGAGTTATTGCTCGAAGTGTTCAGCCAGAATCTGATCAAACCGCAGAACCAGCGTCTTGTTTACAGGAAATATTGGTGATAGAGGGACGGGTTAAATACCCCACCAGGAAGCCATCCGAGAGCCAAGAAAGTGAGTTATTCTACCAACGAGACAAAGGACCTCTTTGCTCAACAGGTGGATGACCTGAGGAAACGGGGTGGGGAACCCAGGGGAGGCTGTTGTAGACCAAAGGAGACTTAAGAGACAGGATCAAAAGCAATTTGTGGGCCTTGATTTGGGTCCTGGTTTCAATCAGTTGTAAAAGATCTTTGGGGGCTCTTGAAAAGTCGTGAATATGGAGAAAGTGGGTATTAACACAGGCTTAGTGTTCATCCTGTTAGACGGTTCGAAGATTGTGATGGAGTAAAGAAGTGTCCATTGTGTTAAGGATGCATACCAAAGTATTTAGGAATGAAATATCATGTTGTCTATAAACACTGGAAGATGCTTCAGCCAAAAATGAAAAATGTTCACAACTGTCATAACCAAGTGATGTATGCATAAGTACTTGTTATATGATTCGCTCTGCTTTTCTGTATGTTTCAAGAAAAAAAAAATAAGTATGGACTAAACAAGCCATCATTAATATAAGGCCAGACCAGAGTTGTGGCTCAGTGGTAGAGTGCTTGCCTAGGATGCGTGAGGCCCTGGGTTCAATCCCTGGCACCATGAAAAAATTAACAAATAAAATAAAGGTATTGTGTCCATCTACAACTAAAAAAAAAATTAAGTAATATAAGGCCTCAGCCAGGTATGCTGGCACACGTTGTAATCCCCTCGATCCAGGAGGCTGAGACAGGAGGATTGAAAGTTTGAGGCCAGCCTTAACAACTTAGCAAGACCCTCAGCAACTTTCCCACACCCTGTCTCAAAAGTTAAAAAATAATAATAATAACAAAAATAAAAAGGATTTGAGATGTAACTTAGTGGGAAAGCACCCTGGATTCAATCCCCAGTACGAAAAGTAAATAAACTAATTAATAATATTAAAGGTCTCTTTTAGAAACTCACAACAAAACCATTGCACACCTGAAAAACTAACAGCTACTTAAGACCATAAAATGTCTATGCAGTGTTCAAATGCCCCTATCGTCTTATCAATAATTTTCATAGAATTTGTATGAATCAATACCCAAATAAGATTCAAAAACTGTAGTTGTGGAATTAGCTCTTCTAACCTCTAAGAAACTTCTCCAATAGATTTCGCTGGTGACATTACCGTGGTGTCATTTAATCCTCTCTCCCTTAGATTGATGGGAAATTTGCAATTATATCTAGATATCTAATTAGATTCCAATTTGTGTTTTTTTTCTTTTTGTCAAGGATAAAGCTGTGCATGTCCACAAGTGTGTCACGTCCACTTGTCCTTCATCTCATGATATCAGTACAATGCTCATTGCCTAGATCCGTTGACTCATTAGTAGTTGAGAAGTGTTGAAGTTTTATTTTTTCCTTCTTTTATTAGTTGAGATATATATCTATAAAAGTAAACTTCCCCCAGTTAGCTATTTAGTTTTCTTGAAGTTTCATTTGTATAGAACAGGCAGAAACCATGCTTGACTCTGACCCTTTATATATAACTTTTGAAACTAATGAATTGGTTCCCTGGTGTATTAGTCAGCTACTGCCGAATAACAAATCACCACTCTTAGTGGCTTAAACAATGCACCTTTATTATGTCTCAGATTCAGGAATCCCATCAAGATTTAGCTGTGTACCATGCTTCATGGTCTCCAAGGAAGCTATAATCCAAGTGTTGGCCAGGACTTAGGTCTTATTTAACACAATGTAATCACAGAAGTGACCTCCTGTACCTTTGCTGTCTTTGACAGTTATAAGCAAGCTGATCTAAGGGGAGAGAAACACACAAGGCCCTTAACACCAGAGGCTGTTGGAAGATCCACCCATCACCCCTAGAATCCTCCAGAGACAATTGATTAGTTTTTACAAAAATATGTGACTTGGGTCAGTAGAAGTGCTCTTTTGCTGCTATCTGGACATGGTCAGCCAGGGGAGCAAGATAAGGATGAACATAAATGCACCTGATCTCGACCTTCCCACAATCCCATGTTCAATGTCACACACTTCAAAATGGCCCAAAATCATGTCTAGCTACCAGGCTACGGAGAGGACTCAATGATTTAGTTTATAAAACCTTCAGAAGAGCGACTGGCTGGGCAAATGCTTCGTAAGCATAAACCATTGCTGCTGCTACTATTGTTGCTGAGATTAATAGACATCCAAGCCTGGACTCCAGTTTTAAGGCCCCACGATTGTACCCGTCTCAGCCTCTGCCAGGCCCATCATTGGCCGCCGGCCTCGCTCACGAGGAAAGTTTTATCTTTCAGTAGACCATGCCAAATGAAGGTCTCCTGCCCTCCTTCCCAGCACGAACCAGTAATTCCAAGCCACTTAAGTAGCATTTAAATAGCTTCAGAGGTGAATCTGACTCATTCAACACGCCAAGGTCTCAAAGGACTTGGTCCCAAATTAAACCAAGCCCCTCCTATTCTTTTTAAAAGCATAAGTTCTATCTAATAGGGGTTTGATTTTATTAGAATACATAAGTGATATCTGAATATATTCCTTTAGGAAAAAAAAATCCATACAGAAAAGGACAGAATTCTCATGGACCAGGCCGGGGATACAGCCCAATGACAGAGCACTTGCCAAGCCTGTGTGAGGCCCTGGGTTCAATCCCCGGCTGGAAAAAAAAAATAATTCATTGACCACATCCCCACCCCATCCCTGTTTCCTTTTTCTTTCAAGAGGTAAGCCCTTCTAACAAATTGATATGTATTCTTCTAGAACATTGTCTCTGCATTTATATCAATATATATGTCTAGAGAGAGAAATATAAATACATATATATTGATATAAATATACACATATATATTGATATATATATATACATCAAAACCTATATTACTGTTTTATAAAAGGTTTTTTGCTTGTTTTGATTTTATTTTGTTATCGTTATATTTGGTTTTGTTTGATTTTTGAGTTTTTTTTTTTTTTTTTTTTTTGGTGAGGGGTGTGTTTTGTTTTTTGTTTTTGTTTTTGAGATGGGCTCTTGTTGTATTAGCCAGGTTGACTTCAAACTCCGGGGTTCAGGTTACCCTCCTGCCTCAGCCTTGTGAGCAGCTGGGATTACAGGTGTGCACCGCTGTAACAAATAAGGTTATTTCATAGGCATTGTTCTGCTGTGGTTTTTTTTTTCTCTCATACTCCACATCCAATCTGTATTTGTCTGTTTTCTGTTACTATAACAAAATACCTGAGGCTGGGGAACTTTATAGAGGAAAGAGAATTCTTAAGCTCTCAGTTCTGGAGGTTCCAGGGAACCACATGTCACCTTGGCTCTGGTGAGGACCTCATGGTGGATGGCATCACAGGGTTTGGGAGCCGGAAGACTAGAGTACATGGTGAGACAGGAAGCCAGAGCAAGGGGAAGAGGAGCCACTTGTTCCTTTATAACCTACTCTCTCTTAAGAATTAACTTAAGATCCCATGAGACCCTCTCCAAGGTCATGACCCCAAGTGAACTCCCACTGGACTCCACCTCTTAAAGCCCCACCACCTCCAAGCCTCCAATGTATGAACTTTTGGGAATCACACTCAAACCATATCCAAGCCATAAGCCCTCAAAAAATTATGTCAGCTATTTCTGAAAACTATATCCAGAATCTGACCACTTCCCACCACCACTATGGCTCCCGCCCTGGCCCCTATGTCAATCCTGCTGCCCGAATGGTTCCTTCTCAACGGTTCTTACAGAGTGAGTCTTTTAAACTTTCAGTCAGACATACCAACAGAATTGAAAACAGAGACTCAAATAGCGAACACCAATATTCAGAGCAGCACTCTCTACAACAGCCAAGACTAGAAACAATCCAAGTGTCCATCAACAAAAGAACAGATAAACAAATTGTGGTATGTCCATGCCGTGGAATGATATTTTTTTAATATTTATTTCTTTTTAGTTCCAGATGGACACAGTATCTTGATTTCATTTTTATGGGGTGCCGAGGATCGAACCCAGTGCCTCACGTGGGCTAGGTTGAGCGCTCTACTGCTGAGCCACAACCCCAGCCCCCAGAATGATATTTTTAAAGAAATTCTGACACAGTTTCGACCCTGAATGAACCTTGTAGACAGTATGCTAAGTAAAAGAAGCCAGGTACAAAAGGCCCAATATTGTTTGATCCCACTTACATGAGAGACCTAGAGAAGTCAAACTCGTGGAGACAGAACACAGAATGGCATTTGCAGGGGGCTGTAGGGAGAGGACATTGGGAGCTGTTGTTCCCCGGGTAGAGTTTCAATCTGGGAAGAGGAACAGCTTCCGGAGATGGATGGAGGTGATGTTGGTACAGCAACGTCAATATCCTTAATGTCACCGAACCGTGCCCTGACAATGGTTAACATGACAAGTTCCAGGTCATATATATTTTACCAACAATAAAAACTACATGCAAACTTTTTTTTTAGCCAGGTTACATCATTTCAGATTCTCTAAAGATCCCCACCTCTCACTCTGACTCAAGACCAAAGTCCCTACCCTGTCCTCCAAGGCCCTTCCGCAAGTGGACCTCCCTCTCAGTCACTTCTCCTGTTCATTTCCTCCCCACACTGCTTTCTTCAGGGACTTGGCACCTGCTGGTCCCTCTGAGGGGCTGGTTTCCTCCCATCCTTGAGTTCCTCGCTCATAAGTCTCCTTCTCTGATTTTACTGCCTAAAAATTCAGTCTCCTCCAGAGTGTCCTGTTGGGCCTACGTGGATTTCTTTTTTTTTTTTTTTCTCCTTAACAGTTATTACCTTCTAGAAGATTCTCAGTCTTCCTTATTTGCATATTGTCAGTCTTGGCTTACAGGTGTATCTCCAGAGCCTAAAATACATGATTGATGGGCTGCGGTTGTGGCTCAGTGACAGAGCCCTTGCCTGGCACGTGTGAGGCACTGGGTTCCATGCTCAGCACCGCATAGAAACAAAGAAATAAAATAAAGGCCCATCTGTGACTAAAAAACTATTTTTAAAAAAAAATGTTTTAAAAAAAATTAATAATCGAAGCTCAATAATATTTGTGGACTGAATGAAATTTCTCCTGAATCTTTCTGCACTGGTCCCTTTGGGTTCTATCTTACTCTTTCTTTACTGCAGCAGAGCATTTAGCAGTTTGAAAATTACAGAATATGCATTATTACTTCTCTCTCTCTCTCTCTCTCTCACACACACACACACACACTGAGGACTTTCTCAGCATTGTACAGCATCAGAGCATTTTAAAGTCTGCAAGGACCGAGGTGCCTTTTCTCAAGGTTCCCAGATGCAACTGACACCCTCCAAGACCAAGCATCGATGTTTGTTCTCAGCGCCTCCTCGCCTCCTTGTCCCCAGGTCAAGGTCCTGGGAGCCAGGCCAGTGGGAAGAGAAATGGAAAGGTATGTGCCAGGTCCGAGTGCCCAGGCGAGGCCTGAGCGCCAGCCTGGCTGTGTCCCGTGTGATCTGGGGCCTGTGGTTGGATTTCTGGGAACAAAGGGAAAACCGCCAGGCTTGGCAGGGGCCAGAAGCCTTGGTGGCTGAGTGGCCAGGGACAGGGGAAAGTGGGCCGGAGGCAGCCTGGGTGCGCCGGGAGCAGAAACAAGAGGCTCAGGCTGGGCACGAGCACACTGACTTCAGGCCAAGCAGGGACCCTGGGGACCTGAGTGTCCCTGAGTGTCCCCAGGGTCCCTACTGGGCCTCCAGCTCCACCCAGGCCACCCAGGAATAGGAACCCCATCTGGCCCACACCTCCTGGTTGCTTATTTTCCATAGAATCAGGAAATCCGCTTTTGTATGCTGTTTCCTGATTTTTAAACATTGGTTCAAGTCTTTCTCTTTATTTGTAAAATGGGGGGAAAATAGAACCTACCTCATAGTACTATCTGGGAGGATAAATGAGGTTTAGTAAGCCTAGCCTAGTGCTGTACACCTGTAATCCCAGCAGCTCTGGAGGCTGAGGCAGGAGGATCAAAAGTTCGAGGTCAGCCTCAGCAATTTAGCAAGGCCCTAAGCAATTTAGGGAGAGACTGTCTCAAAATAAAAAGTAAAAGGGCTGGGGATGTGGCCCAGTGGTTAAGCACCCCTGGGTTCAATCCCAGAGCTCCTTCAAAAAGGGGGGGGGCGGTGATTAGCAATGCAAATCATTACTAAAAGTAATGGGCGTGGAGAGAGGGCCTAGGAAGTATTGGAGTTTTTTTTTTTTTAAAGGAGACTCCTGGTATCCTGTTGTGTCGTGGTCAGAGGCAGAGGAGGACTGAAGCTTGCCAAGACCTGGAGGAATGAGACACAAGATCCAGGGACTTACCTTTGATCAGGGGTCTCAGATAAGATTTCTGTCAAACAAGCCTGAGATGCAGTGCGTGGGGCCTCCAGACCTGCAGGTGGCACTGCATCTCTGAGAGGCTCTGGAACTCCCAAGCTGGAGTTTCCCCTTCTGTACTCCATGGTGCTGGTTGGAGCCCGGACCGGGAGGCTTTACATTTGTGCTTGTTGTAGTCGTTTATCTTCTTAATTTGGGGCTGGACATTCCAGTCTGTCAGGTTGCTGTAAAAGGATGCATTAGCTGTCCCTGCTGACTTCCTTCTTTTGCAATTTGGATGAAATTTTCACCAGAATCAGCCAGGTGTCTTTTGGTTGCAAGCATCAGAAATCCCACAGTGGCTTCAGCAAAAGGAAATTTACAGCCCCTGCGCCCAGATGACCGAGGGGTAGAGCTGACTTAAGATGTGCCCTTAGGTGGGTCAGGTGACAATGCCAGGACCCAGTTTGCCTCTCTGGGTAGGATCCACTCTTATATCGCCTGTTCCCAGCTGTCGCTCCACATCTGTACAACTCCTAAGCCAGCAAGACTTCCTGAGATCTGAAAGAAAAAGTCTTCTTATAGAGTTTCACTGGCCATGGATGACCTTGACTTGGGTCATGCCCTCCCCCCCCCCCCCGCCCCGCGCCAAACAAACCACCTTCCCAATAAGAATACCACATGCTGGTTGCTAGTTCTGGGCTCCAACCCTGAAATGGTGGTGAAGAATGAAATCAACACCCCAAGATCAAAATATACATTAGAAGTGTAATCCCAGGGGCTCAGGAGGCTGAGGCAGGAAGATCGCAAGTTCAAAGCCAGCCTCAGCAACGGAGAGGAGCTAAGCAACTCAGTGAGACCCTGTCTCTAAATAAAAATACAAAATAGAGCTGGGGATATGGCTCAGTGGTCGAGTGCTCCTGAGTTCAATCCATGGTACCATCCCCCAACCAAAAATAAAAATTAAAAATTAAAAAAATATATATATATATGTATATAGTGAGCTCAGAGCTAAATGATATGCCAGTACCTGAAGTGGAATGAATGTATGCCTCGTGCCTCCCAAAATCATATTCATCTTATCTCCTATGCAGAATGTTTAAGTTGCAGCTATAAAGGTTTATGGCTTCAACACCCAACACCACATTGACCAGCAGGGCCAACCTGGTTGATCTTGGATTCCCTTTCATATCTCTATCAATATCCTAGAATTACACTAATTAAAGAAAGCATGAGGGCTGTTCTTCTACAATAGTATTTAAATAAATAATTATTTTAATAATTATTATTAAATAATTATACTGAGCCACACCCCCAGCCCTATTTTGTATTTTTATTTAGAGACAGGGTCTCACTGAGTTGCCTAGTGCCTTGCTTTTGCTGAGGTTGGCTTTGAACAGTTTTTTGGGGGGACGAGGGGGCACTTAAAGATTCCTACCCCCAGAACTAGTCATGAACCCATCCACACATGAACTCACCTGATTTTGCCATAATCCAGGCCATATATCTTCATCTAGGGGGAAAAAAAGTGTGATTTAAAAGAAAATTTGGCCAAATGGTTCATAATTCAAACACCTGGCTTAAGTCCATGTGGAGACTCTGATGCCTTCAGATTAGGGTCCCTATCAAAACAGGGGAAAAGCAGGTCTGCTCTTCAGTAAGCCAGGCTGTCGACCAGAACACAACCCTCTTTGTTCACAGTTGCTTAAAATCAACCCGTTAAAATTTTTCAGCCTGACGTCAGCTAGTCTGGAGTTCCCGGACACCCCAAAATTCTAACCACCCTCCACTTCGGAAATCATGCTGCAAGAAAAGGTGACATGGTCCCACAGGGAATTCATTATGACGATGTCCATCAACAGAACCAGCCAAGAAAACAGTGTGACCCAGAGGGAAAATTCCCCCAAATAACAAATATTGAGTTGAACCATATGAAATGTCCATTTTCATAGGCAAATCATAGTCAAATATCCGTGATTTCATAGGTTCACATCTGTATAGGTTAAGGCAGCATTAGTGACCCACAGATTCCTGGGAGGTCCCAAAGACCTCTTCAAGAGGAACATGAGGTCCAAATTATTTTCATTATAACACCAAGATAATTATTGACCTTTTTCACGAAAAGAATATTTGCACTGAAAGTGTAAGAGCCATGGTGGGTGTGCTAGTCTGTTTTCTGTGGCTATGACACAGTGGCACAGACTGGGTAACTTATCAAGAAAAGAGGTTGATTTGGGCTCACAGTTCTGGGCCAGGGCAGAGAAGCTGCATCTGCTGTCTTGCTGGCAGATTCAGAAGGTGATACAGGCCATCACATAGCCAGAGACTGGAATCCAGTGTGTGTGCATGCGTGTGTGTGTGTGTGTGTGTGTGTGTGTGTGTGTGTGTGTGTGTGTTCTGCTTTTCTTAAAAGCCACCAGGATTCAATCATGGGACTCCACCCTGATGACTTTATCTAGCTCTGATCACCTCCCAGAGGCCCTCCTTCTCAACACCACAGTCAGACTAAGAGGGTGAGACGAATCCTTTTAATCCCACACAGTAGGAATTCCACATCAATCTGAGTTTCAGACAAACCACATTCAGACCACAGTGAACTCTAACTAAGCAACATGTTGCAGCAGACCAAACCCATGAATTCAGGCCACCATCCAGCTGGAAATTAAAGAGATTTGAAAAAAAAATACTAAACATGCCCTTCTTTATGCTATTTTGTTATTTTTATTTCTGGAAAAAAATTTTTGTAGCAGTATTTTACTTATGTCAACATGTAATGGGTTTATTATTGTCATAGTGTGATGAATCTAGAAATAGCTTGGAAATCAGCATCAGTTTCTTATAGGAAAAGTATCAACAGAGACCACCAACAGAAGCAAAAACTCCCCCGGGGTCTTCAAAGGACAAAGGGATTCCTGAGACTAAAACTTTAGAGAACTCGTACATTAGGACCATCCTTGGAGATCCACCCAGGGAATGAACGGTGGAGCCCTCCAAAAAGAGGGACTGGAAGGACCCTGCTTAGAATCTTGACTTGATGGGAGAGAAAGCAGGAGGAAGGGAAGGAAGCAAAGATTAGAGGAATTGACGTGTCTCCCTCCATTTCTTGTTTCTAATAGCACAGTACCACAGCCAGGGTAAACCATAAAGAAAATAAGTTTAGTTTGACTCCCACTTCCAGCCCAAGGTCAAGGGGGTGCATCTGCAGATGGCCTTCTGGCTGGCAGAGTCCCAAAGTAGTACTGGGCATTATGTGGGGAGAGACAGGGCGCTGGGGAGCTCCCCAGAGATCCAGCTAAACTGGCTTTCAGAGCAGACCCACTGGACATGACCCGCTGGACATGACCCGCTGAGCCAGACGATGGCATAAGTGGATTAACCCATTCATAAGGCAGAGCTGTTAATCACCCTGTCCCGCCTCTTAACATCTTGAGAAGATTAAATTTCAGCTGGGTTTCAGAAGGGACAAACCACATTCCACCATAGCACAGGGCCCTCTGGCTATTGCCTGAGGACGGGCCCCAGGTGTAGTGGGCTCAGTAGGGGGGAAATAGAGGCTCAAACCTCCATGTGAGCTGTTGTGCAGGAACATTCTAAGGAGATCAACTGCACGGGCCTCCCTACATCCCCAACGTGTCCAGGGGACCCTCTGTACCTGCAGGGATGCCCCTGTGATGGGAGTTCGGTTGTACAGGTGTGTTTTTGGAGAAGTGAGCGGGACAGGTGCATGCAGGGGCAAAGGGAGAGTTCATATGTGGGGCATGGGGTGTGTAGGGGAGGGTTCTGCGGGGCGCACAGAGAAGGCTCTATGTGGACATACCTGGGACATTGCTAGAATGGAGAGTGTGTGCGCGTCGGGGTGTCGGGGGCGCTTGGACGCGGCATGTGGGGACAATTCAAGGTGCCAGACTGGAGCTTGCTGAGGGGCGAGGGAGGTGGCCAGAGGAGCCAGGATCCTGCAGGTGGCCGGACTGGTGGCAACAGGTAGGCTCCGCCCGCGGACGCTCCCGGGGCTTCCCCGCCTCCTCCGTCCGCCTCCGTCTGGTCGCGGCGCTCTGTCGCGGTGTCCCAGCGCCACCGCCACCGCCACTCGGCCGCCCGCCGCCCGCCGCAGTTGCTGCCAACAGCGTACATCTGAGTCGCCGCCGGAACCAGGTACGACAAGGACCCCGGGGCGCGCACCTGGGCCCGCGCCCGCTGCCCCGCGCCCCTCCGCGCCGCGCCTTCCAGCGCCCGACCTCCGCCGCGCGCCCCGGTGTCCAGCCTCAGTTTCCCACGGGAGGGCGCCTGAGTGCCTGTCTGCGACGCTGCGCTCGGCCACCGCGGGGACCCGTCCCGGGGCTGAACCGTCTGATGGCAGGTGGTGGAGAGGATGGAGGGGGAGGTCGCCCCTAGCGTGCCCTCTGAGCAGAGGGGAATGATCCCAGGAAGTGCATAAAGACCAAGAAGGGGACCTATGGCAAGTGACAGGGGAGGAGGGGCCAGGCTGGCTTGGACCAGGGTCGCCCGAGCGTCTGGGACGGCGGCAGGGAGGGTGGCAGAGTCCCTTACCGAATGGGCGTGGTGAACTGTCGTGAGAGATAACAACAGTGAAACCCAAGAGCGCGCAGTTCGTGCCAGGCGCCGCGAGGCAGAGCGCACGCAGCATCCCTGCGGGGTGTCCCCAGGTTACAGAGGGGGGACTGAGGGTCGGAGAGGGGAGAAGCTTCCGCCGCCCGGGACGAGTTGCTGAGCGCGGATAGGAACCCAGACAGTCAGATGCCTTCCTCGTGGCACCTTGTCAGCCCAGCTCTGGGGGGACTTGGATTAATTCTCTGAAGGTCCACTTTGGGGAGGTGCTGGGGTCTGGACCCGGTGCAATCTATACTCTCCCGAGGGCTGCGTTTATGGTCCGGACAATGTCATATGGCTTAGATGCGCTGTCACAAAGTGGGTGGTGGCAACGCGCCCTGCGCCGCATGGAGCGCAGAGCGCCCAAGGAGAAACAGGCGCACGGTTTAGGGAGCTAGCGGCGGGCTTTTTGCACCCACAAGAAACGCAACAGCTCGCCACCTTCCCCAGGGGTGTGGGCAGGACAGCCCAGGTTGGTATCTGTCCCTGGCAGTGGCTCCCAGCGAGTCCCCAGAGGATCTGTCTGAGCAAGTCTGTAGCCCTGTCAACCACAAGGGTCCCAACTACCTACCCAAGTGCTGTTCCTTCCCCTTCCCCTACAACCTCCCAGCCCCTGCCCTCCCTGCTGCCCAAAGGGACCTACCCTCTTCATAATGTGGAGCATTCCTTCTAGACGTTTCCCAACACCTGTACAGTCCTCTATGTTTGCCTGGGGGAATATGTAAAATCCTTTGATCCTGGTGGGCGTGATGGGCAGGTGGGCAACAGAAATATCATAACCCATCTGGTCGTTCTGCAACTGAACCCTCACCAGCTATCTATACAGAGCCGTCCACACTGCTGTGTTTAAACCAGCTCCTTGATTTAAACTACTGCCTGGGTAGGCCACTGAGGGAGGTTTGAATCCCCAAAATTTGGGAGGGGCTTTTATTTTAGACTCTTCTATGAATTGCCATCAGAGATTAAGTTCAATTTCCTGTCACTTGTCCCAAACTGTATAGGATCTGAATTTGGGAGGTACTGCTTCTTCTTTTCCATTGCACACACACAGGCCCATGTACGCATGCACACGCACACACCCATGTGTAACATGCACACCGACGAGCACACACACGCACACACATCTCTATTCTGTCTGCCTGTGGCTGAGGACAGACTCTCCGGCCCCTCTGGCTGCAATCTCTGGCTGAAGTCCCTGCAGAGCCCAAAGTCTGGGACCGACTCAGGCCTCAAACTCTGCTAGTCCAAGCCCAATGGGCAGAGAGTCCACCCACTGTCACATCCGGGGGCTCTTTTCAGCTGCTCCCAGGCCATCCCTGCCCTCTAAGACAGAGGCCAGAGCGGTGGCCCAGCCACCTCTGATGTCCCCCACCCCACCCCACCTGTGGAGGACCACAGCAGAGGCCGGGAGGGCCAGTCCTCGGAGGCTCAGCTCCTGGCTGAGGAGTCCCACTCTGGTCATTGCCCAAGTCCAGGAGAGGACGGAGGCAGGCCGTGGAGGAGCCACCTGCCCGGGAACACCTTTACTGCAGAATTCAGGGCAATCAGGGTCCCGGGAACATGTCAGGGAGAAGCCATGTTCCTCGGTCAGCAGGCTGGTCGGTGGCCACGCATGGGCCATGGGAACAGGAGCCTGGCTGAGCCTCATGGGGCCTTGTGGCCCGCTGGTACCGGGGGTCAGGGGGCGGCTCACTGGGCCGTGAGCTGACGGCAGAACTGGAGGTCCCAGGGGGGGTGAGGGGTGCACAGGGTCCCATCTGGCCTGGTGGGAGGAGGGGAGACAGCCAGTCTGCAATACTGAGCACCTTCTGTTTGCAATTCACGAATTCATTCAGCAGATGTCCAGGGAGCGTCTCCTGGGGCCGTCCCTCTGCTTCCTGGGAATTTCAGCAAATCCCCAAGTCCCAGGAGATGCTCCAAGAACACTTGCTGAATGGATGATGGACAGGTGGGTGCCCAATCTCAGACTAGACCCAGGCCACACCCCCCTGCTCCCAGCACCCTCAGACTCCACCCAGGGGTCCCAGGGCGTCCCAATAACAATAACAGGCAGGATCTTTTTATTATCATTTGACGCTGGGGACTGAACTCAGGGCCTCAGGTGTTTTTTACGTATATGCCGCATGCCAGGCGCCCATGCTATTTCATCAAACTGCTTCAGGTAGGTGTAATTATTTATCATCCCCATTTTATACCCAGAGAAACTGAGCTCTCCCTCGGCACGATTTCAGTGTATTCCCCACGACAGTCCAGAGAAACAGGTAGTGTAATTAGCTACATTTTGCAGATAACGAATGGGGCTCAGAGAGATTAAGTAACTTGCCCAAGGTCACACAGGGCTGGCCAATGGTGAGGCTGGGATCCAAAGCCAGGCGGTTTGACTGCAGAGCCCACTTTTTTTTCCCCTCCCAACCTGTCCCTCCTCTGCTTCCTGGTGTCATCTGAGAAGTGAGTGTGGAGGAGGGGTGGAAATTCTTTCTCTGGGACATGGCTTTCTGGGACAAGCCTCTGGTTCACCTGTGGCCAAGGGTAAGGTTTCAGGTTATCAATCTGCTGGGTGGGACCCGGGGTCACTGTGTGGGTGAAGATCTAGTCTCCCCCAACCAAGAGGGCCACCAGGCCCCGTGTGCATGTGGCTGCCATCTCACCGCCTCTCCTGGGGACGTCAGAGTCTCAGCCTCCACTTCCTGGAGGTCTGGCCTCCTCCTGCCTGGTGGCCCTGGGGGTTCTGCAGAGCCCAGGGAGGCTGGGCCTGAGCTCCTGGGCCAGCCTGACCCTGGCATGAGCCGGGCAGTGCGTGCCCAGGGCCCAGGACTTGCAAAAGCAAAACTGGACTCAGAGTCTGACGGGAAACGGTGATTCAGCAGGAAACAGAGAGGTCGCCTCCCTCTTGGTGTCTCCCATGGGTGCAAGGGACCGGCTCTGCCCTAGGGCACAGGAACCCCAGCTGACCTGACCCTCCTGGGGAGTGCTAGCCCTGGAGCAGGCGGAGGGGGCAGTGGTTGGTCTGGGTTGCCTGTGTCACCTGCACGTGAGAACGCTGGGCACGTTGTCATGCTCACCGTCACCCCCATCACCCACATCTCTGTCACCCCCATCGTCACCACCCGCTCGCCCAACGTCATGGCAAGTGGCAACATGATGATCACTCACCTGGCTTCTCAGACCCAAGGCCCAACCACAGATGGGGACATAGGACAGAGAACGCGACTCTAGGAAGATAGTGAGGAATCTGGGCCCCAAGGTCTGAAAGATCACAGATCTGCTTCCCCACTCGGCTGCTTTCTAGCTGTGTGACTTTGGGTAATTGGCCCAACCTCTCTGAACCTCAGAGACCCAGTCTGTAAAACGGGGTGACCACAGATCCTGCCTGCTAGGGTGGTGGCAAGGGACCCAGGAGCCAACGCAGGGAAAGCCTGGCCCAGCGCCTGGCTCAAATCGTAAAAGCAAAACAAACACAGGCAAACACGCTGGCCAGGGGCAGCGGTTACGGAAATGGCTCAGGGCGACTGGCTGGGAGTTCCCGGCAGCCTGGGTTTGGAGGAGCAGGTGCAGGTGTCGCCGGCGTGAGAACGGCCCCGGGGCCAGTTTGTGGGCAGCTGGAAAGACCACTTGAGGGCCCGGGCGTGGAGCGCGGAGTGGGGAGCTGTCTCCTGGATCAGGACTGAGAGTCCAGACCTGGCCCTGCAGCCTGACTGCTCGAGAGCTACAGGGAGCTGGATGGGGCTTCCCCAGGAAGCGCCAGCTACTGCCCGCTCCTGACCCAAAGGGTTCCCCAAAGCTGTAAGCACAGACCCCACGGTGCATGGCGGCCTTTCCCATGGCGAGATTCCCTTTTGGATGACTTCTTTCTTTTTGATGTCAGACAGTCCTGGGCCTCTTCCCTCCAGCCTCAAGGGTAGCCATGAACAGCTGAGCGGGTGGTGTGCTGCACAACTCCAGGAACATCGGTCACACAGACTACATGATCCATGAGCCTCTAGAGTCGTGCAGTGCTCAACCTACACAGCCATACCGGGCGGCTCTGCCAGACTCCTTCTTCCTTGGAGAGAGTGCAGAACAACTTTAGGTGCCCCAGCTCTAGCTGCAGCTCAAAGTAGAGGAAAGATAAATGACATCTAAATGTCAATCAAGAACCAGAAGAGCCCAGGATGGCTGCCCAAGCAAACCAAGCCGATTGGTTGCTGTCCTTGAGAAGGTTGAGTCTGGGCGTTGCAGTGACTGGAGATGGTGGTGGATTAGTGACAATTCTCAACACAAATTTTATGGGGTGGCCATACGGCAAAGTAATTAGGAGAGCAGGCCCTGGAGTCAGGCAGACTTGAGTTCCATTCTGCCCTGACACTGTCACTGTGTGACCTGGGGCAAATTACTTGATGTCTCTGTGCCTCATTTTTATCTAAAAAGAAATGGGTATGTAATAATACACACAGAGGTATACCAGCCCTCCCTGTCTTCCATAATAAACAGTCCCTAGTTCTAAGGTTCAACGACTTCATCAGCTGGGGGGGGCGAGACTCATCGTCACCTGTCACAGGACAGCTCCCTGCAGTCCTGTAAGGGTGATGCAGGATTTGGGGCCCAACCTGAAGCCTTTGGAGCAGATCCAGGCCAAGTCAGCACTCGACGGGGGCCTTGTCAACATGAGCTTTTCATAATCAAGGGCTACTCGGGTTTCCCAGGTGGCACAGGGGCGGGGGATACCAGGAAGGAAGGGACAGCCCACCATCCCGGCCTCTGCACCCGCCGGGCATCCCCTGAGCCCAGGGATCTGCAGACCACGGCTCACGGCCAAGTCCGGCCGGCCATCTCTTGAACTCAGAGTGGTTTCACCTGGTTGAAGAGCATCGGGAGAAAAGCCCGTGGCTAGGGTCTGAGCTTTTACTGATAGAGTTTGCTGTCCCCTGCAAACTGGGGGTCTAGACCTGGGGTCTCCAACTTGCCCGCACGTTGGAGTCACCGGGGACTTGGCAAACCCCAGGCCCAGGGAATCAGAGTGGCCCTGCTGACTCCTCCAGGCAGCGGAGCTGGGGAGCCCTGCACCAGCCCTGCCCAAGGCCAGAAACCTGACCCAGAGTCAGCACCCTCCTGCCCTGAGGGCTGGGTCCCAGCCAGTGCCCCAAAGGCCTTATTTTGAGTGATCCGCCCTGTCATTTGGGGGAGGTAGCAAGGGACACAGGGGATGGAACTCCTAGCCCTGAGCACACGGAGCTCGTGCCTGATCCCTGAGATCTGCCCCCACGGCCCTTGTGATCTGTAAACCGACCCATTTCACTTTGGCGTCAGACTCTCTCAGAACTTTGCAAGCTCCAGCCCCGCGGAGCTCGCATTTCCAAATGGGAACAATCTTTTGCATCTGAGTTGGCCTTGCTTAATGACGTCACCAGGTCCCCCAAAGCATTGGAGCCTGAGCTTCCTGCTCAAATGGTCAGGAAATGTCACCGGGCACAGGGGTCACCCAGAGTCCTGGCTCAGGTGCTGATTCTGGCTGGGGGTGGAGCTCGGGGGTGGGTCCCTTGCCTGGCATGCCCGGGGCCTGGGGTCCATCCTGAGCACCGCAGAAGATGAGAAAAGGTGCAGATTCTACCAGGTGCAGTGGTGCACGCCAATCATCCCAGAGACTCGGGAGGCTGAGGCAGGAGGATCGCAAGTTCAGAGCCAGCCTCAGCCAAAGCGAGGTGCTAAGCAGCTCAGTGAGACCCTGTTTCTAAATAAAATCAGACTCCGGACCCCCAGCTCTGGCGGGGAGAGCCCAGGCTTGCTCAGCTTCTGCCCTGAGACTCTGCCCAGACCAGAGCGGCCTCCTCAGGCTCCGACCCACAGTGGAAAGACACAGTTGCTCGTGGGCTGCGGACCCCTCCCCATCCCAGGGATCTGATCTGCAGCTTCCAGCCAAGGCCCTGCCCAGGGAGGTCCTGGGAAGACCTGGTGTTAGACACCATGAAATGATTCACACAGATTTGAGCCCCCGATGGGTGGGCCTGGGTGACGCAGGCCGCGATCTGTGGCCTGAAGCCCCCGGTGGGAGGGGACAGGGCACACCCCACAGACCACAGTGGCTGCCAGAGCTACGGGGACAGGCTGGGCCCAGCGCCATCCACCACAACTGCCTCGAACAAGAATGACCACCGGGGCCAGGACCGGTTCCCCGAGACCTTGAACTTCAGAGGGCTGGCTGGCTCTGGATGGCTGAGCCTCCCCAGATCAGAGATTAGGAATGGTGGCGCTCTCTTCCTGGATCCTCGAGAGCAGGAACTGGCTGCCACCCTGGGGCTCCCTGGAGCCCCTTTGGGTGCGGTCTGCGTGGAGCTGGTGTCCACAGGGGAAGGTCCATGTGCACACCCTGCCCTCCACCAGGCGACCTTGGGCAGTCCTGGGCTGTGGAGGGAACCGTTCCTCGCGGGATTGACTGGGGATTAACCAAGCTGATGTGCCTGCCGGACCCTGGCAGGTCCTGGCACGTACTAGGTGCTCAAGAAACTGCGGTCACTATTACGGCCTCCTGATAGAGATGGCTGACGGTGTGGTCATTATGTAAACTGCCCTGACACAGCCTCCCTCCCCTGCCCCGTGGTCTTCCAGACACAAATCTGATTGTGGGCCAGAAGCTCTTATTTGGCACCAGCTGTATTCACGCTCACCTACTTGGCGCCAACTGTATTCATTCTGATAGTCAATCCAGATATCAGGGCCTCCTGTGCCGGCCCTCGGGCTGGGTTAGGGTGGTCCAACATAAATGTGACCCAAGCCACAAATCGGAGCCACATAAACAATGGAAAACATTTTGAAAGCCATGTACGGAAAAAGGAACAGGTGAGAGTCATATTAATACAGTGTACGATCAGCTCAACATTCAACCCATTTTAAAATTATCGATGGGTTTTTTGTGTTTAATGCATCTTTTATTTATTTTTATTTTTATTGATTTTATTAATATTTTTAAAAATACATGCCCAGGTCCCCCGAGTGGGACTCAGAAGGAAGTCCCCGTCTCCTCTGCCCGACCCCAGCCCTGTGCCTCTCCCTTCCCTGCCCAGGTCACAGGTTTCCTTCATGCGTCCAGATTTTCTGTTCTCACAAGGACACCGGTCAGCTCAGAGGGAGACCCGCCGCAGAGCCTTGATTTTTACCTAGTCGCTTCTTTAGCTGCTGTCCCCAAATACAGACGCATCCCCAGGTCCCGGGGGTGGGGCTGCAGCATGTGGACTTGAGGAGGACACATAGCAGCCCATCAGCAGCTCCACGTGCAAGGTGGTCGGGGGACAGCCCCTCGCCTCCCCCCTGCACACAGTTAAGAGAAGTTGCCCCCAGGCACAAATCAATCTCCTCTCTCTCTCTCTCTCTCTCTCTCTCTCTGCCAGATCCTGGGCTGGGTACTTCAGACATACAATTTAGTCTTCACACTAATCTAGTGAAGTTGGCACTATTTCTCCCTCATTTGACAGGAAAAAAAAAAACAGAATACAGAGAGGGAAAGTGAATTCCACCAGGAGACACAGCAAGTGACAGACCTGGGATTCGAACCCAAGTTCCTGACCACTATCCCATTTTGAAGGGAATGACCGGAGGGAGGCCTGTTGACGGGGGCCAGGTGGCCTGAGGTCTTCAGAGCCAGCTGAGGGTTTGGCCTTTACCCTGAAGACATCGGGAGCCATTGAAAGTCTCTGGGATGAATGTGACATGGAGAGAGCTGGGCCACAGGAGACTGAGCCCAAACTCCAAGTCCCTCGCACGGAGCCGGGGACTTCCCTCCCAGCCCTGGTGCAGGCTTGAAGACAAGGATGGCCCTCTGCAGCCACCTGACAGCCCCCCAGGGTCAGCCCCCCAGGGTTGCCCTCTTGCTCTCCCCTGATAATGACCCAGGGTGGAGTCTTTCTAGGTACGCCTGGCAGCAGGGTGTGACATGCATGGAGAGTGACTCCCGTTTTTGTGGCTGTGCGTGGTGAGGAGTTCCACGGGTCGTCTGTTCACAGATGAACCAAGGACAGCAATGCCGGGTTCATTCGGCCATCCCTCCCATTCCCACCCTCTCCCTTCCCCTCATTCCCCTCCGTCTAATCCAGTGAATGTCTCTTCTTCCTCTCTCTACCCTCCCTTGTTCTGTGTTGGGATCCACATATCAGAGAGAACATTCAGCCTTTGGTTTTGGGAGATGGGCTTATTCCACTTAGCAGGATGGTCTCCATCCATTTACCTGCAAATGCCATGATTTCATCTTTCTTTAGGGCTGAGTAATATTCCACTGTGTATAGGTACCACATTTTCTTTATCCATTCATCTACTGAAGGGCATCTAGGTTGGTTCCACAGTTCAGCTATTGTGAATTGAGCTGCTATGAACATTGATGTGGCTGTGTCCCTGTAGTATGCTGATTTTAAGTCCTTTGGGTATAGACCAAGGAGAGGGAGAGCTGGGTCAAATGGTGGTTCCATTCCCAGTTTTTCAAGGAATCTCTATATTGCTTTCCAGATTGGTTGCACCAGATTGCAGTCCCACCCGCAGTGTACGAGTGCACCTTTCCCCCCACATCCTCGCCAACCCTTACTGTTGCTGTGTTCTTGATGACTGCCGTTCTGATGGGTGAGATGGGATCTCAGGGGCACCACATTTTATTCCCAATGAAAGAACCACTTTCCTCCCCTTCCTCTCCCCCACTAAACACACACACACTCTCTCTCATATCTTGCAAAGCTCTGCTGAAGCTCTCCTTTCCAGCTGCCCCCAGCCCGGGCAGGGGGGACCCGGGAGCCCAGGAAACCGGCCACATTCTTCTCCCTGGTACCAGCACGCACCACCCACCCTGGGCAAGTGGCCACTTGCACAGCTGGGCAAGGGCAGGGCTGTGGGTGCAGGGCTCACCGCGGGCACCCCCAAGTCACCTGTGCCCGAGGACGCGATGACACGGCTCCTGGCTCGGGGCCCGGGAGGCGAGGTGTTTCCTGTGTAAATTGTGATTGTTCAGAATAAAACCTGGTGTCGCCAGAACTCGGGCCATAAAGAAAGCAAACAGGGCGCGAGACCATCAGCCGGTCCTGGAGGATGGGGCCGTCCCGGAAGCGCAGGTGCCGGGGCCACTGACCCTGCATCGCTCTTCCTTGGCTCACCCTGTCCCCAAGAGGCAGGAAATGCCCTCCCCCAGGAATTGTGGAGAGAAGGATCCTGCTGCTAGGGACCCCAGGCACATTTTTCTAATTGATTGAATGCCTTTTCCTTTGGGTTTCTTATTTAATTTTTTTTTAAAATCTAAAAAAAAGTAGAGCAGGGTGTGGTGACGCACATGTGTAATCCCAGCAACCAGGGAGGCTGAGGCAGGAGGATCACAATTTAGAGGCCAGCCTCAACAGCTTAGTCTAAGCAACTCAGTGAGAACTTGTCTCAAAATTAAAAAAAAAAAAAAGAAAGAAAGAAAAGAAAAGAAAAAGAAAGGCTGGGGATGTGATTCAGTGGTTAAGCAGCCCTGGTGCAAAACCAAAAAAAAAAAAAGTAAAAGAAACTTTGGGGGAAAAGGTATGAATATCAGAATACAAGCTAACATGGACGTTTGATCTTAACTTCTTTTGCAAGCCCCTGTTCACCAAATACTGGAACCTTTATCCCAAGCAATCCGGACTGTTCCCCAACCCCTTTCCCTGAACTGCCTCCCAAATTCTAGAAAGTTTAATATTGAAAAGGGAAAAAAATTAAGATCTGTATTTTCTGCTGACCTCCAGCCACTTTTCCCTAACCATTTTTCCTTATACTGTCGTCTTCCGTCACCCCCAGTGGGTTGGTTCCAGGCCCAGAATCCGGGGACATTCAGGTTCCTCCTATAAAATGACGTCATATTTACACACGGCTTACCCACATCCTCTCATATACTCGAAGGCGCCTCTGGATTCTCAGAACACCAACACGCCGTAAACTCCAAGGAAACAGGTGTCAGAGTGCATTGTCTAGCGAATGATGATCAGAAAAAAAAAAAAACTCAGAGCTTGCTCAGGACACACGCCATTTATTTTGAAATCCTTTTGGGTCAGAGGTGGGTTGCAGAACCCAGGGATCCAGGAGGACCTGTCGTCCTTCCAATCTCGATTTTTTTCAAATGGCTTTCTGGCATAGGCTCCCCCGCCCCGACACTTATTGGTATAAAAAGAAAAAAAAAACCTATCTTCCATTTATTATTACTTTGCTGTTGTTGTTTGAGGTGGGGCCTCAAGACGTTGCTCAGGCTGGTCTCAGACTCCTGGGCTCAAGCCTCTCCCTGTCTCAGCCTCCAGAGTAGCTGGGATCTGGAACTACCCGCATGTGCCCTACCCAGCTAAGCAATCTAAGTTCACTTACAAAGTTACAAATAAACTAACCCAAGAGCCTGCTCCCTGAAGATAGGATTTTTTTTCTATCCACACAAATACATACAAATCCACAGACTGATTGTTGGTTTTGGCTACTGGGAATTGAACTCAGGGGCACTCAACCACTGAGCCCCATCCCCAGCCCTATTTTGTATTTTATTTAGAGACAGGGTCTCGTTGAGCTGCTTAGGGCCTCACTTTGGCTGAGGCTGGCTTTGAACTTGAGATCCTCCTGCCTCAGCCTCCTGAGCGGCTGGGATGACAGGTGTGCATCACAGATTCTTTTTAAACCTTTTTTTAACAACTTCCCAATATTCCACCGTGGGCCAGTGTTGTGCGTAGCACGTGAACCCTTCTGTTCCAACTGGGCATCTCAGTTTTCCTGCTGTGAGCATCCATGTCCCGGAGGAGAAGCCCCGCAGAGAGGCGGTGACATCCACAGAGGGAGTCACCTTTCAAACCCAGCTGCAGTTCTTAGCCATGAGGTGAACCAGGAAATAACCGAGGCAGCTTTCGAGGGCAGGGGATGGAGCCCTGTGGTGGAGCCTTTGCTTATCAGGTGCAAGGTCCCCAGTTGGGTCCCTAGTGCGAGAAAGAAAAAAAAAAGACCTATTGAAAAAGTTAAAAGTGGGAAGATTCCCCCCCACCCCCGCAGCTGTGGCCACAGCGAGGTCTTGGAATTTGAGAACTTCTGTCTGGGGTGCAGGACAAGTGTCAGGATTCTCCTGGGCTGGACACCTGTCCACTCCTGGGCCCAGGGCGAAGAAACCCACAGAGAAGGTTCTGGAAGGATCCCACACGGCAGCTGGAGGGCCAGGGTCAGCCTGTCCTGCCGTCTCTCGAGTGACAAGTGACAGGGTGTTCTATGTCATCTGTGCGTTTGCAAAACGAGGAAGGGGCTGCTCCTGAGTTGGTCACCCCGTGCGGAGCGGGGTGCGTGGGGAGAAACGTCTTTCATCTTCTTCGTGGGTGGTCTCTGCCCGGGGGGGGGGGGGGGGGGTCAGGAGGCCCATGTAACCAGGAGCAGCCAACCTGTGATTTGGGGGACATTCTTGCTCAGGCCCCGAGCTGAAGCCGGTATTTAAGCAAACACAGCAGGGAGTCAACTTCAAGAAACCATAGTAAGTAAATGATAGTGTCCCTGGCGCCCAGAGGCAGCGGAGCACTGTGGTGGCACCCAGAGGTGGCCCTTGTACAGTCCCCGAGGAACGGGGACAGTCAGCAATGTCAGCTGCAGTCCTGGGTCCGCCTCTGACGGTAGAGACAGCCAAGCTGCTCAGCCCTTCTCCTCTGAGCTGTTCTGCAGAATCCAGAAGGTTCTGGAAATCAGCGGTCCATGTGGATGCCACCTCTGAGGTCCCCAAACCCTGAAGCTGCTCCCGTCGATTTGGAACGGGCTGGGACAGATGCTTGTGAGCCACCAAAGATGGTCTCTTCGCCCAGGCTGTGACGCGGGGACTTATTTTTGAAGTGAGATTTCTAAGTGAATCTGCATGTCTAAGATTTTCCTTTTGATTCGGACCATCAGGTCGTCTCCCAGCTGTTATGACCGGTGGCCCTACTTAAGTATGTGGGAGTCTTGTTATTACTATTATTATTATTATTATTTAATGTTTCTGGACTTCAGACTCTGCCAGACCTGAGAAAAGTGGCTCAGGAGACAGGTGGTATGTGGCCCCCCAGGACAGGGGTGTGTCTCTGTCGGGAAGGTCCCCCAGATGTCCTCAAATGTGTGGATCCTTATCTTGTAGTCCTTTTCCTCCTGAGCTTGATAGTTTCCGCTATTAAACAAAATAAGTCCCCATGGTAATTAGCCGTGGCAAGTGCTCTCATGGTGTACAATTACGAGAATTGTGAAAATGGCCTTCTCTTTTAGGGCTACCTAAGGAATCAGGGTGACGGGACCTGATGTCAGGGGGTTCTTGGAAAAGAGCAGGGAGCGGAAGCAAAACAGAGAAGGTTTAGGAGAAGAACAAAAAAGGTTGATCTGGGGGGCGGAGTGCTGCAGGTACTTCTGGTGTGCCTTGGGAAAACTTTTACCATAAAAGGCTAAAAAAAATTTTTTTAAATTTTTTTAAAGTTTCCAAAAATTCGGAATCAAGGGTTTCATCCCAATCTGTCCCTGAGATGAAGTTTCTAAAAGACCAAACCCTACTCTGAAGTCAGGAAAAATGACGGCTGCATCAACTTGACCCCCAAACGGTTGGTGTCTTGGCACCGGCCAAGGGACAAGCCACCGAGGGCCATGCCACACGGATGCCCCCACCTGGGCTTTGCCCCTGTGGGCCTCACCTGGCCACACATCAGACACACTGAAACCCACCCTCTCCCCTCCTTAAATATCGTGTATGTGTCCCCACCAAAGTGTCACAGACATCGAGGGAACTGTCCTGTTGATTTTGAATGCTACCGTTTCCTTCATGGATCTGGAAGGTAATATGTCTTTTTTTTTCCCACTGGAATAGGCCTTTGAAAGAACAAAAAGCTAATAAAAATTTTTTAAAAAGAGAGAGAACAAATCAAACACAAAGATTAAAAGCCAGTAAGAGCCCAGGTATGGGTGGTGCTGAGGACCCTGCACTGTTCTAAGCCCCCTTGGAGGCTGGGGCCTTCATTATGTAGACGAGGAAACAGAGGCCCAGAGACAGCATGTAGCTAGCCCACGTTTGCACAGCCTAACTGAATTCACACTCAAAGCCTGGCTCCGGCACCCAAGCTCTGACCAGCTCCCCCATAAGGGGAGTCATGGGTGAGTCTTTTCTGTAAACTGTCTTGATTGGGTCCTTTTCCCATATGCGGGGGGGGGGGGAATTCACCTTCATATTCCGGCCATTGAGAAGATTTTCTTCTTTTGAAAAATATGACCCAATAGCCTGTCATCCCAGCGGCTTGGGAGGCTGAGGCAGGAGGATCGCGAGTTCAAAGCCAGCCTCAGCAACTTAGCGAGGTCTAAGCAATTCAGTAAGAACCTGTCCCTAAGTAAAATATAAAATAGGGCTGGGGAGGGGGCTCGGTGGGTAAGCACCCCTGGTTCAATCCCAGGTACCAAAAAAAGAAAAAAGAAAAAATAGTATGACCCAGCTCAGCCAAACATTGGTGACCCGACTCTGGGCAGAAGCAGATGCTGGGGACGGCCCCCTGCTACCTACAGGGTGCCTTCAAGCAAGTTAGGAAAAGTCGCCCCTCTGCTGCGGGCAGCCCTAGGGACACACGAGGGCCCATCTCCATCCTCCAACCTGACGGACTCCACCTGAACGATCCTCCCCAGCGGGTCCCTCGATGGAACCAGAGGAA
Organism: Spermophilus citellus; assembly: GCF_964194105.1. NCBI lineage: Eukaryota > Metazoa > Chordata > Mammalia > Rodentia > Sciuridae > Spermophilus > Spermophilus citellus. The sequence goes on from NC_138187.1 coordinate 16,595,992, forward strand.
GGCAGAAAGTGCCCGCCGTCCTGGGTCTGTCCTGTAGACATCCCACAGATGCGGGGGACACCTGGTCACTGTGTGCCATTGGCAGGCGCAGAGGGGCCTGGGCCAAGGCCAGAGGGGATGCTGAGCCATGTCCCCCCACCCCACCCCGGGCCACCCTCCTGAGGTCCTGCGGCCCCCGCCTTTCACACACTGTCCCCGGGGTAGGAGCACATGGTGTGCTGTGTGCTGAGGACCCTGATCCTTGTTAAGGCCCCCCGAGCCGCCGCACGGCGGGCCTTGGAAGGTGGACGGGCTAGGAGCAGAGGGAGCCGGAGTGACCGGGTCACATCTGGAGACCAGGCAAGGCCATCCAGGGACTCGGTACCTGACCCTGCAAGACACCGCCCGTGTCCCCTGCCACCACCCAGCCGCTCTGAGCTCTCATCCGATAACCCGGGCCCAGCCAGACGGCTCCGGCAGGACTGTCTGCTGTGACAGGTGGCCAGGGCTGGGGTGTCGATGGTGGCAGCTCCGTGTCCCGTGGGCTTGGCCACCCTGCCTGGCCCTTGCTGGCTTGTCAGGGTCCCTGTCTTCCTTCTCAGCAGCCCAGATCTTGTTCAGGGCCTGCAGCTTTGGCCTAACGGGATTTCTTTCCCCAACACCCCAGATACCAAGTTCAGGCCCAGTGGCCCGTTGGCGACAAAGGGAAAGGGCTGGGACTAAGTCATCTGCAGGATGTCCCGGGGTTTTAAAGAGCGTTCAGGGACCGGAGGACACAGGGTGGGGCTCCCTGCCCCTCTGGCTTGTTGCAATTGACCTTCTAGGAAACTCGGGCCACTTCCTAGTTTCTAGGGGCAGCTCTTAGACAATCCCATAACTCAGTGGCTTAGAAACAGGAGATATTTGTTGCTTGTCGTCCCAGAGTCTGGAAAGTCCCAGATGGAGTTGCTGGTATATCCTGCATGTGGTGAGGGTCCACTGCCTGGCTCACAGAGGTGTCCAGCTGTTCTTCAACAATCCCGAGGGAACACCCAGGGTCATTTTGAATAATTCTGCCCCTTGCATAAAATGTTAATAATAACATAACGAAAAAAAAACAAGCGTAGCAACCGTTTACTGACACCTGCTCTGTGACAGACACGGGGCCCAGTGCCACCCACGCTTCATCTGGCTGGATCCTGCCAACAACCAAGAGGCACGGACACGAGAATCCCCGTTACACAGAGCAGAAAATGAAGACCGAGGGAGACCCTGATAGTCAGCTTTCTGTCTCTGTGACAAAATGCCTGAGGCCGCTTAATGTTTAAAAAGGTTGACTTTGGTTCGCAGCCGTAGAGATTCAGTCCGTGGTGGCTTGGGCCTGGGGCAGCACAGTATGGTGGGAGCACGTGCTGGGGGAGGCCACTCCATCTCATGGCTGCCTAGGAGCAAAGAGAGGGGAAAGGAGGAGGCGGGGACCCAATTTCCCCTCAAGTGCACACCCCCAGCGACCTCACTAGGCCGCACCTCCTGAAGGCTCCACTTCCTCCCAATGAGCTGGCGGGTAAGATCTGGGCACCGCACCTTTGATACTCGGGCATATAGGGGACATTCAAGCTGCAAGCCATGCAGATGCCAATCTACAGGTGTCCCGGGTAGAGTCCTTTCCTTCAGGAAACAGAAGGGCCGGCCCAGGATGAGAGGATGACCCCACCCCAGCCCCATCGCGCAGCGAAACAGTGGGATAGCCACCAACAATGTCCCCACAGGGAGCAAAGCAGCATCACCCAGACGTCACCCCAGAAGGTGGGGCAGGGACCCCAAAGGGAGTCTCCACGGAGCGCATGAGCGTGGTCACTGGTAGAGGAGTGGCCCGTGTGGGGCCCTCCACAGAGGACATCGCACACCATTGTCCTAAACCCTTAGCATCTCAAAGCCACAGTGAAGTACTTAAAGTGCCTCTTCCACGTCGTGGGGTGGACAGCGAGCGGGTCAGCACCCCCAGCTGCAGTGAAGTCACAGGGACACTCCAGCCACCCAGAGGCCGGGAGTGACAACGCTCAGCTACCTGCAGACGGGGGCACCGTGGGACTTTGCCCTGGTCCATTCTTGATCCCGGTTCAGATGGCCACCGTGGGCCCAGCAGCCGGCTGCCCTTTCTTGCCCTTTGCATCAAGGACCTTTTGTAGGTGGCTGCTTCTACCCCAGGCCCCCCTCAGGGACAGTCCTGACCTTGTCCCAGTCTGAGGAGGTCCCCGCGTCCTAATCCATATCCTCAACCACGCACGCACACGGACACCCGTGCCCTTCCTCACCAGTAACACACACACACTCATGCACATGCACAAAAAGTGGGACCACAGGGTCACGGCGGTCACGTTCTGAACGTGACAGGGAGCGTCCGGTTGCACCATCTCCACCTTCTTGGCACACAAAGCTCTTCTGTTCCTCAGAGCTTCGCCAACCCTCGCTGTGACGCAACGCTGTCATCTTTGCAAATCTAATGACTGCCGACAGGTTTTTCTTATATCTGATCAGCATCAACTTTAAATTTTAATTGCTTTTTTAAATACTTACTTGGTCTCCTGTGGGCAGGGTGTTATCACCCTGTTCACTAAGAGAAGCCCAGCCGCTGGAACTGTGCAGAGCACAAAGTAGGTGCTTAGTAAATCGTTGCTGAGTGAATCGATGAAAAGATTAAATGTCAAGATGCTCCAACATTCCAAAGATGCAAAAGGAGAGGCTCATTAAAAAGAAAGAAAGAAAGAAAGAAAGAAAGAAAGAAAGAAAGAAAGAAAGAAAGAAAGAAAACTCTTGGCCTGGCCCCCACCTCCACCCTAGGCACCTAGCTCCTCTTCTTAGTCCACTCCTAGAGCCAATTTTTTTTTGAGTAATCGGTAACTGACTATATACATGCACACACATGATATCTCCATACTTCTGATTTCCTTTAAAAAAAAAAATACAACTGTATGCCCTGCCCTGCCCTTTCTCTCACTTAGCTAAGTACGTTGGCAGCATGCTCCACCAGTGATCAGCTCCACTAGGACCCTGTGTCTCCTCCTCTGCTGGTGGACAGTGAGGCAGCCCCCTTTCCTACCGTCTCCCCCAGTCCTGCTGAGTTTGGCTTCCCAGGAGGCCCCTCGAGCTGCCAGGGACTGGAGCCTTGGTGGACGAGGCAGGGTGCCCACGGAGGAGACAGCCGCCCATTGCCACAGGTCAGACTTCCCACACCCACAGGCACAGGTGCTGAGGTCAGAGGCGGCGTGGGTGGGAGGTGGCAGGGAGCCTGCACCCTGGTTTCTATTTCCAGAGCTGCCTCCTACACACAGGGACCGCGGGCAAGTCCCTCTGCCCGCTCCTTATGTTCTCTGTGAAATGGGCGTCGTGATTCCGGCCCTGACACCCTTAAGAGGACCATCCAAAGGGACACAGGGCCGTGCCTTGAGAGAGGTGGTGTGTCCTGGGCTCTGTCCTGGCTTCAGCCAGTGGGAACCATTCACAGAGAACTCCCTCAAGGGCGGGAAAGGAAGGTGACTTTCAAAGTGGCTCAGAGGGACACCTCCGTAAATAGTTGAGAAGGCATTTCAGCCGGGAGCCGTGGGGCACACCGGTAATGCCGGCGCCCCGGAGGCTGAGGCAGGAGGATCACAAGTTCAAGGCCAGCCTCAGCAACTTAGTGAGAGCCTCAGCAACTTAGGGAGAACTACTCTCAAAATAAAAACAATAAAAAGGGCTGGGGATGGGGGGGTCAATGATTAAACACCCCTGGGTTCAATCTTTGAACCAAAAAAGGAGGAGGAGGAGGAGGGGGAGGAGGGGGGAGGAGGGGGGAGGAGGAGGAGGAGGAGGAGGAGGAGGAGGAGGAGGAGGAGGAGGAGGAGGAGGAGGAGGAGGTATTTCAGTAGATATTAGGAAAAGTGCCTCAACACGTCGCACTTGTTATTTCACAGATATAGCATTACTAAGTTCTCACACACACAAAAAGTTGCTGTGATGTTATATATTAAGTAAATAATGACACAAGTTTTCCAGGGAGTTAGCAAAAATCATGAATGTGAGATTCAGATGATTGATGTTTGGGAAAACATCTAAGTAACGGGCATCTTAGGGGGAAATAAAATCAAACTTACAAATACTCATATGAAAACCCCATTTGAAATTTTTTATTATTATTTAATGGGAAAAAACAGAACACAGTGAATCAGGCTTGGGCAAGGTTTTTTTGTTTTGTTTTGTTTTGTTTGTTTTTTTCTGTGAAGGGCCACCTAGTTAACACTTGGGGATTTTTGCACCACACACCCCCTTGTCTCATATTTTTGGCAACAGGGATTGAATCCAGGGGCTCTTAACCACCGAGCCACGTCCCCAGCCCTATTTATATTTTATTTAGAGACAGGGTCTTGCCGAGTTGCTTAGTGTCTTGCTAAGTTGCTGAGGCCGCCTTTGAACTCACGATCCTCCTGCCTCAGCCTCCTGAGCCGCTGGGATGTCTCGTATTCCTTACCTTTTAAAAAATGTAAAAACCACTCTTAGCTCAAGAGCATCAAAAACAGGCCTTCAAATGAGTTTGGGGCTATAATTTCCAAACCCTTGCATTAATTAAAGAAGTCTACTGAATACACGAGCTGCTAGTAAACTGTATCACGGGGCACATTGATGAGTGACATTTGTTTATTAATAGCACGAATGTTTTACTTCTTTGTGCCATTTTTTTGGCTATCAATCATTGTAAAATTATAGAATTTTTATACATTTAATATGTTTTAATTCATTGCAGGGTTTTTTAAGTTTATTATTTTAAAAGATAAAACATCTTTCCCAGTGAGAACCTTTTCAAAGAGTCCTTTCAACTGACCTCGGTCATCTTTGATATTTCCCTTTTCTCTTAAATAAGACGAGGGAACCCAGGATCATCTTGTACATTTTATGCATTTTTATCAAACCTAGTATCAGCCAATTTCCTAAGAGAAGCCTCTAGTTCTTTTGGTTGAGCGAGTTATGTCGAGACCAAACTCTGGGTCCTGGAAATGCACATAATATTTGAATTTATAACTAGAAATTATGGGCCAGGTAGGTCAAGTCCTCTGGAGTGATTCCGAGGGTCCCTCAAAGCTCCTTCAAGATGAGTGTGGTGGTGCACACCAATGGTCTCAGCCACCCGGGAGGCTGAGGCAGGAGGATCGCTTGAGACCAGCCTGGGCAGCATCTCCATCTCTCAAAAACAAAAACAAAAACGCTCCAGTTTTTCTAGCCTGGCACCCACACCCCACCTCTGGCTCTGATACCTGGCCAGGTGCCTGAGAACAAAGAACCCAGTCATGCTCTGTGGCTGCCCGAGCAGAGGCAGAAACAGGATTTTTTTTTCAATAACCCAGAGTCAAATTCATTTTCAGGTTAACCTTCAATTAACTCTAAGAGCCTAGATTCCCCAGAACTCATAGTGCCTGACATCCTGAGATAATTGAGGTTGTGCTACAAAAATAAGTACAGGGGATTTTAATGAAAGCGTCTGACCTACAATTTACAGGGCTCACCAAGTGAGATGTCCACATAAGCCAAAATAGCTCATTAAAAAAAAATGAGTATAGTGGGCTGGGTATAAAACAGTAGGGCGTGGGGAAACTGCAGAGTACGTGATCCATCTACCTGTGTGTGTGTGGGGGGGGGGGGATATACAGCTGCCCTTCAAATTTAGCAGAATGTCACCATGTGGGGGCAGTTGTCAGATCTGATTTTTTTTAAATGAAAAAAATTAAATTTTTTAAAACATGGAATCTCATCATTTTGAAATGGCCATGAAAGTGTTAACAGTGTATGAAGACACAACCCCTATGTCACGAGATGCATCCCCTGTAAGGGTGTCATCTGTTGAATGTTTACAAAGGTTTACATCCAGTGAACCACCATCCGGCTAAAGATCCAGAATATTTTCATCATCTCTTTTGGGGAATTTTCTAGTCAATTCACAACCCACCAAGCCCCAGGCAATCTGTCACCTGCTTTGTGCTGCTGTGGATGAGCTCTCCTCCAGGGTTTCTTACAAACAGACTCATAGCCTGTGTCATCTTTTGGGTCTGTTTTCTCATGTTCAGACTAGTGCTCTTGATATCCATCCACACCATGTGTCCACAGTGGATTCCTTTGTACTGCTAAATAGTATTCCATTATGGAAATGCCATAATTGGTTTATTTACTCATGTGCTGGTGGGCATTTCGATTGTTTCCAGTTAGGGGCTACTAGAAATAAGACTGCTTTGTATATATATAAATATGTATAAATCTTGGTGTGAGTTTGTTTTCCAGTTTTCTTGGATAAATAACAGTGGGATTGCTGGGTCGTATGATAAGTGCACATTTAACTTTATAAGAGACCTCTGGAGTTTTTCTCAGTGTGAGCACTGTTACATGCCAATCAGCCTTGGATCGGGATTCCAGTCATTTGCCAATGCTAAGCATGATCGGTCTTCTAGTGAGAAGTGGTACCCACCGTGGTGTTGATTTCCATTCTCCACATGGCTAATGATGTTGAGAAGTTTCTCGTGTGTTTAAGACCCATTCATCTCTTCTCTCTACCAAAGTGTCATTTCAAGTCTTTTGCCCATTTTTAATGTGTATATATTTATTGTTATTACACATGTACAATCAAGAATTAACTAGGAAGATGATTTTTATTTTGTTCAAGTCATAAAATGGGACTAGTAATGTTAGTTGTCATCATTATTAATACTAAGGATATTAGTGAACTTAGTGAAATTTTTAATATATTAAAAATTTTTAGCCAGGCGCCATGGCTCACATCTGTCATCCCAGTGACTCGGGAGGCTGAGGCAGGAGGATTACAATTTTGAGGTCAGCCTCAACAATTTAACAAAGCCCTAAGCAACATAACAAGACCCTGTCTCAAAATAAAACATTTTTTTAAAGATCTGGGGATGGGGCTCAGTGGTTAAGTACCCCTGGGTTCAATCTGTAGTAACAAACAAATAAACAAAAATTAATGGACACATAATGGTATATATTTATGGGGTACAACATGGTATTTAAGAACCCATAGATAATGTGCAATGATCAGATCAAGAAAGACATTTGTCTTTTCTTTTTGTTGGAATATCCAAAGTCATCTCAACTAGCTCTCTTTAAATATTGAATTAACTTTTGTCCACCAGAGTTACTCGACTGTGCTATAGGACATGAAAAGTTATTTCTCTTGTCTAACTGCACCCTGTACCAATTATATCTGTTCTCCATTCCCTTTCCCTGCCCCACCACATTTCCCAACCTCTGGTGACCACATATAAGTGAGAACACATGATATTTCTATGCCTGACATTTCGCTAAACATAGTGTCCTCAAGTTTCGCTCACAATACTACAAATAACAGGATTTCTTTCTTTTTAAAATTTATTTTACAGAGGATGCATTTTGACACATTGTACACAAATGGAGCACAACTTCTCATTCCTCTGGCTGAACATGGTGCTGAGTCACACCAGTAGTGTAATCATACATGTGTATAGGGTAATAATAATGGCCGTCTCACTCCACCACCTTTCCCATCCCCACAGCCCTCCCCCTCCCCCCACTCCCCTCTACACAAACCAAATTTCCTTCATTCTTCTCTATACCCCTGCCCCACTATGGATCAGCATCTGCTTGTCAGAGAAAACATCCAGTTTTTGGTTTGGGTGCATTGGCTTGTTTCACTTAGCATGATATTCTCTAGTTCCATCCATTTATCTGCAAATGCCATAATTTCATTCTTCTTAAAGGCTGAGTAATATTCCATTGTGTATATGTACCACATTGTTTTTTATCCATTCATCCGTTGAGGGGCGTCTAGGTTGGTTCCATAGTTTAGCTCTTGTGAATTGAGCTATTATAAACATTGATGTGGCTGTGTCCCTGTAGTATGTTGATTTTAAGTCCTTTGGGTATAAACCGTGGAGTGGGACAGCTGGGTCAAATGGTGGATCCATTCCAAGTTTTCCAAGGGTCTCCATACTGCTTTCCATAGTGGCTGCACCAAGTTGCAGTCCCACCAGCAATGTATGAGTGTGCCTCCCCCCACACACACATCCTTGCCAACACTTACTGTTAGCTGCCGTTCTGACTGGAGTGAGAGGAAATCTTAGAATAGTTTTGATTTGCATTTCTCTAATTACTAGGGATGTTGAACATTTTTCCATAATGTTTGTGGATCAACTGTATTTTTTCTTCTGTAAGGTGTCTGTTCAGTTCCTTAGCCCATTTATTAATTGGGTTATTGTGTTTTGTTTTGTTTTGTTTTGTTTAGTGCTAAGTTTTTTGAGTTCTTTACATATCCTGGAGATCAGTGCTCTATCTGAGGTGCATGTGGCAAAGATTTTTTCCCATTCTGTAGGCTCTCTCAGCACGGTATTGATTGTTTCCTTTGCTGAGAAGAACTTTTTAGTTTGAATCCATCCCATTTATTGATTATTCATTTCACTTCTTGTGCTCTAGGAGTCTCGTTCAAGAAGTCAGATCCTAAGCCAATATGATGATGAACATTTGGGCCTAGTTTTTCTCCTATTAGGCACAGGGTCTCTGTGTCTAAGTCTTTGAATAACTTTGAGTTGATTTTTGTGCAGGGTGAGAGATAGAGGTTTAATTTCATTTTGCTACATATGAATTTCCAGTTTTCCCAGCACCGTTTGTTGAATAGGCTATGATTTCTTTCTTTTTTTATGTCTGACTAATACTCCACTGTGTACAGATACCACATTTTCTTTATCCATGGATGGAAACCTAGGTTGATTCCATACCTTGCTATTCCATGTCCCCCCCCCACACACACACAAACACACACAGAATCTTTTGTCTTCTCATTTATTTGTCAGAATTATTTATATATCCTGCTCATAATTTCTTTATCAGACATGCATCACAAGTATTTCCACCAGATGCATGGCATGCTTTTTCATTTTCTTAAGTATATTTGAAAGAAGATTTTAAAGAGAAGATTTTAATTCCAAGAAAGTGCAATTTACAAGTTTTTCCCTTTGGTGATGCATAATTTGAGGGTCTTATCCAAAAGACCCTCTTCTGCTCCAAGTTCACACAAGTTTTATCCTAGAGTTTCTTGTGTGTAATTGACAGTTTAGGTCTTGTGTTTAGGTCTCTGATCCATTCCAAATAAATTTTGTACATAGCATAGTGTACAAGTTGAGATTATTATTTTTTTGAATGTGGACATCCACCTATTTCAGCATCTTTTGTTGGAAAGACTATCATTCCTCTGTTGAACTACCTTGGTACCTTTGTAGATCTATTTCTGGACTCCCTATTTAGTTCCATTGGGGTGTGTGTGTGTGTGTGTGTGTGTGTGTGTGTGTGTATTTGGTACCAGGGGTTGACTAAAGGGGTGCTTAACCACCAAGCCACATTCCCAGCCTCCCCTCTTTCTTTGAGACAGGATCCCATCAAGCTGTGTAGGTCCTCTCTGAGTTGCTGAAGCTGGCCTCAAACTTGTGATCCTCCAGCCTCAGCCTCCCAAGCTGCTGGGATTACAAACACAAGCCACAATACCCAGCTAATATGTGTATTGTTATACCAATACCACACTGTCATGATTACTGTACATGATAGTAAGTCTTGATATTAGATAGTATTTATCCTTCAACTTTGTTAATTTTTTTTCAAAAAAAATTTAAAATTTTGCATATGGGTGGGTTTATTTTGTTTTTGTTATTTTAGTTCCTTTGTTTTTCCATATAAGGTTTAGAATCAGCTTGTTGATTTCTACAAAGGGTCTTATGAGATTTCTATTGTAATTGGGTCTAGAGATTGATTGGGATTGAGTTGACTGTAGAGGCTGATTCACATCTTAACATGTTGAGCCACATCTTAACATGTTGAGCCTCCTGATCCATGAACATGGTATATCTCTCTGTTTATTTAAGTTTTCTTTAATTTACATTTAAAAAAAAAAAACTAAAGGAGCAAACTAAATGGGGCCAAGAATATACTCGTGCTGGGGAAAGTGGGTAACTACAGGCAAAAAAAGTAAAGTCGATCCTTTGCCTCACACAACATGCAAATGAATTAAAAATGAACCAAAGACATAAATGTAAGAGCCAGAACTATAAAACTGTTAGAATAAACATAGGAATAAACTTTTATGACCTTGGCAATAGATCCTCAGTAGGACACAAAGCATAAGCAACAAAAAATATATAGCTGAGCACAGTGGTTCACAGATGTAATCTCAGCAGCTCAGGAGGCTGAAGGAGGAGGATTACAAGATGGAGGCCAGCCCCTTTCTCCCACTTAACCAAGGACCTAGCAATTTATCAAGATCCTGTCTCCAAATTAAAAAAAAAAAAAGACTGGGATGTAGCTCAGTGGCCGAGTACTTGCCTAGCATGCACTAGACCCTAGGTTAGATCCCCAGCACCACCAAAAGAAAAATAAGGCAAATATAGACAAATTGAGAATCATCAAAATCCTTTGTGCTTCAAGAAAGTGATAAGACAAACACAGAATGGAGGAAAATTTTTGCCAATCCTATTTCTGATAAGGGACTTGTATACAGAATATATATATATGTCACTTAGAACCCAATAACAAAAGGACACAAAATCCAATTTAAAAATCTGCCAAGGATGTGAATTGACACTTCTCCAAAGATGATATATGGACTGTGCAATTGATAGAATGGCACTAATCACATGGAAAGATGTTCAGCATCATTCGCTATCAAGAAAAGCCCGATCCAAACTATAGTCAGATACCAGTTCACACCCACAAAGATGAATGTAATAATTTTCTTAAAAAAAAAACAGATAAAAATAACAAGCATCATCAAGGATCTGGAGGAATTGGAAGCCTGGTACACGGCTGTAAAATAGTACCATCATTTCAGAAAAGACTGGCAATTTTTCAAAAGGTTCAGCATGGAATTGCAGGACGGACAGTGGGTATATCCACCCCTAGGTAAACACCGGAGAGAAACTGTCCTGTGATCGTCCAGGGAGGTATTATCAGAATAGCCCCAGAGCAGAGGCAGCCCGAATTCCCATCGCCCGATGAGTGGATAGATGAGATGCGGTCTATCTATAACCTGGAGCAGTACTTGGCAGTAAAAGAAATGAAGTACTAGCATTAGCTATGGCGGGGTGAATCCCGACGACCTGCCAAGTGAAAGAAGCAGGTCCCCAGAGACCACCGAGTGTCTGACTCCATTTATTGGACATGTCCAAAATAGAGACAGAAAATAGATCCAGGTTTGCCAGGGGGCGGAGGTGGGGTGAAGAGAGGAGCAGCAGCTGCTGGTGGGTAGGGAGTGTCTTTGGGGGAAGAAAATAATTTTTTTTTTTTTTTTGGTACCAGGGATTGAACTCAGGGGCCCTCAACCATGGAGCCCCATCCCCAGCCCTGTTTTTGTATTTTATTTAGAGACAGGGTCTCACTGAGATGCTTAGCGCCTCACTTTGGCTGAGGCTGGCTTTGAACTTGCGATCCTCCTGCCTCAGCCTCCCGAGCCTCTGGGATGACAGGCCTGTGCCACTGCGACCATCAGAATGTTTTAATCTTGGTGTTGGGGCTGTCACTCAGTGGCAGAGCGCTTGCCTAGCACGTGTGAGACACTGGGTTCCATCCTCAGCCCCACATAAAAATAAATAAATAAAATCAAGGTATTGTGCCCATCTATAACTAAAAATTTTTTAAAATATTTTAGGGCTAGGATTGTGGCTCAGTGGTAGAATGCTCGCCTAGCTCTGGCAGGACCCGGGTTCGATCCTCAGCACCACATAAAAATAAAGGCATTGTGTTGTGTCCATCTACCCCTAAAAAATAAATATTTAAAATATTTTAATCTTGATTGTGTGGCACTAGTTGAACAACTCTATGAGCATACAAATTTTACACTTTAAATGGGTGAATCATATGCCTTGAAAATTAATGAAGTTTTTTTTTTTTTTAAAGTGGGAATTATAAAATTATTTAAGTAAATAAATACTGTGCAAACAGTGACAACCAATAAAACATTTTTGGTCTTGAGTTATCCAGTTGCAATCTCTCGTGCACAAGAGGAATATAAAAATTGACCCTACAATAGCATTGCTTTGGATTTTGTCCAAATAAGAAGCTCAGACATACAATTATACTTGGGCCAAAGCTCTGGGCTCTGTGTTATCAAATTGTGGGGGTGGGGGTGGGGGTGGGGGGAAACAATGTTTCCCAAAGGGAGCAGTTGTTGTCTCTTCTAAGAAAACAAACACTGCTGTGTGCAACATTGTATCGGAATCTGTTGCCAGTGACGCTGTCACAGGTTCATGGCCAAGGTCTAGACAGTCGTCTGGGACTCTCTGGGGCTCGGGCAGGGGCTGCCCATCAGCAAGGTCCATACGGGGACTCCATTTCCACTTTGCTGGGTTGGTTTAAACTGTAAACTGATGGAAACTCTTCCACCCAACTGTGTATACACTCCAAACACAGACCTTATCACTTGGAGGTGAAATCTGAGGCTGTTTGTAGTGTTTGCTGATTTATTTTTTTCACTTGGCTAATGACCCAAGGGACCACACTGGTTAAAGTTCAGCCTGCGTTTAACAGACCTGTTACTTACCTTCCAAGTGCTCACAACTTTGGCTACAGGTCATACTACGGTTTACTTAATATAGTTCTTTAAATCTGCCCCCCACACACTCCCCACATACACTTTTTTGGGGGTGGGTGGGGGGACTTGATTTTGTTACTTTATTTGGAACCTAAAGCAAAAATCCAAATCTACAAGCCAGAAGTACAAGGTCACCTTTAAAGCGTCAGAATTATTAAGTGAGAATAGAAAAGGTTGAGATTTTTTAGAGAGGTCCTTTGTTTACCTCTCCCACAAACTACTCGCTGGAACCCAACGGGCTCTTTGTCTACATGAGACTGGCAAAGCCCTGTTCTTTCCACACGTGCACACTTAGAGTCGTTGAAAATAATGTGTGAGGACGAAATAACCCGAGCCTCTTGCCTGGTGCCTGTGTGGTGGTATAGGACTTCAGTGTGGCTCTTGTAGTTGTTGCTATGACAATTATTATTATTATTATTATTATTATTAATTATTATTATTATTTTATGATGTCAGGGCAGGAAATGGACCAGCTGAGCAGAGATGCAGGGGAGAGGGTCTGAACGTTCATCTTCTAGCCATGATGGCCAGGGGAGGTACTTGGAGCTGGATTTCCATCAGAGGACAGAGGCACGGAGTTGGAGAGGAAGCCTGTAACACTCCCATCTCATTCCACAAGGGAAGAAAGGGCAGGGATGTTGCCGTGTCCCCAAATTAGGCCAGCACTGAACATGGGTGGGTGTTGAAAAATCCCTGTTTGGATACGGTTACCTGACATTATCTATTTAGCTGTTTGATGGAGTGCCAGGCCCCATGCTGGACATTGTGGAAGATGCAAAACTGCTGTCCTCAGTGGGTTTGAGATCTCATGTGGGGGTGGGGGGCGCCCTGGGCACTAATAACTAAAGAACAGAGTAAAACCAGGTGAATTTCTTTTTTTGTTAACATGCTAATGACTGCAAATGACAGGTGTCCAGTTTGGATCAGCCGACATAAGAACACAGAGAAAATGTATTGGTTTCCATATCCCAGGAATAAGTTGCTTTCAGGCACGGCTGGATCCAGATGGTGTTGTCAGGAATCTCTTTTGTGGCTCTGCTTTCTTGTGTTGGTTTTATTCTCAGGCAGGCTTCCCATACCTGTGGTGCCAAATATCTCTAGCTTAGAAGTCTTGGCTAAAAAAGTTGAGGTCTCTTCCTTGACTTTTTCTTTAACTTAGTGATGGAACTAAATCCTGATGGTCCTTATAACAATGATCACGGGAGCATCCCCCAGAGCTAGGGTGGAGAACCATCCGGCAAGTCACACCAAGGAAGACTCGGGGGAGGAGGGTGCCCCTGCAACATCAGAGCAAGGGGGAGAGGACACTGGGCCAGCAGGTGCCACACTGCCTGCCATGGTGTCCCCAGCATGGAGTGGCTTCCTGAGGAGGGTGAGGGTCATTCCCATGTGAACTCCGGAGAGCTTCCTGGAGGCGGTGGCCTTTGATCTGCATCGAAGGTAGAATTCAGTTGTCCGTGGGAATCCATCTCGAGTGTCCTGCTTCCAGGCTGGGGACAGAGCAGGGAGGAATTGTGTTTCCTGGGAAGCCACCCCCACCAGGCCCTGTGACACCGGTCTTCCTGTCACCTCTCACCGTTGGGAGTCTCAGAGAGCGTTTCTCCCTCACCCACAGCAGCCACCTGACGCTGGGCAGCCGGCCTCACCCCATTCCAATCAGTATCTGCGAAGCTGCTGGAATGTTCTTTCCAAACCCCGATGACCTCACCCCCCCACACCCCCAAAGTCCCTGTCCTCCCCCAACAAAACTCAAGTCCCCAGTGTGGCCGGGGAGGCCCGTCAGTCCTGCCCCCCCAGCCCGAGCCCTGGCTCCGGGCCCCTTCCCCAGGGACCGTCACCTGGGCAGCCCCTGCCCCGCCTAACAACAACAGGGACACTGGCCGGCCAGGCAGTGTCCAGGCGGTGGCTCTTGCCTCCCAGCAGCCTGTCGGGTGGAAGATGAGGATCATGGTCACTTCCCAGCCCAGGGAACTGACTGCCCAGAAAGTGATCAGCTCAAAGGGCCAGACGCCATCACCTGGTGCTGAACCAACCACCGCCCTCTCCTGCCCCTGGGGTCTCAGGGGACAGGGCCCCAAGGCTGCCTGTCACCATCTGAAGTTGGCCGTCGGATGCAGTTGGTTCACTAGCCACGGCTGGCCACTGGGCAGGGCAGCGAGCACGTGGAGTCCCCGGTCTGTGCCAGGTCCCCTGGATGGCTGGCACTTTGTCTGCGACTCCCAATTTCACCCTCTCGGGGGATTCTATGAATGAGACAGGATGGGGCCGGGGGTGCGGCTCAGGGGTAGTGCACTTGCCTAGCATGAATGAGGTCCTGGGTCCAATCCCCAGTACTGCAAAAGAATAATAATAATAATAACAACAACAACAATAACAACAACAACAACAACAACAATAATAATAATAATAATAGAATTTGGCATGATTACTATCCCTGTTTTGCACAAGGAACACCCGAGGAGCTGAGAAGTAGCCTGTCCAGTAGGGTGTGAATGCCCACAGCGGCGAGAAACTTCTGTTTTGCTCATCATCGAGCAATTAGTGGCTGGTATACAGCAGGCTCTCCATAGGGCCAATTTCGTGGCTGGTATACAGCAGGCGCTCAATAAGTGCTTTTTTTTTTGGTGGGACGGTTGGAGGGATGGAGGGCAGGAAGGGCGGCAGGAAGGGTGGTGTCCCACGGCCCCCGTGTCTCCGCAGGGGCCACCATGCACGTGAAGAAGTACCTGCTCAAGGGGCTGCACCGGCTGCAGAAGGGCCCGGGCTACAGCTACAAGGAGCTGCTGGTGTGGTACTGCAACAACACCAACACGCACGGGCCCAAGCGCATCATCTGCGAGGGCCCCAAGAAGCAGGCCCTGTGGCTGCTGCTCACGCTGCTCTTCGCCGGCCTGGTGTGCTGGCAGTGGGGCGTCTTCATCAGGACCTACCTGGGCTGGGAGGTCAGCGTGGCGCTCTCCCTGGGCTTCAAGACCATGGACTTCCCGGCCGTCACCCTCTGCAACGCCAGCCCCTTCCAGTAGGTGGGCCCTGGAGCATGCCCCTCGGTCCTCTTCCCCTTCCCTCTCTCCCGGGCTTCCCACCTCCCGGTGTCTGTCTGCAAAGTGCATCTGGGCTTCCCGGGCAGCCGCGAGGAGCCTGCACTGATCTGGGCGCTGGGAAGGCCGCAGAGACCAGATCAAGCCCCCACCTCCTCCCCCCACCAGAGCAGACGGGCTCCAACGGGTTTCAATATGGGATTGGTTATGATTGTGACGGAGACACTTTAAACTCCCCAGGGAGAGCTTGGGGTATGCTAGGCGTGCTGCCGAGTGTCCTTGGGGGAATTGGTCTCATTGTGACCCACACCACTTCCCCAGAGGCGGGCGCTATGTATGTACGAGCTCCAATCTGCAGGTGAGGAGATGGAGGTTCAGAGAGGTGCATGAACTTGCCCAGAGATGCACAGTGGGCCACTGTGAGACGGGAACCCAGGGCTGATCTGATTCCACTTTTTAACCGCTCTGACATATTGCCCCTTCCCTATTTGACAACAAGGCTGCTGAAGGGGACCTGCAGGGAGAATCAAACTCATCAGGGTTGAGGACAGGCAGCTGGTCAGAGAAAAGTGAAGAGGAAGTGAGATAGCGCCCCAAGTGGCTGCCACGGTGCATATGCAAGGGCCCTGGGGCAGGCAGGGGGTTGGGGCAGGTGTTCAAGGAACAGAAAGGAGGGCCAACGTGGCCGAGCCATGGAGGACATTCTCATCCTAAAGAAAGTCCCAGAAAAGGATTCCCACCTCTTGATTACATTTCCAGTTGTCAGAGGTCCCATCCTAACAGGGCTTTGCCCGCTACGGTGGGTCCTTGGAGCTGCTCAGGAGAACCCTTAAGAATCATGGCAGCCACAGACGCTCCGTCCGGGCACTGCTGCGTGGACTTCGTGAGCCCCCCAGTAACTCTCGGAGCTACACATGTTGACACCCTCATTCTGTCGATAAGAGAACAGGTGTTTGGAGAGGTTACTACTGGTCAAGGGACAAGTCAGGATTTGAACCCAGAGCCTGCACAGTGACCACCAATCTCCACAGCAGCTGTGGACACGTCGGCCACAGTGATGCCACCACCTTCCCCCTCCTGAGCGTCCTGGACGCAGCCCAGTGGTTGACTGATCTGGAGACACGGTGTCGGTGGGGCCTGAGGCCCATGCGCCCTCTCTCAGGACCGTGGACCTTGTCCAGGGCTTGATGACCCTGCTGCAGGAAGCCCTCCAGCCAGAGCTGGTGCCCAGAGCCCTGGGGACCCTGATGACGAGGTCCTATGTGAATGGATGCGGGTGACCAGGGTGCAGGGCCCTCCCCTCTCCATGGGGCCTGGTGAGGACGCCCCTGGCTATTTCTGGCACCGCGTCCACCACGGGAGGCCCCAGGAGCAGAGGGAAGTCCTAGAGCCAGCCCCGAGGCCCTCCACCCTCTGCACCTTGGTCACCACTGCTAGAGGAACAGGACCCTCCGAGTCACAGCCCTGTCCCCCTCCTACCTCTCTGTCCCCTCCGAGCAGAACCCCCTGGCCCACAGGAGCCCACCGACCCCGGGTTCCCATCTCGGCTCTGCTCCCTGGCCGTGGGGTGAGAAATCCATCACGGCACGTCCCAGAGCCTCGGTTCCCTTGTCCCTGCGCAGGGACAATGATAGAATGTGGCAAAACAGAAAGCGCCTGGCATCTGGCACGTGGCCAGCGATCAGTGACCCCAAACTGAGTTTCACAGGGAAAGAGAAGCGGTCCCCTTGGGACCAGTACCTGGCACATAGTAGGTGTTCATTAAAGACTCAGTGAATGAAGGAAGGAATGAGTGGGCTGTGAGAAGGCACGTGGGTGGGTGGGTGGGTGGAGAGAAGGACGCTCGGGCAGGGCATCCTTCTTGACCTGGTGGCACCGCGCCGGGGGCAGGAGGATCCCAGGTTCCGGTCCCCCTGCTCAGCGCCCTTGCCCACCCGACGGGGCCTCTCCCCGTCCAGGTATTCCAAAGTCAAGCACCTGCTGAAGGACCTGGACGAGCTGATGGAGGCCGTGCTGGAGAGGATGGTGGCCCCCGAGCCGGGCCGGGCCAACACCAGCAGCACCCTGAACTTGACCATCTGGAACCACACACCCCTGGTCCTTATCGATGAGCGGGACCCCCGCCACCCCGTGGTCCTCGACCTCCTGGGGAGTAGCCCGGCCCCGGGAAGGACGTGTAGCGCCCAGGAGTGCAAAGTGGCCATGAGACTAGTAAGTGGTCCCCGGCGCACTGAGGGCACGGGTTCCTCTTCTCCTTGATGACGTGGCTTTTGCTGGGGAAAGCCACCTGGATGGGGACCAGGCTGGGGGCCACAGCCTCCCTCGCCCACCCCCACGTCTCCACACAAGCCAGCAAAGGGCCTGGGGCCAGGAGCTCTGTCGGCTCTGCCCAGAGCCCTGCTGCCCGGAGGGGCAGTTCCCGGGCTGCCAGAGCCTGGGTTCTCGTCTGAAAAGCCAGCCCACCCCCGGGGGCTGCACGGCTCTCAGGGGCAGCAGTGTGTGTGCGTGTGTGTGCGTGTGTGTGCGTGCACGTGTGTTGGGGGGTGAGGAAAGACTGTGCTGCCATTTTGCCCCCCGTGACCTCTCTGGGCCTCAGCTTCTCCAGGATGAGGACGATGATACTCACGCCTCGCCAGGCGCGTGCCTGCAATCCCCGCAGCTGGGGAGGCTGAGGCAGGAGGATCACAGTTCAAGGCCTCGGCAACTTAGCAAGACCTTGTCGCAGATAAACCTGAGTTTAAGAGGCTGGGGATGTGGCTAAATGACCCTGGGCTCAACCCCTGGTACTAAATGACAATAACAGTGACAAATCACGTAACACCCCTCCACAGACTTGGGGCTCACGCAGAATGGAACCCTCCAGGAGGGTCCAATAGAGTCTGGACAGGGCAAGGGTTGAGGAAGCCACGGTTTCCTAGGCAGAGGCAGGAGCCTCGAGGTGGCCTGAGGACACTGCCCGGGACTGGCCAGGTCTGCAGGGCTGTGACTGGGAGGCCAAGACCCCCCCAACCCAGAAGGAAGGTCCCCCGCGAGGGCCCACAGAGGCCCAACCGCTGGCCGAGTTCCAGGGGACGGCCACCCTGCACCTCTGCGGTGACCTGGGCTGGACGGGCCCAGCGAGGTCCGTGGCTCTGTCTGACAAACCCCAGGACAGACTCCCCAGTCTGAGCCTCCCCGAGGCCCATGCAGCCTCCAGAGAACCGTGTGAGTGTGCGCCCAGGGGCACTGGCTCAGGGGCTCGTGGGTGTGAGGTCACAAGAGTGTGAATGGGGTCGGCTTGTGTGGATCCAGGTGTCTGAGGTTGGTGGCGGACGAGAGCACACACCGTTGTGACCTGGCACTGTGTGGCCCTGGGTGGGGGACCAGGTGGCCCTGTGTGGGCATGTGACCACGCATGGAGGTCCCCGTGACCCGCCGCAGGGGGTGTGATCAGGGAGCACACAGGGTCACCCTCGCCCTGCTGGGTGCCTTGGGGGCAGTGGCTGGGGACCCGCAGAGGCGGAGCCCGGTCAGCAGCCCCCACACCCACGGGACCCCCTCGGCCCCCACAGTGCAGCCTCAACGGGACCGCGTGCGCCTTCTGGAACTTCACCAGCGCCACCCAGGCCGTGACCGAGTGGTACGTGCTGCAGGCCACCAACATCTTCTCGCAGGTGCCGCGCCAGGACCTGGTGGCCATGGGCTACTCGGCCCAGCGGATGATCCTGGCCTGCCTGTTCGGGACAGAGCCCTGCAGCCACCGGTGAGCCGCCCCAGCCATCGGGCTGTCCCCTGCTCTGGGGGTGCTTTGGTTAGGGCTGCAGGGGGTTAGGTGGTGCCTGGGCCAAGGTGCCAGGCTCAGCCTCACCGTCACAGGCTGAGCCTCACCCGTGGCAGGGGCTGGAGGCAGGGAGGCCGGCCTCCGGGGAACTTGCAGGGGGCCCCCCACAGGTGGAAGAAATCAGGGGCCGCAGGCCGCCTTGCAGGCTACCGCTTGGCTAGCAGGCTGCAGGCGGGATTCCAACAAGTCACGACTATTGCTAAACCTGTGTGTGACAAGGACTTCAGATTATTGGCATCTATGGGCCCCTCTTATGCGCTACTGTAAGTGCTTCACAGTATAAAACTGCTTTAACCCTATGTCTAGAAGCCCCCGAGAAACGCCCTGTTATTTTCCCCATCCTCTGCTTTATAGAGGATGAAAAGCTGAGGCCCAGAGAGATTAAGTAACCTCTCTGAGGTCACACAGCTGGTCAGTGGCAGAGCGGGCAGCCCAGGGCCAGGCCCACCCCACGTCACTCTGCTACTTGTTGGAAAGGAAGACCCATTCTCTTCCCTCCCGGTCAGCCCTCTGCGTGAAAGGCACCCCCCAGCCAGCCTGGCCCAGAAATTTCCCCCAACCTGTCTGTGGGCTGTCTCTCCCTCCCAGAGCTGACCAGACCCGGGCCTTCCCCACCGGGCCCTAGAAGGTGGCTCGGGAGCACATCCTTCGGCCTTTCCCTATGCTGGGCTCCAACAGCGTGACCCTCCGCCCCCACTCTGACCCCAACCTCTCTCTCTGGGGCATAGTACTCAGGGGTACTCAAGCCACAGCTAGACCCTGACCAGCCCTCCAGGTGGGGAAACCTGTTCTGGGCGGTGTTTGCTTCTCTGTGCATGGCCCAGGATGAGCACCCTCCCTCCGCTCTGGGGTAACACAAGCTTCCACAGGAGAGGGACCACGTTCCCCTCCCTGGGCACTCCAGAAGGGGTCCCTAAGTCCAGCCTACACTATGGGGACGAGGACAGGTGGACAGGGACAGAGAGAATCGAGCTCCACCTCTCCTGGAGAGAGGCATAGATAGGATCTGGAATTTTCCTCTAAGAAAAATTTATTTTTGCCAGGCCCCACGGTGGATGCCTGTGGTCCCAGCTACTCGGGAGGCTGAGGCAGGAGGATCACAAGTTCAAGGCCAGCCTTGGCAACTCAGGGAGGCCCAGTCTCAAAATTTAAAAAAAATAAAAGGACTAGGGGCGTAGCTCAGTGGTAAAGCACCCCTGGGTTCAATCTCCTGCATAAAAAGAGAGATTTTTTTTTCTTCTCTATTTATTCATTCAAACATTTAATTATACCAAAATGAACACCTTTATATTTAGGCTCTGGTTCAACACCTCAGTATTTATGTTGGCCACTGACAGCTCCTCCAGTTACCTCCTGCATCCTTTGATATATCCCAATCTTAAAAAAAAAAAAATTATTTTTGGCACTTCCTTACCTTCTGACATCACAAGGCGCCTGAGCCATTTCTCCAAGGATCCCCATGTCCTTTTATTTGAGAATCGTATTTAGAAAATAGGATCTGGGCATTGATACACCTTTAAAAATTTTTTTTATTGCTTCAGGGATCAGCTGACTTCCAACCACACAGTACCCCAGTTGTTATACTGCTTCCGGCTGAGATGGCCCATTTCCTAGTTTTTGGATTTTTTTTGGGGGGCGGGGTCTGGCTGTGTTTCCCAGGTTAACGTGGAGCTCCTGGGCTCTGGCAATCCTCCTGCCTCAGCCTCCCTAGGAGCTGGGA
Source organism: Spermophilus citellus (assembly GCF_964194105.1). Taxonomy (NCBI): domain Eukaryota; kingdom Metazoa; phylum Chordata; class Mammalia; order Rodentia; family Sciuridae; genus Spermophilus; species Spermophilus citellus. The sequence goes on from NC_138187.1 coordinate 16,617,171, forward strand.
CTTCAGGCAACCCCTGCACACCGTCTCTCCCTGCCTCTTCTGGAGACCTGCTGGTGTCCCTGTGCCCGCTTGGTTCCTGTCCCAGGAGAGGGTTTTGGAGGGAAACCTGGCTCTGGAACTGGAGGGGACCGGTGCTGGGAGCAGCCTCTCAGGGCCAAGAGCATGATCAACAAGCAAACAGTTGGCACCGAGGAGAAAACCCACTACGAGGCCGAGGCCAGGAAAGGAGGGACCTGGCCGCACCCCGATTCCTCCAGGCTGCATCTGCCCACACAGCTCCTTGGGAACACTGTGTCCGGTGGCCGGGGTGGGGTCAGCCGCCTGGCGTTGGCTGGTTTGTCCTGCCGGCCCCTCCCCTGTGGCCACAGCCCGGATCCCACCCGGTGTCCAGGGGCTGCCCACAGCTTTTCCTTCCCCCCAGGCTTTGCCTAAGCGGTGCCCCTGCCTGACGGCCCTGTCCCCTCCCTGTCCCTAGGCCTTGCCACCTCCACTGGCTGCGTCTGTCAGTCCCCTGTCCCCACGGGGAATTGGGTGTTCCTCCTCCGGGCTTATCTCCGAGATGCCCTTATCACACATCACAGTTTATTCAACAAATATTTACTAAGGGTCTGTGTCCTGTGTCAGGCCCGGCACAGCAGCGATGTCAGCTGTAACAGCCACGACTACTTTAGTGTCACACACATTGTTAGGCGTCTAACACCTCAGTCCCGCAGGGTGGCTGGTGCCACTATCCTGGGGACATAGTAATAGACAGGGAAAGGGAGACACAGAGCATTGAAGTCCCCGAGCTCACCGGCTGCTAAGGGACAGAGTTCCAGGTCAGACAGCTTCAGGACCCGGCTCTTGACCTTGAGCTGCCCAAACTCAGATACAAGGTCACATGGCCAAACTGGGCTCACAGCCCAAGCGGGAGGGAGGCAGATGACAAGTGAGCAAGATGATGTCACATTGGGGTGCCTTCGATTGGGGAAATCTAGAGGCGGGCATGAGGGAGGCTGGGGAGGTGGGTTATGATTTGTCAGAGCCGAGGTTCTAGGAACGGATCGTCAACCTTTGTCACTTGATATCAGGGAGGGGCCATGGGAGTTCTCAGAGCAGGTGCAAAGGGGCTGGGATTGGAAACATCTGGTGGAGGAGGGTAGAAACCCAAGGCTGGAGTTTGCATCTTATTCTGAGAGCAGTGAGGGAAGGCTGAGCAGGGGCGTGGCTTGTCTGATTGACAGTTGTCCACAATGGGCCCTGACTGCTGGCAGGCAGCAAGGGGGGCGGTGGGGACACCACACAGAGGCTTTGGCAGGGGTCTGGGTGGGAGGCGCTTCTCAGGCCAGCCCTATCCAGTTCTCCTCACTGCCTTAGCCCGGGACCCACCTCAGTCAATGTTTGTTGAGTGAAAAAATGTGGTTTCTTCCTCATTCCCCTTTCACCAAGGAGGAAGGCAAAGCTCAGAGGCAGAGAAAGCAGCTCAGCCCTGTCAGACACGACAGAGCCAGCCCAGGACAGTTCCCAGATCTGATTTCTCGGCTTCCTGGGCTGGACCCACCTCATTCTGCTGACCCAGAGGCTGAGATGAAAGATACAGGAAATGGCTTCCTTATCGGGAAAAATCAGTGAAAACAGCCCTTGACTTTATGAGGTTATTTTGAGGATGAAGTGAGATTGTGTGTGTGCAGAAACATTCAGCATGGGCCTGGCCCGTGGGAAGTTGCTCAATAAGTGTTGCGGAATATAAGGCTTAATAGACAGTTCTGCACAGCGGTTAAATTTTAACATGATTTCCTGTGCTTATCCCTCAAACCCCCCCTTTTTTTGTTTTGAGACAGGATCTCAGTAAATTGCTGAGGCTGGCCTCAACTTGCCATCCTCATGCCTCAGCCTCCCTAGTTGCTGGGATCACAGATGTGCCAAGCTGCACCCCAGCTTATATTTGTTTTGACTAAATATAAAAGAACAATATAAAAACGTTGATAAGTATTTTTAAAGCATTTATGGTGGGCTTCTCTGTATCAGGAGATTCTCCTCTAGGGCCAACCTGAATCACCGCAGATAATGTCCTCTCAAGATCTTTGGTTATATCTGCAAAGACCCTTTCTCCAAACAAGGTCTCATCCAGAGGCTCCGGGGGTTAGGATGTGGACAGGTCTTTTTGGAGGTGTCTATGAGACCAGATGCAAACGCCTAAGAAAGTTCTTTTTCATGGCTAAACCAGAGAGCCTGTGCCCCGACTCCTGAGACTCGCTTCCTCCCTCTTTTCCAAGGGATCCTGGGAGTCACCTCTCTGGTTTCTGCAGGGGGATGGACAGAATGGCCTGTTGCTCATCTCTCCCTTTCTGAGCCTCTCAGCAACGCAGGGAGGGCGGGCCGTGGTGGTGGGATCCCTCTGCAGGCTGGGGAGGCAGGCCGGTGCCTCCCCCAGCCCATGGCTCTTCTCTCAGGAACTTCACGGCCATCTTCTACCCCTACTACGGCAACTGCTACATCTTCAACTGGGGCATGACGGAGAAGGCGCTCCCCTCTGCCAATCCGGGGAGTGAATTTGGTGAGTCCTGGTTCTGGATCCAGAGGCCAGATCCAGGAGGCTCTAAGCCCTCTGCCCCGCAGGACTGGAAGGGGCCCCCTGTGGTTGACCCCAGCTCAGGGTTAGACCTGGGCTAGAGCAGAGAGGCGTGGCCATAATGGAGCGCCTGCTGTTTGCCTGGGGGCTGGGGAGACGGGGCCAGGCGCCTTCTCAGCCCCTCCCCTCCCCACGCTCGCGCCCCTGGGGGAGGGGCTGGTGTCCCGTTTTGCAGCCTCCCAAGATGAGGCTGGGGACGAGGTGCAGCTTCAAGGTCAAGCTCCAGGCCAGGTAGAATCCCAGCCCCACCCCTCACTCCCCGGGTGATCCTGAGCTCAGGATCTCTTCTTTGGGAGAAGAGGCTCTTGGTAGCACCCCACAGAGAGGTCACCTTGTGAGTCACTCTGTCACCCTGCGGTGAACTGGTTGGCCAGGCCTGGGAAGCAGAAAATGCTGCACGTGCGCAGGGGACTGACTCTGAGAAGCCTTTGGACAGGTTCCCCCAGACCACCCATTAGTCCAGGGCATGCACTCGGTCTCTCCTACACACTGCACACGAGACAGGGCGCGGAGGACTAAAGGATGCAAGGAAGGACAGAATGGCTGACCCTAGGCGCCTTTTCCCTGGGGCCAGCGCGGTGGCCTGTCCCCCAGGGCAAGGCTGGCAGGCTGTGGCTCTCAGGCTTGTGAGCTGGACACAGGTGGGGGCCAACCCTCCTCCCACCCCTCAGACTGTGACCTCCCCTCCCCCCCCCACCAAGAAGCAGGTCATCATTCAGTGACCATCAGGGCTATTAGCCAAGAGGGGGTCAGTGACCCCCGTTCCTTAAAGCACTGTCCTCCAGGGACCCCTGGCTTCATGGGGCAGAGCATCACAACAAGGAGCCAGCAGCCTGGGTGAGGACCCAGCGGCCCCGCCTCCTTCATGAGTGATCTGGGACCGGTCCCTTCACCTCTCTGTGCCTTGTTTGCTCTTCTAAGTGGGAATAATGATAGTGCCCATCTCGTGGGCCTCCCAGGAGCATCCAACAGCATCGGGTCCCTAAAGCACTTCACACAGCTCTAAGCATGGGGCCAGGGCTCAGGCCATGCCGGCCCTTTTTGTCCTAAGCCCTGGGACTCGCTCCAGTGCCCACCTAGCCCAGGACTAAGGGGCACAGAAGGTCGGGTCTGATCCCTCAAGAAGGGCCCAGTGGGGAAGGAAGAGAGAATCACACAAGGGAGGCAGGAGCCGGGAAGGAGAGTTTCAGAGCTAGGGAAGCCCCTGAGACCCGGTGTGGACAGTCACTTCTGCAGGAAGAGACACCGGGCTTTGATCTGAAGCCAGAGCAGGAGGTTCAGGTGAAGGGTGAGGCCGGCAGCCTCCAGACCAGGAAGGAGCTGGGAGCTCAGAGGCCCTGAATCGGGAGAATGAGGACCTGAGTGAGAGGGCACAGGGTGGGGTGGCTGGGTGGCTGCGTGGGTGGTGCTGTGTCTCCAAGATCTACCTGTCCTGCAGAAAAGATTTTGGGGACGTAGGCCAGGAACAGCCCTAGGAGGGGACAGGGGCGATCTGGGGTCTGGAGTTTGCCGGCTCCTCCGCAGACCCTGGGGCACCCCTTGCTGCAGGGGGCTTGGACAAGGGGCTGGTGGGCTTCCCCTCACCCCCACCTTCCCCACAGGTCTGAAGCTGGTGCTGGACATAGGCCAGGAGGACTATGTCCCCTTCCTCGCATCCACGGCCGGGGCCCGGCTGCTGCTTCACGAGCAGAGGACGTACCCCTTTATCCGAGAGGAGGGCATCTATGCCATGACGGGGACAGAGACCTCCATCGGCGTGCTGGTGGTACAGCTGGGGCGCAAGCGCAGCCCGAGGGCGGCTGACGGTGGAAGCCCACCTGCTCAGGGCCAACCTGGCCGAGAGGAGGGGATCCGGGGCCCCAGCCCTGGCCCTGCCTCCCAGGCCCCTGACCCTGGGGGAACCCTGCAGCGAGCCCCGCTCGGCGGAGGCTGAACCCTCTGGCGCCCCCTCTGGCGCTTGCGAATACTACAGCTCCCCTTCTCCATTGAGCATCCCCCCGAGTTTGATGGGGGGACGTACAGAGGGGGCCTTCCAGGGGTGATCAGGGGTCCTCTTGAGCAACCTCTCTTGCCCCAGGACAAGCTGCAGCGCATGGGCGAGCCCTACAGCCCGTGCACTGTGAACGGCTCCGACGTCGCCGTCCAAAACCTCTACAGCGACTACAATACAACCTACTCCATCCAGGTGGGCAGCTTGCGCAGAACCCTGGACCCTGGGGCCCCTGTCCACGTCTCCCGGCCGCAGGCCTCAGGTCTCTGAGAGCGGCCCAGCAAGGCTGGCTGGGCTGGATTTTTGTAGGTAGCCACAGGCACAGTTCCTGGGTTCTCACCAGGGCCCAGGGCGGGCTATCTGCAAGTCCCCAGTTGGGCAGATGTGCCCTTGGGAACCCAAGATTAGAAAGGATCTTGCTCTGGGGTCTCCCAAGAGGGGAAAAAAAATTACGAACATTACTGAGCTCTCAATTGTGTGCTTTGCATGCATCATATCATCATCTGATCCCTTCAAACCTCCCAGGCAAAAGTAGAGTACTAATAGCCTTTAATAATATGTTAATGAGTTGGCTTATCACGTGTTGGGCAGGCGCTGTTGCAAGTATTTTACATGCTTTACCTCATTTAATCCTCACAACCACCCTAGGATGTAGAAACTATTATTCCCATTTCAAGATGGGGGAATGGGGACATTTGGATTTACAGACCCCAATCTGAACACCTCATCGGTTTACCTGGGATGTCCCTCTTTATATCTGCTCTCAGCCTCCCTTGCTGCAGCTGGAGGTTTCCTTCTTGACCTGGTCTCCACTTCCATCCCTGTCTGTGTTGATAGAAAAGAAATGGAGTCCAACAAGGGGCAGCCCCGTGCCTGCCTCCAAGTCTGGGAAACCCACATTTAGTGTTTTCCCTTTGGAAATTGACCACCACCACCTCACCCGCCACTGCCCACTTGCCCAGCTGTCTCACTGCACACTCAAGCTGGCTGGATGGGTCTCCTTTGGCCTGCTGTGGACAGCTCTGGGAATCTTCTGAGTCTCGGAAGGGCTGGACAGACAGGCTGGACAGACAGGCAGGCAGCAAGGGGAAGTGGGAAAATGGAGGAGGAGGCCCCAGCTCCAGAGGCCTCGTTCCTGGGAAACCAGCTCCTCCAAGACTCACCAGAGTCAGGGCGCCCAGCCGGACCCCATGGCCTCCTCTGGGCCAGGCTCCAGGTCCTGGCCATGCCATTGAATCTGCTGTAAGTCCCACCCGCTGCCTGCAGGGACCCCACAAGCCCCTCAGGGAGAGAGGAAGGCCACACAGTGACCTGGGGGAGCAGGAGAGGAGGACACAGAGGAGCAGGGTTGGAGCCAGGAGTCCATGGGAGCTGGGAGTCAGGACAGTGGACATCCGCTGACTAAGGGCCTGATGCCATGCAGAATCTTCTGGAGCCCGGGAAGCAGGGGTGACTGTCACCCTGTTTCCCCGTGAGTGAACTGAGGCTGAGGTTAATCACTTGCCCTAGGACACATAGTTGGTCCCTGAGTGGGCTGAAGCCAGGTCACAATGACCTGAACACCCCGCAGCGTGCTGGGGCCCAGAGAGTGGAGACTCACCACATGCAGCCCCAGGGCAGGGTGCGCCGTGTGCCCTCTCCTCGCTCCCCACCAGGGGACACTCTGCAGAGCAGCTGCCCATTCTCCTGTTCTGGGCGGTCAGAGGTCCTTCTCCGGCTCTCCCTGGCTCTTCCCCCAGGAGGAAGGTGCTCAGGCCTGGCTTCCTCAAGCTGCCCTCTGGGTCCCTGGATGTAGAGAGCTTGGAAGGGCGCTGGTACCTGAGGAGGAGAGGTGGTGCCCTAGGTGTGAGCTTTGTGGTTTGGGACAAGCCACTTCTGCTGTGTCATTTATGGGGTGCCATCTATGGAGAGTCCTGGACTTCTGGGGCCTCGTCTGGGTCTCTCTGTGGGGTTCAGTGATCTGCTATGAGGCCCAAGGAGGAAGGACGGCCACACCCCAATGACAGGGTCCGTCACCACAATGTGGTCATCTCAAGCCTGCATCTTAGGCCAAAGGGCATCTCTCCGGAGCCCCAGCTCCCTTGACCTGGGTGTTAAGTTCTTGGGGTCCTTCTCCTGCCACCAGAGAGGGGACATCACTAGCCAGGCCTGTGTTGCCTCCCCAACCTCCAGGCCTGTCTCCACTCCTGCTTCCAAGACCACATGATCCATAACTGCAGCTGCGGCCACTACCTGTACCCACTGCCCCAGGGGGAGAGCTACTGCAACAACCAGGATTTCCCAGACTGGGGTGAGTGCAGGTTCACGACCGCTGGGGCCAGTGCCCACAGAGCAGAGAGGAGAGCTGGGTGCCCCGAGCAGGGCCCTGGGGTGTGCCAGGGCGGCCCCACCTCTGTCCACAGCCTGCTACCACCCATCCCCGGCCTGTCTGCAGGAACTCAGCCCTGTCTCCCCGACTCCATGAAGTGCCTGCTTGAAACACATAGGAGCGGGAGTCCGTCAGTCCTCCAGGGCATGTGTCTGTGTGCCACACAAATGCCAGCACAGGCATGAGCCTGGGAATGGGCCCGGGAGACAGCACGGTGTGTGTGTGGTTGTGTTTTCCAAAGCACGTGTGCAAGGGCGTATCTGTGTTTGCACCTGAGTGTGCAGGAGCACTTGGGGATGGCAGGACCTGTCTGTGCGTGCTGTGCTCGGGCACAGGTGGCTTCCAGTGTCTGTGTCATGCATCCTGGCTTGGGTGCACACATGTGCACAAGGCCGTGTGCGTGCTCGGCAGGTGTGTCCATGTCTGAGTGGCATCGCTGGGTCTCTCGGTGGCATGCTGGGCCCGAGGAGAAAGTGATAGAATCCTGATGTGATGTCCTCCAAGGGCTGCCCCCTGGAATCACAGGACAAGGAGCCCCTGCTGGGCTCCCACGGAGCTGGAGCCCAGGCCTGAAAGCCCTGGTGGCCTGGAATCCAACAACCTGAGTATTGTCAGCAGTAGGGGTCCTGCCACCTCTTAAAACAAACATAAGTGCAGTGGCCCACACCTGTAATCCTCAGCCTCTCAAGAAGCTGGGGCGGGAGGATCGTGAGTTCAAATCCAGCCTCAGCAAAAGCGAGGTGCCAAGCAGCTCAGTGAGACCCTGTCTCTAAATAAAATACAAAACAGGGCTGAGGAGAAAACCCCATCCACGGGCAGAGATGGAGAGGGCTCCCCAGGGGGTCCCGAGCTGGGTGTAGGACACCCGAGGGAAGCATCCCAGGGTTAGGCTGCGGCAAAATGGCTGGAGGTGGCTGGAGTCGGGGTGGCAATGATTCCCCATGACCAGGGAGCGTGGGTTGAGACACCACATCTCCATCTAACCCCAGGCCTCGGGTGGCCCCGGGCCAGGAGGGCAGAACAGGGTGAAGGGTGGAGCCCTAGACCACCGTCCACCCCTCTGAGCCATTCCTCTCTCCCGCCCAGCCCACTGCTACCTAGACCTGCGGATGAGCGTGGCCCTGAGAGAGACGTGCATCAGCATGTGCAAGGAGTCCTGCAAGTGAGTGTGGCCAGGGGACGTGGGCACTGCCGTGGGCCAGCAGGGAGGGGGGCTGACGTTGGCAGGACAGCAACAGGGCTGGCTTCTGTCTTCCAGTGACACCCAGTACAAGATGACTATCTCCATGGCTGACTGGCCCTCTGAGGCCTCCGAGGTGAGACGGTGGGAGTGGCCACTCTCCTGGTCCCCATATTTGGGCTGACAGGTCCCAATCTTTGGGGGGTGGTATTTTCCTCCTTCCTTCCCTCCCTTCTGCTCTCCCACCAACATTCCCCAGGCACCGGGCCAGGGACACTGCAGAGGATGAGATGGGCCCGAGGGTCCTGCCCTCGTGGAGCTTACTGTCTATCACATACACAGAAGTAAGATCAAGGTCAATGGTGGCTGTGAGGGAGTAAGCAGGAGAGCACACAGAGGGGTCAGGGTTGCCCCTCTACAAAGGCGACATCTGAGCTGAAATCCAGAGGCTGAGCCAGTGGTGGGCAGAGCCAGAGGAGCCCAGGCAGAGGGGACGGCAAGTTCAAGAGGTGGGAATGGACCTGGGACAAGGTCCATTCTGGCCAGGCCTGCCCAGAAGAGGCTGGAGACCCGAGCTCCCCTCCTGCCAACAGCAGCCGCAGCTTCCCCCGCGGCCTCCTCCTACGGCCCCTTCCTGCGGTCCCTGGGGGCTTCAGGAAAGTGCAGGGCTGTGTTCCTCTTCCCCACTGGTAGCATGGACCGCGATGGACCATGGACCACGATGGACCGTGGACCATGATGGACCATGGACCACGATGACCATGGACCGCGATGGGGGGAATGTGAGGTGTGAGCACTTTGTTCTTAGTTGCCTTCTTGGGTTTTAGGACTGGATTCTCCACGTCCTGTCTCAGGAGCGGGACCAGAGCCCCAACATCACTGTGAGCAGGTCAGCCTGAAGCCTGGGGGGCTGGGAAGCAGGGAAGGGGAGGAGCCAGGGCCTGGGGGAGGGGGTCAGATCCAGGAGCAAGGCTAGGGAAGGAAGCCCCGAAGGCAAGAGGGAGGAAGGCAGCCAGGAGGATGGGGTCTTCCAACCCCTGGAGGAGGAGCATGCTCTTCACCAGCCCCTCCCCCATCCCTCACCCCCATCCCTCCCGTCTCTCTCCACCTGCGCAGCACAAATGTGTGTTGAGCACAGGGAAGACACAGTCCATAGCACCAGGATGCTCAAGCCCACAGACAGACAGATGCAAAAAGGGCTCATAGCGATGAGGGTCTGTGGAGCCCCCTCCCCTTCAGGGACAGGAGGGAGGGAGCCTCAGTGTGCCTGAGAGATAAGGGGGGTCCATGTAGGAACTGGGTGAGAAATGGGGACTGTTCAAATAAGAAGCAAAGAACACACATGAATAGGGGGGACCCCCTCTTAGCCACCCTTTCCTGCCCCAGGGGCCCTAATCCCCGCAGAACTCCTCAGCACTCTATGCAGGGTCACCGAATGTGGGCGGGTCACTGAATGTGGCCTGGCCACCCTAGACCTGGGGAAAGGGGAGCTCAGAGCTGATCTTTGGGGCTGTCTCAGGCCAGAGTGTCCTCAGGAACATGGCAGGACAGGGGTCCACAGGGTAGGTGCTGTGGCCCCGCGGTGCAGGGAGGCTGGCAAGGTGACCTGTTTGGTCACACTCCTGGCAGTGTGAGCAAGTCAGAGCAGGGGAGGGCCGGGTGGCCCCGTGGCTTCCCTCCCCGGGGTGTGCAGGGAGCCCCCGGTCCCAGCCCCTCCTGCTGCCTCTGCAGGAACGGCATCGTCAAGCTCAACATCTACTTCCAAGAATTCAACTATCGCACCATCGAGGAGTCAGCAGCCAACAACGTGAGTTTGGGGAGGCTCCTGACACCCCAAAGAGTGGCGATCAGGAAGGTCCCTCCAGCCAGCTGAGCTATTTCCCCGGGCTGAGGTGGTCACCCTGTCCCCTTCCCTTCCCAGTCAACTGCGCACCCCACAGGAACCCCTGAGCTGGGCGAGAGGCAAGAGCTTGTGCCCACTCTCCGCCCAGCCAGGCTCTCAGCCCCCATTCCCCACAGATTGTCTGGCTGCTCTCCAACCTGGGCGGCCAGTTTGGTTTCTGGATGGGGGGCTCCGTGCTGTGCCTCATCGAGTTTGGGGAGATCATCATCGACTTCCTGTGGATCACCATCATCAGGCTGGTGGCCTTCCTCAGGAGCCTGCGGCGGAGGCGGGCCCGGGCTCCCTGTGACAGCCCCCCGCCCACCGTGGCCGAGCTGGTGGAGGCCCACACCAACTTTGGCTTCCAGCCCGACCCCGCCAGCCAGGCCGAGGGCTACCCCAACGGGCAGCCACTGCCCATCCCGGGCACCCCGCCCCCTAACTACGACTCCCTGCGTCTGCAGCCGCTGGACACCATTGAGTCTGACAGTGAGGGTGACGCCATCTAGACCCTGCCCCTGCCCACCCAGGGCGGCTCACGAACTTGAAGCTGAGAAGCTGAGACCGTGGCTCAGTGCCTTGCTGTATGGTGCCCTCTCCAGAGAGCCAGGACCACCAGTGTCCAGGGCCCATGCCCCCTCCGTAGAGAGGCCAGTAGCCACTGCCAGGCCCAGGCTGCAGGGTCCGCAGGGTCACGGTGCAGGATGCCAGAACTGGGTTCTCACCTGGCTCCTGCCCTTCCTGTCCTGGGCCGACCTGCCCTGCCCTCTGGCTCTAGAGACCCCTCTCCTGGTGTCAGGCCAGTGTCAGTCACTGCCCCAGAGATGCCAGGTGGGTCTACCATGTTCCCCAGAATCGGTGGCCTTTCCCTTACTGGCCTTGACTGACCTCTGTGAACAGGCTTTTAGCAAAGGCAGCAGTGGAGGGGGGGACAGGGATAGCACCAGGAGTGGGGGCCTACAGGTGGCACATACGTTGTTCTACAAAATAAAAGTGGAAGACATTGCGTCCAGCTTTGTTCCTTGTCTTAGTGGGCAGTGGAGGTCCTCACGCGTGCCTGGGACAGGAAGGGCATCTATCCTGGCTTCAGAGCCAAGGTCTTAAGCAGGTCAAGAGTGTCTCTCTCTTGTGATTCCTATAGTTCCTTTCCAGCTTTTCCTGAAGCAGAGGCCTAGCGGCTTCTTTTTTGCAGGGGAGAGGGGGTAGCAGGGATTGAACTTGGGGCACTTGACCACTGAGCCCACCCCCAGCCCTACTGTGTATTTTATTTAGAGACAGGGTCTCCCTGAGTGGCTTAGTGCCTTGCAGTTGCTGAAGCTGTCTTTGAACTCGCGATCCTCCTGCCTCAGCCTCCCGAGCAGCTGGGATCACAGTGTGCCACAGCTAATGGCTACAATGCCACCCAACTATTTCTTTGGGTTACAAGGACAGAGACAGCAACTCAAACCAGCTTAACCCATCAAGTCTCAAGTTTTCAGTTCTGTGAATGTTTCAATGAAATTGACACAGGTGCATTAAAATAGGTTAGAAGTCACAGTCTAGAGCTCATATTAACATAAATTGTTATTAATAATTGTATATTGCATACTATGTTTAGATTTTTGTAGTGTCTCACATCAAGGACAGTGGGACGAAATGGGTTAAAGCAAGACACTCTCAAGCAGCTCAAACCGTTGGGTCTCCCTCTGCTCCCCCAAGGCCACCTCTCCTTGCATTTGCAGCCCCCAGGCTGACACTCATTGGCCCCTGACTGGGTCACGTGCCTGTTTCTGAACCAATGAGTGGTCCAGCTGGGTAGGCTGACCGACTGGTTGGCCCCCAGCGGAATCACCTGGTCCCAGGTAATGGGAAATGGCTCCTAGGGTTGCCAGAGAAAATTTAAGCTGCTCAGTTAAATTTGAATTTCAGATAAATATAAAAATGATTTTAGGTATAAGTATATCCATGCAATATTTATCATATACTAATAAACCATTTGTTGTTTTTCTGAAATTTAAATTTAAGTGAGCGTCCTGGATTTTTTATTGCTAAATCTGACAAACCTGATGGTTTCCCAGGAAGAGATCAGGGAGCAATTCCCAAAGAAGGGGGCCTGACGGTCTAGACAGCTGACCACTGCAGCCAGCCCCCTGCTGCCACCCACCAGGTTCAAGTCTTGAAGCAGCTCCAGCTTCAGAGCCTAGCCCACATTCACAGTTAATGGTTCTTGGAGGTGGCACCAATGGAAGGTCACTGGATTAGTGGCTTCGTAAGAAGAGGAAGAGAGACCCGAGTCAGCACACCTGCTGTGTCTCGCCATGGGACGCCCTCTGACATGTCATGATGCAGCAGGAAGGTCCTCAGCAGATGCAGGCCCCTCGATCTTGAACTTCTAACCTCCAGAACCTTCACCTAAATAAACCTTTATTCTTTATAAATGATACAGCCTGTGGTGTTCAGTTATAACCACGGAAATCAGAGAAGTGGCAAAGCCGCCTTCCCAGCTGCCTGTTGCGGTGCCAGTGGCCCTAACAGCATCATTTCCGGATGGGAGCTCCGGCATCTTGGGTGACCTGTGGACAAGCAGGTGCTGATCATCACCTCCTTTTGCAGCCCAAGGTCACAGGTCCATCTGTACTGGCTTAAGCTTTGAAGGGAATTTATTAGCTCTTGTAGGCAAGGCCCAGCATGGCTGCGTGCAGGGTTCCCTGGAGCTGGTGTTTCTGCATCGATGTCCCCTTAAACAGGCTCTCTCCATGTTCTGCTCCTCCAGAACGTCTTTACGTCCCTCAACCCAGCTCCGCCCCCCTGAGCTCAGCAACAGAGGAAAGAGAGCTCCCTCTCCTTCAGCACCCCGTGAGAGCTCTAAGGAAGAAGCTCAGTTGGATCCATCTGGGCCACACGCTCATCCTGAACCCATCACTGTGACAGGGGGCGGGAGGTGCTCCCTGGCCCGGGGACCCCAGGGGGATCTATGGAGGGCAGCCCTGACAGACAGCATAAGAGGATCTGTTGAGAGATATTCTGGAGCTGCCTGTGGGCTGTGAGTGGGGACTAGGCTGATGGTGGGCCTCATCCTGCCATCTTGTTCTCAGTGGGGCTAGGCCTTGGGATGATGGCCCCATCTCTGAAGGCAGGCTCCATCAAGCAGCCTGGCATCCCTCTCCCCTGGGGCCATCCCAGAGCCTTTTAGGAATGAGAACTCAGGCTGGCAATGCCCAATTGTCTGGAAAATGGCATTCGATGACTCTCACTTCTAATACAAAAGGGAAGTGAGGGCATAGACGCTGGAGGACTAAGATGAGCATTGATCATGAACTTACTGGGTTCCATTGCCTCCACTGTATCTCAATGGCTTTGCAAATAATCCTGAGTTGGGCACCATTATGACCCTTGGTTTTCAGATTAGGGAAAGTGGCACAGAGAGTGGAAGTGCCTTTCTTGAGGTCACACAGCCGGGAGGTGGTAAAGCCACGTCCAGCCCAAGCCCGACCATTCCAGACATCTCTTCTGTGGTTCTCATAGAGCAGCACAAAGGTCACCATGGTGAGTTTCCATCTTCCAGGAGCACAAGTCCCATTTCAGGTCTCCAGCTCTCGCTTCTTCAAGGAAGGAGCCAGGCCTGCCTCCTGCCAGGGGCAGTCTGTGATCCACCACGTGAGAAACCCAAATGTCGCTCTCAGTGTGGGTTCCCAGCGGGTGCTGTGTTGGGCAGGCAGGCTGGTTCCAAGGATGCAAGAACAGTCCCAGGGGACCCTGGCCCTGGAAGCCTGCGGAGGCGCAGGGTGCAGCTCTACAGAACAGGCACAAGCACGCTGACCCGCCAGGACCAGGTGTCCAGTCCCCTCAACCGCACACAAGGAAGGCTGCCTGGCATGGGTCAGAAGTGCAGATGCCATCGTCACCAGGCTCACTCCAAGCCCCAGCTCTGGTAGTTGAGTGACCCCAGGAAGACCCCAAACCTCTCCAAACCAGAGATAATACCTCTGCCTTCCACAGCTGTGGTGAGGATTAGCTGAGAGAATCCAGAGGAAGTGAAGCTTAGCCGGGCCCAGGGACCCCGAGAAGTGTTCGCTTCCAATGAACGGCCCCTGAGACAGACAGCTGCTACTCCCCTTTTCCTTGCCAAGGAAAACTGGCTTTGTGCAGGGAGGCAATCAGCCCAGCCCAGCAGCAACTCCTGATCGAGCTAGGCAAGTGTTTCCCATGCTGCAGTGAGTGTGCCCCTCAGGGAGTTTCTGAAGACATCCTCAGGAGGCCACTAGGGCTCCGCCACTGCTGTCTGCGCCACAGGCTGGGCTCGCTGCCTCCCCCCACCCCCTGCAAGACATGGGACAGCCCCACAGGGACGAGCTCTTAGCCCAAGGCATGAGGAGTGCCAGGCTGAGCAACGCTGGCTGAGCTGGTCCTGCTGCTGTTTTCCCAGCATCCCTGGCCGCTGGGGAGACAGGAAGAGCCCAGGAGAAGTCTGGGCGGGGCTGCTGGCAAAGCCCCTGCCCTCACGAGGGGAAAGAGAGCGCTGCTGCTCTGCTGCCCCTCCCGCCTTCCTCTCCTCAGAGCACAGGTGTAAGGGGTCCCTGCAATGAGGCGGCGTCCAGCCCCGGGAAAGGGTGGAGATCACCCTGGCTGGTCCTGCTCCAGGCTGTGCAGGCACAGAATGAGTCAAGGCCTTTGACTTCTCCTTGTTGAGGAAAGTCAATTCCTCCTTGTTCTCGTCACTCAAATCACATTATTTTCTGTTACTTTTAAGCCAAACACAATCTTAACCAGTTACGAAAGCAACTGACAAAAAAACAAGAAAAGAAAAAAGAAAAAGAATGAATGCAGTTCACATCGCCCCACAAACCTCTAAAGGAAAAAGGAAAAAGCCAGAATCCTCCCCAGCCGCCCCACCTCCCCCCTGACCCAACTTCCTCCCTCCCTCTGCCTTGTCCTGCTGACTCTGGGCCCCGTCAGGGCCCAGCCCAGAGCTCCCTGCTGCACAGCTGCACCCTGAAGGTCTGGGGTGGCCCCCGCCTGCCCTGCAGCCTCCCGCCAGCACTTGGCCTTGTTCCCTGCTCACCGCCCCCGTCACAGCCACATGCCCGCTGCTCAGCACGGACCCCGTGGGCAGCACTCAGAGACTCACTGGGGGGAAGAAACAGCCTTCTTTCATTTCGTTTATTAATTCCATTTTTAAAATGAGATCATTTAAAAAAAATCATCTGAAAAGTCCTTTTTAATAAATAAAATACCTCTTACGTACAACCTTTTTCATTATACAAAAGAACCAAGTCTTTTTAAAGCAACCTGTGCCTAATTGCTGGTGGATTTTGAGAGGAGTCCACACCAGCCCCGAGCCTCTCCTCCGATGGGCCGTGGGGTCAGTAGCTCACACCCCGCATGGCGGCCACCGTGGTGCTGAGGCGGCGCGGCAGGCCCTTGCTGACCTGCCTGTAATCCTCAGGCTTGGCCTTCAAGAGCGTCCCGATGTTCTGGAGGGTGCGGGATGGCTGCAGGCCCAGGGCATCCATCACGTTGATCAGGTAGTCTGCGGGGCGGGAGGAGGCAGATTTAGCAGTGTGAGGGACGGAGCCCCGAGGCCTCCCCTGAGCAAGGAGGGAGAAGCCCCCCAGGTCCCCAGAGCTGGGTACCTGCTCTGCCCCAGGGAGGCAGGCCTCCAGGCAGAGCCTTGCCAGCAGAGTCACACTGGACTCAGAGCTTGGCCAGAGTCAGACGTTAAAAATTTAATGACAGCCTTACCACCTCCCCCATGCCACCCACACCCTTCCAGTGCCAGTCTGAAGGACAGAAGGGCCTCAGCCAGAGCTCTGGGCACTCCTGGGTTCCTGTCCCTGTCCCAGTGCATCCCAGTGCAGAACCCAAAGGGCAGGACACATGGGCCCAAGGCAGCAGTGACCACCCCAGTGAAGACAAGGGCAGTGCCAGGGGCGGTGGCCTGCTATGCTGCAGGTTCCTGTTACCGGATCACTCCGGGCCAAATCCATGAGAATGTCCAGGAGAGGACTCCAAGGTTCCATCATTGTGAAAAGGAGCCCCAGTGATTCTAACAACCAGCATCTCCAAGGCAGCACAGGTCTGGGGCCAGCAGGGACAGAGGCCATGAAAGCACCAGTGTGTCAGAGGTGATCAACCACTGGGTGCTGCCTGTCCTTCCTGGGCGGGCCCAACCCCAACCTCAGGGAAGCTTCAGCAGGTGGGCAAGGGCAGCTCCACCTTCTTCCTGCTTTGAGGGATGGGGAAGGTGCACTGTCTAGAATGTCCCCGTCACCTCTGATCACTGCCTGTCCCTTCTCTCTGGCTAGACAGGAGCTGCAGGCCAGGCCTGGATGTTCCATTGTGTCTTCTGTTTAAGGCCCTGCTCAGGGCAGGAACCCCAGAGGTGGCTGCTGTACTGAGGCTGACTCATGCCAACTCGGGATGAGCTGCTGCCCAGGAAAGAAGCTCAGCCAGGCACCTGCTCCTTGGCGGGTTCACCCTCCAAACTGCGCTCCACTCGACCGCAGGCCAGGAGCTGCAGAATGCGAGCCGGCGGTCTACTGTGACATTCTCTTGTTTGGCCATCAATGTCCTCTGCTGGCTGTGTTCATGCCTGACCCGAATGCCTTCCAGGTAGGCTGCACCACCTTGGACCTCGCCACTCCCCCATCCTGCACCCTGACACCTCACGCAGGGGGTCCCCCTCCCAGCTTCGTCCCCTTACGATGTGGCTCAATGAGCAAAGGAACCATCTAAGTCTCTGTTGCAGCTCATCTCCTAGCACTATGGCTGGCACACAGTAGGCACTCAATCAATGCAGAATGAGTGAAACCATAAATCTGAAGCTTAACAGGGAGGGGGAAACAACATGGACAACTGAAAGCCAGGGGCAATCCCGAATCTCACTCGCACACGAGTTCTGGTTGCTTCTCTCGGGGTGCTCCAGCCCAGGCTCACGGGGAATACCAGACGGCGTCTGAATTTCCTCCTCTGTCTTCTGAATGCTGTTCCCAGAGAAACAGCCAAACAGCTGACTCTCCTGTGCTAACTGCTGGGAGCTGACTAGGAAATGAGCAGGGAACCAGGCAGCGAGACTCCAGGCCCCACAGCATCCCTAACCACCCAGGGACCCAAAAGATGGCACCTCGCTTCTATTTCTTTTGCAGAAAAATGAGAGGCAGGAGTTGAGCCTGGCTCCGCTTTGCAGCTGCCCATGTCCAAACTCACCAGGTCCTCAGGGGGCTGATCTTTCAGGCTCCCTCCACCTCCCTCCTGACCACCCAGGACTGCCTTGGGCTTAAGCGCAGGCAAGTGGATGGAAAGAATCCCGGGAACTGAACTTCTCTCCTGCCACCCGCCAGCAGCAACCAGTGCAGCTGGGAACAGGAGGCACTCGGCCCTGTCTCCTGAGGGAGCCCACCCAGCAGCCCTCACTACGGCCTTGTTATGCAAGAGCACATGCCTCACAGGACTGCACAAGGTTCAGCACAGAAGGCCCGGCAGGGCCAGGCTGCCTCGCGCTCAGACTCCTCTCCCTGGAGCTCCCCTTCATGGCTCTGGGCCTCAGGCTCATGAAGTCTGCACCTCTCAGGGTAGGGCCAGCTTCAGAGATGAATCCAGAACTGAAGCTAAACCCAGGACTTGGGATAAGATCCCTGGAGGGCAAGAGGGCGAGTTGCCCATGGGACCCACCAATGTCGGTGGCCAGCTGCTTGGTTGAGTGTGGGGTCAGCTCTGGGATCTGGAGGATCACGTCACAGTAGGTCTGCATGGTGGCTCTGGCGATGGAGCCCAGCCAGTTGTCGGCCATGTTATCCAGCTCGGGCAGTTCATCCCCTGGAAGAGGAAAGAAGGTCACCAAAGCAACCCAGAACTCACTCGGGAAAAATTCACCTCTTCTGTGACTTGGCCCACAGCAGGAGTGGGCCAAGTGTGCAAACTCGCCAGGGAGCTATGGCCTCGATGGGAAGAAAACGCCGGAGACAGAGAACAAGGAAACCTCAGGTCAACTGGTCCTGAGAAAGCACAATGTGGATCCAGAAACGAAAACAACCAGGCGAGGACAAAAGTCAGAGCCTGCGCAGGCCTGGAGAGCAAGCCCAGCCACGCTGGCCAGGGGACTTCCACAATCAGGGAGGGAGACAGACAGCAGGAGAGGAAACCAGGGAGAGAAGAGCCCCAACCTGAGGGGGCCTAGGTGGGAGTGGGAGGGACCAGAGGCGTCACGTGTGACAGGCTCAAGGCCAACCCCACCTCCGGGGACTGAGCATTACCCAACCCCCCCCCAACTGTGTTTGCCACCTGTACAGTAGAGAGCAAGAGCCCCGACTTCCAGGACTACTGTGGGAACTACAGCCACATGCAGGGCCCCCTGCAAGGTGCTCACACACTTGGAACTCAACACGTGACAGCTCCTAGTTCTAGAAGGATCACAAGGAGAGGAAAGTGTCTCACAGGGTCAACGGGAATAAACTGTGGGGGAGGAGGCTGCCTGATGGGGCAGGACAGGGGGCCCCTGCGGATCTCAGTGAGGCTGCAACACGACAAGCCCTTGCAGGGGACCCGGTCAGGCTGCAGCAGGGCAGAATGAGAGGTGACGCTCCAGGCCAGGGAGATGGCCTGGCCGCCAAGGGAGAGGGACACTTGTCAGGAAAGGAAAGAAGGGGAGACGTGAGAGCCACATTAAAGAAGAGAGAGAAAGGGGGAGAGTATGAAGCCGACTGTGAAGAAGAGCACACCGAGGTCCTGCTGCGACCACCACTAAAACCAAAGACACACGGCCCAGGCTCCGTGAGGACCGCCACCTGCACTTGGCGCCGGGGGACGTGTGGGAAATGGAGAAGCGGCACCGTGTTAGGTCGTGATCTTGTTTACACACCCACCTGCCCCACAAATCTAAATTAGAAGGCTAAAAAGACAATCAGGGCTTGGTGGCAGATAAGCACAAGGGCAACACGTGCAATCTCAGGTTTCCCTTGGAAACTGGCGGCTGGGCTGGTGTCACGTGGCCGGGGCGCTGCTGGGGCAGGGGAGCTGGTGTGGGAGAGGGATTTCTGACCCGATGGTGGAAGACGCAGGCCTGAAGGGAATGGCAGAGAGCACCTGCGTTTGAGAGCTGCTGGAGATGAAAGGTGACCACTGTCTGGTGTGGATCTCAATTGTCCCCCAACAGTGTTGAAGGCTTGGTCTCCAATTCAGCGAGATTCAGAGATGGGGCCTCTGGAGGTGACTGGGTCAAGGGCTCTGATCCTTGATGAATTCATTGAATGGCTATTGGGAGGAGGTGGGAAGTTAGGTAGGGCCTCCAGGGGGAAGTAAGTCCTTCGGGATGTGACCTTGAAGGCTGTCTTGTCCCTGGCCTCTTCCTCTTTGCTTTCTGGCTGCCATGAGGTGAGCAGCTGTCCTCTGCCATGCTGTTCTGCCTCGCCACAGGCCGAGAGCAACGGGGCCAGTGAGAAACCATGAGTTGGAACTTCTGAAACTGTGAGCCAAGATAACCTTTCCTCCTATAAGTTGATTTTCTCGGGTATTTTGTCACAGCAATGGAAAAACACAACTACATAAAAATGGATGAAAAGGAGAAAGGGAAATGAGCAAGAGACCAAGGCTTGTGCCCTAGGAGACAGTCCAGAGGGAGGGGGATAAGCAGGCAGAGGAGGTCCCACACTGGGCATAGCGCTGCACCGTCCCTGTTTACTGAATGGGTGGGTATGGCTCTTCCACTCAGTGGCAGCAGTTCATGAGTCTGCACCTGCCCACAGACGAACACAGAGGAGGCTCAGCCCCAGAACAGGAGCCACCCGCCACAGCCCCCGGTCCAGGCCTCCAGGGAGTGAGTGGACCTCTGCACCCACGCTGTGCAGCGATTTTGTCCTCAGCCCAAGCCACAACTCCTGCCCCACTGCCAGCCAGCACTTGGACCATGACAAGGACACAGGTCTGAGGTTTCCTGAAAACAACTGCTACAGCCCAGTGTCTGTGCTCGCGAGCACGGGGGGCAGGGGGCCCCCGGGACAGTTTAACTTTCCCAAAGGTCAGTGTCCTTGTGGGGAAAGGCCTCGTCAAGGTCTTTAAACCCTCCACGGCAGCTCTCTGAGAAAGCCCTTTCCCTGTGACAGAAGGCTCCCACTGGCTGCTCACCACCCAGTTCTTAAAACCTAGAAACCACCAGGTGCTGTCGGATGCTCACTGTGTAATTGTTCCCAGTTTTCTGTATGTTGGAAAACTTCCATAACAAAATGTTGAGAAAGGAAAACAAAAAATAAAGAAAAAACGAAACGCTCAGCCTGGCTGTTTTTGATGTTCTTATGTTTTCAACCATGTTGAAATCCACTTGGGGTGGCCACCTGGGCAGTGCCCAACCCATGCCCAGCACACAGTAAACAATTCGCACACATCTGCTTGGTGAATGAGTAAATGAATGGGTGAAGGGAAACAATGGCTGGCTCACTCTATCTTCGTTTTTTTTTCCCTCTTCGGCAGTGTTGGGGATGGAACCCAGGCCTGGTGCATGCCGGGCAATTGCCCCACCACGGAGCCCCACCCGCCCGCAGACACAGATTCTAGGGAAACAGAAGCAATTCTGTCCTTCCTTGTGATGAAACCAGAGTACACACAGCACCACAAGTTTGCCAAGGAATCTGAACCAGCACTTAATCCTTAATCTAGACACAGAGAAGCAAGATGTATGAGTTAAATGATTAAGAGATTTGCTTCAAAGACTCTAGTGAAAAACATGAGAGAAATAGAAAAACCAGGGGCCATTTTTGAAGCTGGGCTTTGAGTACCTGGGGCTTCGTGACACTATTTGTGTGTGTGAAATTCCTATGAAAAAAATGTTTACATTTTTTTTTTTTAATTTAAAAGCACATTTTAAGGGGCTAGGGACATAGCTCAGTGGTACTTAAGTGTGAGCAGACCCTGGCTTTGGTCCTCAGCACCAAAAATTAAAATAAATAAATGAAACTTAAAAGTACACTAGAAAATAGTTGAAAATAAAAATCACTGACATGACCACAGAGTCCTTCAATAATAATAATTAACATTCTAGAGTACAGATACTTCTTGCACACAACAGAGAAATACATTCTTGTAAAATAACGCAGGAGGCACAGAAATATGAGTAAAATAACCATCCTTCACATCTTTGCTCCCACGCCCTGTGCCAGGCCCCTGGTCCCCCTGGGACGGATTCTTCCAGGCCTGTTCCCAGGGCTTTCTCACTGTATGTACTCAAAGGGTGTGTTTGCTTTACTCTTGATAAAGACCACCCTCAGAAAGCCTTTACCAATTTACTCTCCACCAACAGGCTCTTCACTTTGGTTTTCTTCTGGTTTAAGTCATGAGCTACATTGTACACAGGACAGAGGTAGAAAGCACATCACAAATGTTTTAGAGAACAACTAAACGCCACTGGCCACAACACACCTCCCTGGGCAAGAGCAAGGCCCCTGCAGTGCCCAAGAGGCCCCACATGGCCCTGCAAGTGCCCACCGCAGGTGTGAACTGGGCCAGGTCTGAGGTGGCCTCCTGCTCTGCCCTGCAGTCCGCCCCACAGGTACCCCACCCCAGCATGCTGCCTGGCTTTGGGTCACAGGAACTCTTTGGAGATTTGCCCATGCCACTGTGTGTAGCTCTAGCTCCCTTGCTTTCCAGGGTGCAGTGATTTTGTTGGACAGCCATATCATAATGCATGTACCCATTTTAATGCTGATGGACACCTGGGTTGCTTCCAGATTGGGCTACTACCAAATCATTATGAAGACCTTTATGATGTATCTGGGGCACATATGGATCTGTATCCAGGAATAAAACCTGACGGGCCAAAGGGTCAGCACATTATCACTCTTATTAGAAATGCCAGACTGTTCCCAGGCAGATATACCAATTTCCTGAGGTGGATCAAAGCTCTCTAGTCTTTTCTTCTTACATTTATATTCACAGCAGTTCTGAAAATGGAACCACACGGCATATGGTATACTTAATACACTGGGAACCCCTTTCCAAGTCATTAAATATTCTTCTATAATATTTTAATGACTACATAGCATTTTATTATATGGATATACTAGAAAATTTTAACTAATATCTGTAGTTTCTCATAATGTTGCAATGTTTTGCCTTTATAAAAAGTGCCGGGGTGAAAATTCATAGTTATACTCGTGATCATTTATTTTTCCATGTTTTTATTGTGGCGTAGTCATCATACATAATAGTGGGATTTGTTTTGACATATTTGTACCTGAACTCATGATTATTTTATGAGCATAATTACATAGCAACAATCTAAAAGGTAATTCTGATCTTTTGTCAAACAGCCCTGCAGAAATTCAAATTATACAATATAAACTGTTATCCGTCACTATTGCCAATACTAAATGTAGTGGCTTTAGTATGTACATGGCATCCCTCAGGATCCATGGGTGATGGATCTCAGGAACCCCAGAGATACCAAATCCAGATATTTAAATCTCTTATAGTATTTGCATATCATCTCCACTATCCTCCTGTGTACTTTAAATAATCTTTAGATTACTTACAGCACCCAATACTATATACCTGGTTTCTATGCTATTGTTTAGGGAATTATGACAAGAAAAAAACCTGCATGTTTGGTACAGATGGAGATTTTTTTTTCCCAAATATTTTTGATCCATAGTTGGTTGAATCCACAGATGCAGAACTCACAATCAGAAGACCGACAGTATACACACACACACACAATTTGACCAGTTAAAAATAGTATATTCCATTTTCATTTGCAGTTACTTGAAGATTAATAAAGTTAAATAAATCTTAATTTGGGGGAGTTATGTGAAGGCCTTCATGTTATTTACTGTATTTCTCTACATAATTGTCAGATTTTATGCCCGATTTTTTTGCAAGTGGAGTGCGACCATTATGTGAAGCTTTTTTATTTTTTATATTTTTTTTAGTTGTCAATGGACCTTTATTTTTATTTATTTATATGTGGTACTGAGAATCGAACCCAGTGCCTCACACTTGCTAAGCAAGCACTCTACCACTAAGCCACAACCCCAGCCCAAGCTTTTAATTGTGCTGGTATTACTTAAAAATCGTTTTTTACTAAACTATCTTTGCTGCAAGATTAGCATATTCAAAATACTCATGAATATGTGTTCATATAATGGTGATGATCATGCAGTGAAATACAGCCCTTATTTTTCTGTGGGGGCTTCGTCTTTGTCTTTCTGATCTGTAATATTAACCATCATTAGTCACATATGTTGCTATTTCTTCCAGTTGACCATTTACCTCTTAATTTCCTTTTCAAAATTTCTATCTTCCATTTCAAAAGGTCTTCCATTCTCTCCCCTAAGATTATATTATATCCACCCATATTTTAGCTTAGTAAGTTTCACATTTTAAATATGAACTGCAAGTACTAGTCTTTTTAAAAATAATGAGTGTCTTTTGTTTACGGCCCTATGAAACCTATGGAAATTTCATTTGTATCATTTTTGCAAATGATTTATAGACATGAGACAACAATGTCTGTTCTCTGTGGGACCCAAAGCTTTCGTTCTGACGATTAAGCACACCAATTATCCTGCTCAACTCCTCTTCGCATCCTAAGTAAGTTTTCTTTTTGATGTCCCAAAGCCTAAAGGAGAGGTCTCCCCACAGTCCTGTAGTTTTGTCAAATTCTCATTGTATGACTGATCAGGTATGTATTACATGGTTTATCCTTTGTGTATTTCAGTGCCTTGTCATCTGACACTGAAGAGTATGTGACTACTGCAGGTTTACTGAAGGACTCACCTTTTATCAACATAAAAGAATCACCCAGGTCCCATCTGCTACCTTTTGATTTGAATCCAACTTATTTGTAACAATCATCCTGCTTTTTTAAAATTTTAGGCTATCTTCTGGCATTCTCAGTTTCTAGCCTTCTGGGGTGACTAGTTTATCGTCAGTGTGGAAACTCCCTATGAGCTGCTGAATCTTCCACATACCAGGTTGCTTCTCCTTGGGGCGGGGGGCCAATATTAGAAATTAGGATAATTTTTTGATCAATAAGTTCATGATCCCTGTTCAAATCTGTCAGGCCCAAATAACAAAAAGGAAGTATCTAAATGTATTATATTTTTGTCTGGTCAGTTTAGAGACTGGGGAGCCTTGGGAGTCAGCAGCAAGCTAAGGCTGGAGACATCTGCACAGGAGGCGTTGCCTCTATGGGGAGAGCTGATTTTTGACGGACCAAGCAAATCTGTTCCCACGAGGTGGCACGTGACATGGCACGAGGCCCACATGTCAGGGAGCCGAGGGAGGTGAATGCTCAGCAGATCCCCATCCTGTGAGCTCACTGCCACCACCAATCACCCAGGACCCTGGGCACCACCTCCCCAGCTGAGGGACCCTGGGTCCACTGCAGGGTCTCCGCACTCCTCCAGGGCTGCCCTGCCTCCAGTTCCTTCCCCAACAGCCTGGCCGGAGCTCTGCCCTGCTGAAGTGCCGCCGCAGGAGCAACCAGTGGCCCTGACGTTTTTCAGTCTCCACTGAATACTCTGACAACTATTTAAGTGGGGTTGAGAAAGAGACATTGGTTGAGGAGTGAGGGTGTTAAAAACAAGCCTCAAGGGTCACTGGTCCCTTGGCCACAGGAGTCGTGGCTCCCTGGTCCTCTTACCTTGCTCAGGAGGAAACGGGAGCTTTCCAGCGTGCAAAGCCAGCTCTAAGGCAGAGTCCTCCTGAGTCACAAATGGCTCAAGATTCAGGGGCAGGGACATGATGTACTGCCCGATCTGAAACAAAAGAATGCACTTTCAGCCGGACACTGACGCATAGGGGCACTACTTACGTGGGACACTTGTGCAGAGTCAACAACAGAAAGACAAAGTGGCCAGAGTTGGGTGAGCACCAGTGTGTGGCAATGTCAGCTATGGCGACACCTTCAAAAAAGCCAATGGCAGTTTGCGGGGGACTGTGGATTCACCCTTCTCAGCAGCGGCCCCGATATTCACACAATGCCTCCCAGGGAGGTGGTGGGTACCAAGGTGCTGTGTGAAACGTGAAGCACTGTGTGCACAGAAGTTCCCGATCCTGCGCACAAGGAAAACCAGGAAGTGTGCACGCCAACCAGAGCTGGCCCAGCAGGGACTCAGAGCCTGCCTTCCACACTGCATCTAGACCATCCAACAGGGGAAGGAAGGGGTTCTGTTTGAAAACAGCCACTTATAACTGCAAACTCACTTGGAAAGAAATATGTAGTTTTCACAACACAAACTAGAAAGTAAAGACTGACAAAACCAGGCTGGGGCTGAGCTCAGCGGCAGAGGTTCAATTATCAGCATCAAGTAAATTAATTAATTAATTAATTAATTAAAGGCATTCTGTCTATCTACAATTACAAAAAGTAATAATAAGACTGACAAAACTTTCTTGGCTGACAGGGAATCACAAATGGTCAGGTAATGTGACATTTGGGACAAGCCCACAATCATTGCAGCATTTGTCCTGTGTTGTCAGATACTCCTGTGACAGTTATCACGGGTATATCTGACGCACCTATTTCTATTACAGCTCATAATTGTTTTGTGTTTTAAGGTAAATATATATTTTATCTCAAAATAAGGCTGATTTGGGGGTTACAACAATATATACGTTCTAGAAAGGTCTTTTGAGACTGTTGTTGCTTTTCTTTTTTGTGACATATTTTATGACATTCACCTTATGGACACTTAATTCCACAAGCTGCAAGTCAGAGTGGTACTAAGGACCTTCTCCATCGGGCTTCATACACACCTCACCGTGGCAAGCGCCTCTCAGAACAAGGGCTCCAGGAGCTCATGCAGAATCTACAATCCACCCAGCCCAGAGGCCTCTGGGATGTCCACCCTCACTTCCCACCATTTAGCATGGTCTCAGCGTTCAGTGGTCTGTGTTGCCAACAAACAGTTCTTAGATTGGTGTCCCCCTAAAGAATTACACAGATGGGAAGAATGGCATTTCTTTTCTTTCCTCTTCATTCATTTACTTAGCACACTCTCTCACGCTAACCAGATAAGTGGCCTCTTACCTTGCAACCACCACTATGGTACATTTCAGCTTGAAAATGGCAACAAATCATCTTTCTCCCCACAAGGCTGGGGGAAAGGAAAGATACTACTTTCTGCTGTTGGATTTTCCTTCTAATTCCATTCAACAAGCATTTCCTGTGCACCTGCTACGTTCAAAGACCCAGGCCAATTCCTGAATTTGGTACCTTTAGGTACCAAACTTTCAGGTTAAATCCATGGGCCCAGTTTTGTTTGAAATAGAGTGTCATATTATTATAGCTGGTATATATGTGGTTTTTAAATTTCCAAGGTCTTCTCTCATTTTCACCCCTTTATGATGCTCACATGATTTTGGGGGGAGTGGGGTGGGGTGATGGTTTACCAACAAGGCAAAAAAAATTTTCAACAAAGCTCGACATTTTAATAATCTGACATCTTAAACTTCTATCAACTGGCCTTAGATGATAGGGACAGCCGTCGTTCCTAGACAGATCCCATGGCTCCAGCTTTCTCTTGGGAACTCTTGCCTCTATTTATTCTCTGGAACTCGGTGTGGAAATGGATGCTTATCATCACACCTGTGGATATTTATCTACTATGCTCACATAATCAGTAAGCTGTTCTTGACATCCCATGCCTGGGGAAAATGAAAATCTCTGGGATCAGACAGGCCTGGGTTTGAGCCCCAGCTCTACCTCTGCGCGACCCTGGGTGACTTACTCTGTTGGAACCTTGGTGTCATCACTGCTCATATGAGGATGAATCAAGACCTACTTCAAAGTGCCGCTGAGAAGGTGAAATGGATACTGTGTGATATGCACATAAAGCACCTGGCGTCCCTACTGGGTGAGTGGCTGCTCCCTCCCGGCTGCCCTCTTGTTCCCTAGAGCCTTAGCCACTCCTAGGAAAGAGGCTACTGGACAAAACTGAGACCATGGACCATCTCACAGCACTGTCCTGGCATTTGGTGCACATTTAATAAAGGTTCCTTTCCTGCTTCCAGGGGTGACAACTTCCACCACACGGCAGGGCATCATGGGTGGCAAGGGCCTGGACCTGGGTCTCATCCAGCTTCCTCACTCCCTACACTTCATTTCTTCAACCTTAGCATCAAGGCAGTTGGCTCTCACGTCCTTTCCAGAAACATCACTTTCTGAATCAGTCTAGAGCATGATGCCTGTCCTCCTAATCCTGAAGATATAAGCACTCCAATGCCTGGAAAGACCACCCACAGCTAGTCTCGTCCATCCGGGATGGCAGGCAGTGCCCTGGACACAGGAGGAGGATGGCCCCCGCAAACTCGTGCTGCTGCAAACAAGCCCCCGCTGAACACGAGCCTTCCCCCGCTGCAGAGCGGAGCTGCCGTTCACTACTTCCAACTTACAATAATCGCTTCTCGAATTCCTTATCTGTTACAATTAAGTCACAACCTACACAGGAGCTGGATTCTAAGAGCTTCGGGTAGATAACCTACAACACTCCAGAAGTTTCTTACTATGTGAGGTATGCATGGCCGGGGTGTGTACTCCTGTACAGTCAGTTATCTGCGCACACTGACAATTAGGAGCAAGGGAGCGGGGCTGCAGGAAGGAATGGAAGGAAAGGCCATATGCAGATGACCAGGGTGACCGTCAATTCCTGGGGGGGGGGGGAAGGCAGAAATGATTCTAAGGCCCCTCCCCCGCTGAAGGTATTTCCCGTTCTCTTTTCCCTTTAAGCTTCTAGGTCTACCATTCTTCTTAAGAGATGTGCTTGGTGCCGTGAGGTTCACCACAAACGTACTCAGCACCGAGTCTGGCACAGGGTAGGAGCTCACTAACTGTGTGCTGAACTTGAATTCAGAAACAATACGCACTGCTCTTCTCTAAGACAAGACAGAAGAATGTGACCACTGGCTCCTTGATTTCCCAGGTCCTAAGTTCTTACTGGATTCTCAAATCTAAAGCCCTCAGGAAATGGCCAATCTCATATTGGGAGAGAGGGAACGGGGTAAAAATGTCTTAGGGCCTGAAGTGGTTGTGTGGCTCTGCTGTCCAAAACCACGGGTGCAGACAACACCAAGGGGCAGTGAGCACCTTACCTAGAAGGCCAGAAACAAAAGACCAGGTGAGACCACCCTGGAGAAGCACCCAGAAGCCCTTACGTTGCTGATGTACTCCAGAGGGGTGAGGCTGAAGGCGGGCAGGTCATCGGTCAGGGTCTCGCCGATGCCAGCTGTGGTCCAGCTCTAGGGGAGGAAGGAGAGAAAGCCGTTGAGGGCACGTCTGGCAGTGCTGGAAACGCCACACGAAGGCACTCGAAGAAGCAGCCTGCCTGAAAGGGGTCAACTGCGATCAGAACTGACCTCTGAACAACCCAGCGGCCAGGGGTTTCTCTTCTTCAAATCTCCTTGAAGCCCAGAGAAAGTAATCATTTCTCTCTCGCTGGGAACACCCCCTCTCAGTCCAACTACTGGGTGGCTCGGTTCCCTTTTATCTCACTGGGCACATGAAACGAGAGTCAGATATCCTCTGATCCGAGTTTCTCCACGTGGTGAGGCCACCAGACAAGAAGTCATTGGGTACAGGGAGCCTCCTCGCCGTGGACCCTGGCACCCTGATGGGACCCCCACATGCCGTCTCAGGGACCATGTCAAATCCTGCATCTTGGGAAGGAGGCTCAGAAGACCCTGTGCTGCAGGCTTAGCCCAACGGCAGTCCCCAAAGCGACTCTGCCTCAATTAAAGCTGCTGTTTGTACTCCTATCTGCCTTCTGGATCTATTTCTCCACTGACTCAGGCTCAGAGGGAAGGGAGAGGATGGAGCCTCCAAGCCTCAGCAGCCACCCTCCGTCCTCTCCGTGACTCCATGACCCTCTGACGGACGAGGACCTCAGCCCCTCCACATGGCTCTGGCCAGTTACAGCAGAAACATGCCGGACGTTGCTGCTGGAGCTTCTCAGCACCCTGCAGGTGAACTACCCCCCACACGCGCTCACAGACCCCAGCTGGGCACCCCTCCTATACAAGGCTGGCCTCCCAGACCCCACTTGAGCTGCCCTAACGGCAGCCTGGAAAACAGGTCCTTTCCTGGCGGCCCGTGGGAGTGACTCCTGAGGTCACCATGTAGCTGCTCTCAGCAGCCACCTGATGCCTGATCCGGTTGCTTGATCCTTTAAGTAGCATTCCGGGAATGGAATGACCACGTCCACCCCCCCACTGGGCTCCCAGCCCGGGCTCAGCCCGCAGGACTCTGTGCCCGCCAGCACCGACTCTACTGCTCCTGGGTCTCCTGGTCTTTGCTGTGGGTGAGTTCTGTCCTTCTCCACCTCTTGAGGTTTCCTTGTTCTTGTTTGAGAATTCTTTCATTTCAAAAGATCCCACCTTTTTCCCAAGTAACTCAACCCACTGAGAAGCAACTCTAACCATCCACACTCACCAAGTACCTGTGAAGTGCGAGGTCTCGTGCTAAGCTCTGTGGAGCAGATACAAAGAAATCTAAGACTTGCCCTTGTCCTCGGAAGCTCCTTGGAGAAGCAAGATCCCCCTGATAGGCCCACGCTGCCTGCCCCCCACCCTGTGCACACACATGCACGGGTCCATGAGAGCTTTCAGGGTCACATGGGAGATTTTATCCCGCAAGAGCTCAGGCAAGCAAGAGCTCAGGGTGATCAGAGAAGGGCTGGCCATAGGATGTATGCAGTGCCCTGAGGCAGGAGTAAGGCTGGAAGGCGAAAATCAGACTAGGGAAGATCTTACCTCCAGCACATTGACTGCAAGAGGAAATGGGCGGGGGGGAGAAAGAAACAGAAAGAGAGACAGAGAGAGAAGAGGAGGAGGAGGAGGAGGAGGAGGAGGAAGAGGAGGCAGAAAAGGAGGAGGAGGAGGAAAGGGGGAGGAAGAGGAGGAGAGAGAAGAGTCAGAGGCAGGAGAGAGACAGAAAGGAAATCTATAGTTCAAAAGAGACCCCAAAAGACATGCCAGTCAATCCCCCTGTGCAGGATCCTGGATCCTGATTCAGTTAAAATGACTATGACATTTATAAGACAGTTGGAAAGTGCACACTGGTGGATGATATGGAGGAGCCACGTTCTTCTTTTTCAGGGGTGATTGTAGTATTGTGATTATTCTTAGAGTCCTTAAATTTTAGATGATAGTTTTTTACAAAAAGACTTAAGCGGCTCAGAGATGGCAGGAGCCATGGAAACTGCTGGGAAAGACCAGTGACAGTTGGTGGTTCACTGGCAAAGAGGGCACAGAGAGGAGGCCGAGACGTCGCCAGGCAGGAAACGAGGCTCCTGTTAAGACCAACAACGGTGCCACAGGGCAGGGCAGGACCACTGTGGGGGCAAAGACCAGCGTGGCCACCATCCAACCAAGGGATGGGTGCTGTGGGCTGGAGGCCGGAGAGGGCTCTGAGATGGCAGGAGCAACAGCATCAGAATGGGATCCGTGCAGGAGGAAGAAGGGAGCGAGGAAGAAGTGTGGAAAGGGGAGAGACAGAGTGCGGAGCCTGGGAGAGGCTTAGGCCAGGCAGGAAAGGCGACCTGAGGAGGGCGACAGGGAAATGAGGTAGGTTATTTCTTAATTGTTCAAGTTTTATTTAAAATGCCCTTCAAATGGGCTTTTCTACCCATCTGTCACCAGGTAATACAGATGAATGTCAATGATCTGTTCTGAAACTGGATATGGTGTTGGTTTATAGTCTTAAAACATAAAAGGGCAACACAATTTACAGCAAATGTTAAAAGCAAACATCTAATGACCAGGGTTTAATTTTCAGATCCTTCAGGCCCAAGTGTTTGCCTTTGTTTTGTGTGCTCTGTGCTGGCTCTCAGAGAACTCCTTCTAATCTCCAGAGCTGCTGGGCCCATTCCCAGTGGCCCTTGGTGCTGCGGTGAGGCCCAGAGGTGAGATCCCAGCCGCCGCGACTGAATCATATAATAAAGAACTCTGGAATGCAGAAATGGAGGGGAGAGGACAGGTGGGAAGCAGAAACCTGTTGAAATGTAAAAGTCGGACCAAATAACTGAGGGAATTAATTTCAGAACAGAAGGTCAATATCTTAAGCTTTGAGAAAATAAAAATAATAATAGCAACCAAATCTTGAGGCAGAGCAGGGGAGATGAGTGATACAAGGAAAGCTAATACCCTCAGCGCTCAGAGCAGGTGGATCAGTGTCAGTATCTGTCTAAAATGGAAACACAATTAACAAAAAGTAATGACTCCAATCTTCAGAGTTCTCATCAACTTTTTTCTTATCCATGCAGATATCTTCAGAGAGCTAATATCTTTTGTGATGAAAAAAACAATGATCTCAAGTTCAACAATTTCATTTGTTCTCTTTTTTTCCCATTAAGTTCAAATAAAACTTATATTGTACTTGTTTTGCTTTTAAAAAATCAGCATGTACAGCAGAGCTCCATTTCTTCTTATGGATCTATCTGTGACTCTATCTGGCAGCATGAGCAGATGTGAAGAGAAGTCCAGATTGCCAGATCATTTCTAGATGGTGCAATTTTGAAGGGATTTCTTTGCACTTTCCTATATTTTTTGAGTTTCTGAAAATGAATATATGCATAATTTTTATTTTTAAAAATCAAGTCATTTCTTTTAAGACTAAAAATCATAGCAAGGGGCTGGGGTTGTGGCTCACTGGTAGAGCACTTGCCTAGCATGAATGAGGCACTGGGTTTGATCCTCAGCACCACACAAAAAGAAATAAATATAATAAAATGATTGTGTCCATCTACAACTAAAAAAAAAAATGTTTAAAAAGAATCATAGCAAGGAAGAAAATTTCTGCTCATTAATAAGCGTCTACTCTGGGGCTGGGGCTGTGCTACATTCTATCATATGAGTCCTCACCAATCTGTACGTGAGAACGACTGAACCCTCATGGTATAGATGAGGAGGTGGAGACCTCAGAAGAACGAATAACCTCAGTCTTGCGAAGCAACGCGACCACGCACGGCAGGGACCAGGCCCTGAATACTCGCGGAAGCAAAGCTGCCAGGCAGCCCATCATTTCTGCTCCAGTCTCATCTAGTTTCACCTGCCTTCAATGCCAGAATGAGAAATGTGATTGGAGTAGACCCCTTGGCCCTAAGGAAGAATGAAAACCACAGAACCTCAAGCACAAGAAGAACCTTACAAACATGGAGTTAAGCTGAGCCATTTTATTTATGGAAATTCTGGTACCCAGAGAGGTGGTGAGACGAGACTGATGTCTTACAGCAGCCCAGGCTCCTGGCCTCATGTGCTTTCTGGAGGGCAGCAGACGGCAGAGAACGCATAATCATACCATGAAAGTTCTTGCTGCTTCCTCGGGGGACATTAAAGGCCCATAACTCAGTCTTTCCCAAAAGATTATTTTTCAAAAGAGTGGAATCCAAATGTACTTAGGAGTTGATTAAGCAAGGGGCAGTCCCACCCCATAATCCAAATGGAAAGTGGTAAGATCTACGCTGGGTGGGAGGAGGAGACAGAGCAAGGGGAGCCCAGGACTCCTAGGCGATGCCTCCAAAGGGGTCGGGACAACCAGGAAAGAGCGGAGGGTGCAGGACGAGCATGCGAGACAACTCAGAAACAACCAAACTCAGAGAACGCAGCAGAACCCTCCAAGGCCTCCTCAAAAACACAAGATCAGATCTGATAAGGCGCCCTCCTGAGCCAAGCTCCAGGACCAATTCTCCAGAGACTCTCCTGTGGCATGAAAACAATTCAAACTCAAAAGGCAGCACGGCCTCCTGAGCTGGCCTGAGCCGGGCAGTGGCACACCCTCTCCCTTCCTCCCCGGGAAGGCAGGCTGTGCTTTCTGAGCGGGGGAAAATGAATCAAGCCACACTAGCAATCCTAGAACACATCCTGCAAAAAAAGCATCTGAGTAACTACAATTAAGATAAGAAATTCATGCTAAGGCCAGGGACAGCGGTGCTCTCCTATAATCCCAGGGACTTGGGAGGCTGATGCATGAGGATTGCAAGGTCAAGGCTAGCTTAGTAAGACCCTCTCAAGAAATTTAAAAAAAAAATTTTTTTTTTAATGGCTGGAGATGTGGCTCAGTAGTAGAGCACCCCTGGGTTTAATCCCCAGTACCACAATAAATAAATAAATAAAGGAAATTCATGGGTAAGCCATGAGTTGAAATGACAACGTGGCCCTATGCAGCCTAGGACAATCAATGTAGGATCCTCCTGAAGCAGGTGCAGTCGGGAGGGTTAAGGCTAGACTTAAATGTGCTTGAGGAGGAGGCAGGACCTGGGGGGAATCACCAAGGTCACAGGAAAACTCACCTCCATCTTGGAAACGAGTAGCAGCTGCTGTTTGATGCGCAGGAAGACGGAGTCGAAGGCCAGCTGGTGGGCCTGCTGGGTGAGCCGAGTCAGGGCTGCCCGTGGTGTGGCCAGCAGGTTGTGATTACTGGAGCCTTTTTCCTTAGACAAGAAAATCAAAAGGCACTTTGTGAGGCCCTGAAACCAACCAAGGTATCAGCTACTCATGTTGAGAGTTACTGAGAGCAAAACAGTGAAAGGGGTTCTGTGTACACCAGTGCCTGAGCTTGGCTGCGCCCCAGGTCCCAGGGAAACATCCCAGACCACTGAATCCGAGTCCTGCAGGGTTGGAGCCCTAGAACCTAAATCTCTGACTCACTTTCCCAAGGTGAGTCGGATGCATTTGGACTAATATTTTGGGCTCATGGATTGGCAGTTTAGGAAGACACAACCTGTGACCCTCCCTCAGGGATAGAGGAGGAGGAGAAAAAAACGATCAGAGGCTTCACACATAAGCAAGAGTGATGGACAGAGCCCTGATTCCCAGGGAGGTCAGGTCAAGTTACTTGGCTGAAAGCCAGGTTATGCACAACCTGTGTGAGTCCCAAGGAATGCCAAACAGCCTGAGAAAATACAGAGATGGAAAATGTAACCTTAGTTTTGCTATTACAAATGAACTGATTACAACAGACATGAATCAGATTAGCAATAAAGATAAACAGAGCTGCTTTAACCTAACTTCAGAAGCATGGATGAATGAGCTTACAGAATTGCCTTAAGAAGCATGTCTGTCAAGCTCAAGTGCAGCCAGTTTGTGGGCCACAGTGCAGAGACAGGGAGACCCTGGGAGGGAGAACCGGAGCCTCAGCTGTGTCTAACCTCACCGTGCAGTTCACCCCAGAGCTCTGGGCTGGTCAGGAGCACTGGAGACTGCATCTGGTGGGACAGAGAGACCACGAGGTGGGGAGGATTCTGGATCTGATGACCACTGCCCTCTTACAACCCTGGGAGCCATTTTCAGGAAACCCTGTGACTTATCCGATTTGCTGGGAAGTTCTCCCATCTCTGAACCCAAGAGGCCCAAAGTGCAAAGTTAAAGGGAGCTTTACAGCAGACAAATAAAGATCTCAAAGAAGGGAGGAGGGGACCTTTATCCCCAAGTCCTCCAGACTCCTTGTGGTGGAACTCACAGCACAGAGGTTCCTGGGGTCTCTCTGGCCCATCTCTGGGGAAGCAGTGACTTCTCCAAATGCTGATTTGGGGTCCTCCTGCCTATACATATGGTCCCTCCTGCCATTCTATAAAAGGGGACTGCACCAAACACGGGCCAGGGGCTCCCAGCTCCACCCATCCTGTGGACAGGTCTGCTCTGGAACGAAACACAGCAAGCCCCCGGCCATGGTGCAGAGCCACAGTCTCAACCTGGCTTCTACCAGTAACAAAGATCCATCTATCGAAGGGCCTCTAAGTTGCTTTTGTGAATTGAGCTGCCATAAACACTGATGTGGCTGTGTCCCTGTGATATGCTGACTTTAAGTCCTTTGGGTATAGACCAAGGACCAAGGAGTGGGATGACTACGTCAAATGGTGGTTCCATCCCAAGTTTTCTGAGGAATCTCCATAGTGCTTTCCAGAGTGGTTGCACCAATTTGCAGACCCACCAGCAAAGTACGAGTGTGCCTTTTCCCCACATCAACACCAACACTTATTGTTGTCTGTATTCTTAATAGCTGCCATTCTGACTGGCGTGAAATGAAATCTTACAGTAGTTTTGATTTGCATTTCTCTAATTAATAGAAATGTCAAACTTTTTTTTTAATTTGTTGATCGAATGTATGTCTTCTTCTCAGAAGAGCCTGCTCAGCTCCTTAGCCCATTTGATTGGTTGTTTGTTTTTCTGGTGTTAAGTTTTGTTCGTTCTTTATATATCCTGGAGATCAGCTCTGTCTGACATGCATATGGCAAAATGGTGCAACGCTACAACCAGAGAAATGAAAAGCTGTGCTGTAATTGTGTACAATGAATCAAAATGCATCCTGCTATTATATATACCTTATTAATACAAAATTAATTGATTCATTAATTAAAAAAAGAAAGATCCATCGCCCTCCCAGCAGCATCTTAATGGTTTCAACCTTTTTGGGTGATTAGCTCCTTAAAAGCCCAACATGAATGAGAAAGAGAAGTGGTGGCAGGACACACAGAGGGCCTGGAACCTAGAGAGGGTGGGTGACAAAGGAGGACCTTTCGTTTGCAAGAACGCCATCGTCTGCTCTCCCACCTTGAGGGTATAGAGGGTCTCCATTAAACTGGCGTACTCGGCAGGGTCGTCTTTCTGGAGGTAATTGTACTCCTGCCACGGGTTCTTGGCAGAGCTCCTCTTGTCTGTCAAGATGCTTTCCTGAAAGCCAGCCAGGCTCCGAGGGCTGTAGGAGTCGGACAGATACTTCCCCGCTGTGGACAGAATCCTGTAATGAAAGCGATGGCTGTTACGCCCCGGGCTACTTTTAAGGAGCTCTTTTTCTCTGAGCAGTCAGATTATTCCTTTCTAAATTGTAAGACATCAAACGAGGCAGCAGAATGAAGGTCCAGTTCATAAGGGAATGAAGACAGCCTTCATTACTTAGGAGGGAACTGGACCTCAGGCACGCAGTAGGGCCAGGTGATTCGGTTTCCTATTGAACACCCTAATGGACACCGTCTTCCTAATGGACACACGGCCTACCCAAGGGCAGCTCTCACATGCTGCCGTCTGGGACGCAGTGTACATTCTATGTAGAACATTCTTGCTATATGCGCATCACAGTGTGGAATAACCAGCTGCCGGGATGAGCAACCAACACTAAAGTCACAGAGACCACTGGGCAGGGCAGCGGGTGATCTGGTCCCTGGAGAATAGTGACGACTTGCCACATGCCTCTTTACCCACAGGATGCACCGTCCCACATGCTAGCTGCTTGCCAGGGAAATGCATGAGCGTGCACCGAGGAGGGAAAGCCACAGTTCCATCTATTTCCTTAGCTCATTTCCTTTTCACGATAAGTTGTTGCCCACTCTTCTGCCCTAGGAACTTGGACACTTACACTGGATTCCTAAAACCTGGTTGTCCATTCAAGTTGTCCTACTATGACACTTTCCTGATGAAATACAGATGCCCCTAGATTTACGATGGGGCTACGTCCAGCAACCCTTTATAAGTTGAAAGTGTCCCAGGTACAAA
The DNA here is from genome assembly GCF_964194105.1 of Spermophilus citellus. Lineage (NCBI taxonomy): Eukaryota > Metazoa > Chordata > Mammalia > Rodentia > Sciuridae > Spermophilus > Spermophilus citellus. The sequence continues at coordinate 16,653,650 of NC_138187.1, forward strand.
GTGCATCTGATCCACCCAACCTAATGGTCATCTTTGCTCACAACGCAGCACACCACAGAGCACCAGTAGCTTCCCTTCTGGACCACATGGCTAAGGGTAGCTGAGCCTCACTGTTGCTACCAACATGGTGAGAGAAGATGGTAGCCTGAACATCACCAGCCCAGAGAATACCAAAACTCAAAATTCAGAGTGTGGTTTCTACTGGATGTGCATTCCTTTCAGACCATCCTAAAGTTGAAAAATTATGAGCAAAACCATAGTCAGGGGCCTCTGTACCAGTGTTCCAAAGTGAGTGGTGGACACAGGAACACACAGAGAAACTGCAGTAATCTCCCTGTGTCTCACCCAAGCTGCCCAGGACTAGAGAATCTCTCCAGTGACACCCAACCCAGCCCTGCTTTACTCAGGCCATAAATCACAAAATGACTCCTTCTGCAAAGAGGTGAGAGCCTGGTGGCAATGTCGGCTATCACTGCCGCAGACAGGAGTGTTCTGAGCGATTGCTCTGCGCCCCGGGGAGTGGTCCTGGTGAGAGTGTGGGATCCAAAGGGGAGACTGATGGGGAGATAAGATAAGCTTTACAGGCGGCCACCACATATGCCACACAGGCTGTGCAGCCTCCCAGACAGGAACACGGATGGCGACTGTCCCTTTCCAGGCTCAGAGCAGCCAGGATGACATCACCCCCTTCAGAGGCTGCTCTCATCTTTAGCCAAGGTGGAGCCAGGCTCTCGCTTCTCAGGGATGCAAAACGCAGCTAGAGAGGTTCACCCTCACCCTCTTCTCCCTCTCACCTTCCTAACAGGACCCGCCTTAGCCTTTGGATGGTAAAGATCAAGGAAACCCTGCATGTCCTGATGAGAAAAGATGTCTGATAGATATACTCAGAGAAATGCCAGCACAAGGTGACATGAGGGATGCTCACAAGCTCTGGTGACTCAGGCGACATCAAGGCTCAAGTCAGTGCCTCTCGGACAAAGCTATTTCTACAATTTTTTTTTAACTTAGAAAGTTATTACCTATAGCAAAGTCTACGCCTCAGTGTCCCTTTGCCTATAAAAATGAGGTTAGAGTGGTAAGTGCCCACCTCCTCAGCCACTGGGGGATTCATTTTAGTGGTGAAGCTCAGGAAATGTTATAAAGGGGGAAGGGGACACAGGTGTAGGCCCACCTGAGACAGGAGGATCACAAGTTCAAGCCAACCTGGGAAACTCAGTGAGACACTGACTTAAAATTTTTTAAAAAAGGGGTAGGGGGTCATCTGGGGATGTAGCCAGAGTGTGTGCGTGTGTGCTAGGCAAGCACTCTAACCACTGAAAGAAAGATGGAAATATGGGAAGTTGGCACCCTTTGAACGGAAAAAAATGGGCCAACGGGGCCATCTCAGGGTGATGTAAAAGCCCTAGCAACATCACAGAAGAGGGGGACAGGGGACCAAATTCTCCTTGCATACGCACCTGCTGCACAGGCTTTTACTGCAGGCTGGGGAAGGCTGTCTGGTTCCCTGCTCTGTGAGATGGCCCGGGCCCTTCCCCACCACTGGAACACTGGCTACAGGGAAATGTGTTCGGAGCCCAATAACTGGCTTGACAAACATCAGTGAGCGCCCAGCCCATACACGATTTGGAAACAACATGTACTGTTTCCTCCTTTAGGCTGAGACCTCCACAGCTAACCAAAATCACATGACTGGTGCCAGAAGAACAGCCTTGCCCTTTATAGGTGCTCAATAAATGTTTAATGATGACGATAATGACACCTTGTATCTAGGTTCAGACAATTCATGAGCTTTCAGATTTGACCATATGCTGCCCTTGCTGTACTGTACTGGATCAAGTTCCTCCAACCAAGAACCCCAGGGCCTGGACGACATGACACCCCACTGCTACCTGTTGGCCAGCTGCTGCTCAAAGTCCCCACACTGCCGCAGGAGCTCTCCACAGGTGGCTATTATCCTAAACAAAACAAAAAGCACTTCAAGTTCAAGTACCTGGAATGCCAACATTTACCAGACAAACATTGTCTCATTCATAAAAATTCTAACTATTCACTCCTTTTGGTGGAGCTGTGCTCTGGTGAAGTCATGAACCCTCTGCTGGACCACCTGAGCCATTTCACTAATTAGTAATTAATATAAAGGTAAATGGTGGTCCCTTCCAATACCTTCCATGTTACTAGTATGAACCACAATTCTATCCAAGTGACTTTACATTCCAAAAACATTGGGCTTTATCTTTGAGAAAATGGGTTGGAAATTTCTGTATAATTTTAAAATCCATATGTATTACTTACAATCTGTTAGATGCCTACTATTTATAAGGCATAGAACTGTTTTGACACTAGAAGTCTCTCTCTGCCTCTGAGCCCGTGAAGGCAGATGAAGATTAATCCATTTGCTTCTCAGAAATAAGCCTAGTGACCATCACGTCTGTATTTCATGATATTTTAATTTCCAAGTAATTTTACGCCAAACCTTAAACCCCAGCTAGAGCCCTTCAACAGCAAACTCATAAGGTCAGGACAAATCCAAGGATTAAAAATATCTTTAGTTAACTTTTAACTTTCTCTAAAAGCACCTGTCGTCACCAGGGTATCTGGGCATTCCATCATAAGAAAGGTTTATGAGAAAGTAAAATATTCCACTAGCCTCAGGTGCACAGAAAAAACCTGTGCAGAATATGTCCCTGTGTGCTACACCACCACAGATGACAGGGGACTCAGTTAACCTCTAGAACATCACATGTCATTAAAAATTAAAAGTCCAAAACAGAGTCCACGAGGTGGTGATCCAACACGGTCCTGGGTGGTCCCGGGTCACTCTAGACAGCCTTCAGTGGGCCTGGCTGTGCACACTACATGTGTCACCAGTATTTGGGCCAGGGACCAGGCAAGAAATGTAAGTGGGTGACGTGGGCCAGACGAAGAATGGCTAGTCCCTTTAGAACTTGCATCCATGAGATTTCTTTTTATCTCAGCCAACAGAACAGCTGTTAGGCCACTTGGGAGCAGAGAACCTCGGCACTACAGAGAACACATGCCAGTCTCACAGGGACCTCGGCTGCCACCGCAGTGCCACACTGTGACAATGCAGGCATGATAACACCAGAGCATCCAATTTTGTAGGCAACATTAGAAATTTGGGCGATGTTAAATCTGGTTTGTCAGTGTTGGTGACTAATCCAATTTAAATGCTATGATCAAAAAACATGTCTGTAGGGCAAATCTGGCCATGGGCCACAGTCTGTACCCTCCAGCTGGACATGTCCAGGGCCAGACCTTCTCAGGCCACTCCTGATTGTACTCCCACCTACCTACAGGCTTGGAGCAACAGGGCACCTACTTAGTGGCCCACAGGTCACAGGACTTCCCCAGGATCTGGCCACTGACAATGGCTTGAGAGGGTCACCTGGGTGCCTCTCACAAAAGTTTTGTGTGACCCTTTCCAGGACACACGGTGTTGTCATACCACAGAATGTGTGGTTCTCAGATCCAGAGGCAGGACCGCTGTTCATCCTCTAAAATATAAGCAACAAATCATTTCAGGGCTGAAAAAGCTGCAGGCTAGAAGAAAAAACCTCACAACAAACATAAAAAATTAAGTCATTAAAGAAGATGAAGCCGGGCACAGTGGCACACTCCTGTAACCCCAGGGACTCAGGAGGCTGAGGAAGGAGGACTGTCACTCCCAAGTCAGCCTGGGCAACTAGTTAACCCCTTCTCAAAATAACAGATGAAAAGGGCTGGGGTGTAGCTCAGTGGTGGAGGGCCCCCGGGTTCAATCCCCAGCACCCCTCACAAAAGGGAAGACAAAGCTTTCCTAAGAACTTTAATTTATGAGTGGAGGAGTCCTTTTGGTGTTTTGTTGCTGCTGTTGGTTGGTTTGGTTTGTTTTTTGTTTATTGACTTGTTTTTGGAATCCAAAGTACTAGCTTTTTTAAAAAGGCAGTTGAAAAGCCGAGTTTGGTGGCGCCCATCTGTAATCCCAGCTACTCAGGAGACCAAGGCAGGAGGTCACCTGGGCAATTTAGCAAGACCCTATCTCAAAATAAAATTAAAAGGGTTGGGGATGTAGAGCACTCCTGGATTCAATCCCTAGTAATCTTAGAAAAATAAATACATAAAAGAGGCAGTGAGATTAAAAAAAAAAAACACCTGATAAACACATTTATTGTACAATTAGGCCCATGCTTAAATTGCAACCCCCACGTTACCTAATGGAGTTCTGAAAAGCTGTCCAGTCTTCTTGAAAAAGGGAGTTGGGAGGAATATCGTCCAGTTTGCACTTCTTTCGTATCGACTGGAGAGCACTGGTGAAATCAGACACATACCTAGAGGGAAGCGGAAAAATGACAGGTATGTGAATAAACTCCGCCACTCCAAAGACGCCTGCAATTCCACAGCTTTGGACAAATTGCTGATTACCTTGAGAATGTCTGCGAGTGGCTCCCACCATGGGAGGAGATCACTAACAAACCTCTGACCACAAAAATGCCTTCTCATTGTGGCAAGACCATCCTAACCACCTGGCAGGGCAGCCTTGAGAGATGCTCAAGATGAAGAGGAAGGCGACAGCCACTAAGTCAACTCCAATGACATTCAGACAAGAGACGATGCTGGTAAATTCCCCTCATTCTAACAGATGCATGTCTTTGGAAGCAGATTTGAAGAACTATTTTGAAAGCCATGTGTCTACTGTAATAACCAAATGTGACGCAGGACACTGCGGGGTAGCTGCGGACATTCAGGGTACTTTTGCAAGCAAATCCCCTGAATTTAGACCCAAGGCCACAGCAGATGACCACACCTCCACAGCAGGCAAGGGCCCGGCTTCATCAGCACAGGATGGTAAACGGAAGACCCTCCCTCATGGACCACAGCCTGCCCTCACTGAGTGAACAAGCTTCTTTCCTTGCACCCTCCACACTATAATCAAACAACTCAGTTAGTGTGTGTTTGCTCAGTGCGTGTTGCTGTGGGGGCCTGTGAGGTCTGTAAGATCAGGGACTGTGCCTCTATAATTTATGATGGGTCCTGACGAACTAGCACTGGGCAGAGCATAAAGGAGACACTGGAAATAGTTCCTGAATGAATGACAGACTTGCATGGCACTGCTGGACAAGCGCCTCTGGGTCATTGGGCCTCAGTTTCCTCATCCTTAAAGTGGATTTAATGATGTCTTCTGTATCACCTCACACAGTTGTTGTGGTGATAAAATTAAATAAATGACATAATATACATTCTCTGGAAAGAATAAAATGACTGTTGATGCGGAATGGGTGGTGTTTCTAAGGATTTAAATTTCTTGGAACATTAACACATCAGTTCATGTCCTTGGGCGGGTTTGGTGGTGGCAAGGATAAAGTGAGGGTTCTGACCTTTGGAAACCAAAAAACTTGTGACTTTGGGTACATCGCAAGCAGCTTTCCCTCTCTGCCCTCTAAATCAAAAGCTCTGAGTGAGGGAGGTAGAACATGAAGCCCAGGGCCTGAAGAGTATGTGTGTGCAGTGGAGAGAAAGGCCTTTCAAGGTGCCAATGGAAGGAAGTACCTCAGACCACGACCCCACCTGCAAGCCACACTGCTCCTCCCTCCACACAGGCTTCGGGCTTTAAAGCAGAAAGCTACAAAACTCATGTTCCAGGGATGGCACCTTCCCTACCCATCAAGAGAGGGGACAGCTCCCTGAGGGAATTAGTTGTTAGGGGGCGGGGCCTGGGCCTCAAGGGCAAATTAGCAGGGCAATGCCCAGGAACACCAGCTTCAGCTGTGGGAGGGTAAACAACTGTGTCACACCCTGCAACTATGACAAGCATGCATTAGGAGAATATGCCATGCACAGTCCCCACGCTCTGCAGAAGTTCCTAACAGCGTCCCGGGGGAAGGTGAGCAGACAGGATATCTCATTATCCTTCCATCTGGAACTCAAAATGGGTTTATCATGAAATCTCAGATGAAAGGGTAGCCTTTACCACATTATTTTTGTCTTCAAACTCTCCAACTCTCTCTCACTATGCACATTTCCAAATGTCTACACACAGAGTTGCTCTGTTCGGGATTTTAATTACAAGCTTTGCTTAATATCAAAACCACCATGGAAAGAAGGTATTATTATCATCAATTTACTCAGAAGGAAGATATTAAGACTCAGAAAAGACTGGTGACATGCTCAAGATCCTAACCAGTAAGTGCCAGGACCTGAGCCCAGGCTGGTCCCATTCCAGGGCCCTCCCACCCACCACAGCTGCCAAGTCCCTCGTTCTGTGGCCAGTACATGGCCTGCTGTATTCTACAGTTTCCCTCTAGTTCAAGCCAGGCCCGTCTGCTCCTCCCTCCCCCTGCGCCCCTAACACCCTCCCAAGCCCACCTCACCAGTGAACCACGTCCCATCTGAACCCTGCTCGAGTTAGCTTCAACCTGGTTTTCCTGACTAATTGTATAAACTTTAGCTATTTTAGTAAATCTTCCCTCCTAGAGGAGATGACCTGATTTCACCATACAGTTTGAATTTTTAATATGGATATTATTTTTTAAAACAAAGTAAACAAATAATGAACAGAAGAACTAAAAGCAAAATTGTAAGAAGCAAAAGCTCAGAGAAGCAGGAGTTAGAGCAACAGCCTTAAGAAATCTCAAGACCTCACCTTTCATGTGGAGACAACATTTAAAGTTTGTTAAAATTTTTTTTTCCTTAAAGTTCGTAGGGAAGAATCAGAAAATTAAAAGCAAAATGTTCAAAACTTAGTTACTCATGAGGTCTAAAAAGTGATTAGGAAGGGAGAAGACTTTTACATTTTTATGTCTTTTCATATTTTAGGGGGAATTATTTCTAAAAGCATCATTTCTGCTATTTCGTAATAAAATTCTTAGATCAAAATTAAAAAAATCTTTCAGGGCTAGGGTTGTGGCTCAGTGGTAGAGCATTTGCCTAGCATGCATGAGGCACTGGGTTCAATCCCCAGCACCACATAAAAAGCTAAAGGAACTCAATAAAGGTCTTGTGTCCATCTACAACTAAAAATATTTTTTAAAAAATCTTTCCAGGACTGGGGCTGTGGCTCAGTGGTAGAGCACTTGCCTAGCAAGTGTGAGGCCCTGGGTTCAATCCTCAGGACCACATATGAATAAACAAATAAAGTGAAAAATCCATTGGCAACTAAAAAAATTTAAAAAAAAAAATCTTTCCAGGGCTGGGGATGTGGCTCAAGCGGTAGCGCACTCGCCTGGCATGCGTGCGGCCCAGGTTCAATCCTCCAGCACCACATACAAACAAAGATGTTGTGTCCGCCAATAACTAATAAATAAATAAATATTAAAAAAAAAAAACTTTCCATTCACAAAATCCTGATAGTGACACGAAAGAGTTAAAACTTTGATTAAATTTGCTGCTGTTGCTGCTGCTTCTCTTTTTCTGGGAACACATCTGGGCTCATCTGGGCACAGTTCCAGCCTTAATGCCGACACTTGGAGCTGCCCTGTGAAGGTGGTGACAGCTCACGGCAGTGACCGAGCGCTCTGGCTCAACAGCCCTTAGATCTCCCAGGGGTGAGCTTGGTATTTCTGGAATGACAAGAGCTTTCTAAACTCCCCCAGCAAAACTGCTTCAGTTCAATACGGGGAGTTCTGAGACTCAGGGCAACTTCCTTGTGGAACACACTGCCGAGGGAAGGTCCCTCGGAGAGCATAAAAACGTACTTGTCTATGAACTAAGACTGGAGCCTGTAACTTCCTGAGGACCCTTGTACCTCAATTAAACAGGTCAGAGGATCCAGCCTTATACAGCTTTCTTTTTCTTCTTTCTGACAAAATGAAATTTAACTTTCCCTTTATTTTCCTTTCCTTTGGGAAACAGCATGTGTGTGTGTGTGTGTGTGTGTGTGTGTGTGTGTGTGTGTGCCTAAGCACATACACACGCAGGCATGCACACTGAGCTTTGCACATGTAAAGCATACAGTCTACCACTGAGCCACACCCACAGACCCTTCAGTAACAGCTTTACTGTGATATAACTCACACACAACAGAACTCACCCATTTTAAAGAACACAATCCAACAAGTTTTTAGTGTATTCCCAAAGTTGTAAAACCACGGCCACACTTTAAACCGTTTTCCTCAGCCCAAAAAGAAACCCACACCATTTAGCAACCATCTGCTGTCTTCTCTCAGTTCCCCTGGCCTCAAGAAACCACAAATCTACTTTTTTAAATCTTATTTACAGACTTGACTACCCCGGGCATTTCATATAGATGGAAGGACATAATATGGACTTTTGTGATTGGCTTCTGTCACTCAGAATGATGCTTATGTTGCTTATTTTATATTTTTAATTATATTGGAATATATGTTTGTGCTCATTGATTTTAAAAAATAAAAAATAACTAAAAAAGCTAAATCTCCTATGACTACAGTCTCAGTTTCCCCAGAGATAACCACTGTTTGGAGTGTCTTGCCTAACACGGGGTAAAAGTTCAGCAAACTTTTTCTATTAAGATCCAGATGGTAAATTTGTTGTTGTTATTTTCTCTACGCTGGGGATTAAATCCTGGGCCTTGCACATGCTAGGCATGCCTCTACCACTGGGCTACATCACCAGCTCCCAGACAGGAAATACTTTTGGACTTTTGAGTCACAAGGTCTCTGTCCCAGCTACTCAGCTCTGCCTTCACAGTGGGAAGGAGCCAAATGTCCCAGGCAAGTGAATGGCATGGATGTGTTCCAATAAAACTTTATTTATAAAAACAGATGGCAGAGCAGATTTGATTCATGAGCTGTAGTCTGTCCACTACTATTTGATAGGAATATGAGATACATTTTTAAAGTATTAAAAAAAGGACCAAGGGGGCTGGGGCTGGGGCTCAGTGGTAGAACGCTAGCCTAGCATGCATGAGGCACTGGGTTCAATCATCAGCACCACATAAAAATAAACAAATAAAATAAAGGCATTCTGTCCATCTATAATCACCAAAAAAAAAAAAAAAAAAAAGGAACTAGGACAGCACTTCTGGTTTTTTGTAAGTAAAGTTTGATTGGAACAAAACCACATCCATTTTTTCTGCATTATTTAAGACTGTGCAGGGCTGGGGATGTGGCTCAGTGGTAGAGCACTTGCCCAGCATATGCAAGGTCCTGAGTTCAATCCCCAGTGCCTCCAAAAAGGACTATGCTGCAAAGGTCTCTATTACAGCAGAGACTGCAAGACCCCAAAAGACTGAAATATTCACTATCTGCTTCTTTTTAGAAAAACTGCAATCTTGCTCTAGAAAATGGACCCTACATTTTGTGTGTTCTTTTTGCATAATATATTAACTTTCTACATGATTCTGCAACTTGCTTTTTTTCACTGAATACTGTTTTGAGATCTGTCCATGTTGATATGTGTAGGTCTAATTCCTACTTTGCCACACAGGGTTACCTCGCGAATATACCGCATCTTATCTAGCCACTGCCTAATGGATGGTCATTTAGGTTTCTTCAAATGTTCCGCCTTTACTAATGATGCTGCAATGAACATCCTTAAGAACATCCTCTTGGGCCCAGGTACAAGTGTTTCTCCAGTGTTTACAACAGGGATAAAGAACACGTGTATTTTTAATTGGGACAGACAGTGCCTTCCAACATGGCCTACCCTGTTTTAGTTTCCCCAACCTTACTTGGCAAAGAGGGATTTCAGGGCTGTCAGCAGGCCGCAGGTCCCCAAGCCGTTGGTGAACCTGGCACATCTGTCAACAGCTGCAGATGCGAGACTGAAGAGCTTGTTCACGGAGTGGCTCAGCTCCTGCACACAGTCCATCACTTCCCCGTGCTCCTGGTCAGAGGTGGACAAGCAAGAGCCACATGAGACTCAAGAATACCATGACAGACAACACGAAGCAGGCAGCCCACCCAGCCCTCTCCTCTCTGGAAAAAATCACTTGAGGTTATCGGAAATACTGTCCTCAACCAGGACAGCTCTTCTAGAGCCCGAGCCCCATGGAGAAGGACAGTTGATATGGCCAGTGACACCACAGAAATAACTCACGGCAGAAAAGTATGACCAAATGTCTAGGCTGTCCCTACATTTTACATCTCTTTCCCCTTTTCCTGTGATTATTAAGATAGTACTTCCTTCTCTGGCTCTCAAGCTAGGACTCTAATTCTCCACATCAGTCACTCTAAATAAAAAGGTAGCAGAAGGAAAATGTTTCCCTCAAAAGCATGAAAGTAACTGAAGCAGAAGGAACTTTCTAGGTAAAATGGGGAAATAGCAAGAGGTAGCAGATTTTAACTTCTGTAAGATCAGTTCCTAAATGTCAACGCACTTCATGCTGGACAACCTCAAGTGACATGAAAACAAAATCACCTTTAAAAGGAGAGGTGCTTGATCCCCTCTCTCCTGCCCACACAGTCCCCTGAAAGCACTGTCCATGGATGTTAAGCTCCTGTGCCATCCACATCATCTTCCATAAACAGAAGTCCCCCTTAAAAATAAGTTACTAGGGGGCTAGGGTCTCAGCTCAGTGGTAGAGCACTTGCCTAGCACATGTGAGGCACTGGGTTCGATCCTCAGCACCACATAAAAATAAATACATAAAATAAAGGTATTGTGTCCATTTACAACTATTAAAAAAAAAAAGTTACTAAATCAGAGTAAGCTTTCCAAAGAATTTAGGCCTCTCATTTTACTAGATCTCTATGAGGGATTTGAAATGGAACACTGGTAGCATATTTGCGGCCTCATTTTACATTTGGATGGCAAGAGCCCGTAAGGATTGAAAGCCATCTCCCCGCTCAGCTCATTCTTTGTATACTTGACCTCACCCCCCAACCCTCTGCCAGACTTGGCCGAAAGATCGGCGCACAGAATGCTTCCCAAATGGCCAGTGGTGGCACTGCCACGTTACCAAGGGCACAGCGCTGATCTGGATGAGGAGGTTGCTCTCCTCCATCTCGCCGTACTTCAGCTGGTAGGGTCTATAGGGTCCGTACACGGCATCCACCAGCTCCACGACTTTCACCAGGTTGTGCTCCTCTTTAGGGAATCGGAAATTAAAAACAATAATGAACAAAGGATCTGAATTAATTGCTACAGAGCAACGGGAGAGAGGTACACTACTGGAACTCTTCTTGTTTTATCTTCAGGGGTGTCTACATTTTGTTAATCTGCTTTGATCATTCCAGGTAGCTTCTTCAACCTCATTTCAGTAAATATTTGGATACATTTGGGTTTTGTGCATTGTGTGCTGAAAGTACAATTGAAAGGACAATTAAGACACCCATCCCCTTAATCCTACAACCCTTGGTAGTTGAGGATCCCTTCAGTGAAAACTCTGGTCAGGGTTAGGTTCTGCTGCAGAGAGAGGTTCTGAAGGAAGTCCGTCTTACTCTTCCAAGTGTCCTTGGACTTTAGGGAAACAGGAGAGCCCAAGTTCAGTTACATACAAATTTAAAACATGTTTGTATCCAAAGTGTACATGTGCTTATTCTACAGTGCAGCAATTCAACTTCTAAGGATTACACCCAAGAAGCAAACAATAGTGCAGGAACACAGTGTACAAGCAAGAATGTTCACGAACACACTGCCAGGACAGGGCTGTGGAAGCGATCTGAAGACGATGAGTAAGTGCAGCAGCCTGCTGACTGATTCCTCACAATCTCTGCTCCCCTCCAACCTGTCCTCCACACCGAAGGCAGAGCACTCCCCAACAGAAGCCTGGCCACATCTCTGCCCTACTCGCCTCTTCCCAAAGATCTCTACTGCTCTTCAGCTGCAAAGCCTGACCTCAGGAAGTGGAAGATGGTGGCAATTAGGAGTGAAGGCCCTGGTTATGCATTCAGATGCCCGTTCCCTCAATGACAAAATGAGGGAACTGATACCAACAATCTTAAAAGGCTTTTGTTGAGTAGATAAAATGTGCCACATGCCACATCTTTAATATTAATTCTATTGCCACCTCCTCCTTCACTCTTCCCCTGGCTTCCAGCCTCATAGGAACTTCTGGTCCCACGCTGAGCCTCCTGTGTGGAAGGACCCTCTGCTTCCCTACCTCTTTTCATCAGCTAATTCCTTCAATACTCAACCAGCTTGATTCTGTTGGACTCAATTATCTTTCTTTGTTTATAAATGCTTAGGACCACCTGTTTTCTTGATAGTGCTCATCTCACTTTGTAATCATACATTCGTCAAGTGTGACGACCTGATTCTCTCCCACTGCGTACTCTAGGGACGGTGTCTGCTTTTGTTCATCTTTGCATCCTCAGCGTCTAAACTTCAGTACAGTCCTCTGGTGTTTGAATGAGTAAGTTAAAAATATGTTGACCTATCCAGAATGTGGTCATGAAAAATAATTACATATATATTTGTGTATGTGTGTATCCTGATTGGGAACCAGGATTCTCACTGCAGGAAATGGGAGATGTAAGTGGGCTTGAAAGAGCAAAAAGTAAAAATTTTATAGCATTAAATTTGACTGGGAAATATCAGTATAAATTGCCAATTTTTTAAAAATATGTATTTCCTAGCTCTGTCCACCAAAAGAGCCTAGAAGTAATGATACCTCAGCAACAATGAACAGCCATGGTGTTCAGACTCTCATTTCTAAATACCAATTTTCACCAGAAGAAACTAGTCTCCCTGGAAAAACAGCTGACTCCAGGTGAGGGGTAAAGGAAAGCACAGGTGCTTCTGGAATAGTCTGTGCCAAAAAGCAAGGAAGCATTCAAAGACTGATTAGAGACATGCCAAAAAGATATGAGAGTCAGCTGAATGGGGACCCACAGTCCAAAAATGAAATAATTTGGACATCAAAATGATTGGTAACAATGAGGAGGCTGGGGATATAGCTCAGGTGGAAAAGTGCTTGCCTCAAATGCACAAGGCCCTGAGTTCAATCCCCAGTATTGCCAAAAAAAAAAAAAAAAGAATGGTAACAATTAAATCATAACACACTGGATTTTTTAAAATCCATGAATTTTTGTCCATCAAGTGGGCTTCTTTGTAAGTATTAAAAAAATAATAAAATATTTTTAAAAATCCATGAATTTATAGTGACATCAAAGAGGCAGAAAGGGGGGCTGGGTGGGGCTCAGTGGTAGAGTGCTTGCCTAGCATGCATGAGGCACTGGGTTTGATCCTGAGCACCACATAAATGTAAAATAAAGACATTGTGTCCACCTAAAAAAACTTAAATAATAAATATTTTTAAAAAAAGAGGCAGAAAGGGAAATTCTTCTTCATAAGAGAATGCCAGCAGATAATTGTAGAATGAATGATATAATTACGAAATCACTATTTTACAATCAGCACTGTAAGAATTCATTAAGGCAAGGCTCATGGATGGGTGCTGATATCACTGGGCAATTGTTTCTTGGGGAATGGCATATTCCTATGAGCTCACAGTATCACCCCACAAATTACCTAATAATTACAAAGAGGAAAAGGTAACGACAATGGGGAGATCTGGAGGATACATTTACAATGTGATTAATCTAACCTGTCACCGGCAATTCGACATTATGTGTTTCCTGAGGTGATGCAATGGGAAGTCACATCAGCATCAATGCAACAGTTTTGCTAAAAATGTTTGAGATAAATATACTAATAAAAGCCTGGAATGTGGGGCATTCCATAAGAAAACGACTTTTTCTTCTTCAAAAACGTCCATGTCATGAAAAACAAAAGAAAAATGAAATGACTGTTGTAGATTAAAAGAGATTTTAATCTACAGAAACAGGACAATCGAGGCAATGTATGTACGTGAACTGGAGGTCAGTGTGAGGCAGAGGTGGGGAAGCCGCTATGCAGACACCTGTGGAACTGGGGAAACCCGAGCACCCACTGCACGTTAGCTGACAATATGAAATCAAAATTAAGTTCTTGGGTGTGATAATAATATTCTACTGAAACCAAATTTAAGAATATAAACATACGGATACTCATACACAAAATCTGCACATATATGTAATCCCAAAATGCTGTTTTAGAAGGCAGGTTGAGGATGATTTTTTTCCCCTTCCTTGTATTTTCAGGATTTATCTATAATAAATACATATTGCTTGTTAACTATAAAATCAACTTAAGTTACATTTTAAAAATTTGCTTTCTTTTCCATATCTTTTATATTTTAAATTATATCATGTATGGGTATTTGTTAGTAAAATAACAGAAACATGTTAAAGGTAAAATAAAAGTTAGAAAATATATCTGAAATATATTTGATAAACAATAGGAAAAAGTCCACTACATAAGAATCTTTTAGGAGCATGTCAAAATTTTAAACATGGTTATTTCTAGCAAATAGGAATATAGGAGACTATGTAACATATATTTTTGTTGCTTTTTACAAACATATTTAATAACACTATTTTAAATAAATTACTCTAAGATATTAACAAGAAATAGATTAAAACTCCAAGCAGAACAGGCAAATAAGCAACCAAAAAAGAAAAAGAGATCATTTTTATAATATAATTTTCAAACTTGCTAATGCTGAAGTAAATTAAAATGATATATTATTAACTGTATAAGAATCTGACAACGATGGAAGAGGCAGGAACGACCTGGTGCCTTTATTCACTACTATACAAAAATTGGCAGAAACTTTCTAAAGAGCAAAGTAGGAAAAACATGTTTCAATTTTTCCACTTCTTCATGACTACAATTTAAAATTTATCCTAAGGACCAATCAGAATTAGGTTTAAACATTAATGGGTAATATAGTTCATAACAGTTGTACTTCTAATAGTGGCTAAAAAATTATAAGCCACTGCCAAGTGCGGTGGTGCACGCCTGTGATCCCAGTAACTCGGGAGGTTGAGACAGGAGGATCATAAGTTCAAGGCCAGCTTCAACAACTAGTGAGACCCTGCCTCAGAAGGAAACATTTTAAAAGGGTTGGGGATATAGCTCAGTGGTAAAGTACAGATGGGTCCAATCCCCTGTACAAAAAAAGATTAATTTAAAAAACAATTAAATATAATTGTTTATAATTAAATATATAATTTTTAAAAAATTTAAAAATATGTGTGTGTGTGTGTGTGTGTATAATAAAGGTATTGTGTCCATCCACAACTAAAAAAATATAGATTAAAAAAAACAGGTCTTGGGCTGGGGCAGTTGGTAGAGTGCTTGCCTCACATGTACAAGGCCCTGAGTTCAATTCCCAGCACCATAAAAATATATAGCACATGCTAAATATTTTTATTAATGCTTAAAACAACCTGCATTTACATTTGAATTACTAGGAAGAAATGCAATGCTGTCAGTGACTCCGAGTGATGAAGCTATGGGTCACTTTTAGCCTCTCTTTTATTTTTTGTTTCCAAAGTATTTTTCAATTAAAAGTAAAACAAAACATTATTTTGAAACCTTCCACAGCCATTGTCAGAAATCTGAACTCCCATGGCCGATGACAAAGCACTCCTCTATCTGACTCTGCAGAGGGTGGTTCTCCTCGCTTAGGAAAGTCCATGGCCGTGGGCGGAATGCAACCTGTCCCCTGCCCTGCCTTCATCCCACTCTGCTCCAGCAGGATCCACGGCCTGCACACTCTGTAGCCACCTGCCAGGGCAGCGTGGTCCTCTGGAAGCCACCCACATCCACCGTGCCTCTCCCACACCTAAGGCGAGTGTGCCAAAAACACCTCTGACTCATCAGGAACCTGAACAACAAACACACTCCCTGGAATGTCCAGGCAATTAAGCACAAATGTCATTAAAGAGAATAACTATTAAATAAACGAAGTGAGTGACACACAGCAGCCACATGGCAGAACAAGGCCTTCCTCAAGCAACTTCCTGATTTGACAGCAGCATGTGTCACGAGGTCTATGATATCTAAAAATTTACAATGGTTTTAACACAGACGGAAAACAGCTGGGAAAACGCACCATCCCATGCATCATCCCCCCAAAGGGAATGAGGAGTGAGTGCTTTTCTCTCAGCCACCAAGAGAGCCCTTTTCCACACAGCTACCCGTAGTCCTAACACGGCTCCGCTGTCACGACAAACCTGCTGTTGCCCCTTCAGAAGCCCCTACAACCTAAGTGTCCCCTCAAACTTACTTTTGAGGTTGAACTAAGGTTTCGTGACTCAAATGAAGAGAACACTATCCTCCCAGGAAGCCTGTTGCCAGTTCCTGCCACCTGCGTCTACCTGCCTCTTTCACATGCTAAGCCACAGCAGAAGGTCCATCAGTTCCCAGAGCCGAGAAAGCACTAGACAATACCCGGGATACTAGACAAGTATATTACAGCCACTTCCCTAAGGGCAGTTTCCATGGACAGCCTTCCATTTGTGTTGGAATCCTCCCCTTTCTGCACAGTCCCCTGAAAAAGAAACAAACCCAGGCCCCAGAAGCTGCAAAACAGCAAGTAAAGACAAGTCGGTGAAGGGAGGAAGGAATGCCTACGTAGGTGGGGGAGCAGTGCCACCTCCAACCCCTTGGCAAAGTGGGCAGTGGTGTCGTAGAACTCCAGCAGTTTGGTGAGCTCCAGCTCGGGTCCCGCCCTCTCCACGCCAGCGCTGAGGCAGATAGGCAGGGAGGGCACCAAGGCCCCCAGGGTCTGGATCAGCAGCACTGTCACAACCTCGTGAGGGTTCTTGAAAACCTGCAGTGGGAAACAGGCAGCTGTGTCAGCTCGCGCCACCAACAGGACAGAGTTCTTAAAGAAGCTGTTTTCTGGATCACTCAAAGAAATCCCCTTAACAGGTAAAAAGTGACTAGTCAAGAGCTATAAGCCCAAAGGTCCCCTCACTGCAGAGTGAACGTGCTCAGAAAGCACAGCAAATCTGCAGGACCTGGAAGGTGTCTGGAATGATGGACAATGTCACCCCCTCCCACCAGTGCCTTCCTATTTACAAATTTACTAAATGCTTTCCTGCGGTGTTTACATGGTACCAGAAATTGACTGGAGGGAGGGCTATGAAGAAATGAGACTGGAGGGAGGGCCATGAGGAGATCAATTTCTGTTGCTTAAACTTGCCAGTCCAAGATACTCCCTTACAATTAATACAGAACACTTCCTAACTCGTTCTGTGTGGTCAGCATCAACCCAATATGAAAAGCAGATAGAAACTGTTGGGAAAACATATAACGGCAGCAGCACCCCAGAGAAAAACCCCAACATGGTGCCTAACGACCCTCTTTCTCCTCTTTTTTTCTTTCACTGGCGCGAAACGTTCCCGCCGGCGCCAATGTTCAAATCCTGCGGGTGGGAAACCTTAGCCCCAATAAGAATTAACTTCTTGGGCTCTGGAACTGACATATGGAAGAGCTTGCCAATAAACGGGCGACCCATTATCTACCTCAGCCCTGCTACCTCTCCTTAGACCTATATAAACCCACAGCCTTTGGTAATAAAGCAGAACCTCTCTGGTGATCTGTGTCGTGTGGTGTCTCCCATTCCTAGTGCGGTGCGGCGTCTTACAGAAACACTGCAAGAAAACCACAGACCAATATCCCTTGTAAATGTATAAGCAAAAATCCTCAACAAAGTACTAGAAACTGAATTCAGCAGCACATTAAAAGGAGTATGCACTGTCGTGAAGTGAGATTTACTCCTGGAATGCAGGAACAGTTCAATGTATAAAATTAATCAATTTAATATATCATGCCAACAGAATGAGGGGAAAATACATATGACCACCTCAATTAATGCAGAAAATCCATTTAACAAAATACCCTTTCATGACAAAACATACAACAAACTAGGGATAGAAGGAAACTTCTTCCAGATGCTAGGGCCATAGGTGAAAACCCAGCTCACATCAGACTCAATGGTGAAAGACTGAAAGCTTTTCCTTCTAAGTTCAGGAACAAGTCAAAGAAGCCTGCTTTTGCCACTCTATCCAACATAGTACTGGAAATTCTTGCCAGAGCAACTGGAAAAGAACAAGAACAAGAAATAAAAGGTGTCCAAATTGAAAACAGAGTGATCTCTGTTTACAGATGACATGGTTTTATGTGTAGAAAATCCAAAATAATCCACAAAATACTGTTAAGAGTTAAAATTCAGCTATGTTGCAGGTAATAATATCAACACACAAAATCAGTTGTCTGTCAACACACTAACAATGAACAATCTGAAAAGGAAATTAATAAAAACAAGTCCATTTGCAATAGCATCAAAAAGAACCAAGTATTTAGGAATAAACTTAACCAAAAAGCTGAACAACTATACACTGAAAACTACAAAACAGCAAGAAATGAAAGAAGACAAATAAGTGAAGACATCCCATGTTCATGAATCTGAAGACCTAGTGTTCTTAAGATGTCAACACAACCCAAAGTCACCTTCAGATGGAATGCAAGCACTGATCAAAACACCAATAGTATTTTTTTTTTTTTGAGGAATAGAAAAATCCATTCAAAAATTCATTTGAATGCATGGGTTTGGATTTATGTAGGCTTGTCCCTGGGGCCTCTCATAGTGTCCCATGCCAGAGCAAACTATGCCCCCAAACCGTTGCCTGGCCTCTGTGTCCACAGGCTGCTGGCACTGAAGTGGGTTGCACAGTGCATAAAAGGAACAACCACAAAAACAACTCATCTGGAAGCTCAAGGTACACCAAGTAATCAAGATCGTCTTGAAAAAGGAGAGCAAAGTTAAAAGACTCGCCCTGTTTGGCTTCATGAAGAAAGGGGAATATTATGGTCTGAACTGTGTCCCCCTAAAATTTATAAGTAAAGTCCTAATCCCAATACCTCAAGTGTGGCTGAAAACTTCTTCAAAAGTATAATGATAGCATAAGGACAGACACACAGACCAGTGGAATAGAACAGAAAGCCCAGAAGCAAACCCAGACATCTAAGGCCAATTGATTTAAACCTGGGTGCCAAGGCCATTTCATAGGAAAAGCATAATCATGGCAACAAATGGTTCTCAGAAAACTGGATGTCCACATGCAAAAGAACAAGGCAGGCCCCGGATCTTACACTGTGTAAAAAGTTAACCTGAGAAGGATTAAAGAACCTTAGCAACTGGTTATAGGATGGCCATGCACATGGTCCAAAATATGTATATATTTTTTTAATTCTCAGAGAATTTACAAAACTGCAAAGAACATTTGTTTCCCATGATACATCCTACATTAGACTCCACATAGTGCCACCCTGCTAGAGTCTGGGACAAAGAAATAGGGGGAAAGAAACAATCAAATCCAATAAATTATAAAATGACCAACTTGTGGCAGATGCTCCAATCTGTATTTCCTGAGGCAGTCATCCAGCCATCTACTGGAAGTCACGGTTAGACTGACATTTGGGAACTTAAAAGCACCCAAAATTAGAATCCATCATGTCCCCACTGAACTCCACAGGTGTTCCCTTCAACTTCCTACTTCTGTCAATAATGTCTCCACTCACCAGGATGAAAATCTCCCTTTTGACTTTCCTTTCTTTGAATCCCTTTATTGGTTACTAACAATTGTTTCAACGATTGTTCCTTCATCAACTTGAACACCAGCATCATCCCTACCAGGCAAAGGCTGTCTGTCTCCCAACTCTCCTTAGCAATTCATCCTATGTATCACCACCAAATTCTTTTTTTGTGGGGTGGGGGTAGGGGTGGGGGGCAGTACCAGGGATTGAACTCAGGGGCACTCGACCACTGAGCCCCATCCCCAGCCCTATTTGGTATTTTATTTAGAGACAGGGTCTCACTGAGCTGCTTAGTGCCTCACTTTTGCGGAGGCTGGCTCTGAACTCTCGATTCTCCTGACTCAGGCTCCTGAGCCACTGGGATTATAGGCGTGCTCCACCACGCCCAGGTCCACCAAATTCTTTATTTTAAATTTACTTCAAAAGTTCTCTTATATTTTATATTTTTAAATATTGCGAGATTTGCCATTATTCATAGTTTGGTATTGTTACTCTTTTTTATTATAGCCATTCTGGTGGGTGTGTGCAGCAGTATCCCACTGTCGTTTTAATTTGCATTTCCCTGATGACTAAGGGCACTGAGCACCTATTTGTGGGCTTACTGGCCATTCATATATCTTCCTTTGTGAAGTGTCTATTCAAGTCTTTTGCCCATTTAAAAAACTGGGTTGTTTGCCTTTTTGTTTTTTAATTGTAGGAGTACTTTATATATTATGGATATAAGTCTTTGTCAGATATGTTTGTAGATGTTTTCTTCCAGTCTATGACTTAAGCAGAGGTTCTAATTTTGATGAAACTTAATTCATCAGGTTTGGTTTGTTCTGGTCTGGTTTTTGCAGTGCTGGGGATCCAACCCAGGGCCTCACACATGCTATGCAAATGCCCTACCACTTAGCTACACCTCCAGCCCAGTTTTTCCATATCTAGTTACTATTTTCTACAGCTAAGGGTCATCACTGAGCCCCCAAGTTCCAAGTCTGTAAACTTCTGTTGTTCTTTCGAAATGGCCACAGAATCTTTTTTGTCCAGTTACTTTATTTTTTTTTATTTTTTATTTTTTTTTTAAAGAGAGAGGAGAGGGGGAGAGAGAGAGAGAGAGAGAAAGAGAGAATTTATTTGTTTATTTTAGTTCTCGGCGGACACAACATCTTTGTTGGTATGTGGTGCTGAGGATCGAACCCGGGCCGCACGCATGCCAGGCGAGCGCGCTACCGCTTGAGCCACATCCCCAGCCCCTGTCCAGTTACTTTAAAAAAAAGGGGAAACCTCTAAACATAAGGAGTTTAGGGGTCTTAATTGAAATATGCATTTTAAAAAAATGCCACTAGAGGTCTAGAACATGACTTCACATATCGACCAACCAATGAGAACTCTGTGGAATACAACCATAGTCTAACTTCGCCCCCACCCCCCAAGACATTTAAGTTAAACCAGTCTTATCAACCTGGGCCACAGAAAGATAGTCCAGAGCTGCATTCACTACACACAAAAGCTAATTCAGGATGGACCACAGATCTAAATGTTAAAAGCTAAACAAACTCCTAGAAGAAAACATGGAAGAATATCCTTGAAACTTGAGGACTAGCAATGACTTCTTAGGATACAGAAAGCAACAACCATAAAAGAAAAAACAAAATGATAGGCTTCATCAAAATCGAAACTTCTACTCAGGGCTGGGATGTAGTTCGGTGATGGAGTGCTTGCACAGTGCCTGCCCAGCACCTGCAAGGGCCTGAGTTTGATCCCCAACATTGCAAAAAAGTTAAAAAATTAAAAATAAAAACCTCTTTCAAGCCACAGACTGGAAGAAAATGTGCAAATGTCTACGAACATATCTGACAAAGGACTTGTGCCCAGAATACATAAAGAACTCCTACAACTAAATAACAAAAAGGCAAACAACCCAATGTTTCACATGGGCAAAGGACTTGAATAGACACTTCACAAAGGAAGACATCCAAATGGCCATGAAGCACATGAATAGGTGCTTAGCGCCCTTAGTCATCAGGGAAATGCAAATTAAAACCACAATGGAACACTACTGCACACCCAGCAGAATGGCTAAAATTAAGAAGAAAGACAACACCTCATGTTAGCAAGCACAGGAAGCAATCAGAACTCTCACACTGTGTGGGAGTGCAATAAGGATGACTACTTTAGAAAAAGGCCTGGCAGTTTCCTATAAATCCAAATATACACCTGTCCTGTGATCTCAGAATTCCACTCCTAGGTGTTTACTCAGGAGATATGAAGATATGTGTCTTAAAAAAAAAAAAACACTTATAGAACAATGTTCATATCAGCTTTATTCATAATAGTCCCAAACTAGAATGAGATCAAGTAGATCAAGTGTCCATCAATAAGAAAATGTGCAAACAAAACGATGTCTCAGTGGTAGAGCTCTTGCCTAGCATGTGTGAGGCACTGGGTTCAATTCTCAGCACTGCATATGAATAAATGAATAAAATAAAGGTTCATCAACATCTAAAGAAAATTTTTTTAAATGATGTCTATTCACATCATGTAACAGAATGTAACAGAATTCAGCAATAAAAGGGAACAAACTAGCAATACATACAAATGAGTAAGTCTCAAAAACCCACCAGATGAAAGAAACCTTGCCACAACAATAAAGATGCCTTGTCACAGGGTGTCTTCCATCTGCGGGAAATCCCACAGCAGGCTAAATTAATTTATGTGGGGGGAACATCAGAGCAATAGCTGCCCGGGGAAGAAGTGTGAGAGAACTTTCTAGGTGGATGGTAATGATTCGTGTCTAGAAAGAGGATAAGGTCACATCAATTTGCATTTGTTTGAATTAATCAAATGGTATATTTAAGATCACTGCATTTCATAATTCAAAAAAATTCAAAAAAAAATACTTGAACTCTAGTTAATAATACACACACATATATATATACATATACGTGTTCTTAAATGAATGTTATATCCCAACTTGTTTTGAAATGAATCAAAAAATAAGGTTTGATGAGTAGATAAGACGATGGATAGAAGGATAAATCTGTGACAAAGCAAACAGCAAAATGTTCACTGTCCAGCTGTGAGGTAGGTACACAGGTATTCACTGTAGAATTATTTCAGCCTTTTTATATGTTGGGTATTTTTCATACTAAAATACTGGGGGAGGGCCAGGGGTGCAGTTCAGTTAGAGCACCTGCTTAGTATGTGCAAGGCCCTCGTTTGATCCCCAGCAACAGGCGGGAAAAGGTTCATTTAAAACCTAGGGGAACAGAAATGTGGAGGAGACACACCTACAGACCCTGCAGCCCTTGGCCTCACCTGCACTCTGCTGAGCTTCTGGAGATGAAAGCCCACCTGACATGCTCACATCCTGTAAAGAAAACAGGCCACGGCCAAAGGTATAAATAAGCATAAACTTATGCCTTCAAAACCAACAGTGAGGACCAAGCAGAAGTCTGAGAAGCCCCAGTTCTTTCTCCTAGATGATTCTCAGATGAGGAAGGGCATTTGTATGTACAGGCACGAGCCGTTTTTCTCCTGTGGTTTGAGAAGTGGTAGAAGAGGCCCGGGTGGTAAACGGGTGTGAGCAGATAGGCCTGCTGAAAACTCGTGATCACACAAAAAACACTGAGGTTCTTTTTCTCCTTAAAAAAACAAGCAAACAAAACCTACCGAAGTTTGAATTAGGTTAGTTCAAGGAAGAAGAGGCCAGGATGGAGAAAAGGGCTTTAGCCATCCTCAACGCCATGACCCTGTGCAGGGAATCTCTCGGGTACATTTGAGTTTATTCCACCAAATGACTGATGAACATCTAAAGAGCAATCCACAACTAATGACAAGAAAAATAATAAGCCACACCACCAATAAGCCCAGTCCGTCATCACCCCAAGTACTCGGGCTGCTCCCCTTCTAGAAGAGGGTCTGCTGCCCTCCTGGCCTGCGGACGAACCAGTGACGCTCCATTCCCCTCCGTGTGGAAACGCCTAGAGACCTGGGGAGGGTAAGGGATGGGAAGTTTCCTCCTGAACCCTCTGCTTCATTGCCCCTGCTCAGAGGGTGCCCTCAACACTATACTCTTCCTCTAACTCTTGATGTCTCACGAGAGAAGGGAAAGTGACTGCAGGCCAGGTAAGCTTTACCTGAGGTTAAGATATGAACAGCTGGTTCACCCCACCACCGCCTGACTAGGGGCCTCCTGCCTTCAGATGTGAAGATAACGGCTTCCAGGAATTCCAAAGGCTCCCTTGCTGAACCATAGGCAGCACTGTCACATTAGATTCCACTTAAGATACGGATAAGAGTGATAAAAACCTAAGAACTTCACTGCCCTGGGTTTCCAAGCCTGTCTTTTAACCCCTTGGGTGATGGTGACAGATGGGGACGTTTCCCGTGGGGCTCTGCAGCTGAGAGCAGGTGCTCCCAGCCAGTTACCCATTCCCCTAAAAACCAAGTAAGCTGTTACCTGCGTGGCCCACTGGATTTGCGTGTGCCAAGCAGCGAGCAAGGCGTCATAGAGGCCGGTGAGCTGGCGGTCCAGGGGCAGGTCACTCTGGCACAGCTCTTGCCAGGCTGCCAAAAGCTGCACCTGCAGAGGCACAACAGAGAGGACCTTGCTGGGTACACTGAATAAGCGGCCTGCTCCAACTGCCCTTCCCTTCCACCACCCCAGTGAGCACTGCTGCCTGCTGTCCCGAGCCAAGTGCCCACTGAATCCATTCACTTTTTTTTTCCTAAAAAGGCAGAAAACAAACAAAAACAGTAATCTCCTCTAATAATCATCCAAACCTTGAATCTGTCACCTCCAAGTACCTCTCTCCTTTTACCCTGCCCCAAAGACACGCCAGGGTGCTCCACCCAGTGCGCTGCGCTCTTCAGAAGAGACCTTAGAGGTGGCTGTGAGTTGGTGCTAAAGCTTCATGTCCTCTCCTTACTGCTTCAGGACACAGGGGCTTGAAGGACTGGGCTTCAAGGACTGGAGGTCAGCCCAGGAAGCTGCTGAGTGTTTTGGTAACCTAGTTTCATCAACCCCACAAAACTTAAAAAAGTCTTACAGTTTGCTGAAAGGCACAATAAAGCTTAAGACATGAATCTCCCTTAAGATACAAAAATGGGAATAAATTAAAACAATTTTTCAAGTCTGTTTGAATCCATCTAAATGAATCCAGCTGTAAATACAAAAGAGGATGAAAACTAATGAAATGTTTTCCAACTGGCAATTAGATGTGTCCATACGCTGGACCAAGAGTGCCCCCTTCTGGTTAACGGGAAGAAAAACAGCCCTTAAGTCTAAAACTGCTGTTGCCAGAGCTATGAGCACTCCACAATTGTAATGGTTTGCAGCTTCTTACCTTGTGACACTTGTAATAGTATGCAAGGAGCTGGGGCATCCGGTCAATTTCAGTAAAAACTTTCACAAATATTTTGGACTGATCTAAAGAACAACATAAAACACATACAAGACTGTTACCAGGTTTTCTGGTATAGCCAAGAGAAATAATTCACTAGGTTAAATTTCATAGGTTCTAGGGCTGGGGTTATAGTTCAGTGGTTGAACAAGCATCCCTGACAAGCATCACAAATAGAGCTGACATTATACATCAGCAAATCAATCAGCACATCTGAACAGTAAAATGAACTAGAATCAGGGTTGGCACTGGGCTGGGGGGCAAGCCTGGGGTATGAAATTTAAAGAAGCTATCACTCTCAGGGTTGTGCAAGCACACAACCACTTGCCTCACCTAGTCCTGGCCCTGATTTGAATCACAAACTATTAGCGACAAGTACCTAAAATAACTGATAATTGACCTCATTTTGTAGGCAAGAAAACTGCGCCCAGAGAGTTTTAGTGACTTGCAGGACTGCAAACTATAGCAGAGGTTGAAGTGGTGGCATCCAATGTTCTGGCCTACAAAAGCAGCGATTTCATCTGGCGTGTCAATCCAGTATTTATATGAACTGAAAAACACTGAAACAAGCAGGCTGTCTGTCAGGTGCCAAGAACAAACCTAGCTCTTAACTGCCTCAGGGTCTCTGTACTTACTGTATCTAAGACGATCTTCTGGTTTCTCCTCAGCCAACCTAGACTAGGTTCCTCCTGCAGTCCTGTCATGCCTTCCCTTCACAGAAATAATCTCAGTCTACATTGTTTTATTTATTACTTATATAATATCTGTCTTTCTCATCCACGAACACAAGCTCCAAGGAAAGCTGTAACATTTCCTATCGTGTTTCATTGTCCCCAGAAATTAGCACCACACACAGTAGACACTCAATAACTGCACTAAGTTGAAGTCTGTTGAAATAGCATTGTTTTTCAGCATTATCAGAAACATGTTCATGGAAGAAAAAGTGGAAAACAGAATAAGAAGAAAAAATCTACTGATAATACCATCACACTCTGACATACTAACGTTTAGATGGACATTTAAACAACACTGCTACAGTGTGTGCCTTGTCTCAAGGTATAATCACAACTTTCAAAATATCTACCCTATAGAGTAGAATTTCTTTAAATGAATAATAAAGCAGAATTTGCCAAAACAGCAAATGGCACGTGCAGAAGTTATATCAAGGCTGGGGATGTGGCTCAAGTGGTAGCGCGCTCGCCTGGCATGCGTGCGGCCCGGATTCGATCCTCAGCACCACATACAAACAAAGATGTTGTGTCCGCCGAGAACTAAAAAATAAATATTAAAAATTCTCTCTCTCTCTCTCTCTCTCTCTCTCTCTCTCTCTCTCTCTCTCTCTCTCCTCTCTCACTCTCTCTAAAAAAGAAAAAAAAAGAAGTTATATCAAGATAGAGAAGATCAATAAGGAAACAGGAATTGAACCACAATCTAAACCAATTAGACCCGAGAGCCACAAACAGCAAAATATGTTCTTCCCAGTAAACAGGGAATATTCTCCAGGACAGACCATAAGTCAGACCATAAAATAAGTGCTAATAAATTTTAAAAGGTGGAAACCATGGAAATCATACAGCATCTTTTCTCATCACAACAGAAATAAACTAGAGATCAACAGTAGAGAGAGAATTAGAAAATTAAAAATATGTGAAAATTAAACAACAAGCTTTTAAACAGCAATTAGGTTAAAGAAGAAATTCTGAGGAAAATTAGAAAATGCTTGTAGACAGATGGAAATGAAAACACAATATACCAAATTTATGGGATGCAGTGAAAGCAACTAAGCAAAGTAATTCATAGCTATAAACACATCCAAAAAGACCTCAGCTGGGATGTAGATCAATGGTAAAGCACTTGCTCAGCATGCACAGGCCCTGGGTTCCACTCCCAGCACCACAAAATAATAATAATAATAATAACAACCTAACTCTAAATCTTAAGAAGAAACAAGATAAACTAAAACCAAAGACAGCAAAAGGAAAGAAAAAATAAAGATTAAAGCAGAGATAAATAAAATAGAGAATAAGAAAATAAAGAGAAAAATCAATGATTCTTTGAAAAGGAATCTTTGACAAATCTTTATTTAGATTCACTATGAAAAAGAGAAAGGACTTAAGACAACTAAAACCAGAAATGAAACAGAAAGCATTACTACCATTGCCACAGAAATAAAAAGGATCACACTGAGTACTTTAAATAATTATATATCAACACACTGAATAGCCTAGATAAAATGGATGATTCTTAAAAAAATAAACTTTATAGAAATAGAAAAACTCTGAATAGACTTACAACTAATAAGAAGATTGAATCAGTGATCAGAAGTCTCTTGAAAACAAAAAGCTCAGAACTGGATGGTTTTCTTGGTGAATTCTTTTATACATTTAAAAAAGAATTAACACCAATTTTTTTCAAGTTCTTCCAAAAAAATTACAGAGGAACACTTCCTAATTTATTTTGAGACTAGCACTACCATGATGCCAAAAACAGACAAAGAACTACAATAAAACTATAGACCAATATCCCT
This sequence comes from Spermophilus citellus, assembly GCF_964194105.1. Classification (NCBI taxonomy): domain Eukaryota; kingdom Metazoa; phylum Chordata; class Mammalia; order Rodentia; family Sciuridae; genus Spermophilus; species Spermophilus citellus. The sequence continues at coordinate 16,680,914 of NC_138187.1, forward strand.
GATAAATATTGACACAAAAATTCTCAATGAAATCTTGATAACATTAAAAGGATTATACAGGGCTGTGGTTGTAGCTCAGTGGGCTAGGGTTGTAGCTCAGTGGTTGAGTGCTTGGCTCACATGTGTGAGGCACTGGGTTCAATCCTAAGCACCACATAAAAAAATAAATAAATGAAACAGAGATATTGTGTCCATCTACAACTAAAAACATATTTTTTTAAAAAAAGGATTATACACCATGACCAAGTGGAATTTATTCCTGTGTGCCAGGATGGTTTAACAATGCAAGAATTAATTACTATTCCACAGTAACAAAATGAAGGGGGGGGGGGTGATCTCCTTAATTGATGTAGACAAGGCATTTAATGCAATTCAATACTCTCTCATGTTAAAACACTCAACAGACTAGAAATACATGGAAACTACCTTAACATAATGAAAACCATATACTTTCTCTTTTCAATTCATTACATTTTTGGGGCACTGAGGATTGAGCCCAGGGGCACTGTACCACCAAGAACACCCCTGGGTTTACATTCCCATCCCTTTTTATTTTGATATAGGGTCTGGCTAAGTTGCCCAGGCTAGTCTTGAACTTGTGATCCTCCTGCCTCAGTCTTCCAAGCAGCTGGGATTTCGTGTGTCACTGTGCCCGGCTGCCCATATAATTTTGTAAAGCTCACAGCTAACAAAATATTCAATGGTGAAGATTATTCCAAGTCTTTCCTCTAAAATTAGAAACAAGAAAAGGATGTCCACTCTCTCCAATGCTACTGAATGTATTAAGGGAAGTATTAATCAGAGTAGTTAGCAAGGACAATTAAAATAATTCAAATAGGAAAAAAGAATTATCTCTGTTTGCAGGCAAAATCTTATATATAGAAAACCCTAAAGATTCCGCAAAAATCCTCTTAGAGCTGAGTACAGTAATGCACACTTGTAATCCCAGCTACTCAGGAGTCTGAGGTTGGGAGGATCACAGGTTTGAGGTCAACCTGGGAAACCTAGCAAGACCGTGTCTCAAAATAAAAATAAATAAAAAGGGCTGAGAACATAGCTCAGTAGTAGGTAGTCCAACCCCCAGTACCACCAAAAAAAAAAAAAAAACCTATTAGAAATAATAAGTTTAGCAAAGTTGCAGGATGCAAAATCAAATCAATACATAAAACCAAGTTGTTTCTTTACATTTAATAATGAGCATTATTAAATATTTTTAAAATTTAAAAAAATATTTTTTAAAAAATTTCAATTACACTAACATCAAAAAGAATAAAATACTTAGTAATAAACTTGACCAAATAGCTAAAAGACATACACTGAAAACTACAAAGCACCGCTGAAAGAAATTAAAGACACAAATAAACAGAGAGACATCTCATGTTTATGGATTGGAAGACTTAATATCATTAAGATGTCAATACTAGTCAAAGTGATCTACAGATTTAATGCAATTCCTCCCCAAATCTCACAATTTTTGCATAAACAAAAAATCCATCCTCAAATTTATATGAAATCTCAAGGGTCCCTGAATAATCAAATCATTTTGAAAACAAAATGAAAGTCTCATACTTCCTGACTTCAAAACTTACTAAGGGGCTGGGGTAGTGGCTCAGTGGTAGAATGCTCACCTAGCATGTGCAAGGCCCTGGTTTCGATCCTCAGCACCACATATAAATAAAGGTATTGTGTGCAGCTACAACTAAAAAAATTAATTAATTAAAAAAAAAAACTTACTATAAAGTTACAACAATGAAAACAGTGTAGTTCTAACATAAGTATAGACATACAAACTATGTGTCTTTATATAGTTTATATATAGACTATATTCTGTGGATTCAGATCAACAGTGGAACCAGAAACAAACCCCCATATACATGGTCAAATGATTTTCAACAAGAGTGCCAGATCAGTCAGGCACGGTGGCACATGCCTGTAACACCAGCAGCTCGGGAGGCTGAGGCAGGAGGATCACAAGTTCAAACAGCCTCAGCAAAAAGCGAGGCACTAAGCAATTCAGTGAGACCCTGTCTCTAAATAAAATACAAGAAAGGGCTTAGGATGTGGCTCACAATGGTTGTTAAGCGCCCCTGAGTTCAATCCCTGGTACCCTCGTGCCAAAAAAAAAAAAAAAAAAGAATGCCAAGATCATTCAAAGGAGAAAGGAAAATTTTTCAGCTCAGAAAACTGGATATCCATAAGAAAAAAGATGGACTCTTACAAAAATAAGATATTCAGGAGGCTAAAGCAGGAGAATCCCAAGTTTGAGGCCTGTGTGAGCAACTGAGCCAAACCCTCAGACTTTAAAAATTATATGTATAAAAAAAAGCAGAGGCTAGTAATATAACTCAATGGTAGAGCAACTTATCTAGCAAGCACAAGGACCTGCGTTCAGTCCCCAGGGCTGAGGGAAAGAACTAATCCCACAGAATGAGAGAAAATATTTGCAAATCATTATCTGATAGGGGAGACAGGGAAGGGCAAGAGGCAGAAAGAGGAACATAAGTACACAGAGTAGGGGAATCAGATATTACTGCATGTATGAAGTTGACAAACTGGGAAAAATTTTCATCTTACTTTTTGAAGTTAAACATCACAAGTAAAACTAAAATGAAGTTATATATATATATATATATATATATATATATATATATATATATATGTATTTCAAATTATCTTTGAGAAAAATTATAAAGAAATCATACAGCATAGAGAACAAAGGAATGGAAAGAAACATACAAGCAAAAAATATAAAAATAGACACATAAAAGACTGGAAATTTCTGTTTAAAAAAATAAAACCTAGATGGGATGAAAATTATTATTAAAAGACATACAAGGACTAGACTTAAAAACAAAATTTGGACTGGAGTGTGGCTCAGTGGTACAGCACTTGCCTGGCATGTGTGAGGCCCTGGGTTTGATCCTCAGGACCACATAGATATATAATATAAAAGATCCATTGACAACTAAAAACTATATATATTAGAAAAAAAAAGTAAAATTCAACTATGTGTCATTTGTAATAGACCACTCTAAAATAAAATATCTCAGAAAGTCTGAAGATTATAAACAAGGCAAAGACATACTAAAGCAAATAGAAACAAAAAGAAAGCAGAACTCATAATATTTAATACCCAAGTTGAACTGAGATAGAAGTCATTCAATGGGGCCATGGCAAAATTTAATAAAAATGCTATTTAAATACTAATAGAGCAAGAAGGAAAAAAATGAAAGTTTTCCAAGGTGGCTTCCAAGAAGCCAACACAATCATGATACCACAACCCAGCATAGATATTCACTTATGGTATCTCAATAAAAAAAAATCTAAATAAGATTAACAAATATCTAGCAGTACATTTATACACATACACACACAGAGTAAACACGCAAGGTTTGTTCTTAAAATGCAAGAATGAAGTCATACTCGAAATGTTATTTATGATTTATCAGTTAGTAGGTGAGTGGAAATAAAAATAACAAATTAATCCTGATAGATGCTGAAAAGGCACTTAATAAATTTGGTAATAATTTTTATTTTTTAAAAATTATCTAAGTGCTCACTTGATGGTATAATAAATAAATCTTACCTAACACAACAGTGCCTTGTTGCTGCCTCTGGAGTTACTGCATAACCCAGGAACTAAAGAGAAAGATTCACAGTGGAAACAGAGGCACACAGTTCTCCAGAGCTGAAGTGAAGGGACAGCAATTTGATAAGGCTTCACTACCCGGAAGGGGGCCAGACCTTCCAGGCTTTACCTCTGGAGCCAAGAGAGGGGAGAAACTGCCTTCTAGGGGAGCAGTGTGACCACGGGCACAGGAGGCTAAGCTCACTCATCCACACTGCTTATCAACTATCCAGAGGGCCCTTCTCCAAGAGTTTTGTCCCAACTGGCCCTGGACAGTCCTGGTTTATGTTGTCCCAGATTAATTAGGAAAGCTCTCCCTTCAGTCATAAAAAAGTGTTCATCTGCAGCAACACAGATGACCCTGGTGGGCATCATGTTAAGTGAAATACGCCAGGCAACGAAATACAAACAACGCATGACGACTTCTGTGTGTGGAATCTATGAAAGCTGAACTTAGTGAAGGACAGCGGAATGGTAGCTGCCGGGACAGGAGGTGGGGGAAATAGAGGATGTTGGTCAAAGGGTACACACTGTCAACAGATGAGTCAGTTCTGGGGATCTAATACACAGCATGGTGAATATACAGCTACTAACAATGTGCTGTGTAATTGAAATTTGCTAACAGTAAATCTGAAGTGTTCTCAGCACAGAAAGAAAAAGTAGTAACTATGTGTAGCAGTTTAGACATGGTGTCCCCCAAAAGCTCATGTGACACAATACAAGGTTTGGAGGAGAAATGATTGGGTTATATCTTTAACCTAATCCCTGATAGGGATTAACTGAGTGGCAACTGAAGTGGTGGGTGTGGCTGGGAGGAGGTGGGGCAGTGGGAGCCTGGCTTTGGGGTATCTATTTTTCTCTGGCAAGTGGTCTCTCTGCTTCCTGATCACCATGTGAGCTGCTTCCCTCTACCATACTTTTCTGCCATGGTGTTCCACCTGACCTCAAGCTTCGAGGAATGGAGCCACCATCTATAGACTAAGACCTCTGAAACTGTGAACCTTCAAATCAACTTTTCTTCCTCTACAACTGTTCTGGTTGGGTCTTTTAGTCACAGCAGTGAAAAAGCTGACTAAAACACTATGTGAGGTGATGGATACACTACCTAGGTATCAAATCCTCATATTGCATATATAAATATACACAATTCTACCAGAGAACTCAACTGCTGAAAAATAATATAACATCACAGTATTCTTGATAAGGGTCAAAACTTATTCCAATGTCACATTTAAGATTTGTACATTTCTCTAAATATAAACTTTAATAATTATAATCTAATTTTGAACTGTACTTATTGATATGAATACTGAAGTATTTAGGACTGAAGTGTACTAATGTTTGCAACTTTGAAATGGCATCAGAAAGACTAAGATGGGTTGATGGATGGTAGGTAGACACGTGATAAAGCAAACTGCAGCATAATGCTAATGCTGGAATCCAGAGAGTATGTTCACGACATTTGTTTCAACTTTTCTGTATGTTTGAAAATTTCACATAAGATGTTCAAAACATATAAGCATCATAAGTTATAATTTAGTTCCATTTTTTTCCCTTTGTAGTACTGGTTATTGAACCCAGGGTTTTACACATAGTACCCAAGAGCTATACAACTGAGCTATACCCCTCACCCTTTTTAAAATTTTTTTTAGTACTGAGAATTTAACTCAGGGGTGCTTTACCACTGAGCTATATCCTCGGCCCTTTTAATTTTTTTTCATTTGAGATAGGGTCTCACTAAGTTGCTGAGGCTGGCCTCAAACTTGTGATCCCCCTGCCTCAGCCTCTTGAGACATGTGCCATGGTGCGTAGCTACTTCCAGTCTTATAATATAATCAACATCAAGACATTTTCAAGACTGAAGACTCAGAAAGTCTTACCTTTATAAAGAAATGTGCAGACACAAGAAAGAGCCATACTCACCTACAGACTGAGAAGTGAATGCTGCTACAATCTGAGGACTGGCCAGGGCCTCCAGTCTGTTCTTCAAGGCCTCTAAGTGCACACATTTTTCTGAGTAGTCTGGTGTATCCACAAGCATTGTCAAGCTGTTCTGCATGCCGGTTAGCTTGGCAGAAATCACAGTGATATCCTGTAAAAAAATGAGAATAGAGGGTATTTATTTTAAAAGACTCCAGCTACCTCAATTGGGACTGAATAAAATACAGGAAAAGGCAACTCTTAATATAATAAAATGGCCAATAGACATTATGTTCAACATTATTAGTACTCAAATAACTGCAAATTAAAACAAGAATGTGCCATTTTTCTCTAAAAAACTGGGAAAGTTTTTAAAAAATTATGATAGCTATTGTTTGGTGAAGATGCCAAAAAAAAAGACACTCTGGTGTTATACATGTCTGCTGACTTACTCCAACAGCAACGTGACAAGAGTCTTAAAAATACTCACATCATTTAACTTGGTATTTTCTCTTCCAGAAATGATTATTTCTTTAAAGGATATAGAGATATCGCTGTATTATAATTAATGTGATTGTAGTGTTAAAATAACAAAGCCTAGAAGCAACATAAATCTTCTATTATAACAAATAAAATATAAATTATGGGTCACTCATAATGGTATATGGAATACTGTACAGCCACCCAAAATTATGTTTTTGAAATGTACTAAATAAAGGTATTGTGTCCAACTACAACTAAAAAATAAATATTAAAAAAAAACTTACAACTTACTATTAAATGAAATAAACACTATAAAAAAGTATATAGACACGAGTCCCAATTTTGTTTCATATACATCAATGTAATATATGTAATACATACATATATATTAGTCATACACAGGTATAACTGAATGTACACAGTCATTACATCTGCATACATACAAAAATACATACCTAAGTAAAAAAGTGTACAAACATGTATAAAAAATACCTAATAGGGGCTGGAGCTGGAGCTCAGTGGTAGAGTGCTTGCATAGTATGGGTGAGGCACTGGGTTTGATCTTCAAACCACATAATAAATAAATAAATCAAGTTATAAAAATTATTTTTAAAAAATCCTTTACAGACTTAAAAAGTATATTTCTGGGGTCTAGAAATATGAAACATTTTCTTTCCTTCCTTGTGTACTGAATTCCTCAAATCTTGTAAGATACACATAAATGAGTTTTTTAATTAGAAAAATAATTAAGAAAGTACTACGTGATAGTATTCCAGCATTCAATGAGCTGTGATGTATCAGACACTGTATCAGACATCTGAGACTCCCAGATGAGTAAGGTCGCATTACAAAGATGTGCTCACAACTCAGTGGGATAGAAAGATTCTGATGCAACTTCAGAACAATGGCTCACGTGTTACAGGAGCAATCAGTTTTGCCTTGGAGAGTCAAGGAGCCGTCGTAGGGCAGAGCTGTGAAGGGTGGTGCTCTGACTGGACCTAGAGGGACGAGCGGAGGTCCACTCTGATACAAAGAAAAGCAGAAGGACAGTTCAGGCAGAGAACTGAAGAGTGGAAGGAGATGGCACGTTGGTCTGGAACAGTCACGGGGTGGGTGGACAGACATGGAGGGGGCAGCCAGGGAAACGCTGAAAGGCAAGCCACAACCTGTCCTGAAATAGGCTGCCCTATTAGGGGCTCAAAATCTATCCAGAAGAGAATGGGAAATCACTGAAAGTTAAAATGGAGGGGAGGGAGACAAGGAAATGGCAGGTGCCAATTTATACTTTAGGATATCCCCCTGGTCACATGTGGAAGATAAATTAGTGTGGCAAAGAGACCAATGGACAGCTGTCGTAATGGTCCAGGAACAAATGATTAAAAGCATGACTAGAATCCTAGCAGAGATATAAAGAACAGATATAACTGAACAGGAAAGAAGGAGCAGTTAAGGCTTCTGGCGTTTCTAGGCTAAATGCTTGGATGGAAAATGGCCCTATTAACCAGGATGGGGAACACAGGAAAGAGTGATGGTTTATGGCTTTGGAGAGAAATAAACAATTCAGCCGGGCATGGTGGTGCACCCCTGTAATCCCAACTACTCAGGGGGCTAAGGCAGGAAGATCTTAAGTTCAAGGTCAGCCTGGTAACTTAAAAAGATCATGTCTCAAAATAAAAAATAAAAAGGGCTGGAGATGTAGCTCCGTGGTAGAGCACTGGCCTAGCATGCATAGGCCCTGGGGTCTATGCCTAATTCTGAAAAAAATAAAAATAAAAACAGAATTCAGTTTTTGAAATGCCAAATGCTAAGGAGAGTCCAGCTGGATATTGCTGGTCTTGTGGGCAGTTAAGTTTCAAGTATCAGGAGAGTGAAGGGCAGAAAAACAAGATGTATTTAAACGACTAATTGACATTAGTAGTTAAAATAGTAAACCACTAATGTTAATTATTACAACCAGAAACCTTATTTATTTATTTATTTATTGTAGTCCTTGGGGACTGAGCCCCATGCCCGTTAGGCAAGCACTCTACCACTCAGCCGCATTTCCAGGCCTTCTTTTTCCTTTTGAGACAGGGTCTAAGTTGTCCAGCTGGTCCCACACTTGCCATCCCCCAGTGTCAGCCTCCAAGTAGCTGAACTGCAGCTGTGCACACCACCCCTGGCGGGGGCATGTTGGCTGAGGCTTCTCCTCCACTCACTCTCCATGACCAAGAGGCTTCATCAGGCAAGGTGTACAAAGTGTGCGGAGGGAGAACTGAGAGCAGTTTCAGATTTTCCCTACAGGACGTCTGAACATTTCTGTCTGCTGCGAATGACATCCCTGGAGGTTGGGGATATTCTGATGAGAGGCTATCGCACTTGCTTTCCCCAAATCTCAAGCTCTCACCTAAATGAATTTCCAACATCCCCTAAATAAGATGCCTACTTGAGTCTTAAATGTCTCCTCAATATCAGCGCTCAGCGTGCTCCACTTGTCCGCTTCTTGAAGAGATTCAGCAGCAAGCTGCATCCTGGACTTCACCTGGTCGATTTCCACCAATACCTAAAAGGAAATGAAGCAAAAATGAAGCAGGGTTCCTTTTCCTCTACCTTCCCCCAGTGACCTGAAGCATGAGTCTCGTGGCATGCTCCTTCTTCGGGTAGTTTCTGTACCCCAAAGCACCAATCACATAGTCAATTTTACTCAGCATGCTGAAGAGATACGTAAGTGGAAAGGACGAAGCTGGAAGGTGACTAAAGTGACAGCTAGAATTCTGAGTTCAGGCTGGCCTTTGGCAATGCTGTGCTGTCCACCATCCCCTGTGAGAGTGAACACCTTCCAAAAACCAGAATCCCCACATAGGGCAGGAGCCGAAATACCTGCATCGACTGCGATGTGTCCTGTTCAAATTTTTTAATGTCTTCCTTGACAAGAATCATTTGTTCTTTTAGAAAAGATGCCTCCTGTTTAAGAGCTTCAACATCACGGAGCACTTTGGGCATGTTCTGAAGGGCCTGGTGACTTGTTTCTGTAGCACAAATCAAGAACAGCAACATGCACAAAAGGTAAAAATTGGAGCAATCACCAGTGATAACTTTGAAATATGAGAGACAACAGAGAGAAAACTGCCTGAAGCAATACAAATCACACAGCTTTTAGAGCCTGCGCCAAGTGTCAGGCAGGAGACAGGATGGGAGGGGAGGAGGCCTTAGTAAGGTCCATGTCCCCCTCCTGCCTCAGTGTCCTAAGTATCTTGGATTACAGGCATGTGCCACCACGCCCAGTAACTTTTGGCAATTCTTAGGATAAGTAACACTTTCCTAGGTACCATGGCTGCCATATTGCAGACCCTGAAAACAAAGTGAGTCACATACTGAATCCAGGTATTTTATAAGTTTGAGGGATTATGAAGGTCAAGGGTGACCCTAGTTGACGAGCGGAGTCCACGGCAACCAGGTTGCAGCAGATAAATAGTGGGGAGTCTCTAGTTAATCCAGTGGTTCTCAAACCTGAACCTGTTTCAGAATTACCCAGTTTCTCTCTCAGTAGGTGTGGGGTAGACCCAAGATCTGCATTTCTAATCCATCTTCAAACAACAATGCTGGCCCCAGGACCACACATAAGAACCACTAGCCTGCTCCTTCTGCTCCCCTCATCAGACTGAGAAGGCAAATTGTACCCCTAGAACTATGGCACCAGAGTCTAGGTGGCCACTCTGTGGTCTACACAGGGACATGCCAGGGACATGACTGGTTTCTTCAGGCAGTCCTTTCAAAAATGATGTCATCCATGACCAGGTGATGGTGCTTTACCACTTAAACAATTTTATGAAATAGTCAAAAGTATTATGAGAAAGTAGCAATGCTGATTCATGGTCATTCCAAAATGTAGTCCACCGAGCACCAGTGTCAAAGGATATGGTTAAAATGCAGGTCCCGGGACCATGGGCCAGAGACTTTTATTTAGTAGGTTTGGTTTGAGATCAAAGAATCTGTGTTTTATAATGAATATTCCAAGTATAGAATACAATTTGAAAATCTTTGCAGACCATGATGTGTAATCTGGATTGGGAGGTCACCAGCAGAACCCTTTAGCCCTTGAAGAGCAATTCACTTGGGAATCAAGCAAAGGAGTCCACAGTCTCCTGCTCCACCCGTGCACTGAATGGAACCTTAATATCCTGATGACGTGCTGTAGAAACCTGCTCATTCAACTCTGCCACAAAATAGCAATACTGACCCAAGTACGGGTCTAAGGCTGAGGGACCAGGGTCAGAACATGTGAAGGTTTCTTCAACTGACTCAACAGGGCTGACATGGCCTCAGCCACGTCTCCCATTGGCTAAACCTCAGTCACTCTTCAGGTCCTGCTGACCTCCTGTGAACCTCTTTTTCCCTCTCCTTAGCATCCCCAAATTTAGCTGATTCCTATATCTATCTTAAAAATTATTTCTGACAGATGGTAGCACACACCTGTTATCCCAGACACTTGGGAAGCTGAGGCAGGAAGAATGCAAGTTTGAGGCCAGCCTCAACAACTTGAAGCCCTAAGCAAATTAGTGAGACTGTCTCAAAGCAAAATAAAAAAGGTCTGGGAATGTGGCTCGGTGGTTAAGTGTCCCTGGGTTCAATTCCTTGTACCAAAAACAAAAACAACAACGACAACAACAAAGAAAAAAACTCTGTCTTTGGGGGAAGTGCTGGGGAGTGATATTGGGCAAATCATATTCTTATATGTGTGCATGTACAAATGTAAAACAAATCCCATCATTATGTACAACTATAATATACCAATAAAATATGTGGAAAGAGGAAAAAAACCTCTCTCTTCCAGTGGTTGCCTCCCTCTTGAAGGGTCAGGGCATTTTCTGGAGTGTCAGCAACATTCTATGTTTTGGGGTCAGTCTAAGTTATAGTCGTTGAATACACTTGCCCAAACTTGGCAAACTCGTCAGATAAGACCCATGCATCTCACCTATGTAAACTTTAGCTAAAAGAAAACGGTAAATAAATATTGAACTCTACTGTTTCGGGTTCTAACTGAAACTTCAAGAAATGAAACATACCAATATATATACCTACAACTGATTTTGAAATACACCAAAAAAATTAGATGGATCAATGAATAGAGGGAATGGATCAATGGACAGATCCGTGGTAAAGCAGGAACAGTAAAATGTTAATTGCATAATCTAGATGGTGAGTTTATGGATGTCCACTTCACCGTGGCTTAGTTCAAGAATCTGCTATAATCCTTCATTTTCTCTCCCTCTTATCCCTCATTCCAGAATCCATCAGCAAATTCTCCCCTTTCTTGCTCCTAAAAATATCCTGAAGTTCCTACCTCTCACTATGTTCACTGCCATTACCCTAGTTGGAGCCTCATTATCATCTCTCTTTCACAATCATGAACATTCAGTGGAAGGACCCAGCAATGTTTTTGTTTGTTGTTTGGTACCAGATTGAACCCAGAGGTGCTTAACCACTGATCCACATCCCCAGGTTTTTTAATTTTTGATTTTTTTTTTTAATTTTGAGTCAGGATCTCAATAATTTGCTTATTGCCTTGCTAAATGACTGAGCCTGGCTTTGAATTTGCAATCCCCCTGCCTCAGCCTCCCAAGCCACTGGAATTACAGATGTGTGCCACCATGCCCAGCTGTTCAGGGGCTCTTTATCACAGAGCTACCTCCCCACAATTAAAAAGGCTCTCACAAATTTCCAAATATTCCCAAAGATGAGGGCAAAGTGGAAGAAATGGTTTTGTAGTCCACTTTCCCACTTCCTTAACACATATAAAGCACTTAGAACGTCATGTGATATACCAAGTCCTCAAGTGTCTGTTATTATACTATTATTCATGTCCTCCCTTTGCCCTAGGAAGTTCTCATTCAAGGCCTACTGCAGGGAAAGCCCTTTATGATTCTCCCAGACAAGAGATAACTGCACTTTTCCGCCAGCTCTCAGGGCTCCAGGTTCTAGTCTCCTTAAAGCCACCCTTCATTAAAATTTAACTATTTACATACTTTCCCCACAGGCAGCAAGCTGCAGAGAGTTAACTTTTCCTCCCCAGGACCCATTTCTTGATACAAGACAGGAGATGCTCCCTAATTACTAAAAAAAAAAAAAAAAAAAAAAAAAAAAAAAAAAAAAAAAAATGCAAAGTACAATAAAGAATCTGCACTGAAAGAAAACCTCTAGTTCCTTTCCTTAAACAATGAGCTTATCTATAAAACAAAGTTCTATTTACTATTCAGTTTCAGCGGAAGCAATGTGTTTGCTTTTTCCAACAAAGCCTAGCAGAGGGCTGGTGTGCGGAATGTACTGAATCAACACAGAGCAAAATAAAGTCAAACAGAGGAAGTATTTGACGTGGCTACTGATGGATATTATTTTTTATAACTAACTATCCTTTAAAAAATGGCTGAAGTTTCCATTCTGGCCAGCCTATCTTCTCCCATTAACATAAAGATCCATTAAAATATTATTTCATCCCGGCGGCTCAGGAGGCCGAGGCAGGAGGATCCTGAGTTCAAAGCCAGCCTCAGCATATTAGCGAGACCCTAAGCAACTCAGTGAGACCCTGTCTCTAAATAAAACACACACAAAAAAAGGGCTGGGGGTGTGGTTCAGTGGTTAGGCGCCCTTGGGTTCAATACCGGGTACCCCCAATACCCCCCTAAAAAAAAAAAGAAAGAAAACCAATGTGCAAAATTTGCAAGTGTTAAAGACAGTGCAGCAGCAGGCTGAGGCTTCCTCCTGGATCTGGGTCTGCAGGGCTATTTACTGCCCAATCCGGGCACGGCCAGGGCACCCCAGCCCAGCTCTGCCAGCCGGGCTCAGGGGAGGGGCTGGGGGGCCGGGCCCCCGCGCGACTCACCCTCCACGGCGTGGTTCACCTCCTGGATGAACAGCTGCAGCTTCATCACCAGGGTGGCTGCGTGGCCGTCCGCCTTCCCGGCGGCCGAGTCTTTCGGGCCAGCCCTGAAGGCCGCATTGATCCACTCTTTCACGTCGAAGTCGTCGGCCAGGAACTTGGAGAAGTCCATGGCGCCACGGCCTCAGGCCTGGCGTCCAGGCCCGAAGAGTAGGCTCCGGGCGGCCACGGGGACGCTGAAGCGGGCGACACGGCGAGAAATACTGAAGCTGGCCTCTATAGCGCCCGCAACTCGCCAGGGTGCAGTCCCTCAGTCAACAGGCTGGGGCTGCGACGGGAATGAGCCTCACCGCGCGCCGTACTCCTTCCGGAAGTGGGCGGCCGTTACCATAGCGACTGCCGGCGCTTGGGAGGCGATCCGGGAAGCGCGAGCTCCTGGCAAGTAGGGTCGTCCCCGTTCGTGCTAATAGGTTTTAGCGCGTTTAATGTGCACAGTCCTTGAGTGCTACTGGTCTCCCCAACGTCTAGATGAAGAGCAGAGGCAGTTAAGTAAGACTCGGGCCAGCTGGCCCTGGCGCCTGGTGTTCTACTGCTCTCCCAGGGGGAGCGGGGGAAGCCCGCGTGTTCTGGCCTCTGCCCACCACTCTTCCTGCGGGTCCTACGTCGCTGTAGCCTCCTTTGTTGGCCTCCTTTCCTGAAACACCACCTTGAAAACCACCGGTTCTTGCTCTTATGGTTTCTTCTAGCCTAAAACAAACAACGCGACACCTAGGAAACGAGAGACTATGTGGGAGGCTTCCTATCTCATAGGAACCCAAACTTTATTCAACTACTTGAGAGCCTCCTGCCTCAGCCTCCCAAGTAACAGGGATTACAGGTGTGCCACCGCGCCCAGCTAAGTCACTAGATTTTGACGAAGATGAAAAGGCCATAATTTGGGGCATAAGATTGTTCATAATACTACTACCTTATAATCCATTTTAATTTCTTTAATTTTATCACTTGTTTTTCCCCCCTTGGTCAATTTGGCTGATATTTGTCAGTTTCATTACTCTTTTCAAAGAACCAACTTTTCCTTTATTGCAACCTTTTCTGTTTTTTGTTTTCTACCATTGATTTCTGCACTCATCAGTTTCCTTTCTTCTGTTTTCTATGAATTTAGTTTGCTCTTCTTTGTCTAATATATTAAACTGGAATTTTAGGCTACTGATCTGAAACCTTTCTTCATTTTTTTTCTTTTTTTGGGGGGTGCGGTGGGGTTGGGTACTGGGGATTGAACCCCGGCTGTTTAACCACTAAGCCACATCCCCAGCCCTCTTTATTTTGTATTTACAGACAGGATCTCATTAAGTTGCTCACTAAGTGGCTGAGGCTAGCTTTGAACTCGTGATTCTCCTGCTTCAACCTCCTTAGCCTCTGGGATTACAGGCATGGGCCACCATGCACAGCACCTTTCTTCTTTTCTAATATCTTTAAATTACTGGTGTAAAAGAAAAAAGCACTGGTTTAGCTACATCCCATAAATTCTGATGTTTTCATTTTCATTTGATTCAACGTATTTTCTTTTTATATTCACAGTATGACTTCTTTAATCCATGGGTTAAATGTGTTATTTCATTTCCAAATAGTTGAATATTTCTCAGATTTTTTTTCCCTATTGTTGGTTTCTAGTTTAATTCCATGTGATCAAAAACACTCCTGGGGGCTGGGGATGTGGCTCAATCGGTAGCGTGCTCGCCTGGCATGCCTGCGGCCCGGGTTCAATCCTCAGCACCACATACAAAAACAGGGATGTTGTGTCCGCCGAAAACTAATAAAATAAAATTCCCCCCCCCCTCTCTCTCTCTTAAAAAAAAAATTCCTGGTGTGATTGAAGCTCTTTTAATTGTGTGAAGACTTGTTATGACCTAATATTGGCCTACTCCATGCAATGTTGTGTGTACTTGAAAAGAATATGTATCCACAGTCACTGGGTGGAGTAGTAAAGTTGATTACCAGTTTGGTTGAAATGTTTTAAATCTTTATAGTTGTTCTATCAAGTACTGAAATCTCCAACATTTGTCGAATTTATTAACCTAATATTATTCAATGGACTTTTGTCTCTCATAGAGGTTTTATTTTTTTTTTCTCCTGGTGGTGGTGGTGCTGGGGATTGAACCCAGGACCTTGTGCATGCAAGGCAAGCACTCTACCAAGTGAGCTATACCCCCAGCCCTCTCAGAATATTCTTATCTTAAAGTCTATTTTGGGGCTGGGGATGTGGCTCAAGCCGTAGCGCGCTCGCCTGGCATGCATGCGGTCCGGGTTGGATCCTCAGCACCACATACAAACAAAGATGTTGTGTCCGCCAAAAACTAAAAAATAAATATTAAAATTCTCTCTCTCTCTCTCTCCTCTCTCACTCTCTCTCTTTAAAAAAAAAAAAAGAAGTCTATTTTGTTGGATATTAATGTACCCATTTCAGCTTTCTTAGGGCTACTGTTTGCATGGCTAATCTTTTATATTCTTTTACTTTCAACCACATTGTGACCTTAGAGGGTCTTTAATAAACAGCATATAGTTGGACCTAGTTTTCTTTTTCTTAATATGGGCTGACAACTTCTGCCTTTAGATGGGGATGCTTAGATCATTCAAGTTTATTGTAACTATTTTGAAATAATTAGGTTCACATTTGCCATTTTCTTCTTATATCCTTTCTATTCCATTTTTATTTCTTTGTCTCTTTTTTGGACCCTCTGTTCCTCCTTTAGTATTAAATGAACATTTTTTTCAGTGCTAGGGATCAAACCTAAGGTCTGATGCATGCTAGGCAGGCACTCTATCACTGAATCAGACCCCCAGCCCCCAAATGAGCATTTTAAAATATACTATTTTGACTCTTCTGATTTATTTACTACATATTTTAATCATTTTGTTATTAATTGTTCTAGGGATTATAATATACAGTTTCTTTTTCTTTTTTTTTTTCTTTTTTTTTTTTTTGGTATCGAGGATTGAACTCAGCGGCACTTGTAACATACCGAGCCCTTTTTATATTTTATTTAGACAGGATCTTACTAAATTGCTTAGGCCTTGCTAAGTTGCTGAAGCTGGCTTTGAACTTGCAATCCCCCTGCCTCAGCCTCTAGGATTACAGGTGCGTGCCTCCACGCCTGGCTGATTGAGTCATTCCTTTTTTTTAATATTTATTTTTTAATTGTAGTTGGACACAATACCTTTATTTTATTTTTTTTTATCTTTATGTAGTGCTGAGGATCAAACCCAGGGCCTCACACATGCCAGGCGAGCGCTCTACTGCTGAGCCACAACCCCAGCCCCTGATTGGGTCATTCTTATTGATCTGTTTTCAAGTTCATTGTTTCCTCTGTCATCTCAAATCTGTTGAGTGATAGTGAAGTTTTCATTTCAATTTACTGTACTTTTCAACTCCAGTATTTTTAGTTATTTTTATGCTATCTTGGTATTGAAAATCTCTATTATTTGTTGTCATATTTTCTTTTTTAAAATATAGTTTTCTTTTTTATCCCTACTGCTGGAGATTGAACCCTTGAACCCAGGGCCTTGTACCACTGAATCACAACTGAGCAGTAAACATGATTTTCTGTTTTCCTTTGGGGGAAAAATTTATAGATATGAATGAAATAGCTGCTGTGAAGACCATCTGCCAAGTCCATCCTCTGGAGACATTCAGAGAGTTTCCATTTACTGCTCTTTCTCCCTCAGTATGAGTCATCTTTCCTGTTTCTTTATGTTGTGTTTTCATTGAAAACTGAACATTACCGTTGCTATACTGTAGTGCTAGAACAGATTCTGAACTTCTGGAGGTCATTGCTGTCCTTGCTCAGTAGCTTGCCTGAACTGACTTTGTGAACTAACTCCCTTATGGTATGTGGTCACTGATGTCTCTGCTCAGATTTTTGATTCTATTTTTGTTTTCTACATCTAGCATCCTACCTCCACAAAGCTTAGTGGCAGTTAACGATCAAACTAAAATTGTGCTACTGTTTTGAGACAGTAAGTCTGCATGGCCGGGAGCACATTCAAAGTTCAGGCCATGTTCAGGTGTGGCCCGGCATGTCCTGGCCACTCTGCCCTTCTGTGCTTGTTCAGTGTCTGACTGTGGGTTCAGTGTCAGCCAGGATTGTGTGGCTAGCCTGGGCTCTCTGGCCACTTATGAAGCCGTACACCACCTCAGCAAGGAATACACTCTCTCTACTGATGACCACACCTCAAACTTGCCCTCCCCACTTGCACACCACAGCCCCTGCCCCTAACGTCAGGAAAAAAGCCGCCGCCAGACCCTCTGAGTTGGGGGGAGGGGAAGGGGGGAAGCACCCCCAGGAAAGAGTGACACAGACTGCAGATGTCCATGTCCAAACTTCAGCAGTTTTTCCGCAAGCGTGAGGGCTTCTCACATTGTCAACTCCCTTTGCTTGGTTTCCACCACTGAAATGACCACCCCAAATTTCCAGGCTCATAGCTGCTTTTTGGAAAGGGGATTTTTCATTCTCTTTACTTGACCACATTCAAAAGTTCTTCCCCTAAGTCCATCCTTTTTGAGACATGCAAGAGTGAGTTGACCTTTGCTACATGGCCCTAAGCCATGTCCAGGTCCCCCAGATTAGCTTAACATGGGGAAGTTCCACTTCTTACCAAATGCGCCCAGGAGGCCCTCTCTGATGGACATGTGAAACGTTGCTGGGGTAGAAGAAGTGGGCATTGGAAGGTGTGGGATGTTGAGCCACCAATCCTGACTTTGCTTAATATTCTCCTGTGATCCCGTGAATAGGAAGGAATGCCAGCATGTCACAGCATGAGTCAGACCACAGTCACCAGCACCACCGCGCGTATAATTCCCATCTACCAGTTGTGTCTCTGATGAGCAGAGCGTAGGAACTCAACAGAAGAAACACCTGAAAATGTTAACAGGACCTGAGGCGGATGCTCAGGGACCAGAATTGGGTCACAGCTGCATGTCTTATCCTAGCAGGAGAGACATCCTGTCCTCTTCAGAGCACACCCTCCAGCCCTGCAGGGTCAGTGAAGAGTGCAGATTAGCCAGAGTTCAGGGTCTGTCCATCCAGGTCAGTGAATAGAGCATGAAAGACCCCTCACATGTTTTTACAAACTTTCACAGCTTAAAGCTTACTTTTTCTTACCCATCTTTTTAATCCTCACAACCTTTCAAGGTGTTAGTCTTTCTTTTCTGCAGAACTGAGGGCTGAACCCAGAGGCACGTTATAGCTCTTTTCATTTGTATGTATTTATTTTTGGTACCAGGGATTGAACTCAGGGGCACTTAACTATTGAGTCCCATCCCCAGCCCTTTTTTGTATGTTAGTTAGAGACAGGGTCTCGCTGAGTTGCTTAGGGCCTCGCTGAGTTGCTTAGGGCCTCGCTAAGGGGCTGAGGCTGTCTTTGAACTTGTGATCATTCTACCTCAGCTGTCCCAGCCACTGGGATCACAGGCCTGTGCCACCCACCTGGCTTCATTTATAATTCTGAGACAGGTTCTCAATAAGTTACCCTGGCTGGTCTCAAATTTATGATCCTCCTGCTTCAGCCTCCCAGGTAACTCAAATTCTAGATACGTGCCCCGGCATCCAGCATTTTTTCTGTTTCAGAAAGAAGAAATGGAAGCTCAGGTGTGGCTGAGCTTGGATGAGGCTATACTGTGGAGACACTTGAATGCTGGGGAAATTGGTTTTATTTAATCAAAGTAATCAAAGGTCATAATTAAAGAAATGGCAGATTTGTACTTCAGGGAGATTTAGTAGAGTTGGGAAGATGGTGGAGGACAGTACACTTAGCAAATGGCTGTCCTGGGAGAAGTTACAGAAAAAAATAGAAGTGAAGAGTGTGTAAGAACCACAGGGCAAGAAAGCACCAAGGGGCATGGCAGGTGCTGCTAGTTCTCTCCTGATTTCCGCTTCACACACTGGGCCTGTAGTCTCCAGAATAAAGATGAATCCCAATGTCCTTTAAAATTAGGGATGTTGTCGTCCCAGCTACTTGGGAGGCTGAGGTGGAGGATGGCTTGAGTCCCAGGTTGAAGGGCAGCCTGAGCAACATAGCGAGACCCCATTTCAAAAACGGATAAAGGAATTCAGTGAATAAAGTTGGGTGTGCCCAGCTGACTCAATTCTGGCCATTGGGATTTGAGAATTTCCACATGGAGGTCATGGAGGTGTTCTTTAAAGGATCAGGTGAACTCTCCTCCTCCCCTTCTTCCCCACTGGTTGGAATTCAGGTGTAAAGGCAGAAATTATAACTACTGTCTTGAATCGTGACATGATCTCTGGAGTGGCACACTCTCTTCATGGCAGAGCAACAAGATAGAAGGAACCCAGCTGCCTCCCACCATGGATGGCATAGCAGCCCTCATCATCTCTGGACTGGGTTCTGGAATGAGAGTTATGTGTCAGCTCAAAAAAGATACGACATGGGGCTGGGGATGTGGCTCAGTTGGTAGAGTGACTGCCTCGCCTGCACAAGGCCCTGGGTTCAGTCTCCGGCACCACACACACACACAAAGATACGACGTCCTGGGGCTGGGAGTGGAGCTCAGTGATGAGTGCTCCTAGCCTATGAGAGGCCCTGGGTTCGTTCCATCCCTGGCGCGGGGGGAGGGGGGGGCTGCATTTCCACTCAAAACAATTGTATGTTGAAATATAATTAATTCCCAGTGTGAATTTGTGTGTGTGTGTGTGTGTGTGTGTGTTTGCTGTTCTGGGGATTGAACTCGGGTCCTTGCTCATGGTGGGCAGCGCCCTGCCACTAAACCACGTTTCAGAGGCTGGCCTTGAATTTGCGATCTTCCTGCTTCAGTTTCCAGGTGGCTGGGGTGACAGGTGCACACCACCACACCTGATCCCACTTGAGTGCACGTCAAAGTGGGGATCAGGTTATGAGGTCAGAATCCTCACAAATGGGATGAGTACCCTTATGAGAGGATTCAGATTCCTCACACCTTCTGCCATGTGAAATACAGTGACAAGGCCATCTATGAACCAGAAAGTGGGTGGTCACCTGACACCAATCTGCTGGCACCTTAACCTTGGACTTCCCAGTCTCCAGGACTGTGAATAATAAATTGGTTGTTGATAAGCCATCTAGCTTATAAACTAAGAGAAAGTCCTAACCCGCCTCCATACCTCAGAATGTGACTTCTTTGACATCATTGCAAATATCACAAGATGGAAGTCATAGGTTGGGCCCTAATCCAATATGATTGGCATCCTAAAAGGATGATCATGTGACGATGAGAACATGACCCTGAGGGCAGGGACTGGAATTCTGCATTTGTAACTGAGAAACACCAAAGTCTGCCACAAACACCAGATTCTCCTACAGGTTTCAGAAGGAGCACAATCATGGCCCCAAGTTCACACTTCCAGCCTCCAGAACTTAGGTATTTCTGTAGTCTTAAGCCACCCAGTTTGTGGTACTGTCACGGCAGTTCTGGAAAATAATACAGAGGAAACTACTAAGCATGTGTAAGCTACTACTGCTTTGGACTTTTTCATTTTTACAGCTGATCTGAAGCCTAACAAGTAGAGGGTATGAGTCACATTTTATAAAAAGCGTCAACCTTTTCTGCTGCCTCTGGAAATACTAGATTATTGGCATCCTTAGCCCAATTTCAGTGGTCGCTTGGGAGCAGGAGAGGCTGTGAAAGGAATGAAGTGATAAAACAGAAGCTACCATTCTTAAGGTGGCTTAGAGAAGCCTCAATCTCAGATGATTTTTTTTTTTTTTTTTTTTGTACTGGGGATTGATTGTACACTGAGCTACATCCTCAGCCGTTTTTGTTTTGAAGACAGGGTCTTACCAAGTTGTTGAGGCTAGCCGGGGCCCCTAGTTACTGAGATTACAAGCATGCAGCACTGTGCCTGGCCCAGTTGATTTTGACAAATAATTGCACCTAAATTTAGAGTCCCTATTATATCTGATATTTTGCTCAACTCATTAAATCCTCCCCAAAACTTACAAATTGTTAACATTTTTTCTTAAGAGTATAAAACTGAGGCTGGGTTCAGTAGCACAGACTTGTAATTCCAGAAACTCTGGAGGCCAGGACAGGAGGATCCTGAGTTTGAAGCCAGCCTCAGCAACTTACTAAAAACTGAGGCCCAGAAAGGTTAAGTGGCTGCTCAAGACTCTTCAGGTGGCAAAAAACTAAAACCTGAACCCACCTGTGACTCCTAAGCCACTCTATCCACCAGGCCAGGCCCCTAAACAAGGAGGGAGAGGCTAGAGATTCAGGAAGCTACCAGAAAGCGACTATGCCAGTTCTACTATGCTGCTCTTTGAACACACACCCGCTTGGTTATGCCACAGGTTGTCAGGGGAAAGGCGAGCAGGGTGCCACTCACTTCTGTCGGCATTACTTAACTCATAGATAATGGTGTCATCACAAGATGAAAAACAGCGAATCTGCTCGAGCTTGCCTTGACCCTCTCTGAAAAGGGACGAGGAATGTACTTGGCGAGTAGGAACTTTTACCTTTTGTATTTTAATTTTGAATCACATGACTTTTACTGTTAAAAAAATCAACACTGAACATATATAAGTTTTATTTTCATCTTAGAAATGACAGAGAATGAAGAATAAATTCAAAGAAAACTTACATAATTCTGTGACCCAAAGATGACCACCAGAATGTGGACACAATACCTTGGTGGACCATTTGGCTTTAAAATGGGGGTCCGTGCTGGAATACATCGTGGAGTGCTTGCCAAGCACGGCGAGGCCCTGGGTTTGATCCCCAGCACCACAAAAAGGAGAAAAAAAAAATGTGAGAACGGATTCTATGATAAATATAAAAGCATGATCTGTTCTTCACTAGCAGTAGCTCTGAGGGCAGCTTCCTGCAGCCCGTCTCATGGTGGACTGCTCACGTACTCGTCTCTTCTTAGTAACCAAACCCCAATTCCATGTGATGTACCAATCTGATGTTCTTGGTTGTCTTTGCACCAATGTGTGAACACATAACTGAACAGGCCGAGATGTGAGATTAAGTGTCAGCACACCTTCTAGGAAGCCCTCAAAACAATGTTGGCATTTTCCCTTTCCTTTCCTCCAGCTCCTTCCTGCAACTCACAGTACAGATGTGGCTGTGGAGCTGAGCCATCTTCTTGGAACAGGACGTCGTGGAGCATATCCTCAGGGGCTTTAGGGGATGGCAGGAGCCTCCGTTCTTATTGACTGTGATGTCTGCAGCAGAGATGGTTCTAGACAGCCTCTGGCTTCCTTTCTCACGGGAATGTAAACTGGGTGTTCTGGCCACTGTGGTGTATTGCCTTATTAAGCAGTAGGTGGTGCTGGGTGATTTTATTAGAAATAAATGTGATAAAAGGCTTCTCTACATCTACTGAGAGGACTGAGTAGTTCTGAGCTATTAATGTAGTTGATGGCATTCCCAGAAATGCTTTGTGCAGTGTATTCTTTCACTATACTGCTGGCTCCAAAGCAATATTTTAGCTAAAACATCCTGCTCTTCTGCCTGTGTATAATCCCAGCAGCTCGGGAGGCTGAGGCAGGAAGATTACAAGTTCAATGCCAGCTTCAGCAATTTAGCAAGACCCTGTCTCAAAGAATAAAAGGGACCTGGGGATGTGGTTCAGAGGTTAAGGGACCCTAGGTTCAACCCCCCATGCCAAAAACAAGCAAGCAAGCAACAACTGATCTGTCCACTACCTGTTCCAGATTTTGGTGTCAAGGTTTTAAATTTCAGGATGTTTACAAATTTGCTAAATAAATTCTCAATTTGTACCTCACTGAAAATATTTTTGTAATTTACAGTGACTTTGGCTTAAAATAAAAAAGATTGCATTATGCTTTTTAATTTCAAGAAATCATTTTCCCTAGGTCACATGGCTAGTGAGAGCATCAGGGAAGCCCCTGAATTACAGGAAGGGTTATCAGTCATTCCAAGCTGCTGGGGCTTCTGACCTCCACATTTAGATCTGTCTCTGGGGCCTGTACTCTGAGGTGTTATTTCAACTTCTAAAATTCTAAGTGGGATGAAGGAAGTGAAGTACATGTTCCTCTCAAGACGGAAAGTCAAAGGAGAGAGTCCATGCTTTCCAAAATGCCACCTTTCTAAGAACGAACATGGTTGGCTGCAGTCATGGCTCAGAGGTAGAGCACTCGCCTAGCATGTGTGAGACACTTGGTTCGATCCTCAGCACCACATAATGAATGAACATGGTATAACTGGCAATGTGTTGGACGAATGGGACGAGAAGCCTGAATTTTCAAACTCTGGACCTTGAGTACCTGAGTTAGGAAACCAAAAGTTTGGCTCATCTGAGGATGATGCCTGTGCTGTCCTACCTGGCCACACCTTGCTCTAGGTGAAAATCATCAGACTGAAAAGAAACCCATAGCAAGCATTCCAGAATTCTCTTAGTTTAAAACAAAAGCAACAACAACAACAACAACAAAATCACCTGGTTGACAGAATTCATACTTCCGGGGCTGGGTAACTAATTCTTCATTGAATATATTTAAGAAACTTGGAACTAACATTGTAGTAGTTAAGTACAATTTGTATTTTAGATATTATCTTTGCTATCTACCTTTAATATTTGCCATTTCAATTAGTGCTATTTTATCTTAAATGGGTAATAATCATTTCCTTTTGGTTATCATTTATATTTTTATTTCTGGGCAGGGGTACCCAGGATTGAACCCAGGAGCACTCACCTACTGAGCCACATCCCCAGATTTTTAAGGATTTTATTTAGAGACACGGTTGCTTAGGGCCTTGCTAATTTGCTGAGTCTAGCTTTGAACTTTCAATCCTCCTGCCTCAGCCTGCCGAGCCACTAGGATTACAAGCATGCACCACCCTCCTGTTTTCAATTTACTATCTATACCTCCCATTTATGTTCAAAGAGTGGCAGAGAAGGTGTTTGTGTGTGGGGGGGGAGTGGAACCCAGGGCCTCACACATGCCAGGACAGTTGTTCTATTCCTGAGCCCCAGCCCCAGAGTAGCATTTTAGAATAGCATTTTGGCTGAGTCTTAAGTTCAGTGAAGGGATACAGGAAGAGGAATGAACTGCATATATAGTCAAAAAGATAAGAAAAAACACGGCATTTACCAAAGAGCTTGAACAACTTTATTGTTGCGGGGCCATGTGGGCTCTATTCTTGGCAGGTGATGACAGGAGAGTAGGGAGCAAACTTGCAGAAGGGCACTGGACGCCGACACAAGCAACCTGGATTGTTCCTACCCACCTACAGGCATTAGGAAGCCATTCAGAATTTTTCAGCCTAAGATCAAGTGCTCTGATTTGCTAGAGAATTCTGGTGGTGGCAAGTATGAATCACAACTGGGAGGCTACTGCAGTATCAAAACAAAACAAGAAAAAGCCAAATTAAGGCATGGAAATGTGAATGTAGGGAAAACAGACTACATGGGACAAAACCGAGTGGATATACGTGAAGCACAAATGGAGGACCCAGGAAGTCTCAGACAGGTGCCTTCGGGTCAAAGAGCACGTAAGGGAACAGGGAGAGAAGGAGGGGTTGTGTTCTAAGCAAGAGGGGGGCCTCCGGCGGAACCTCAACTGACAGTCAAATCGGATCTGATGTCAGCAGGGAGAGGGAGCTTGAGATGAGGGTTAGGATCCACCTAGTGGTCTAGAGGGGCTTAGTTGCCAGGCTCAGTGTGTAGACTCAGAAAAGTCCGAAGGACCAGCCCTGGGAAAGCACATTAAAGGGGCAGAGGTAGGTCAAGAAATAAAGGTAAGCAGGATTCTAGACAGATGAGGACAGGAGACAGCACTGGCCATCAGTGCCAGTTCTCCAGCTGACACAGGATAAACTCGTCTCTCTCCAGAGGACCAGAAGATCCAGAAGTCCCTGCTACATCCGCAGTGCCCACAGCAGTGCTGGCTACAACAGCTGCTGGTGGGTGAGGGAACGAGAGGGTGCAGGCCGGGCTCTACGCACTCACTGAATTTGGTGATTAGAGGAACTCATGGCATGAACCAGGGACGGGACAGCCACCTTCTTCCTCTCTTCCTATCCATCCTCTCTCCAAGTCTACCTATGCAGAGTACCATTTCTCCTGGAAAAGAGAAGGATCTTCAGGGATGCACATGAGTTCATCTCTAAACTACAGGATAAAAAGCCTGTCTTCTCATGTGCCAGTCTCATTCACCCATTTGGACTAAGTTCCTCACAGGCAGACACCATCGTCCTGATGGGCACCCTTTAAAAACTTGATGTGATAGCTTTTCTGTAAGACACTGGAACGTGAAAATAATTTTGGGGTTAAGATTAGTCTCATATGAATTATGCCAAATGAAGAAATCTCCCCATCATTTATCTGTCTTATGAGTTTGCACATTTGCTTAAAAATGAGCATCCCTTGAGGATCTTTACAGCTGCCATTTCTGCCAATTAATGTTGGCAGATTTCCAACTATATGCAGACATCAAGACCAGATCTCATTATTAAAAGCTCCAAACAGCCTTGCAGGTTCCTAGGTTGACTGCCACCCAGAAGGCCGCCTCTTGGCCCTCCCAGCCCTTCACTGGTACATCTCAGCAAGGCTCAGGCACCTTTTCCCAGAGTCTGGCTGAGCAGGACTTGTTAAATATGCACATCAAAGATCAGAGCAAACAGTAGATGCTCACTAAGGATCACCTGACTATATGCTTGAATTTCTCCTTCAGCTTATAAATGGAACAGATCTCCAGCTCTGCTCAGATCTTCAGGGTTTTGTCTTCGTGGGGTCACTGGCTCTCCATCCTTCACGTTCTCCTTACTTCAACAGGAAGCCGGTTCCCTTCCAGCCCCTCAGCTCTAAACGCAACTGGCTCTGCGACTCCTACTTCCTCAACTTCCCGCAGGGCAGAATGGCCACTCAAGATTTATTCAATGCCTTTCATTCCTAAGCTCTTTCCATATCTATCTGCATCACAGTCCACCATCTTGGATTGTGAAGCCGACAGGAAAGGGCTGGCCACTAACTATGATTTATGACTAACCTGGTGTCACAATCAAAGAGCTCAGAGGAGATGCTTATGGAGAAAGAGGATGAGGATGGAGATGAGGGTCCTGAGTAAGGGCCCAGACAGGCTGCCCAACCCAAGGAACCTAAGGCCTGGGGTCTGCTTTCCCTCTGCCTCAGAGGGTCCATCTAAGGGCGATTCTAAGGCACAGTGGTGAAGGACATGATTGGCCCACCAGGTGTGGTCTTCTGGTCTCACGGCAGCCCCTCGCTGGAAACAGTGCAACAAGCATTCCATTTCAGAGATCTTCCCGAACACATGCAAGCAGCATACTCGAATGAAATGGAGACAAGGTCTTTCTTGGAAGAATAGTGTCCCCAGAAGACACTCTTTGCCCCAAGACCAACCAGGTCCCTTTTAAGGTCCCTGAGAACAGCAGTCTGGGAGCAACCAAGACTTTCAAAGGCTGACAAGGCACAGAGTGGATGAATGATAACATACATGAAAAAAACTTTGGCTTATAAAACCTCCAATCTGAGGCAGGGACATCGGTGTCCACGACATGCAGAAACAGATGATTGCAGCAGAGATGGTCTTCAGAAATGCCCGGCAGCTTCCACACTGCCACCCCCAGCCCCGCTCTTCCCTCCCCCCAGCCCCTGACAGCACACACACAGTCTCTGCAGAATAGGTCAGAGGTTGGCATTCAGAGCCTGTGTCAGGAGACAGTTTTTGGCACTCTGCACTAAATCACGTGACTAGTTCCAACTAGACAGTGAGAGGAACGTGGCCCAAGCTTGACTTGAAGGGTCTGTCTCACGAAAAATTATGCTGCTCCCAAGACAGCCAGGTCTGGAAAGTCCTTCACTTCTCCTACTTCACTGAAAGGCTGCCCACCCTGGTTGAATGTCAGTTTATATCGTAACCGGATAGGTTCCTGGGAGGTGAGAGATACAAGACATTCAGTTAGACGGGAGCAACCCCGAGGCCAGCCAGAGCAAATGTCTCCAAGGAATGGCGTTTATGTTAATTTCCCCCAAATGAGGGCTTCAAACAACTACATGACAGACACCCTGGCCTGCCTTCTTTGGGGCTCCAACAGGGGAGCCAGACATGTATTCTGGGAGCCCTTCCACACTTCCACAGTCCTGAAGTGGACTGCAGTTCAGAAACCGCCCTTCAGGACTCCACGATATTAGAGGGAGCTCCTTTCGTGGTTCCCAGAATAACAGACCTGCTTTAAATAAGTCCCCAAGAAAATCACCAGCAAGGGATGTCCCACCAACGCCCCACTCCTGCGCCAACCGGAGCTTCAGAGCAAGCCGCAGTGTGCCTCCCCCCGCGGTCTCCTCCCTGCAGTCCAGGAGCCCCGTTTCCCTGCTCCGCAAGGACATCAGCACTCACTTTGTGAGGATTGTCGAGCAGCAGCATCTGAGAGATCACAGCTGGAGGCACCAAAGGACTGAAGGCAGGAAGCTTGGAGCTGGAGGCCGGCTGCAGCTTCACTCTCATCGACTATCAGGGAAACAGCACATAAAACATTCCTACCGAGCCCCGGGCTCAGGGAGGAGATCAGGGCAACAGGAACCGGAACTCCACACCACCCATCCAGAAGAACTAGCTTCTTAGGAAATGTGGTATCTCGGTTCCCACTGCCTGATGAAAGGACCCAAAGCCTTTCCTTCCACCCAAAATACATCTGAAGGGGTGTGGTCAGTGGCAGGCAGCATGAAGAGCTGCGTCACATCTTGGGTACAATTCTCACTCTGCCTCTTACTAGCTCTGTGACATCAGGCAAAAACTCCTAAGTCTTCCGTTGATCGTTTAAGGTAAGAGCTGATAACAGTCCTCAGAGCACTGACTCTGTAGAGTTATGTAATTATGATACTAACCACAGAGTTAAGAACATGCTTCACAAAGAACACCTTGAGGACAAAAACACTTCACGGAGTCATGTGCTTCCACCTTGAATCTTTTCCTTTCGGGAGATGCCCCTTCCCCTGTGATTAGGGTATGGGTATTAATCAGTGGGGCCCTACTTCCCTTAAAAAGAGTGGGCATATTATCCCAACTTGGCCAAATAGTTCATCTCCCTGGACACAAGTTACTGGTCAAAGGTATGCAAGTAACCCCAGCCAGGCCCAGCAGAGCCCTTCCTTGGGCAGTCGATATGCACACCTCAGGCCACATGAGCTTCTTTTCTTTTTTTAAAGAGATAGTGTCTCATTATATTGCCCAGGCTATACAAACTCCTGGGTTCAAGTGATCTTCCTACCTTAGCCACTTGAGTGTATCCTGGTTCAGTATAGCCCCAAACCAAGAGATTCTTAAGCAATCATTTAAAAACCTACCTGGATTGATTCAGGTGAAGTGAGATATATTCAGGAATCCCCAGTTAAGGGAGCCAATAAAATCCCCATTCTATATAATGCTAAGTGAAGTAACCAATCCCAAAAAACCAAAGGCCGAATGTTTTCTTTGATATGAAGATGCTGACTCATAATGTCGATGGGTGGGGAGCATGGGAGGGAGAGAGGGGAAAGGAAGGGGCAAGGGGTTAGGGATGACGGTGGAAAGAGTTAGACATCATCACCCTAAGTACATGTATGAAGACACCAATGGAGCGAAAATACTTTGTGTACAATCAGTGACTTGAAAAATTGTGCTCTAGATGTGTAATATGAAATGAATTGCATTCTGCTGTCATGTATAACAAATTAGAATAAATAATTTAATTTTTAAAAATAAATAAATAAAATCCCCATTCTATCATCAACTAGTCTGAGAGTTCTATCTCTTACACCTAACAATGTCCCATAAAGGATCTGGTGCTCAACGATGACAGCCATTCCTGAACAATTCAAAGAAGCTGGCCAGTAGCGGACGACTTACCTTTGGCACAGCCACTTGAAACATGATGTCCCAGACTGGCTGGGTAGCAGTGCTCATCATGGTCAGCAGTAACACCTGCACCTCTGGGTGGCCAGGGGCCCCCGTCTGGGAGAAGTGGAGCAGAATTCTGAATCCGTTCCGGTCATACACGATAATAGGAGGCAGGCTGCCTGGGAGAGAGGGACCACCAGGAGGGTTAGTACTGCCACCAACTGCCACGAAAGCCAGGCCTCAGAGACATGGGTCACGAGTGCTACTGCTCCTCCAGCTCTTGGACTTCACCGCTCTGCACCACCGTAAGCCAAGACCTCCTGTGTCCACCGAGTTTCCTAGGGTCCTCCAAACATGCCAGGCGAGCGCGCTACCACTTGAGCCACATCCCCAGCCCCTGTAACAGTGGATTCTAATCCTAATTTGGGGGGGAAAAAACATGCGACTAACCAACAGGCAAAAAAAAAAAAGACAGGCAGGGCTATTTATGTTGGTAAATATT
The DNA here is from genome assembly GCF_964194105.1 of Spermophilus citellus. NCBI lineage: Eukaryota > Metazoa > Chordata > Mammalia > Rodentia > Sciuridae > Spermophilus > Spermophilus citellus. The sequence continues at coordinate 16,710,155 of NC_138187.1, forward strand.
CAGAGAAAAAACTGCACATCAAGTAAAGTGGAATAAATCAGAGCATGCAGAACAAACCCAAATACAAGAATTTAACAAGAATAACTATTTTAAAAATCAGTAGCTAATTTGATAAAGGGTATTCAGCTGACCTCTAAGCACCTGGGGAAATTTTTAATGAAGATCCTTATGCCAAATGTCACTTATCAAAATGGACATCATAAAAATGTGGTTTTATATAACTGCCAAAGATTTAAAAGACTAAAAACATAAGTGAAGTGTGTGCTGAGAGTATGGGGAAAAGGCAACTTTTTTGGAAGGGAAACTGATAATGCAGATCAAAAACTTAAAATCGACACCCAGCATTTCCCCACATTCAGGAATATGCTTGATAACCAGGAGACCACGTAGAAAGGCCACCCACGATGTTCACTGTACCACTGTTTTTAACAACAAACAAGGTCAGCTTTCACAAAGGCACTGGGCCCAAACACACATCTGCAATCTCAGCTACCAGGAAACTCAGGCAGGAGGATCACTAGTTTGAGGCTGGTCTGGGCAACTCAGTGAGGCCCTATTTCAAAATAAAACAAAACTGGGCTGGTGGCAGAGCGCTTGTCTAACATGTGCTAGCCACTGGGTACAATCCCTAGTATCACTAAAAAAAAGCAACCAATAAATGAATCATGGCACATCTATTTAATGATATAATATATGGAGCTATTAAAAATCAAGGTTTTGAAGAACAATTAAGGGCATAAAAAATGCTATAAGCTTATAATGTAATAATAAATAAAACCAGGGGCTGGGGATGTGGCTCAAGTGGTAGCGCGCTCGCCTGGCATGCGTGCGGCCCGGGTTCGATCCTCAGCACCACATACCAACAAAAATGTTGTGTCTGCCAATAACTAAAAAATAAATATTAAAAAAAAAAATTCTCTCTCTCCCCTCTCTCTCTCTCTTAAAAAAAAAAATAAATAAATAAATAAAACCAGACATCAAAATAGTCTATACATACTGTGATGTCAATTTATTAAGAAGAACATATCCATACATATGGGCATGAGGCCCTGGGTTCAGTATCCACCACAGAAAAAAAAGGATATTAATAAAATTTCCATCTTAGCCCAGCTGGTAATGATTTAGATGATGATACTTTTCTGCTCTGTCTTTTCTAAAACTCTACAGTGAACATGTTTTCTTGCTTTTAACTTTTTGTTTAACTTTGTTTTGTGCCAAGTGTGATGGCACATGCCTGTAATTCCACAGACTTAGGAGGCTAAGGCAGGAGATTGTGAGCGCAAAGCCAGGCTTGGGAATTCAGCAAGACCCTGTCTCAAAATAGAAAAGGAGAAAGGACCAGGCACAGTGGTGTACACCCGTAATCCCAACAACTTGGGAAGCTGACACAGAAGGATCATGGATTCAAATCCAGCAACTCAGTGAGACCCTGTCTCTAAGTAAAATACAAAACAGGCCTGGGGATGTGGCTCAGTGGTTAAGTGCCCCTGAGTTCAATCCTCAGTACCCCCTCCCTCAAAAAAAAAAAAAAAAAGGAGGGGTTATATACCCAGTGGATATTACTCAGCCACAAAGAAAAATGAATTATGGCATTTGCTGGTAAATGGATGGAACTAGAGACTATCATGCGAGGTGAAATAATCCAATCACCAAAAGCTAAAGGCTGAATGTTCTCTCTGATATGCAGATGCTAACACACAAAAATGGCAGGGGGTGGGGTGGGGGGGTAGAAGTTCACTGAATCAGACAAAGGGGAGTGAAGGGAAGAGAGGGGAATAGGAATGGGGGAAGATAGTAGAATGAGTCGGACATGACTTTCCTGTGTCCATATATGATACACAATGAGGGTAACTCCATATCATGTACAACACAAGAATGGAAAGTTATACTCCATGTACGTATAACAAGTCAAAATACTTCTACAGTTACATAGAACTAAAAAGGGAAAAAATAAAACTGCACTTACTGGGCTTCACAGACTCCAAAGGGACAAACACTTGAGCCAGAGGTGTGTTCTGGGAAGCCGGGGAAGGAGCCAAAGGGCCAGCCTCCCAGGACCAACCTGGAGAGGACTTAGTACCTGGTGGCACTTCCTTAGGGATACTTTTCTGTGGGACATAATTCCTACAAAGAAATAAAAAAATATCAAAGACAAACAATAACTATATAGAGAATTCCAGGAATCTGTGATTTGGTTTTCTGAAGAGCAAGATGAGGAAGTGAATACACACACACACACACACACACACACACACACACACACTTATCCACAGAATGTCCATGCAAGGCGGGTGACTAACATCCACACAATGAATTCTAACATAGCCCCTAAAGAGGATGAGGCAAATACATGCAAACTGGCCAAGACGTGCAAGAATAAGCCACAATAATGTACTGCCTCATGTAAAGGAAAAAGCCACGACTTTCCATGTTTTCATACAGTGGTTTTAGGGCCTCCTGTCATAAGTCTCTAGTGACTGAGTTTTGCATGACTTAAAATTACATGACAATTGAGAAAAATCAGTAAGAAAACTTCAAAATCATCAATTTGACAGATCTTAAAAACAAAAACAAAACCACAGCACCCTTCATTGATGTCTTGGGCAGAGTGTACTCAGGATGAGGAGCAGCAGGGACGGGGGACACAGCACATGCAGTCTCAGCAGGAGGACACCCCTCCAGGGAGAGGCCCTGCTGCTCAGATGCCATGGGGAGCTGTCAGGAGCCAGACCCTCCGCTTCCCTGGGCAGAAGACTCACAGAGGACCGGGAGACGGCTGTGGTGAGAGCAGATCCAGTAAGTTCCTGTCTGCGGAAGGGCTCTGGACTCCGCCACCTGGCGGTGTGTTGGCAGCAAGGTTCTTCTTTTCCTTGCAGCAGTTCTGACTGGCGACCTGCAGATGGACGATGGCTAAAATAAGGCTAGGGGGTGAAGGACCATCAGCCATGGTGGGTGGGACTGTGGCCCCTTAGAGCTGCTGAAGCCTGGGCTTAGGACATGTCCTTAGGAGGAGAAAGACAGACAGGCAGGAGAGCACAGGACCCCCGAGCAGATCTTCAGGAAGCAGGAGACTATACAACACAAGACGGGATAAAGGTGGAGAGGTAAAGATGTCAGTCCTGGGGACCTGAGCCAGCGAGGTGCATGAGGAGGAGTACTGACCCCCCATGTCCTCTAGGACTATGCAGTAACCCCTCCCTACAAGGCCCTGCTGCCTCAGAAGGCAGGCTGGCCACCCCCAACTCTCCCCGGGCCGTAGCAGGAGCTTCCTTACCTTGTTCATAACAGGAGCATCACTGATCCCTGTAAGAGAGGAAGACAGACGCACAACTGTCACTCCACCGGATTCAAGCCGGAGGCCAGTGGCACACCCCTCTCTAGGACCTCTGGAAACAACTTACACAGGGTCATTCAACTCACCCATGGCACAACTGCAAAGAGACCTCTCTGAGCTGCCTGGTAAACCTGACTCACTCAAAAGCAGGCCTACACACCCTGAGGAAACCATTACCCGCTCCCTCTCCTCAGGTCCGTTCTGTGCCTGAGCCCCACGAACACCCACACTAACCTAAGGCTGCCAGGTCCTGATGAAGCAAAGACTGTTCAGACCCACTGTCCACCTCCAAGTCAATCAGGGGGCAGTTCTTCATGCAGCCTGCTGGGTTCTGAAACACTAGAAAAGAGACAGGGTCAGAGAATAACGAAAAGATATCAGACAGTAAAGTCTCCAATCAAGAGTTGGGGGTGTAAGTAAGTGGTAGAGCACTTGCCTAGCACGTGAGACGGAGTTTGATTTCCAGCATGCACGCGCGCACACACACACACACACACACACACACAAAATCTCAAGTCAGCATCCCTCAGGCCTCCTCCTAATCAAAAGACCCTGTCCCCTCAACCCTCAACACACCCCAGAGCCACCTTCCACATCAGCTGGGCGTCCTGACACATAATCTGAGCTGAGACCTATACTATGGAGCAGCCAGAGGTCTGCTGCTCACACCAGAGATTAGTCTTCCTGCAAAGGTCCCCTCAGTCTGGGCAGCAGCAACTTGGGCTTCTTCAGCTCAGAGGCCTTTGGAGGTTTCTGACCCGGCTGATCACAGTCACCTGTCATGCTTGATTAACACAGATACCGAGGGGTTCAGCAGTTGAGTGTTCCAGGAGATTCTGACACAGCAAGCCTCCGGCACTAGGAACCACTGAGGAAGACCATTCTTTTGGTCTCTAGCTCCTGTCATTCAGGAGAAGGATTCAAACCCAGGCACCACACAGCCTTCGGCTTCCACAGGGTCCAGCCTGGCCGTCAGTTCACAACGGCTCCTGTGGTAGAAGCTGGCCATGTGAAACGCGTTCTCGCAGGAAAAGAGAACAGATTCAATCCTCTCATTTCTGTGCCATACTCCACAATACTCTTAGGGTCCATTTCCTTTATGGGATTTGTAGAATGCCCCAAGCTAGAAGGCGGGAAGAGCTCATGGTACACACCTCTAGAGACAGGCACGTCTCCCACTGAGCTGGGCACTGTGTTCCCAAAGGTGACACGGCCCTCCATCACCTGTTTGTACAGCAGAACTCCCTGGGTGAGGAGGTCATTTGCCTGGAGGATCTCCGCTACAGAGGAAACGAGAATCAGAACCCTGTGTAGCTACCGACAACCTCAGCCCTCTCTACGCCACTGCACACAGCAGCCCTCTGGGGTTCAGCACATCCACACCCTCTGTGCTCAGGCCTTGGCATGAGGCCCTATCAGACCTCCTCGCTGAACCCCTCAGCCCTAATACTTTTTTTTTCTTCTTTTTTTGGTACTGGGGATTGAATTCAAGGTGTTCTACCCTTAAGAACTACAACCCAGTCCTTGCTGGCCTCAAACATGGGGCCCTCCTCCTGTCTTATCTGTTGAGTCTCTGCAATCACAGGCATGTGCCATGGTGCCTGGCAGCCCTAATGCTCTTTGTCTCTCTCTCTCTTTTTAATATTATATATATATTTAATATATATATATTATATATATATTTATATATATATAATATATATATATATATATATATATAGTTGTAGAATTTATTGTCAAATAAATATCTTTATTTGTCCCATACAGTGTTAAGGATCAAAACCAGTGCCTCACACGTGCAAGGCAAGTGCTCCATCCCTGAGCCACATTCCCAGTCCCCCAATACTCTAAGTTCCCACTGCAGTAGGAAATGAAACTTTTCACCATGTCTACACTGTCTGCCATAAGAGCTGACGGTAAGCACTGGAAATATGGTTCATTGAGAAACTAAAACTTTCAACTTTAATTTTATTAAACAAAAACTAACATGAAACTTTAGTCAAGGTGGACACAAATATTTTAAAAATTTCTTACTACTTTATTCAGTTATTGGAGAGAATTTTTAGAAATGAGCCAGGAACAGTGGCTGAGACAGGAGGACCACAAGTTCGAGGCTAGCCTGGGCAACTTAGCAAGATGTGTCTCAAAGTAAAGTAAGAAAAAGGACTGGATATATAGCTCACTGGTAGAGCATTTGGCTAGCATGAGTGAAGCCCTTGGGTTAAATCACCAACACCACAAAAAAAGGAAAGAAGGAGAAATAAAGTGTTTAGAGAACAAATTGGCATGTGAATTAGGATTTTTTTTAATTTTTTTTTTTTTAGTTGTTAATGGACCTTTATTTGTATGTGGTGCTGAGAATCAAACCGAGTGCCTCACACATGCGAGGCAAGTGCTCTGCCACCGAGCCACAACCCCAGCCTTGTTTTTAAGCCTACATATTTTATAAAATTGCAAATGTAGATCCAGCATTTCCAATGAAATGAAGCATCCAAACTGAAACTTACAGAATAAAATACACACTGGATTCCAAAACTGCCTTAAGCCATGGTTAGTACCTACAAGCACGTCTCTCTAGTAGACACAGAATGGCAAGAAGACCAGGGCGATGTACAATAACTACCACAGGTCAAAGTGCTGGAAGATTACTTCTCAAGAGGGACCAACTGCTTAGTTCCCTCAAATTTTCTGGCTGTGAATGGAGGTTGCAAATCAACAGCAAGTGTTTTTATATTTAACATGTGAGATATTTACAAACTCGGATCTGTGTACCTTTGACTTCACTGACATCACTGAGAAAATGGTCAGACAATAATTACATCGCAGGCCTCCTGAATCCACCTATCATGTATTCCTGCTCCCTCAGTTGAACCCGAATCTGACCAATCCCTGATGTAACTGGCAATATAAGAAATATCATTATACATCACCATGGGGTAGGAGGATACGCAAAATGGAGATCCGGAAGTCTATAGTCAAGGAAACTATTTTTAACGGTGGTGGGGAGGTAGGTGCTGTTCCCACCTCTGTGGGATGGCCACACACTTAATCTCATGATAAATGTCCACCCTTTTCTAGGCTTTGGATCTGCTGATTTCCTGTTCAAGCCCAGGTAACTCTGAAGTCAGTTCTGGGTCAGCTAAGGCCCCCTCCCCCGGCCCAGCTGCCCCAGGGCCACAGCCCACTCTGCCTGCTCCTGCACCACGGCAGGCAGCACAGCAGCAAGGACGCATCTGCTTTGCTCTTGAGGCGCCAGCTACTCAGGGACCAGAACCGCATTACCCAGCGCGTCGTCATCATCGGTGGTGTCTCCCGCCAGGCGGAACAGCGTGGGCCGCAGCTTCTCACACCTTTCATACACGACCTGGGGAAAGAGCACGGTTCACACCCACACCTGGGCCCCCACAGGCCCCAGCTGCGCCACTCAAGTGGGGAGCAGAGTCTGGGCTGCAGGAGGGCCCCTCAGTCTGCCCCAGATTCATGACTGACAGCAGTCAGTTTCAGAAAAAGTTTGGACTGTAAATGTATGATTTTTTAAAAAATAAAAGTGTAAAGTCCTGAGCTCAGAAAAGAACCCATTGTCTCTGGGGGCACAGCGTCCCCTCCTCCTCAGGCCCCTTTCCCAGCCCTGGGCTGGAACAGCTCAATGGACGACTCCCTGCTTGACCGCTAGAGTCTGAACTTCCCACCCCAACTGCTGTCTGATGTCCTGATCCCTTCAACAAAACTACCATCATGCCTGCCCACAGGGCTCGCTCCCCTGTCTCAGCTGTAAGTCCCATTCTCATCCTGGGGACAGCCCACTCTCACACTGCTAAGCACATATAGCTCTGCGCAGCTTAGATTTCCATTTTTTTCTCTCCCACAGTCCTGGGGATGGGGCCCAGGGCCTCACATGTGCTAGGCAAGTGCTCTACCACTGAGCTACAACCCCAGCCCTAGATTTCCCTTCTTGAAGGGGGCTGCACCATCTGACACTCCAGGCCTCCCTGACAGCTGACTGCCTCTCTCCCGTTTCTGCTGTGTGAAGAAGAACAGCTGTGCTATTTTTTTTTAAGAGAGAGAGAGAGAGAGAGAGAGGGAGGGAGGGAGGGAGAATTTTAATATTTATTTTTTAGTTCTCGGCGGATACAGCATCTTTGTTTGTATGTGGTGCTGAGGATCGAACCCGGGCCACACGCATGCCAGGCGAGCGCGCTACCGCTTGAGCCACATCCCCAGCCCAGCTGTGCTATTTAAAAGTCCAACATGCTGACCTTCCTGAAGGACCCCAACCTCACTGTGGGAGGAGATGGGCTTTGGAGCGTCTGCCTAGCTCAAGCCCAGCACCCTTCAAAGTTCTTTCCTACCACCCACCAAGGAAGGCTGGCATGACGTTCTCCCTAACGCTGCCCAGTCCCAGTCCCAGGCAAGTCAGCCAGGGCAGATACACACACCAAGCTGGCCAAATGGATTTTACTCTCAGGAATTTGGGATTGGGAAAGACTCTAGTTTGTTTCTGCTAGTCTTCTGAAGTGGAAGGACCGGTAACAAAGGAGCTCTGTGAAGGCCATCTTTCTTTCCTCTACAGAGAAACAGAAAGCTGGACCGCCGAGGGAAGGCTGAGGGAGGCCTGCAGGGGGAGGCAGAGAGCCGAGGGTAAGAGAGACTGCGAACAGCAGCTTCAGGCAACGCTGCAGCGCCCCACTGCCCACCCGAGGCCAGGGGAGATTCCTCCACAGGACAACAAAAGCACCAGCAACAAAAGAAAAAAATAAAGTGAACTTCTCTGAACTTAAAAAATTTTTGTGGTCCAAAAGATGCTATCAAGCCACTGGAGTAGCAACCCAGAATGGAAGCAAACTGTCTGATAGGAACTTGTATCCAGAATATATAAAGAACTCATATCACTTAAATAACCCAATTAAATGATTAAATGATAGGCAAAGGCTGGGCACAGTGGCACAAGCCTGTAATCCCAGCGGTTCAGGAGACTGAAGCAGGAGGATCGCGAGTTCAAAGCCAGCCTCAGCAATAGCAAGGCACTAAGCAGCTTAGTAAGACCCTGTCTCTAAATAAAAATAGGGCTGGGTTGTGGCTCAGGGGTTGATTGCCCCTGAGTTTAATCCCAGTAGCAAAAAAAAAAAAAAATGTAGGCAAAGGATTTGAACAGACTTTCTCCAAAGAAGATATTTAAGCAGTCAAAAAGCACATTAAAGAATGCTTGACATGGGCTGGGGATACAGCTCAGTTGGCAGAGTGCTTGCCTTGCATGCAGAAGGCCCTGGGTTCAATCCCCAGCACCACACAAAAAAAAGAAGAAGAATGTTTGACATAGCCATCAGCAAAATAAGGTCACAGTGAGCCTCTAATTCACACCTAGGACAGCTGTCATCAACAAGATAACAAGTGTTGGCAGGATGTGGAGAACTGAGACCCTTATAATTGTGTGTGAGATTATAAAATGGTGCTACATTGAAAACAGTTTGGCAGTTTCTCAAAATGTCAAACAGAGTTAGCATAAGATCCAGCCAGGGGCTGGGGATGTGGCTCAAGCGGTAGCGCGCTCGCCTGGCATGCGTGCGGCCCGGGTTCGATCCTCAGCACCACATACCAACAAAGATGTTGTGTCCGCCGAGAACTAAAAAATAAATATTAAAAAAAAAAATTCTCTCTCTCTCTCTCTCTCTCTCTCTCTCTCTCTCTGTCTCCTCTCTCACTCTCTCTTTAAAAAAAAAAAAAAAAAAAAAAGATCCAGCCATTCCAATCCTCGGTATATCCCAAAAGAATTTAAAATAAATACAGGGTACTGGGTTTCTTTTAGGGCTGATTAAAATGTTTTAAATTAGACAATAGTGATGACTGTTTTTATGATATGTTAATTATCTCAAGGGTGTTATCAAAAAGAAAGATTGCTCTCAGAGTATGTAAGATATAAATAAACTAAACTGTGATATATGGCTGTTAGGAATGGAAAATGGGCAAACACTAAGGAAAATATTTGGCAGTTTCTTGAAAATTAACCACACACTTAGAATATGACCTAGCAATCCCACACCTAGGCATTTACCCAAGAGAAGACACATGAAGATACATGTTCACACAAAATGTTTATAGCAGCCTGTATCACTCAAAGCCCTAAACAACCCAAATAATCAACAGATGGACAGAGCAAGCTACATCCATGCAACAGACTAGCCTAGCCATGGAGGGAAGTGGTGCTACCCAGGGCAACAGGAGCAGGTCTCAATGGGAGCGCCTAGTGAGAGCCAGGTGAGAACTCACACCCACCAGAGCCAAAAGGGAAGCCTGCTGATGGGGGTGGGGGTGGGGAAGAGACGAGAGAGGGGATGACAGCCACACTTATTATCTCGATGAGGATTGGCTTTGTGGACCTACAGACACACTTTCACACACAGGGAGGTTTCCAAGTCAGAGCAGCAGGTCACCTGCAGGGCCTCCTGGTCCGGTGGGGCCTGCCCTGGCCTGCGGTACGTGCTCAGCATCTCCTGCAGCACCTTCACGTGGCTTCGCACTTCCTCCACCGCGCTCACTCTTCTGGATACCTTCTCTGATTTTTCTTGTTCCTTTTGGGATAAAAAGGACAGAGTAAGAGAGCAGAAGCCCTGGATGCAGCCTGAACAGAGAAGGGAAGGGGTACCGTACTGCTGGGGCTCAGGGCTCAACACTAGGTAAGTGGGGCGCTCACCTAGCAGGTGGGAAAATACTCAGAGCCAGAATTCCTGGGGCAACAGCACAGGGTGGGGGCCTGGTGACCTCCTTTGTGCTGCCAGCCTCCATTGTGTTGGAAAAAGAAAACTCCCAAACCTGGACTCTGTCCACACCAGTATGCCTGTCACTGGCGCAGAGCCACATCTACAAAACGCTCTGAGCACTGCAGGCAGAGGAGCTGGGAAGCACAAGAGCATAGGGATGCTCCCAGGCACCAGCCCGCTGCCCCTCAGGGAGCTCAGGGCTTGCCCGTCCATGCCCTCCAGCACACGGCTCACACTGACCATCAGCTCACATGTGACCATCAGTGTCACATGCTGCTGACACAGAACCGACTGAAAAGCGCCCACCTCCTTGACCAGATTCTTGATGAGCCGGTTTGCTGCCTGGAGATCCTCAGGGTGGTTGCTCTTGAGAAGTCTCGTCAGAAGCTGAAGAATGTGGTCAAGAGGAGGGGGTGACACTGTTAATTCCCTCTGGCCCAGAGCCAAAGTGGCAGCAACAGAAGCCTTCATACCAACAACAGCCCCCACGTTACGTGCATTATTTTACCACGTCGTCAGTGATGCTGTGACGGAGACTGTGGCCATCCTAATAACAGACTGCTGGTTTTCATGGGTGGAGGATGGGAGGATTATGTCCCCTAGCAGATATCTCGCCAAGTCTGGAGCTATTTTTGGTTGTCACAACAAAGAGAAGGTACTTCTGGCAAGCAGCAGAGGCCAGGGGGGCTGTGCTATCCACCAGTGCCCAGGGCAGCCCCCCCCAGAGCACTACTGGGCTCAGAGGTCAAGCGTGCTGAGGGCGCCGGGACCATGTGCTCCGCGACGGGGCTGACCCTCCACCACAGATGGCTGGAAGAGGGGACCTGCTCTGCTGCGACACTGGGCCCTGCCTCTCTTTGACATCACGTCGCCCCCTGGGTCTCGGCCTGGGATTTGATCACCTTCCTCCCCCTTCCCTTTCTGATGGGGGAGGCCACAATGGAAGGACAACAGTGAGCGTTGTGGGGGGAGTGTCAGGCCTACTGGCACTGAAAATGATGTCCACTGACATTGATCCTTTCCTCTCCCTGACCCTAACCCTAACCCTATACCACACATCTGGACCCCACACCCCACAGTCCCCTGGGTTACCCCTGGCACCTTTCTTCCCCCCAAGGTCAGGGGTACGGCACAAAAGTGTGGCATTTATTATCTGGCCCACCCACAAACACACATGGACCTTCTGCTACCTCATGCCTAAGAGCCTGGAAAGAGATGGAACTCACCACCCTATCTGCCCACACTCTGTTCAAAGGTCAGAGGACATTTCAAGAAAAGGGCCCAAGACAAGCAGCCCAGTCGGACTCCGTGAGAGCCGCTGAGGCCTGGGAGGTGTTCCTTACCTTGGACTTCTCTTCGTCAGCATCGAAGATGGAGCTCTTGGGCCAGGGAGAAGGTGGGGGCAAGATTTTGTCCACTGGTAGCTTAGGGTCTTGTTTTATGATTCCTGAAATATGCATTTCACAAGGTTAAGATATACATATGGGTATGCGGGGTCTTTAATGGGGTCCGGAAGCCCTTAGTTCCTGATACTAGGAAAATGTCAACATCCTTGAAAAGCCACACCCGGGGGTGACAGAGGTTGTGCATCATCTCACTGAGCATCCAAGGAACCACCATGACCAGCAGTGTCAGAGCACAGCCAGCTGCAGCCTGCCTCCGTGGGCTTTAGGCTACAAAAATAATGACCACTGACCACGACCGTAGAACCTCCCAGGGCCCAGAAATGACAGCAGCATCCCCGGTGAAGCTCCTAAAAGTGCTACGTGAGTGCACGTTAGGGAAAAATTACCCATCCTGAACCCAGTTCCTTCTTCTAAGAAGCCCAACGTAAAAGGAAGTCAGATTCCCAGCTTCCTGTCGGGACACACGAAAGTGGGAACACGTAACTAACCGCCACCCCAACAGCAATAACAAAACCCTAGACACCTGCGATCTAACACCTTTTCTCCAACCCATGAGACAGCTGAGATCACAGGACTACAACCAAATTAACCTGGAACCTAAGGCGAGGCAGAGCCCCGGGGGAGCCGAGGAGGCAGCACTGGTGAGATAAGTTGCCCCTCTGCTCACAGGCCAGCGCAGGACTCCTGGGGTTACAAAACAAAGACACAAGCTCTTCTCCAGGGGCTCGAAAAGGAAGCTGGGAAAGCCAGACATTCCACTGAATCCTTTTCCATCACTCCATGGAAGCAAAGCTTTTAAACTGCTGGGAGAAGGGCGACCACCTGCAGCCCTGGGAGCACTGGAGGGACCTGCTGCAGCTAGAAAAAGAACAAGGAAAAACAACCCTGTTCCCTGGGGCAGGAGCAGGATTCATGCCAGGATCACGGACAGATCATACCAACACCCAGGAACACAGTGCCTGCCCAACAGAGCTTAACTGGAATAGATCCTGCCCCTGCCCCCGACCCTCACCCTCCTCTAAGGAGTAACAGCTGCCTACCATAAGGCACACACATGCAAGCACACAAAGGAAGCCGGGTGCAGTGGCACACACTTGTAATCGCAGCCACTCGTGAGACCAAGGCAAGAGGATTGCAAATTTGAGGCCAGCCTCAGCAATTTAGCAAGACCTGTCTTAAAACATAAAAGTGGCTAGAGATATAGCTCAATGATAAAGCACCTCTGGGTTTAATCCCCAGTATCTTCCTACAACCCCTCCTGCCCCCCGAAAAAAAAGAACATGGAGGAAGGCTCTCTTTAAGATACAGAGCAAAAGCTGGGTGCAGTGGTACATGCCTGTAATCCCAGTGAGGAGGCTGAGGCAGGAGGATTGTGAATTCAAAAACAGCCTCAGCAACTTAGCAAGAGCCTGTCTTAAAATAAAATATAAAAAGGGCTGGGGATGTGGCTCAGTAGTTAAGCGCCGTAGGTTCAATCCCTGGTACCCCCCCCCAAAAAAAAAAGAAGAAAAAGAAAGAAAACAAAACAACAGAGCAAAGGGAAGGCAGAACAGAGACTGAGAAAACTCCAGCAAGTCAGCCCCCAACCTAAACACAGGCTATTAGGGCATAACAAATCTCAAGCCTGGCGTAACTGCAGCCCCTCAGAAGGAAAGGTCCACCCATTTCCAGGGATAAAGACATTGACCTCAGTTTCCATCATCTATCAGCGTGTTCACCTTTGACAAATTACAAGGTACATAAAAAAGCAGAAAGAGCACACCACCGCGAGGGGACACTGTGTTAGCCATGGGGCCACACCTTGCTTCTTCAGCATCTGATAAGCATCTCGGATCTTGATGTCTTCTGGAAACCACACTGTCCAACTAAAGAGGATCTCGATGACTCTCCCTTTAATTTTTTCTGTGGCCCAGGCCCCTAAGTACTGAGAGTAAAAAGAGAAAGAATTAGAGACTTGAAAGGGACTTGTCCCTTAGGAGACCATCTGGCTGACACCCCCAAAGAGGCACAAAGAGAGCCCAATTACCTGGCCAAAGCCCCTTCCGTCTCCAGAATGCTAAAATTAAAGCCCACTGTACATGGGCCAAAGTCAGAGCCTTGTCCACAACACTGGGGACATTCATGTTTTTACTAAGGCAAGGGTAGACTTTAAAAACAAAATTGGGGCTTTAAAAACAAAAGTGGGAAAGCGCTTGCCTCGCACTGGGTTCGATCCTCACCACCACATAACAAAATAAAGTTATTAAAAATAAAGTTTTTTTAAAGATTGATCTTTTCCCACTTCTTGGCACAGAAAGCTGGGCATGGTGGCACACATCTGTAACTTGGTAGGCTAAGTCATGAGGATGGCCAATCTGGGCAACTTTGTGAGACCTTGTTTTAAAATAAAAATGTCAGAGGTGGGGGATGTAGCTCAGTTGTTCAGAGCCTGCTTCCCATGCCCAAACCCCTGGGTTCGATCCCCAGTATGACACACACACACACACACACACACACACACACACACACACACCAGAGAGTTTCCTGAGTGATAAGGGTGTCTTGTTAGTCACAGGAAGCCCACTTGGACCACACCTGGTTCACAGCAAGAAAGGGGTCAACCAACGTTGGTTACTGAGAGTGGATCACTAACTCAGGTGCCAGTAGGAAAGAAGCAAAGGACCAGGCAAGAGGTGGTGTGAAACTCAGAGTCACACCTGGTCACCTCCCAGCACCAGGAACCCTGTGCCTCGGAGCTCAAGCTCCTCTTGTCCACACCCCCCCCCAAATACTGTGCCATTTCAAAGAGTGGGAGGTCAGCTGGAGGGGTGCTGGCCAGCGGATAAGCACCCCCACCTTCCCAGGGCATGGGGAGGAGACCACGTCCGCAGCAGGACCTGTTCTCGACAGCTAAGACAGGCAGGCAGGGCTTGTCCAGGCGTGGCCTGCCGTGGCCTAGGGAAGCCTTTGAGTAGGACAGAGTCACGGCAGGAGTCAGAAGGTTGGGTGCAGTGGGCAGGACCAAGCCCAGTTACTCACTTTGGGAGACAACACTTTGATCAGCTCATTCAGGAAGCGGAACTTGGCCACCTCATTGTGGAACTTCTCACCACAGTGGTTCATACATGTCTCCAGGACCTGTGCAGACAGAGGACGTCCATGAGAAGAAAAGTCAGTGGCTTCTCACCTTGAAGCTGAGAGCACCTGCTGGTGACTAGTGAGACCAAAGCTAACCCCTCCTGCAGCCTACAAGGACCCTGAAGTTTTGAGAAAAGGAAACACTTTCAGATCAAGGAAAAAAAAATGTTACCTGTTCAACATGCTATGTTCATGCCCAGGCAGTACCTCAGTGGGGTGTGTATGTACCCCGAGGTCACCCCTCCTGTTTGGGACCCTATGGGCAGGTGAAAATGGCCTAAGAATCACTCACTCCCTGGAGGAAGAAATCGGGTATGCAGTGCCCAAGAACTGTGCCACCAGAGGTCACCTGGCGGCTCTCCAGAGGCAAGCTTGGCCCACACATATCACCTGCAGTCCACACTGGTTTTTCAATGTCAAGTCAGTTACCCACTTTTTTTTTTTTTTAAGTTAAAGATCTTAACTGGCTTTATTTTCAATTCTAGAATTGGGCAATACTTCATTCCATAAAAAAGAGTGAGTGTCCCCCAACATTTAAACATTCAGAGAACCCACATAAAAATCTGGACTTCTAGTTTCTCTTAAAGAAAACAAAAGTTCTAAGAAAACTGGGCCCCAACTCAGGCCTGGAACGAGCCAGCAGGTCCTCGGCGCAGCTGCCTCTGCAGACAGGGCACACGCTTGCACCCACGGCTTCACTCATTTACATTCCCAGTCTGGCCCTTGGGCACTGGATCTTGCCAGCCTCACTCTGAGAAGAACTTCCTTTCCTCCTCCTAAAGCGGCTCAGCGCTGCTCTACACGGACAGATCTGGCTGGGCAACTTGGCTCAGAACTCCCTCCAGCCTGCTGTTCAAAGACTGCGAAGGACAACCTCTCAGATGTCCCACCTCAGTGAAAAGGCCTGGGTAGAGACAAAGTCCCCATCAGTCGAACCCAGGAGCACTCTACTGACAGACCCAACCTGATCTTTTCTTAAAATTGGGAGCCATCTTGCCACAAAGCCATGAAAACATAATTTTGGCTTTACTATAAATTACTGCAAATTCTGAACCTGCTTGGAATGCCGGTCCGTGCCTTGAACTCACTCATGCCTGGCTCTCTGACCAGATAGCAGCCCTCTCTGAAACTTTAGTGACGCCTCACAAATCTTGGCCTTCCCTGGCCAGATAACGACCCTCTCTGAGGCTCTAGTGACCTTCATAAATTTTGATGTCAGGGCCAGCAAAAATGTAAACTACCATTAGTGTTATGCTGGTCAGAGTTCTGTTATCTGTAACCCCCCCTTTGGTAACTTTCTGGGCTATAAATCTGGGCTGCAGGAAAGCTGGGGTGCTGTCTTGTTCCCGTGGTTTTGGGTAGGAGAGGCAGCCCGGCCGGTCGAAATAATAAGCTTGCTTTAATTTTATTTTAATTGGAGTCAGTGGTCTTTTCTTTCGTGCTAGTCTAACACCTACCTCTGAGTGACCAAACTCACCGTCAGGGCATAAAGTGCTTCCTTCTCTTGTGGAGACTGGATCTTGTGGGCCAGGAGCCAGGGCGCATGTGTGGGGCTGAAGGAAAACAAACAGATCCCAACTGTGGGTGGGGAGGAAAAAACTAACTGGTCTCGCTGAGTGTGCTTGATAAAGTCACCTGTCTTCCAAGAGCTGGTGACCGAAAGCAGAGGTGGAATGTGACTGGCACCCAGTCCAGGGCACCCACCCCCACCCACCCTTGCTGCACCTGCAGCACTTGAGCTACTACTCCTCTGCCCAGGCCACATCTTCCTGCCCTTGGCCATCCCACCCCAGCCATCAGTCCCAAGAGAAAACTCTTAGTGGAGCAGCAGGGGCCCAGACCCACATGCAGCCATGTCTGAGACACACAGAACCCATCTGTCCGAGGTAACTGCCCGCTGAAGACTGGGGCAGGAAGTGGACAAGGCACCGCTCTCTCCGACTGAGTAACTGGCACCATGGAAGTTAAACATGCAAATCAACCACTTGGTTCTTCAGCTGCTATCCAGGGGTTTGGGAAAAAGAATCTGATAAAACCGTACCTTGGGCTGGGGGTGTAGCCCAGTGACAGAGTGCATGCTAAGGCCCTAGGCTGAATCACCAGCACCCCAAAATTAAAAACCTAGCCAGCTGTAGTGGGGCACACCTGCAGTCCCAGCCACTTTGGAGTCAGCTGAGGTGGGAGATCACTTGACCCCAGAAATTTGAGACCAGCCTGTGCTACAAAGGGAGACCCTCTCAAAAACAAAAACCAAAACAAATAAACCAACAAAACCCAGCCAGGCCCAGTGGTACCCACCTGGGATCCAGCTACTTGGAAGGCTAAGGCAGAATGAACCAGCTCCAGGTCAGCCTGGCAACTGTTACAGGCCAGAAAAAATAAACTTTCTTGATTTATTCATTTCAGTCCTGGGGATCGAACCCAGGAGCACTCTACCTCTGAGCTACATCCCCAGGCCTTTTTAATTACTTTGAGACAGGGTCTCACTAAGTTGCTGAAGGTCTTGCAGTTGCCTGGGCTGGCCTCAAACTTGCAATCCTCCTGCCTCAGTTGCCCAAGTCACTGGGATTACAGGCGTGTGCCACTGTGCCAGTTCAAAATAAAATTTAAAAAGAAGAGCTGAGGATGTGGCTCAGGTCTAGTGTCCCTGGATTTAGTCACCAGCACTACAAACAACAAACCCTCATGAATTTACTAATTTTAGAAAAAGAGACGGGGCGGGGGAGAAAGATAGAAATCCTTCCTAACTGTGTAACAGCCATCAGTCCCAAGAGACAAGGGCCTGTGCTCAGTCTGGGGTCCCCACAGAGTCAAGTGTTATGTGAAGTCACCTTACCCATTGGGGTCAGTGTTCACCTGCTCACAGAAGTTCTGGATAGCCGACCAATCCTGTTCTGACACACTTGGGTCTGTGGCTTTGTCTGCCAAGAAAATAAATGCTGAAGTTAAAGACCACATCATAAAAAGGTCACACCCGCTTCCCCAGATACGAGGGAGTCAAGGGCTGTGACATCACACCACCAGGTCAGACTGTGCACTGCAGAGAGCGCTGGGGATCACGCCTGTGTTGTTAACGCTGTCGAGGGCCATGTCTGGCACATATCATGCCCTTCCTGAATGTTTGCTGGATAAATAAATGAGCAGATTAATTAACCAGGACTCTGAAAGCGACTCCATTTCTGGTGCGCAGAGGCTGGCCTGTGAGTGCCCTCTGTCAGGACTACCCCAGGCTGGCTCTGCAATGTGGTGGCACAGGGGTCCCTGCATGTGGGAGGCCACCTGTAAGTTTCCTAGCTATGTGACAGGAAGACAAGAACCTGCCACAGGAAGATGGTCTTGGTTCTGACCCCCCCACAGGCCATGCTGGGGGCTGGGGCTGGGGCTCAGCGGTAGAACGCTCACCTAGCACATGCGGGGCGCCGGGTTTGATCCTCAGCACCACATAAAAAATAAATAAAATGAAGGTATTATGTTCAACTACAACTAAAAAATAAATATAGCTACATACACGGAAAAAAAAGAAAGAAAGAAAAAGAGTCATGCTGGTCCTGATGGAGCAGCTCTTTCAGGCTCTGGAATAAGAGGTCAGTCTCAGGGTATTTTGGTGCTATCATTCCTCTAGTCCAAGTGTCCACTCCACTCCTCTCAAACTCCTATCCATTCTTCAAGATGCATTTGAATTTCCATCTCCTCTAGAAACCTCCTCTCTTGATCCAACCCACTAATTTTCTTCCCTTCTGATTACTTAGGGCTCCATCCTCCACCCAGAATCAACTGTCCCTGTACAGTCACACTATGTCATGTGGAAGTCATGTGTCTTGGCCATGAGATTCAAAGGACACACCCACTGTAAATGCCAGGAGAACATGACAAAGGAGTGCAAGGCAATCACAGGATCAGTTCTGTACTCCCAGGCCCCACTCAAAGTTCTCTTCAGGTGCTCCAACACTAAGTACCCTAGCACCCTATCCACCATTCAGGTCCCAATTCAAGTTAAATGCTTCCCCTTTCATAAAAGCTTGCTTGATTTTTCTTTTTCTTTTTTGAAGACAGGGTCTTAAAGCCTCATTAAGTTGCTAAGGATGGCCTTGAACTTGTGAACATTCAGTCTTATCACCCCAGTTGCTGGGATTACAGGCCTGCACCAGAGTACTGGGCTTCTTGGATCTTTTTAATGCCCACCCCTACAAAACAGAAGCCCTCTCTTCTTCCTCAGAATTCTGGTCTTTTACCTTCCCTCACTGCATTTAGGTGGGGATCGCTAATTCTAGGGGGTCTCAGTAGGAAAACAGTATCTTCCTCGTGGGATTGTCATATGATTTAAAGTGGACAGCATCTAAAGTGTTCAGCACAGTTGGGCACAGTGGCAAATGCTGGTAATCTCAGCAATTTGGGAAGTTGAGGCTGGAGGATTGCAAATTCAGCAATTTAGGAAGACCCTAAGCAACTTAGCAAGGCCTTGTCTGAAAATAAAAAATAAAAAGGACTGGGGATGCAGCTCAGTGATAGAGCACCCCCCCCCCTTCAATTCCTAGTACAAAAATAAAGTACTCAGAACAGTAGCACAAAGTAATCAATAAAGGTCAGCTCCTGTTACTCATTATGTTAATAGTCTCTGCCTTTTCCTGCAAAAATACATATAAATGCCCTTCTCTACCTAAGGGGAATAAACCCCTGAAGGCAGAAGCCCTGCATGCCCTGCAGTGCTCAGCATAATGCTGCACACAGGGACCAAATGCAGCTGCTCCCTGACTTTCGGTGAGGTGACTTGAGGTGACTTAAGGTGACTTATCCAAATAAACCCCAAGTTGCAAGTTGAACTTCCTGTTGATACTCAAATAAATTAAATAAAGCAATGATTTTCAGACTCTAGTCTCAATCACCTCAAAATAATCCTACATCAGTTAAGCTTCGATTTCAGTCCATTATAAGGTCAAAGTGGACACCTCAAAGGTATTCTGACCCCTACAGGTGACTGTACATAGAGGCACAATCCAGCCTCGCCCCTCCTCCCTGGCTGCCAGAGGAAAGAGACAGCAGGGCCGGCACTAACGTTTTCAAAGAAAGGGAGAAACCACCATGGAGTTTATTCACCTCCAAACCCTTGACCAAGTTAAAGCAGCCAAGAGGTCTATAAAATGTAAGTTAGATTCTATTTTATTTGCTAGATCTTATGAGGATTTCCTCAGAGTTTATCATCATGGCCCAAAAGTAAGAGAAATAGTAATAGCTGCCATTTTATTTCTATTATTTTTTTCATTTCTTTCTCTACTTTTCTTTCTTTCTCTAGCTGCAATTTGGGCCAGGCAACAGGCCAAGTATCCTCAGAACAACTGAGGTTCGTACCATTATCTCACGTTTACAGATGTGGCCCAGCCACAGAGCAAGAGAATGGCAGAAGTGGAAGTCCAGTCCCACATCTGCCTGGCTCCAAGTCCCTAAGGTACCGACCGCTCTCAGTACTCTTCAGTTCATTGACAAATGCAGGGTGGGGCCTCTCTGGGGAAGGAAGTGAACAGTCTCAAGGCAGGAAGGTGGTCTGTCTCACTCACCTGCCACACTCCGGCACACAGAATATCACTAGCCCAGATACCTACTGAATGAACGAGGGCTCTGTCTTTTGCTGTGCAGTATTTGACTGGCTGGCTGGACATACTGCCACTGTCAGGAGATGACGATTACAATTCCAAAATAACTGGGTCTCTGAACACATAATCCCCGCCTGCCAAAGCTATTTCAGAGGCCTCGAGTAGCTCCAGAGAAAATGACCAGCAGCTGGGTCTGAACAGGCCACAGCAACTGCCCAGGTCTGTCTGACACCAATCTGATCCAAGGAACAGCTAGGTGCCAGAAAGGCATGACCAGGGAGAACTTAAAGGATTCCTTCTCTGTTCTATGATTATCAAGGCATTGAGATGGCTACTCCAGACTCCACCAGGTGGTTTACCCAGCTGACACGTGGGTGAGACAAATGAGTGCCAAGAAATACTCTGTTCCCATTTATTTGCTTAATAAAATAAGTATTTGGCCAGGCTCAGTGGCACACAGTTGTAACCCCAACAACTTGGGAGGCTGAGGCAGGAGGATCTCAAGTTCAAGGCCAACCTCAGCAACTTACTATTTTTTTTTTTTAAGATTTTTAGAACCTGCCTCAAAGTCAAACAAACAACAGGGCTAAGAATGTCACTCAGTGGTAAACTACCCCTGAATTTGATCTCCAGCCCCCCAAAATAAAATAAAATAAAAGCAGTGTTTACATGATTGATTTCAAGCCTGCTCCAGGATCAGAGGTCTTAAGAAAACAGCTGAGCCTCCAGCTGTGAGTGAAATGTCTTATTGGAGAAAGACTAATTCAAAAGTCCAATCATCTTACACCAGCTGCCAACCAACCCCAGGGTCACAACTCCAGCACCAGCAGCAGCATGTACTAGCAAGGGGAGGCTTGGGGGAGAGGGAGGGAGGCAGTCACCTTTAGCAACAGAATTCAATCCTTCAGCAGTGTGCACTGCACAGGGAGTCCCTCCCCAGGGGCACACATGGACTGGACATCCTGGAAGTCACTTTATTCAGCACACATGAAAACCTGCCAAGACCCACCATGAAAATGTTCTAAGCTGGACTCCCAACAGAGAAGGATGAGCTCAGCCCTGGAAAACCTCAGACTATAAATAGATTGCAATCCAGACCTCTCCAGAGCCCCAAGGGAGGAATAAAAGTGGGGCTGGAAGAAAGGATACATCACCTGGGAGTAGATCCAGGCAGAAGGAAGAACAGGATTTACCAAGCACTCAATTTTTACTAGGCTACTGCCTTCCTGGCACCTCGGCCAGAGCTCGAATCCAGTTCAGAGACCAAGAGGACCAAGTGCTCTTAAAAATAGCACAGGACTGGCAACCCCGGGGATTCCACCAACAGAACTGGTTAAATGGACTATAGTACAAAGACACAATGGGCATGTAAAACTTTCTTAAAAGGAGTAAGGTGGGCTGGGGCTCAGGGGCAGAGCGCTTGCCTAGCGTATGTGAGGCACTGGGTTCGATCCTTCACACTGCATTAAAAAATAAACAAAATAAATGCATGCTGTCCAACTACAAAAATAAAAATTTTAAAAAAGAGTAAGGCAGGGGCTGGGGATGTGGCTCAAGCGGTAGCGCGCTCGCCTTGCATGCGTGCGGCCCGGGTTCGATCCTCAGCACCACATACCAACAAAGATGTTGTGTCCGCCAAGAACTAAAAAATAAATATTAAAAATTCTCTCTCTCTCTCTCTCTCTCTCCTCTCTCACTCTCTCTTTAAAAAAAAAAAAAGAGTAAGGCAGCTAGCTGTACATGAAGTCACGTGAACAATGATCAAAATACACTATGTGTGTGGGGGGGAGCTGCAGAACAGAACGCACAGGAGCTGCCATTTGTATTTTAAAGCATGAGTCTCTGACAGCTTCCTGATCCTCTGGGAACTATCCCTTCTCAATTCTAGGGCCAAGCCCAGATGGGTCTGATGATGGCCTTCCCCCATCTTCATTTCTAGGGATGGCCACCACCCCGCCCAGGTCCAGCAATCTTCATATTTCACCCCCACCCCCATCCAGATTCCAAAATGAACATAAGACCCAAGCTGGATCAACAAACAGAATGATAACTTTCTCAAATCAATAGGAAAAATCAATTATTTCTGTTGGGAGTGCAGCAGAAGACAAAGCAAAGTAGAGAAAATTCACATGAAGAAATGGGGCTGCTGGCGGAGCATTGTGGTGCACGCCTGTAATCCCCGAGGTTTGGGAAGCTGAGGCAGGAGGATCGGGAGTTCAAAGCCAGTCTCAGCAAAAGGGAGATACTAAGCAACTCAGTGAGACCCTGTCTCTAAATAAAATACAAAATAGGGCTGAGGATGTGGCTCAGTGGCCGAGTGCCCCTGAGCTCAATCCCTGATACAAAAAAAAAAAAAAAAAAAAAAAAACAACCGGAGCTGCCGACTGAGCCCGCCCCTCCTGGGCCCTTGTCTGTGGTAAGCTACTTTACTGGCACCACTGCACTCTATAGTAAGGCAGTATTTAAGTGCTTTACCTATATTAAGGCCTTTCTTTGATCCCCCCAACAATCCTAAAGGGAGGTATTAATGCTGCCCCCATCTTAAAGATACGGTTGCCGTGCTTGCTCAGGCAAGAGCTGTCAATGACCCACCTAGAGCGGCGTCCTTCTCCATCCAGCTCAGACCCACCACGCCTCCCTTTAGCTCCCCTCCTGCCCTGGCGGACCATGAGCCTCTACTGTCCCCCCATCCCACCACCAGTACCCCTCCCTCAACAGTTAGGGTTGAAACTGTAGTTTACTTTCTCTGCTCCCACACCCAGAAGAAAAGGAAAATACGACCCCAACACCCAGCCACCAAGACGACAGCACAGGTTTCTGATGTCCGATCTCAAGAGGGAGAAGGGTAGGTCTCCTGCTCTACCCCACCCTTCCTCAACCCCCTGCTCCAGGGAAATCTGGCAATGTCCGGAGATATTTTGGGTCATCAGAACTGGAAAGGGCAAGTGTGTTACTGCTATCTAGCGGGCTAAAGCCAGGGCTGCAGCTAAGTATCCTTATCCCAGGACAGTCCACTACCACACAGAATCACCAGGCCCCACATGTCAAGGGCACAGAGAGAACAGCTCTGACCTCAGGTGTCCAAGTGGGCTCCCTTTCACTTCTTCTTCTTTGTTTGGTACCGGGGATTGAACCCACAGGTGCTTAACCACTGAGCCACATCTCCAGCCCTTTTTATATTTTATTTTGAGACAGGGTCTTGCTGAGTTGCTTAGGGCCTTGCTACGGTGCTGAGGTTGGCTTTGAACTCGTGATCCTCCTGCCTCAGCCTCCTGAGCCGCTGTCCCTTTGCTTCTCTTACTAGTCATTCCTGACCTTCCCTACTTTCCTCACATCCCCTCCTGGCTCAGCCCCTGACACTTCACATGGTGTAGCAATGACAAACAAGTTCACATGTGCAATCATCTTTATCTCCTTGCCCAGACACTCAGAAACAAAAGCTGCCCTTCCTCCCTGTGGAGCCAAGTCACCCTTTCCTGCTCTGACTCTAACCTCCTTCCTGTCACCCCTTCCTTGCAGTCCTCCTGCCACAGCCTCCTGAGCCACTGGGATTACAGGAGAGTTGCTGGGACAGGTGGCAAGTGCCACCACGCCTGGCTCCTTTACTCCTGCTAGCTACCCCTCTCTGTCCTTCCTCTCACATATAAACACCATTAAAAAAGGCCATCTGAGCTGGGCACAGCAGCTCACACCTCTAATCCCAGCAGACTGGGAGGCTGAGGCAGGAGGATCCCAAGTTCAAAGCCAGCCTCAGCAATTTAGCAAGGCCCAAAAGAATTTAGCTAGACCCTGTCTCTTAAAAAAAAAAAAAAAGAAAGAAAGAAAGAAAGAAAGAAAGAAAGAAAGAAAGAAAAAAGAAAGTGCTGGGGATGTGACTCACTGGTTAAGTGCCCCTGGGTTCAATCCCCAGTACGACCTCCTCAAAAAAAGCCATCTCCCATACTCTCCCCACAGATTATTCTGCCTGATCTTCACCAGGCAAACAGTCTTTTTTTGGTTGT